>NC_090446.1:771676400-772876400 GCF_031143425.1 Pleurodeles waltl
TAGGCAGTACACAGTGTGCCAGCACAAGTAGAGAGTAGAAATGCTCCATATCTTTTTAAATATGGAGCATTTCTGCTCTCTCCCTTTCACATGATACAGTGCAGCAAGTTGCCATGCCGTGGTGCGTTGCATGAAACAATAGTAAATATGCCTCTAGGTTTCCTGCATAGTCATCACTGTCCCTCCCCACTTCTGTCTTTTTTGCTCTGTGCTTTTTCCTTTAGTGCACTCAGGACCGCTAGTGGTGAGTTCTGGCTCTCACCAGGACGTAGAACCTGTCTTGTTCTTCTTTCACATTCTTTGTTACCCCTCTGAATGACAGACTAGTAAGGGGATATTATAGTAGCTACACAATGGAAGTATGGCTTTCATTCTCCTTTCCTTGATAATGTATGACCAATGCACATTTTTGCCTAGCTACTCTCCTGCCCTAGAGATCATTTGACTATTACCTTCTTGGCCTAACTGAACTTTGTTAAACTGTACACTCGTATTAGGAAACATATGTGTCTCATATAAATTGGAGATTCACGTAGTCATCTAGGTCCTGATGAAGCATCACTGGATACGTAGGATGCGAAACATGTTGACCCATGATAGGGTAGGTTTTGGCAAATCCCCAATTCCCCCCTTCACTATCCTATACAGAGTGATTGAGCATTACCTCTGGTTCACTCTTTTGACTCTATATATCTTTTAATCTTGGCCCTGACCGTCCATCTGGTCCAATAAAATTATCGACGCAGTGGCAGTTTTGTGAGCCAATTTTAACCACGATTTTTTTTTCGATGTCCTTTTTCACTCATTCACTTCTGGGGTCTCGGCACCATCATTGCAAAAGATCTCCGGCAAAGAGCCCCCCCATTAGGGGTGGTGCCCGTCAGACATTGCAGCGCCGGTCTGACGAGGAGCAGTACCGATGATGAAGCATGACATCCTCTGGATGTGTGAGGTTTCTTGCTCCTAAAATTTAGGACCCCCGCCATTAGCTTTCATTCTTTTTTGGTTGGAACAGTGTATTACGTATTTCTAACTGAGAGCCCTCCAACCGAATCACTCTAGCGTTTTGTCTCCTTTCATTTTTCTACATTACAATCTCTCGCCAGATACGGTGTGTGCTGGGTGGTGCCTTGGGCTGATCCAGAGTGGAGGATTGGGATTTGCAGTGAGTTTCCTGTTCCTAGAGAACCTGACAAGGAATATTTGGGTGCGTTTTTATACAGTGCTGGATTTCATGGTCAATGACTCTGGGTTGATTTTAACCTCCCCTGCCAGTGCACTTGTTCCCAACTCATTCTCATATTCACTATCCTGCTCAGCTTTCAGTGTCCTTGTGTATTTTCAATTAGTGCTGCAGCTCCGACTGTGTCCACATATCACTTTACAAGCCAAATGTTTCCATGCTAGCTCAAGGCACTCCTGATGTGATTTTGGGTCAATAAGAGAGAATGGCGACCACTACTACAGGATCACTGACACAGTAGCGAGGTAAACAATATCATTTGACACAAATATTGTGCCAATAATATTGTTTACCAACATATTATGTCCCTAATATGAGAAATAAAATATCACTCAACACTAATATCATCAAAAAACATAAAAAAATATTGTTTTTCTCATACATATACATAGTTTAAAGTACTAAATCTTAAATAGTTTAATATATTATAATAATATAATGTAAATCACATAAATTCCACTAAAACATAACACTATACATGTTATTTATATAGATATATATATATATATATATATATATATATATCCAGGGCTCGAAATATCTACGCGACCACTCGTTATGGCGAGTTTTATTTTATGAATTCGAGCCCCTTCTGCAAGTGGACTAATAACAGGTGTTCTGTTCAGTCAGAAACTGAATTAGCAATTAAGGTGCCTTTGAATCTAATTCTTGTCACATTTGCTCTGTGTTCAGAGACAGAGGTCAAGTGTCAGTTTGTCTTCTTGCAATGCAAATAATTTTCCTTGTGACTGCAGAGGTCAAGGATTTTGTAAGGTGAACTGACTGACCTATGTGAAATGAAAGGTTGTTGGTATAGGTTGTTCCTAATACACATTTATGTAACTAAGTCAAATTTACAAACATTTCAAAATATATTTCAATAGCTTTGAAAAAACATTTCTTGTACTTCTGTGTGATGAAAAAAATATTTTAATAGGATGAAAAATTGTCAGAACACTTTTCATCGTGATGGCAAATGATGTTTTCTGAAACCCAGTTTTCACAGATTATTGTTAATACACTATATAGTTTTATCAGTAAAGCTGCAAGTTAGTGGGAAGGTTTTTGGATATTTCTTGGAAATATACTGTGCGCTACCACATCATGCTTTAGTAATACATTTATTAAAAGTGAGTGTCTAAACATAAACTGAGAAACACTCCTGCCCTGATGGCAAAGCTATTAGTAAACTAGGAGGCAAGTCATACATGGATCAAGTGTACCTTATATTTGGGCCAGAATTATTATACATGGAGCAAACATTTAGTGTATTTAATCAAACAAAAGAGGATTTTTTTTACAGCAGAAATGCTGAGCTCACATATTTGAAGATGCACTCATATGTGGAAATGAAGAAAAAGCTGACTGTAAAATACAATATTTGCCTAGGATCACACATTTTGAGACCAGTTTCCGGGTCAAGTACATTACAGTTAGGCCAAGGAGATTATTCAACTACTCGACCTGCAGGTTTAGTAACATTTTTATGAATTTTCAAGGCCTGTATACACACACAGACACACACACACACATATATATATATATATATATACACATATATACAGTGTAACTCATATCAAACATATATATTTCCATTATATTAATTTTATTGTGTTAATTGTTGTAAAGTTAAATAAAATGTAATATTAAAACTTAAATTACAAAATATTAATGAAATCACCAAATAAAAAGTATAAAGCAATTAAAAAAACACAATTACAAAAAGTATTATAAAAAATAAATAAATGTAAACAAATAATATAAATTTAACAAAATAACAAATATATGTAACCAAAAATAGAATAGAAAAGGATTGGAATTTGGGAATATTAGATCCACAATTCCCACTCGAGTTTATGCAACAATAGGGAAAGTGTTGGCCTTAAGAGGGAATGGATTTACTATTCCCACTCCAAACAGCTCAACAGTAGGAAAATGTTGGACTTCGGAGGGGATAGATTTATTATTTATATTCCAAACAACGCAACAGTAGGGAATATGCTGCACTTCAGAAGGGTAAGATTTACTATTACTACTCCAGTCAGTGCAACAGCAGAGAAAGGGTTGGACTTCAAAGTTTGCAATTCCGACTCCAGTCTAAACAACAGTAGGGAAAGTGTTAAACTTTGGGGGGTTACATTTACTATTCCTACTCCAGACAGCGCAAGAGTAGAGAAATTGATGGACTTCAGATGGGTTATATTTATTATTCTCACTCCAAACAGCGCACCAGTAAGGAAAGTATTCGACTTTGGACAAGTTCGATTTACAATTCCCACTCCAATCCAATCCAAGCAACAGTAAGGAAAGTGATAGCTTGAGAGGGATTACATTTACAATTCCCACACAGGTTGGCATACCCGTATGGAAATTGTTAGGTTTCAAAGGGGTTAAATTTACTACTCCTACTCCAAACAGCATAACAGTAGGGAAAGTGTTGGACTTCAGAGTGGTTATATTTACTATTCCCATTCCAAACAGTGCAATTGTAGGTAAAGAGTTGTACTTCGGAAGGGCAAGATTTACTATTCTCACTCCACTCTGTGCAACATTATGCAAAGTGATGGAATTTGGAGGGGTTACATTTACTATTCTCACTCCAGTCTAAGCAACAGTAGGGAAAGTTCTTAACTTCAAACACATTACATTCTTTAATAACTCTATTCATTTAGAAATAATATTACACTTTTAATATAAACATTGTCAATTAACATTAAAAATACATATATGTTAAAAACATAAAACAATTAAAGAGTTTGCATAATTAATAATCAATTAAATAATTAGCAATTAAATAAGTATTTCCTATTTAGTACTAATAATTTATTATTCAAATAATAATTTTAATAATTACTTACTAATTACATTTGTTTTTAAATAATTATTACTTAATTAACTTCCCACCCTATGCTTCTACAAACCTAGCAGCTCACACCTAAAATAAAACAAAAAAAGTATCACAATTTACATAATTGATAATTAAATAATTAACAATTAATAATTAACTGCTAATTATTTATTACTTAATTGACTTCCCACCCTATACCCCCAACAAACTAAGCAGCCCTCACTTAAGATATGACTAAAGTATGTAAGTACTACAAAAGTTTACATAATTAATACTAAAAACATTACATAATTTATATCAATCGCATAATTAATTAAAAATGTTAATGAATTAATAATTATCACCTAATTAATTTACCACCATATCCCCCTACAAACCCAACAACCTGCTGCAACACTTTAAGTTACTATTAGCAATTAGATGAGAAATTCTAAAATCACTTAAAGTTGCTGAATAGGTTTAAAAACATTAATAACAAATATACAAACAATATTAACACATACAATTAATATATAAACCAAAACACATTAAAATGATTAAAACATATTATTTTAAACTATATTACAGAAAACGATAAACGATATTAAAAACAATAATATTCTTTAAAATGGTATTACTTACCTAAAAAAGCAATATTCTTGACAATACTTCTGCATCACAATATTTTTGTATTAAGATATTTTATTTCCAATATTTCTGTCTCCCTGTATTAACAACTCAATATTTTGTCCAAATACCCCACCAACATCGTTGTTTCTGTGGATTAACAGAGCATTGCTGACACTACCTTCTGGCCCTCAGATCCAGTCTCTGACACGGTCAGTTGTGGAATCCTGGGGTAGGTAGGTACACTTCTACATACTGAATGAACAGAAATAAACTGCAGTCTCAGTGTGTGATGTCAGCGCTTCCTCAAAGTAGTACAGATTCCTGAACTTGATCCCTCCTTGGTAACCTTTTTTGACACAGAAAGAAGTGTGGCCGTGTCCTACCTTATATTTGTTTTGATAATTTCTTTTATAAGGGGAGACGTAAGGGTAAACAACCATATACCCTCATGAGGTCGAATGAACCTTTGGACTCAGATAGGTGTGAGTGTTTGGCTCTGAACAAAACGAAGTCAACAATAAACAAAACCCAACAATACCATCATTAATCAACATTAGAGTCAGTAATTTATACACACCATTACCTATTTGACCATGAATCACCACACCAGTTTAGTAAAGTTCAAACATTTATGGCTCTTTAGATTAACTAAGATGCTAAAATGACGTAAACCAAGTGCAAAACCAAATTATAAAGATACATGAATAACACATGAATAACACAGGTTGAACAAACCTTCTGTAGAAACTCAGCTTTGACAGAATAGGAATCATTAGACACTCAAAAATCACCATACAGAATATCAGCAATATCAGATGCACAGTTAAGATTGAGTACATTGAGTTAACACAGATGTAAGTATTCACAATCAGTTACTTTGGAAGGCCAAATTCATAATGTGACATTCTAACTATTACCCTAATTAGATTAAGCATGTTGGACTTCATGCAAAAAAATAATAATAATAATAATTTGGAAATCGTCTATCTATGGCGCTAGCAAAAATAGCGGTTGGATTTCTTCTAGAGAAAAACATGAAAACCTGCAAGAAAGACAAATGCTCAAACTATGTTATATGTTCCTCCAGGCAGCAAAGTCTTCTTCAGTGGAGCATCTTCTTGTCATCTTCAGTGGACAGTGACATATAGGGAAACAGTTCAGTAGTATTTGGCCTTAATGCATCTGAACAGTAAATAGCACATATCACATTATTTTACTAGCATGTTGCTTTTGCAATTCTTGTGTTCTTTTCTCCCTCATTGGATCAGCTCCTTTCACTGCCATCACCAGTTTCCGTCGCAGAAATAAAATGTTTCAAACTGCATAAAACTACTGAAAGCCATTGTTTTCTGTGGAACACAATCTGGCAGGAACTAAACAATTGTTTCAATATTTTTATATTTCCCTCCACGTAAACAGGATGCTTTAGGAAGGACAGAAGAGTAGCAGTGACTTTCCATCCACATCAGCAATTTCTAAACATCACATTATTGCATTTAAATTAGCTTAACATAAGCCTTTTAAAAAACGAAGCCAAATGAGCAGTGTACAATATTTCATAAAACTCAAACTATTTATTTTCTGAACATGTAATTATTTTCTTTTCATTACTCTCAGTTAGTAAAACATAAAATACATTTAATTAGACAGTAATTTATTTTCATTTTCAAAATATCTTTATCAATTATCAATGCAGGCCTCATTTCAGCCTTGCACTTTTAAACGCACGTTTTTCTTTCAGTTAATCATGCAATTTTATTTGTAATTTTCACACTCATACAGAAGTGATCCAAAAAGATACAAGTAAAACTCTGGATATACTAAGTCCTTTGACACAAAATTTGGAGCTACCAAGATGTTGGTGTCTTGTCACCAGGTGAACCTTCTAGTTGTCAGGCTGAAAGCACATCCTTATCTGCTGAATCTCAAAGACCATTTTTGATGGTGTTGAAATGCTGTCTATTTGGGTTGGTCCAAATATATTATTTGCAATTTGAAATGCATTTCAATCAAAACCTGAAGCATTTCTGATCCTTGGACTTCCACTCCAGAAAAATATTTCTCAATATCTTTGTTCCCTACATTGGCTTCCATTGCACGAGATATATCTAAACAATGCTTTTGCATAATCACCCCCATGTTTTTAGACAGATGCTGCCGGTTTTGCTACTCTGGATTAGTAGTGAGGCCTGCTAACCATACCTCAGTGCCAGTGTTCTGACTCTGTTCTTAAAAGGTATACGTCTCCTTGGCTGTCTCACAATTGGCATACGTTAACTTACTTATGAGTCACTAGTATATTGTACCAGGGGCACCCAAGGTTTACTATTTTAAGTGCCCCTCGAGGACTTCAACACTTATGCCACCACAAATGTGATAAAGCAAAGCAAGACTCCCAGGCTGCCACTGTTGTGTGGGAAAGCAGTTTTCAAACTGCTAACTTGAGTTTGTCCTTAGTTTAAATGGCAATGTACAGGCCTTACATTTTAATATTTATAAGTCGCTCCTAAGGCAGGCCTATCAAGCCCTATGACAGGGAGCTGTGTATTAAAAAGTAGGGCATGTGTTTTTCTACATGTCTTAACAGTAAAAACCTGTAATTTTAATTTTTGCTTTGAAAGGCTGGTAGCCACATTGGCACCTACAGAGTTTCACGTTGACAACTCAGCTGTCTAAATGGCAGTAATAAAGTTGGTACTTCAAAGCATCAAAAGAATTCTTGCATTAAATATGACATGATGCCCAAGTCGAATTTAACATAACTTTTAAGTAAATAGCAACTTTGGAAAGTTGGCTCTCTATTGGCCAAAGTTTTCCAGTGACTGTTTATGGTTGCTGCCCCAAGACAGTCTTCAGCCCTCTGGGAGGAGATGTGAATGACTCTCAGGGAGGAACACAAAGGGCCTAAGGAGGTTTTGGAAGAGATGTTATCTCTTCTTGGCAGGAAGGGCAAACATAGATGGAGCCCAAAAGATAAGCTTCAAAGGAGGAGCCGCATATGAAGGGCAAATGATGGGCACACCCGAAAGGGGGTGCTCTTTTGTTCTGGTAGACAGGTTGGGATGTGGAACAAAAAGGGGGAAACAGTTGCCAACCAGTTGTTCCAGTGGTGTGTAGTCCTTAGATAGCCACACCTCTAGGGTGGGCCTCTGAGCTTCACACCAAGAGAGGTATTCTGTCATCTTGGGAGTCAGCAAAACATTGCATTTTGGGATAGCTAGATGCCATAGTTGACAGAAAGCTGTCATGAGGCAGGAGGAGAATAGGTAGCCCATTGGCTAATAGCCACTGCATGCAGGCAGGTTCTGGGCATAAAAGTGGTAGCCCTGACACCCGAACATCAGATCATGTTTGTACTGGAGAGAGGACTGACGAAGGACTGCCCTGCTATTCTCTGGGCCTGGCAAAGACAGGCTGTACTAAAGACTGGACTGCACTTGCTGATCCTTGGGCTAGCAAAGAGAAGGCTGTGCCTGTGGTGCCCTGCTCAAGGAAATGTTGTCCCCAAGCAGGCTGACTTCCTACTGCAGGGCCACAAAAGCTAAAGAAGCCTGCCTTGGTGAGTTGGTAGCCAAGACCGCTTGACCACCGAAGTACAGCCTGGGAGTCTCAATGCTTTGAAGTTGCACCTGAGTTTGCTGGACCAAGAAATGTTATCTGAGTGTATTTGGTCACCCAAGACAGGCACTAGCCTCAGTTAAAGGTAATCACTGGTTCTGCTGTAATTGCAGACCAGAAAACTAGTGGCAACAGTTTTTTTAGATGTTCTTCAACTGGACTTCGAGGGAGCTTAACCTCTGTGGCCAAAGTTGTCATGTGTTTGTGGACTGATGTGTGCCTCAGGAGTACCCTGTCACCAGATCAGCATCCTTTAGCATCCTGTATCCATTGCATCAGGACCACTCCATTGATGTCTATGGCTGTTTGCCCATAGCACCTAAAACTGGACTGGAGACTTCCTTGACTGAAGGTGACTGTCCTGCCAAGCCTCACTCCCAGTTGGTCGCCTCCGGACCGGGCAGGAGTAGTTGTACCAACTTTATGAATTTTTCAAACGTTTCCTAAGTAATTGCTAACCATGGTGGTTGCCAACGCCTGTTTGTGATTTGAATGAAGAGCAATGATTTATTAGTTGCTTAATAATTAATAGTTTCGAAACCTTCTGGGGGATTTTGTTAATTTTGATGTTTAAAACAAATCGTAAAAATAAGAGCTATAGTTATAAATAAATTGGTATTGGATTTTCTTTATGTTGCGTTGTGGACTTGTTCCTTTGACAAACCTCAACTGCTTCAGCCACAGCTACTAAGCGTGAGTGAAGGTTTTGCAAACGAGGCTGACTGGACTCAGGATGGGTTTGTGAGTTTAATCCATGGTGGGATCGCACAACCACACCATATAATAAACTGCTTTGCTTATAAGTGCTTTGGGTATTTGTCACAATTTTTTTTGCTGACTTTAGACCTTGATTTTTGTGCTCACAACTTATATATTTTACTCGCCAGCACATTTCCATAGATCTACACTTGCTCATTTAGTAGCAATAAAACATATCAATGTTTACATGTTAGAATATCGACTATAAGAATATTTTGCTTCAAAAATGTTGATATTCAAAAGCATAGATGTACTATTCTTAGCTTCACAATGATGTCCCTTGAAGATATATAGCATCAAGGTACATATATTTGGAGTTAGGTAAAGTAATCCTATTCTTGCCCATATATACTTACCTTAACAATATTTATGTTGTCGATATTTTGGTCATTTATATTTTTGTAGGACAATATTATGTACTCAATGTTGTGGCATATTATACTATATTAAGAAAGCTTGTTGAGCTTGGAAGTTATTTTTCTTATCTGACATCAAACGCTTGAGATTCTTTCTGCTATGAAAAATCCCACTTCCAATCATGTACTCTACTGGAAAGCTGTTAAGACCTGGCTTTTCAAGGATTTCCTTCTGATCGTGTGATCTGCTTATGCCTTTTTAGGTTTCGCCTGCACATCGCTTGTGCTGTGCTTGCCAAGTCTTTTGTGAATAAATAAAAATGTAAAAGTGGGCTTTGAACCCACCCCTTACTTACCTGAATTTATCATTGGTTTAGTCCAATGTCACTATAGTTTACGTGCTTCTCACTGGCCAGCACGTCAACTCCAAGGCATCCTCTCGCACTTCCGCTCTTTCTTCGCCATCCTTGCCTGCTGTGGAGCTTGCCCCAAATAGAGCTCCCAGGCACAGGCCAGTGGATAGTGGTCAGTGTCCTTCTGCTGCCTACATGCACTGTGTGCCCTGCTGCAGAGCATAACACCTGTTGCACGCCGATGGAGGGTACAGCTGGACAATAAATGAAAATGCATGTTATCACATATTTTAAGTGCATTCATTGTACAGCAAAACCACAAGTGACGCTTTGTGATTATTAAAATATAATATTGTTAATGGTAAATAAGCTGTCATGCCCATTTACTCCACTTCAGTCACCTCCTCCATGTACTTGCAGCGCCAAAATATTTCTGTCTAGTGGTGGGCACTTTAGATAAGTGGAAGCAGACAATTATAGGATTTTGAATGTGGCAGGAGGCAGCATTTTACTTTGCAGAGAAATCCTTGTTTTAAAACCGCTCTAGGTTATTAAGGAAGCCTGGGATCCCAAACCATGCTACTGTGGGCCCCAGTCCATGAATGGCAGCCTTGAAGAAGTGAGATGTGTGTCTGTGTTTCTTCTCAGTGAGAATCAGGCTGGTCACCTCTGCAGTGAGCACTTCTGGGACGGTTTATGGAAAGGCCTTCATGTAAGGAAACAGGCAGTCCTCCGTTATTAGCCAGCATGTGAGCTGAAGAGCTCCTTTTCTGAAGAGACAGTCCTGCAGCCTTGAGATGTACCACTGAGAGATCTGTCACGTTTGTTATTAGCAAGTATGCGTTTTGAGTAGTGGACTACAGAGGATCACCCCTTTGTGTGAAATAGCCTATCTGTCCGTTCCCCATTGATCCGAGTTTTGGGGTCACTTGATAGCAGTTACAATGTTTTAAAGGGCGGGTGGGGTGAAGGGCAACAAGGCTTAAAACTCAATAAACTGTCAACAAGGACTATTTAACGGCATGGCATTTTCTGATAGTCAGTTTTTAAATATATGTATATGCCTTTTATGGATCAAAATCCACAGAATGGACATCAAACCCTTCCCTCGACTCAAAAGCATCCTTTGTGAAAAAAATAATGAATAATTATCAAGTGTATCTGTATCATCTGTCTGTCTACCCAACACCTATATGTCTGTCCTCCATCCATCCGTCCTAAGCACCTATCAGCCCACCCACCTATCCTAAGCCCTGCGCCATCCATCCATCCACCATTTATTCACCTATCTGTCCTTGTACCTGACCCACATATCCTAAAACAATCAATCCATCCATTCACCCTTCTTTCAGTGCCCCCCTACCGATCCTAAATACACTTTACAATACCCCTCTACTAATCCTCTTAAAGAACCGAAAAGGCTGACGATAACCAGCTATTTCAGATAAAGTCCAAGAATGCGTTCGCTTGCTTATTCTGGACGATAGTTCACCACCCTTCTGGTTTTTGGAACAAATGACTATCCAGCGAAAGAAATATTTACCTGTTTTTCAGTGTAAAACGCTAACTTAAAAACATAACCATGTGTCCGTTTCTATGTAGTATCAGTGCTTTAACTTGGTCGGTACTGTCCCGTACAGAGTACCTGCAGTTCTTAAATGTGAGAGAGTACCGGCACTTCAAGGTGCCAAACAGCTAATGTGGCACAGTGAGAACCTACTCGTTACTGATTGCCCACACTTTCAAAATTAATAACTGTTTTCTTTGATTTCTGGTTTGGCTGTTATTGCAGTTTATGTGAGTTCTAAATAGCAGGTTGCTCAGTTTGTCGACGCAGGAAGGACAAATGGCTGAGTTGGCCTACTCAAGATGTCAAGCAAGTCAGGCTCAGATTGCAGTAGCAGGAATCTAACTCGCTGGCCAACTGCCCCAGCTGCATCTCCCTTTGATATGCAGCATGGATTAAAAGAACAAAAAACATTGTGACTCAGTCAGCGTTGAGCGAGCCAATAGAGTTCACCTATGCAAAATGTATTGGCTAGTTTGTCAATGTTTTTTTACATGTTACATAGCAGTTGCACAGCATACCAGAACACAAAACACTGACAAAGTCAATGGAGTTTGCATAGGCGAAACCTACTGGCTTTGCCAATGATTGTCCTCCCTAGCAGCAGGATACCTTGTTGAGGTGACCCTTTTAGGATTTATAAATCAATGTTCATTCATTCGGCCATTTATTCGTATATATTGATTCTAAGCTCAGAGAGACGGCATGTGTGCAGCTGGGAATACCTTCATCAAAATGTCTTATGTGCCAACGTTCCTAACTCTAGCTAAAATGATTGCACCTAGTGACATCTTCAGATCACAATTCTGAGTTCCGGCATTGCTGACTCAGCTTTCTAAACTTGCAAGCCTGGTAAATTAGGTACCACTGAATCGTAGAATAGTGACACCTGCTATTGATTGCGTGGGGAAGTGTTCTGTAAAATGATCACCTTCTTTTTGTTATTTAAGGCTCATTAGTATAATTACAGGGCATTAAAACGCGGTTTTCCCAAAGGCTGTAAAGGATTAAGCCAAAGGCCAAGACAGCCCATTCAGACCGTCAGAGTATTCTGCAAGACAAACACAATATTTCTGCTTTAGGGGAGAAGATTTATCTTTCATATCTCAGTAAGTAAATTCCTGGCAGGTAGGAAACAGACAGGACAGGAAAGCTCTCTTTCAAGCACTGATTTGAAAGTTATTCTTAATCAGAACGTCATTCACTAAGAGGGTTATGTGGCTCGTTTCTCCATCAATGTCAAAAGGTAATGTTAGACTTGTGGTTGACTTAGGCTGTGCAGGGTAACAGATTAGAGTTCAACTCTTAACCAAAGAAATTGGTTCTGCCTCACCTTTTGGAGTTTCTTGATCAAGAACTGGGTTTAGCCCGAAAAGAGCTCCGGGTGTTTTGAACCACGTAGTTGATGGAGTCCCAGTGCCTCTCCCCATGTTTCAGTAACTTTCTCTTATCAGGATGCTGAATAAAGCATTTTATCTAGTGATAAGGTTTACATTGATGAATGATTTTGTAGTTTCCTGAAACCTCAAAATAGTGGGCAAAGTCTATTAGATAATCCATTCTAAGATCAATTTGTGTGATGAATATACATCTGAATGAAGCATATATGTTGGTTCCGATTTGGGGCAATCTTCTGTAGTAACTGTGGTTTGTATGGCATTTGATGAAGTAACATGTGGGTTTTCTTATAGGCGTGATAAAGATTTTGCTCTTCGTGCCAACAGCACAATGTGATCTGCTCTGTTTTTTAAATGGTCTGTTTAGAAGGGCCAGGATTGTGGGAATGATTTCACTATACGTACAAGTTATTGTTAGGGTCCTCGTGCATCACAGAACCCCACAGAGCCAGCTGGCTCTTCATCTTATGAAAAAGACGTCCCCTTTGTGTTAGCAGTTTCACAGTTTTCAATTTTAAGGGAGGAGTTGGTATGGTATCTCTTCCACAAGAAGCATGGAATGGAAGATGCATTTTTGGCCTTGTGTTTTGAGTCCTACTCCAGCCAGGTATTAGGTGGCACATGGTGCAGTAAAGTATGGGGAAATGGCCATATGAGGAAACACTCAGTAGAGTCAGAGGTTTATCAATAGATTATTGCTGTCCACAAGGTCCTTTAGTGTAAAATGTCTGCTGAAAAAAAAGACAAGCTGATAGATTTTGTTCAATTTGGATAATTCATCTTAAGACAAGGCCACAAAACGCCTGGTAGTACACGGTATAAGGAGCAGGCACTTTTGACTGGACTAATAGCTAATCAGCTAGTAAGTGTTTATTCTACTGCTTCAAATACAGATGTGGACCCATATTCCAGGTTTTGTCAGGAGGACGTGCTTAGGCTCCTAAGAAAGAAATGTTCTGTTGTAGGACTCTTACCATGGGGGTAAGAGTACCTGGTTTAGGGCAGCAGCATTATTGCGAGTGGGTGACTGAGTCAGTCCCACAGCAACTGGAAGCTGTCAGCCTGACCTTCTCTGATAGTTAGCAGCACCTCAACCAAACCTAGAAAAGTAATGGCGTTTTGTGGCAGCTGTAGGAAAGTGCCTCTTTTGACATTGTCACCCCACCACATAATTTTGTCTGCTTTCTGGTGTGATTTTGACTGCTAGTACACTGGGTGCCTGCAAACCAGATCCCCAGTGCCAGATCTCTTTCCCCAAAACTGCAAAGTTGTTTTGCACAATTGTCAAACTCTTTAGCTGCCACTGTTAGTCCCTAGTAAATGGTACCCCTGGTACCTAGTGCCCGAGGTACTAAGGAAAGTCTCTAAGGCTGCCGCACTGATTATGTCACCCTCAGAGACCCCTCACCAAATTCAAACAAGTTCTGCCATTGCAGACTGAGTGTGTTGGTGCAGGCTAAATTGAAAACACAACTTGTCACATATCCCTGTGTGCCAGGTCCCCTAACACTGCCTGTGCCAGGTATGGGTTACAACTAAGACAGGGTGCATTCAGGCACATGTAATGGCAAATATGCATGATCAGATATGCCCCTGCTATGACTCTTTCGATTCTGAGACATAGTAAGTGTACAGGGAAGCCATTTTTTTAAAATGCATGTGCTGGACATTGCTCATCACGAGTTCCCAAGCTACACAATTACTTCTCTGAAGCCAGGAATGTTTAGTACAAAAACATCTCAGAATAATAAACCCTTACTGACCCCATTGATGGATGTATTATAAAATGCACACAGAGGGCATTGTTTTAAACATCAAAACTACTAGTGTGTTGACTGACTGGTCTTGACCAGTTCAGCCACAACAGACTCGTTTGTGGCCCCCAAGGTGAGAGCCAGCGCTCTTTTTAGCTTGGTTACAGACTTTGGATAGGCAACTGGCTGGTGGCGATGCTGAGCTGATTTGGAGTCTGTTTCTTTGTGGAATTCAAGCTCCAATGTATATGAAATGATGTTGCCTAGCATAGGACTTCAAGGGTTGTCAGCATGCTGACTGATGAAGAGAAGTTTTAAAAAACATTGCCTTTCAGTTTTGTTTTCTTTCTGAATTACTGTACTAAGGGGCCTTATTTAAAATATGGCTGGATGTACCCGAATCCACAAGATGAGTGGAGGAATGGGATCAATGCGCTCTCAAAGTGCTTGTTTTTTTAACAGCAAACTCCTAAAGTGGGAATTTGCTGTTGAAAAATAAAATATGAATGGTCCTTTGCATTGGGTGTGCTTTTTTTTTACCAGCACATGGGGGCCAATCCTGTTCCCTGCCGGATAACTTACTCCCTGGACCAAGTAAGGTGATCGCCCGACAGGGGAGGGGAGTGGGAGGTTGGGGGGTGTTGTGTGTGCGTGTATGAGTGTGTGGTGTTTGCGTGTGTGCATGAATGTGTGTGCGTGGTTATATGCATGTCTGTAGGTAAGTGTGTATGTGTGTCATATGTCAGTGTGTATGCGTGTCTGTATGTCAGTTTGTATGCATGTGAGTATACATGTTTGGATGAGTGTGAGTATGGATGTTTGGATGGGTGTGAGTATGCGTGTTTGGATGGGTGTATGAATGGAGTTGTGAATGCGTGTATGTTTGGAGTTGTGAATTCGTGTATGGATGTTGTTGTGAATGCGTGTATGGATGTGTGTGAGTGGATGCGTGTATGTAAGTGTAGGTGAATGGGTGTATGCGTGGTGTGTGCGGGTATCTGTGTGCATGTATGCGGGGAGGGGGTTTGGAGGGGGAGGGCGCAGTTTTCAGAAGGGGGTTGGGGGAAAGGGGTGCTGTGTCTGAAAGGGGGTGGGGGCGCTGTGGCTGGAGGCCAACCTGCCACACTCATAATGTGGCAGTCTGCACCGCCAGCCTGTTGGCGGTGCGACCACCACATTTACCCTGGCAGTCAGAAGACCGCTAGTGTCAAAATGACCCCCTATATTCTGTGATGTTAGTACCCTGTCGGCCAAACTCTAAATACGGCCCTTAATGTTTTAGCTTTTGAAGTGGTAAAATAACTCAATGCCATGTTGATTTATGTGTCTAAAACTCCTTACTCACGCTATTGATGGAAAGTAGATTCCGGCGGATTTAATTTCATGTACGACAATGACACATTTGAAGCTGTGACTACGCTTGCAGAAACGTGTTGGAGCTATGCAGGCATTTGACATTGGCATGGAATTGGAAAACGGCACAAGACTAATGAAAAATAGAAAGGTCAGGTAGAAGACAGATATTTGAAACAGGGTACGGGCCACGTCTAAATGACAGTCATTGTTCAAGGATATCCCTTTCAGTGCTTGGCAGCAGTATGAGTAGAGCGCTACCATATCAACAGAAGGACAGTTGTCAACAACAAACCATGAAGTGCTTGCAAAGATTTGACTGATGAAAACAGCTGATGCATACGCACAACTGCAAAGTGTGATATAATGGTCACCCCTGCCTCAGAACATTGCTTGGTTGAACCCTTTGACACTGCAGAGGGCATGATCAAGTGATCCAAGAGAGGTAACAACGAGATGACGATAGAAAAGGGAAGGAGGTGCGCTGTGTGAAGAGTTACATGGGAAATTTAAGAGACAAAGTGGCAGCAATTGCGGAGGCTTCAAGGACAAGAGGCGAAGCCACCTTTAGCAGAATTAGGGTAGAAAGAAGGGCTGGGGATCTAGCAAATAGGAACTTGGTGGTGAAAGCACAAGACCTAAGCAATAGTAGGGAAGGGGTCTGAGAGGGGTGCAGGGTACAGCTGCAAGGTTCTCAGTTTATTGGCCAGATATTTTGGACTATCTGCCTGAAGAGTTTATAAGTTGAAGAATACAGTGTTGAGGCAGATGTATGAGCAAGTGCAGCCAAATGAGTGCGGGGTAATGTACTCACACTTACCTGGAATCTTCTTTAGTTTGGCTGCTGAATGAAAACGTCGTGAGAGGTTGTGGTAGATTCTGGTAGCAGGGCACTTGCCTCTATTGATATAAGACAGGATGAGGCCCTGGACCATGGAACGGAAGTTGTTAGGTGGGAGGAACTGCTTCATTTTGCAGAGCAGGCTCTATTCGAATGATGTGGTCTGAACCTCAAAATAATAACTGACACATGGTTTATTAAGAAACCAAGACAGACATAGTGCAAGCCCATTCAGGCTCATATCATTGAGCCACTTTTTAACTTGAGATTGGAATTTTCTTCAATTATTCAGTAGTCGTTCGCTTATAGTGAAAGTAGGTTGATGACATCCAACTATATTCAGTGATTGTGAATGCTGGTAGCCAATTGCAATCTAACAGTGTTGAGTGTCACTGACGTATTAGTGGAGTCAAACATTGTTTTGGGCAGAGGGGAAATCAAAAATAATCTATGTGGTGTGTGTTTGCCTGGGTGCCCATCGTATCATCTGCATATCGTTTAAGGCCCCCGATTATTTTCTTTACAAATGCCGATTCCTTTCATTGCGTTCATGCTGATTACTGTATAACAATATGCTGTGTGTGTTTTATGTAATATGATAGCACTCATATTGTCATATCATGTGTAGAGTTGTATCGTAGGCCTAGTAGTTCCCTAAATATGCAGGTCGTAGGTAACAATTCACGGGCGATTCTTCTTGCAGTATATTGTGAATTATGGGTTCATGTTCTGGCGCTAGCCTGTAAAATCATACAAACAGCATCATCAGGTCTCTTGGAGGTACATTTCAGCATCTGTTTCTCCACTGTCCAGGACACTGGCCTATAAGCTGGGTTCTCAGTACCTGTTCTTGCTGGCACTAGGCAGCCTGCTTAGGCCAAACAGGTATCCCATGACATACCACACCATTCTCAATAGAGAACTTTTCAGTGCTAGTTATTATTATCAAAGACTTTGTAGGAACGGGAATTATATATATAGAATAAGACGTCGACTATTTTATATTATTTATTTTCTGCTCATTTTTAGCCACCATAATTCCTGTGATATCTGCACCTATAGATGTGCATATGCTCTGCACTAGTCTGGTTTCAAATACAATCTTATAAACAACTGGTCCAGCATTACTCCGTGTGCTGCCTTGAAAGAAAGGGTGAACAGAATCCCAGAAGTGACCTGTGGGCTCTGTGACTGATGTCGATCTCCTTCAGGTACGTTTGGTAGATACTGATGGGACATCAGCTGTCAATTTCCTCCACGCATTGTGGTAAGGTAGTATACCTGTACTGCCTGGGGCATAGGAGAATTTTAATGGGTGTGCCCAGGTCTCACCCTGGCATGTGACACATGTATATTTTATTAAATAATTTGGGGTGCAGACAGATGTACATAAATCTTTAGCATGCCATGTTTGCCTTTTCGATGACTAAAGTGTCAGTATGATGACATCAATTGAAGCTGAGCCCCAAACAAAACTGATGCTCATAGCAACTTGACCCCCTCCATAATCCTCCCGTACCTCCAGGCGAAGGTCTAAGAACATAGCAGCTGATACCCTTCAGGTGAACCAACATTACCATATAGGTAACAACATGAGTCAGTACCTTCCTCGGTCTCATAGGTATTTTGTTCAGTTCAACCCTGCCCCCTCCACCACCCAGTATGCGCGTGGCTGCCTTTTGGTCACTTAGTGGAATTCATGTATCACTGTCAACAATGTTGAAAACAAAAAGGCAGGCAAGCCCTTAATGGTCTTGCAAACAACAACGTGATACTGCAGTTCAGCTTCGTGATCAAATGCAGGTACGTTCATCTTGAGCTGGCAGTTAAAATACGTTTATAGAAATGCAAGCTCCTCTGCTAATTAAGAAACAGTCACAGACGCAAAAACTGCATTTCATTTGTTTTTAATCTTTCACTTTTCGATGCATGGACCCTTCATAATTCAGCTTGCTATAAGAAGAAATAAAAAGAGGTTAAAATATTTGCAGCTGTTCACACAAAGTTGTAAGAACAGCTGTGACACCTTCAAACTGTCAGCCTTTCAGCTAATTGCACAGTGCGCTTTGGGACATATAGTATAATTTCTAACAGACACATTGATTTAAAAACTCCAGAATGACATGTACAGACAAAAAAACCTTAGTTGCCAGTGTAATTAAAAACAACTTAAAAATAAATTATTTGTATTTGCTTACAAACTAATATTTAAGGAAATATCATAAAGCCACACTGTATTTAATCACCCATAGCAAAGTAAAACCCATCGAGTCAAAGTTATTTGTGTATCCTCATAAAAAGAAAATACATTTAGTTAATTAGAAAACACTGTGCAATTCAATAAGCAAAAATGACTGAACCAGTTATGTCTCCGCAGTGACATGACAGCCGTTTAGGGTTAGTGGTGAGAAGGGGAAGTCTGAGTGTGTCTAGTTCCTACTTTACATTGTATTGTAGTGTAGCTTTTGTGTGTGAACGCAGACTGCAGCAAGCAGTAGAGGTGTGCTGTGTGTAGTGTGCTTCTGCCAGGCTCTCACAATATAAAACACATACATGACTAATTGGAGGCAGGAAGATCAGAAAAAGATGAGGTAAGTGAGCAACTCAGTAGCAATATGCACCTTTGGGCCCTTGCAAAAGCAATTTTCAGAAAATATATATCACTAAAAAACACAATTAAGAGTGGGAAGACACGTGGTGGGAGAGCAACAGACGAGGGGCGGGTGGGTGGTATTGAAAGGACGGGGAAGGGGTGAGGAAATCTGTTATACAAGAGCAATGAAAAATAGTTCCCTAATGTCAGCAGTGGAGGAATCAAATTCACAGATTTAGAAACGATGCAAATCAGAAATGCTCCACTAGTGGAACTAAAATAAGAATAGGGAAGAAATCATTGAATCTGGTCACTGAAACGAGACAGACATGAAAGCCATCTAGTCATGAGCTAGGCCAGGGGATGATCCAAAGTCTGCTCTGTCTGCTCGTCTTGTAGACAATATTTATTTATGACCCGTTCGGAATCCCTGTAGACGAGACCATTACCCATGTTCAAATTGCCCAAGCTGTAATAATGTCTTAAATCCAATGTGATAGCATATATCTTAAATTGTTCGCAAAATGTATGTCCATGTTTTGCACATACTCGTTGAAATATCAACTCCTAAACATTGGCAAGCCAGAACAACTGATAAAAAATTGCATTGGAAGACATAAAAAAATCGGACTAATAACACAAAAAAATCAGCGGAATCAGGACATTTCAACACTTTGGAGCACCACGACCTGAAATGTTTAAAATAGAAATAATATGAGGTTGTCCACAATTTTGGAAGAGGATGAGATGAAAGCAGACAACTATTACATAGAGAATATATCGAATACAGTTAGGGGTGTGGAAGAAATGGTGATATTGTGTGGGCACATCACAGAATAGATTTAAGAATATTAAACTGTAGTAGGTACAATGCTTCCTTCTTAGATTGTTCGAATGGAAAAGACGAGTCACAACTTTTGTTGTGAGCTATTGTTTACATGTTTTTGTTTCTATATGTGCTATCTTGAATTGACACGACAGTGAATAATCTTGACGAAGAGCCACTGAGTAATAAATAAGTCAGATCTCACCAATTATTTTAGTGGAATTAGACTGAAAATATAATAATGATTTAAAAGCAATAGTACAAAATGATGAATGTTCATGTTGAATAACGAGTGAAACAATTAGGCTACATTCATGTGTATACATTGTTGCAATTGCTGGAGGTTGAATTGACGGACTTTGGTGTGCGTAATGATCACATGACCTTTAGTTTAGTGATACTGAAACATATTGTGAGAGCATAGACCAGATTTATCTCTGTTACTGCACTCGAACATTGTGTTTTGAACTGCTTGATTAATGACATAAACCATGGATTGCAACATGGACTTTCACCCCCACAATCATACTGTTTTCATCAGTGACAGAAGGATAAACAGCTAAGTCTGCCCCACTGGGATTCCAACCTGAAGACTTCTGAGTGGCTGAAAGGTTCACAGATCTGCATGATCTTCACGTGCTTAATATGTCTCTCTAGTTTTGCACAAGTTCCACAAAAAGTATGTTTTATGAAAAACATTTACATGTTCAAGGAGTATGTTTAGGGTTTCAGATTTTCGGTTTCAAGTGATAATTGCCAGTTAACATCTGACAGATATGTGAGATTTTCAGTAAAAGCCTAAATCTCAGTGGTTCCCAACCTTTTGACTTCTGTGGATCTCTCTTTATCAGTACTGCAACCCAGGCCCCCCACTGAATCATTATTGGAATCTGGGGACCCCACACTGAGTTATTAATGAAAGCTGTGAACCCAATCTGTTAATATTACTACATTTCCTAAGCAGTTGCGAACCCCCTGAAGAGGCTTCGTGCCCACCCCCCCCAACCTCCCACCACCAACGGGGTCCCCAGCCACAGGTTGGGAACCACTGCTCTAAAGTTTTTCACTAGATGGCAGCAGAGCATTATTTATAAGGAGTGCAGAAATCGATGTAACTATAGCCTTATAACCCACCGAAGTGGGCTACATCGGACATTAAAGGCCGGGTTCGGGGCTTTAACAAGGGAGCGTGCCTTTAATGGTTGAAATACCCCTCAGGCTCTGAAGCCTTGATTCACAGCTGTTGCTGTGAATGTTCTACAGTTAACAGCTATCCACAGGGCTATGGCTGTTAGCTGGTGAACATTCACAGCAAGAGCTGTGAAACTGGGCTAAAGTCGGCCCCTGGTTCTCCCTGGGCTTGGCTAAACTGTTTTTTTCCCGTTCAGCCAGGCCAGGAAGATCCAGGAGCTGAGCAGCATTCCCCCCTCCCTCCTTCCGAAGCTCAAGTGATTCTGTGAGCTATGGAAGGAGGGATGAAGAAGGCTCCAATATTCCCTGCAGCACAGCCTCTGCCTTTCGCTTTTCCCTGCCCACTCCATATATTTCCAAGAGGCAGGGGAAAGAGAAAGGCAAAGCCTGAGTATTAGATTTTTATGACGTGGCTGTACCAGACTTGCCACATGAAGAGATCTTACCCTAGACTGTGTGGTCTAGATATGGCTTTAGGCTCCTTGTCACCATGAAACATTTATAGATGTTGCCTTAGGTCTACATGAGCTATTCGCCTCGTTGGCTTGAGAATGCCTTCTTCTGCTTGTACTGCACACTCACAGCCATTGGCGTCAGAAAGACTGCCTGATCTTGTATTTTAGGAATATGGTCCAGGTACAGGGCTCATACTGGGAAACATATGCACTTTCCTGGAATGTGAGCCCAATCCCACTTAAAAGCTAAAGTTAAACCTATGGAGGTCACCCAGAAGTGATGTTCGTGGCTTATTTAAAATGCTTTTGGTAGAAATAGCTCATTCTTCACATACAGTGTGACATCTTCATCTGAGACAGATGGCTTGATTACACCTACCACTGAACTTATGTTTGCTCAGATTGTATTGTCTTTAGTGCTGGAAATGGAAAGAGCCTTTCAGTTTCGTGTGGAATTTATGAACACAGATTTACCTTCTAGAAACCACTTCCTTGGGTTTTCATTTAAAGAGGAATGAGCCTTCTCTGAAAGGAACGTTTCAGTCAGTACCCTCTCAAGCTGGGTAAAATACTGTCTTTGTCCTTTCTACTTAAGAGCCATGCCCCTACGCCTCAAAGAAGTGGTGACATGTATGCCCTTTCACTAAAAACACAATGTGCCATTCAAACACCTGCTTTGCTCTGAATTCCCTAACAACTTTGTAATCAAAGCTGGAAAAGTTAACTGTTTGTTCAGAAAGAAGGCAGAGGACTAATTCCAACAACATCTTGGTTTTTAGGTCTCGGTTACAGAAACGTATATTCTGTGTATAGGTTCATCTTTTGCTTTCAATCCATAATACTTGGAGTGGGCTTTGAGTTAGTCTCCCACTCATGATTGGATGGTTTGCTTATCAAATTCAAATCCCACCTCCTGATTTCACAGCTTTCCTCTCAATGTCTGCAGTTGTTCTACCCAGAGGAGCACACTGGTTTCAGCATCTTAAGATTCAATGCGTTTTAGCCTTAAATAACAGTTGGTGTGCTCTTGTATCCAAATAGTGTCTGTTTTACTACTCCCTTTAAGATAAACATATCTCATTTGTGTAGCTCCTTGTGTGCAATCCGTTTACAGAAGTCTTGACTCGATCTGTGCATGACACACTGCAGGGGGTAAACAGAAATGCAAAGGCTTTCCTTTTAGCTTTCAGTTCTCGCTGTAGACAGATTTAAGTGCCCCTGAAAAATAGACTGTGAAGTCACTGTTAAAACACAGGATTGTAGTTCACATGTTTTCATCCATGTCCTTAATTAATTATGCCCACGCCCCTATGGCCCTTTCAGTGACCACCCACCGCTAACCTTTGTCAGTTCACTAAAGCATTGTATTCCACAATAGACCTTTGCCTACAGTTAGGAGCTATTCTGTAGGCAAAACCTAAAAAGTGTGATGTAGAAAAACCCTCCTTACATTCAAATGTAAAATATGTGGAGCAGAAACAAGAAGTGACTGCCTTGCTCTTCTATAGCATTCCTCTTTGGGAGAGCAGGATCACAGATGATATTATGTGTCAGAGTGGGGAGGCGTGCACTTCAGTAAATGAAATCAGAGGGCCTGAACGCTTCCACCGTGACAACCCACACCATGATTACAGGTCCTGGGGCACTTGGTGGCACCCTGCCACTTTAGAAATTTAGTGCAGTATTTGTACCCTGGTGAAGTTGATCTAGAAGGTTGTGCTGGTCACTTGCTCTCTGGCAAAGAAAAAACAAATATTATCAGCTAGTCTGGGAGCCAAGGTCAAAGGGAGAACCGTAGGCGAGAGACAGTAATGTGTGGGGGAAGTCAAAAGCAAAAGAGAGGAGGAGGGGCACAATCATGAGAAAGGGGATAGGGAAATAACAAGCAACACGGAGTTGCAGGCTGTGGGGAGCAATACGAAGACGCGGGTGAGTGGGAAGCAACATGGAAGACAGCAATTTAAGGAGCAAGCTGATGGGGCAAAAGCACAATGGGCACGAGGAATGCAAATTGCAATGGAAGGCGGGAGAGGGAAAACAAAGACCAATGCAGGGTGGGGAGAGAGCCGAACACGAAAAAGAAAACAATTTTGAATGCTAGGATGTGCAGAGAAGCACACCAGGAAGACAGCTGCAAAAAACATGCACTCTCATGGAGTGTGTTACGAAAAGGAAAAAAAGATTTTCCAAAAAGTGAGAAATCATGGAAGAATAGAAAGGCGCTAATCAGAGAGGTGGTAAACCTGCTATAGTCCACAGGAGAGACAAAGACAAGATAGGTGGGCTAAAACAAATAAAGCTAGCAAATTGAAAGTGAGAGACAGAATACAAAGCCAATGGTAAGCAATGGGCGAAATACATTTCTGGGTAAGCTTTCGACATGTCCACAATATGTCTTTGCAACCAGACAGCTGTGCTGTCTGGTAGGCTTCGAACTAAAAGGAGGTCTTACTCCAACCTCATATATTGCAGGCGTAACCAAAGCATTAAACTATGATAATGTTTCAGAAGAAAATTAATCAAAACAGTTGCTTTGGTTAAAATAAAGGATTATGCTACAAAATTTTGTACATGTGGAAAATAACTTGTAGGAAATACAGTTCACCAAAAAACAAATGCTTCAACTCAGGAAGCATACAGCTGAAAACGGCCCATTTTTTAGAAATCTTTGATAGCAATGCTGCTCTCCCCGTTATAAAACAATTTGGATAACAATGCAAACTTAAAAAAGGCATGGCAATCCTTTCCTTTTTTCAAAGGATATTTCTGACTGCATTTTTCAGTCTACATTTTTCTGAGCCCTTTTTTTTAGCAAAGGAAAAAACAACAGAATTTGATTCTTGTTAGAATTCAAACAGAAATATTAAAATGGTAAAGTGGCCTCTAACAGTGATTTTACTTAATTAACAATAACACCATATAAACCACAACAAAGGGCAAGGCTTATGCCGACGGACATGAAAAGGCTCAACTGTGTAAGAGACGATATTAAAAAAAGGTGGCCTAGGAGGAAAACTGTTATCAGGTTAGTAATTAGTGCATTGCTTGGTGTGGCTATGCACAAGGAATGACAGACTGGACTCGCTCCCAGCATGTTTATTATTATCATCATTAATAATAGTTTGACTAGTGTGTTGTCTGTGATGTCACAAGCTGCTTCGGTCATTCTTCAGGCACGTTGCACACATAACATATATCCACTGGACACGAAACAAGAGACTTTAAATCGGGCTGAGAGACATATTGCACAATCCCCTTACAGAACCATCCAGGTACCAGTTGTAATACTGCTGTCAGGACCTATGTGCATAGATAATTTGCAGCCTGCCCAGCAATCGGGTATGAAGAAGCCACCATGTCACCAGGGACCCCAAGTTTCCAACTGTGAGGAACCGGGTTGTTGGATGACTGGGGTGTGAGCCCTGGCCAAGCAACAGCACCACAATCCCTTCCAAAGTAAACCACAAAAAGTCACTAATTTATCCTGTGCTTTACCCTGTGTAGCTTGGCACAAAAAGCAAAAATGCTAAACTTAGAGGCAATGTTTATTAATGCAGCACCCAAACAGGAATACAGTGAAACAAAACACAATAGAAATCACAAACCAATTTAGAAGAATAGAGGACATCATAGTAAATTATCTGACACTAAAACTATCAAAATCCAATTAGTAGAACCAGTGTTATAAATGATTAAAGTTTGAGGTTCAAAATAACAAGAGCTCAGTTATGGAAAATAGCCACTTGGGCACATTTAGCACCATGACCAAAGGTCCAGGATTGGATGGAGACCTCTTGGGGGTTTATGACTCACTCAGGCTGGGATCAGGTGTGGGTGCAAAATGGAGGGAGCATGTTATATCCCTGTGACTCTGAAGAGGGGGCGAGCTAAACTAGCCCTTGGAGTCACTTCTGAAGTCCTGGGTGCAGGTGAAGATGTAGGGCTCCATACCAGGGCTGGCCTCTGAAGGTTCAAGGCAGACTCTAGGCAGCAAAGCAGTCCTTCCAGGTACAGGAGCAGTTTGGTAGAGAGCACAGCAGGTCTCTGCAGGAGGCATTCCTTTGAGAGTCCTTCCGCAAGTCCAGCAGTGAACAGAAGAGTAGGTCCAAGAGCCCTATTTTTATACCCTTGTGCCCTGCTCCTACAAGTTGGGAGAAGTTTCCAGAATGATTCTCTGACGTTCCCGGAGTTTCCTGCCTCTCCTGGCTACTAGCTGGCTGCACTGACAGTACAGGGTTGTTAAGCTTATTGTGTGGCCGCAGAGCTGAGCCTATTCAGGTGGAAGTGGGAATCTGCTTAACTCTGCCCTCTCCCCCATCGTCAGTTAATGGCCCATTCAGGCTCTGCTAATCCCACTATTGTGTGACTGTCTGGGGTGAATTTACAAAATCTCAACTGTCAGTTGCACCCAGTCATGTGACCTAAGGCAGACCACAGGAACAGAGGGCTAAGGTCCGGAAAAATGCCAACTCTCTAAAAGTGACATTTTCAAACTTTCAATTTAAAATGATAAAATCGACTTTACCATTAAGGAGGGTTTATCAATACAGGCTCATAGATACCAAACATGACATATCATCTCTGGTTTAGGAATTACAGCTTATTAAATAAAATAAGGAATCCCCAATGCTATTCTATTGGATGGGTAGGCCTCACAGTAATGTAAAAATGAATTTGGGAGTTTTTCACTACTAAGACTTGTAAAGCTAAAAGGTACATGTTCTACCTTTTAATTACAAAGCACCATGCCCTATGGGATACCTAGGGCCTTCACAGGGGTGATTTTATATACAATAAAAGGGGAGTTTAAAGCTTAGCATGGAGTTTTTGGCAGATTGCAAATGTCGACTTGGACAGTGACACACAGATTTGTATTGTAAACAGCAAGGCATAGTTTGATGGATGACTGTGCAGGATGCAAAGTGATATAACTATCACCCCTTTTGGTAACAACAACAATTGCAATGCACTCAATGCTTCAGATGCTGAAGTATGTTACCACATGGATGCAGAAGGAGCATTTCAGAGTACACTCTGGAGACCCAAAAACAAGAGTTACATTAGTCTAACATACTCAGGATGGCAGACTGTACTGTTAATAGCTGCGTACGGCTAGGTAAAAAGGGAAGAATTTTATGTATTACCTTCATAGGGGAAAAACAAAAGAAGGACAGTTGAGTAACAAGGGTTGTGAAAGATGTCTTTACCTGTGTGAATCCAAAGGTTTCTAACGGAGGATAAAGCCTTTAGGACAAAGTCACTTGCATAGTGCCAAAGATTATGGAAGAGAAGAAGAAGAGAAGAAGAGGTGGACTTCCAGAAGAACAGTCTCCAACATTTCCGTTGTCCCCACATTGAATATTAGGGACATTTGACTAAGCCAAACTGTGATGTCCAACATACACTGAAAGAATGCCTTAAAAGGAGTAAAAGTAGGAGAAACTGATATGATTAGCTGGGTATCATCAATGTAGTTCATGAACTTAATTCCATGAGATCTAATCAGTTGAGCCAAAGGTCTGAGATAGACATTAAATAGGGATGGACTCAAGAAAGACCCTTGAGGGACTCCTTGGCAAAACCAACTTTCATTCAGACCTAAAGTGTGGGAGATGGGCAAATTGAGATCTATTTTGCAAGTGAGACTGACACCATCTCAATGTCTTTTTTTTTTTGGTCTCACGTAGACTTGAAATCTGAAGGTGGCAGATAGCTCTAATAATACCAATGCCACAAAGTGGCTTTTGTCTTTCTGCATTCAAAAGTCATCCAGGACATATAGAAAGGCAGATTCTGTGCCAACAGCAGGGCAGAGACCTGAATGGGCTATAGCTAGAAAATGATGGCGTTTCAAAAATGAAGAAATGTATCTAGTGCTGGAGCATTTTCATCCTTTGCAGGAATCAATGGATCTTTGGACCAAACATAGGGTACAATAGAACCATACAACAAACCTTCAATACAAACAAATTAACTTACACAGTATGACCAATGTGCCCACACAAGGAAAACTCCAGTCAAGGATACAGTTAAGGGGTGTATTACAAACTCAAGTTCAGAGTCATGTAGGCAATGCATAAGAAGAAATTATAAAGACACAGAATCACCAAGGGTTGCCCAAGGCGACGAAATAAGTACAGGCTAACTAACATTAATAAAACTAAGCATTCAAGAAGAAGAATGCAAAATGTCAACAAGATTATTTGAGATACATAAATCAAGTGTTGTTCAGGTTTAAACAGCCTCAAGTCAATTTCTAATCAGCAGAGTTCAGTTTAGCTGAGCACAAGGAGCCCCTACAAATGCCAAATTAGGGGAAAACATGTGTGGGGCAGAACAAATGTGGGCAAAAGACAAAGATGACAAAAAGGGCAAAAAGAAATTTGATGAAAGGTAATCTCGGGCAACAAGGTACAAACTAGTGTGGGCAAAAGATGGGTAAAAAGGGAATGCGTCAGCATGTCAGAAGCTCGATCAAGAGTCTTCTGCAGGGGTTTGGAAGAAAGCCTCTCAGTCTCAGCATGACATCTCAAAGGGGCAAAAGGTAGAAAGGAAGTTACCTCTCCACGGAGAACCCATGTGGGGTTCTTCATCTGCATCAGAGAGGGGTCTTTCACAAGGAATGTTCTGACCACAGTCCAACTGGTCATCTCATCAGAATACCAAAGTTCATATGGCAATCTCATTCTCTCAAGGGAACAATTTACGTTGAAGGGGCATCATCCAATAGAAATCAGTCACACGACTCCAAGTTGAAACATTAACACATCTTCCCAGGTCTGTCTGTCATGGGAACATTATCCATCCATGTAGCTCCACATGAGTTGGTAACAAATGTTTACATTGCTAGACCACAGTCCATAATGTTCCTTATCCAAGGTCAAATTGTATAGTTCTCTATGTGTAAAACATAAGGGGTCTATTACCAAAGCTAGTCTTCTCAGAGGAACAAAGTCTGACAGAAAGCTCATGTAATGGAAATGACTTTGCATTTTCCACAAAATCATGAAAAACAGCGCCTAGCGGGCCTCACTTAGGCTAATGCAAGTGAATTAATGCTGCACATTAATACATCAAATAAAACATCTCAATACTCAGACTGCTTATACATCATTAATAATTCTTCATTAGCATTCATATTTCAGTAACTTTAAACGAAATAACTGTTAATACATTTCAGTCAGTATATTGTGGAACTGCATTTCTCTACTTTTGCACATATATTTAAATTATTATTCAATAGAAATGTAATATTGCTTCAATACATACTATTAGTCTACAGGCTTAATTTCACCATAATATCAGTTTAATCCTCCAAACATTTAATTTACCCTTGATACCACCAGGGTTTCTAACATAAGTCTAAACTAATGCACATCTAAAATGACTTTTCAGTACATCTTTCTAAATTCATATCATTAGTACCTTGGTAAACATAATGCATAAACTGTCACATATAGATATCTTCTGTGACATGACGGATAGCACTAAGATTTATGCTGCATCAGTATTGACATATTTTTCCAAAATCTTAACGGGAAATGGAAGGAGAGAAAGAGTTTGAAAATTAGTCAAGATTGAAAGGTCTCCCATGATTTTTTTAAGCTACAAGACCACTATGGCCTTCTTACATTCTATTGGGAGTGAACCTGAAGAGAGGGAATTATTACATATTGCTTGTTACAGGCTGCCAAGGTCACAAGACACTGACTTTCAAACTCTGGAACATAGAAAATCAAGGGGAGATCTGAAGAAATAAAGCAAGCAATAAAATAAGGTATTCTTGGAAATGGCAGGTTTTAGGTCAGAACCTAGCTCATGATTATTTTGGTTTTCTGGTTTTGTTATCTATGTCAGCTGTCTCCTCTTGATTGGACGGGTTTCTTCCTTATCCATGTGCTAGTGCCGTTCAGAAGCATTTTGGTTTCACAGGTTAACTTGTATCCTTCCACTTCCGACACTGATTGCATTGTATTCCTTTTAGCACTCCATGGGAATGCATGGATTTTCTTGCTCTCACTCCGGTGATTAGCTTTCCCCTACTTTTTCCTTCACACCCCCACTTGGTCTTCACTCTCGATGTTGCTTGCCCAGGGGACATCCCTTGCTTCTCCCACCAATCCCACTTGTTTTTTTTATTTTTTTAACATTGTGCCCCTCAGCACTTCCGTTGCTCGACTGACCCTCCACCTCTAGTGCCCCTTACCTCGTCTTCTCTACCCCCCACTGCTCCTTACTGCCTGCCAGTACTGGCTTTGCCAGTGCCAGATTCTTTTAAAATGTGCCAGAACTGACCAAGTCAATATCTGCAACCAACCAATCTAAGCTATAGAAAACTATTTCTACAGTTTCAAAATGGTTGCCAAGTTGTGTCACTCAATGTGGTGATGCAGCACAGCAACTGTCTGAAAAGTATAGAGAAAGTTGTTTTTAAAGTTTTCAGAATGGCCACAAATATGGTGTCTCAAGACTTTGTGTGACACAACATGACGGCCATCTTGAAGGTATAGAAAGTAATGTTTTCTATATTTTGTGCCGGTAGCAACACACAGTGGCAAAGCCAATAGCGTAGCCAATTAAAGCTGTGACTTATTGGCTTTGTCATTGCTTGTTTATGCAGCACTTGTGTTCTTAGAGCTGTGGTGCTATGCCAAAATTGGAGCTTCTGACTTGCTGAACATCACGTTTTTTGGGCGCAGATCACCGAGTCATCTTCTAGTAATGTGTAGGTAACCCACTTTATGAAGAGCCTTGAAATGTATCTTGGAAGCACTTAGTTATCTGTATCTACCAAATGAGTTTACTATCAATCACAAATATCTTTAAAAAGTTAGCCATGGCCAGACAGTGAGATAAGTATGAAAAATGTGATAAGGAGTGTGCTGACAATTCCATTGTGTGAAGCTGAGCGGGGATGTTTAGCAATAATTGGACCCTTTTAGATTCCTTGATACATTCAACATTAACTTGTTGAGTTGAATAAAAAAATCAAAATGGCATAAGAAACCATTTGTAGCAACATTCACAACTTTTAAAGACGTTAGTCTTTTGATTTCTGTGAGTGCCTGGTGGTAGGGGGCGTGCCGGTTTACATCTCAAGCAGGGAGCATGCATATTTTAGGATACAGCAAAGGAATCTGGTTGGTAGTGGCTGACTTTACATACAGCAGCAGTCTGGGTTCCTTGGGAAGGTTTTTAATATCCTCCACAGGGAGATGTGTTGCCAATAGTCCTTCTTGAGTTGTGTTCTGGCTAGGAGATCAAAGATGCCCAACTGGAAGTCAGTCGGTGAAAACTGAGATATATATACTCTCAACCTACCAAGAGATAAAATGAGACAAGAAAGCTCTGTTTGGTGCCAAGCACATTACAGTTACACTAATAGATAATTCCACCAGTAGACTTTACAGGAGTGCATTTTATCTCGTGCCCATGTAGCTTAAGGAAGGAAAGAATGGGCACCTGCAAGCTAACTCTCCCCCCACCCCCAAATTTCCCACAAAAAAAAACACAATGAAGAAAGGGAGTTTATCTTCAGTAATGCAAACTTAAAGAATCTCGGGCCACATGTAGCAACAATCAGAATTGCGACCCGCAAATTGCGAGTCACAATTCTGAATGTTGGATGTTGTCCCTGACATCATCTGCGAGTCACAATTTGCGACCCCCTTGCGAATGGCGGCCCTCACAGGGATGGTGACCTGCTGCGGACAGCAGACCACCATGTCTGTGACTGCTTTTTAATAAAGCAGTTTTTTTTTTTGCAATGCAGCCCGTTTTCCTTAAAGGAAAACGAGATGCATTACAAAAACGAAAAATGAAGTTGACATTTTTTTAACAGTGCAATTCACAACAGGGAAGGGGTCCCATGGGGATACCTTCCCTTTTGCGAATGGGTTACCACCCATTTGAAAAGGGTGCAAAATGCGTTCGCGGTCACAAACCAATCCTACATTGCACTGCAACTCGCAATTAGGAAGGGAACACCCCTTTCCTAATTGTGTCTCGCAAACCCGTTTTGTGATTCGGTAACCAGGTTACTGAATCGCAAAATGGGGTTTGTGCATTGCGATGTGCTTTTTGCACGTCGCAAACAGTGAAATTCGCTATTTGCGACGTGCAAAAAGCTTGCTACATCTGGCACAAAAAAACAACCTGCGTCGGAGGAAAATTATAACTAGGAGCCAAATAAGAAATGGACGAGCCCTAACACATGGAGTGGAAGCACCACTCTCTCTACCTACTGGCGAGTGTTTAGGATGGTTTCCAAATGTGGACTTGTGTGTGTATTTCACACATGAAACTCTAAATGCCATCATAACATTAGACAGGAGAAGAACGTTTTTAGCTCATTTTCTGCTCAGCCTTTTTTGGGTGAAGTAAAACAAAAAAGCACATTCATATTGTGGAAATGAACTTCGTGTTGTCTTCCTGAAATGCAAATAAAAATTGACAGTATTTTGGGATCTCTGGAGGAGAACTTGTAAAGATAATGTAAGGAATATGCATGGATTTGAGCTTGTTTAGTGCAATGTTTCTTTTAATATCAGTGAATCATCAGTAAAAACCGGCCCAGCAGACCATAAAACAGACCCCCAAAACAGCCCAGAAAAGACCAATAGACTGACCAGTCAGACCAAATAATTGGAAACTGCTTGATTGCCCTACAGGCCAGACAGATCCTGTGTTTCACGGCGTTCTAGAAAGAGTGAGAGTGAGGGAGAGAGGAAGAGAGAGAGAAAACATTTGTTGCAAAACTGCAGCTCCTCCGCTGATTTAAAACTACAGGGAGGTGCATAAATAATAGCAACAGATGAAAGCAAATTGAACACCAGAAGAAACAGATAACCCGATAAAAAAACATAAGAAACACAGAATGGAAACTATGTGAATAAATCCAGGATACCAAGAGATAACTACAATATGCTAATTAAAAAAAAGCTGAATGAAAAGACCACAATAGGAAAACTAACAAAAAAGAGAGATGACACAAAATGTCTAGCATGTGTAAGGAAGAAACAGAAGACATCTGGAGAAAGTGCAATGCCACATTGATTTGGAAGCACCGCCATAGTCTATCTTTATGTAGCACTCCAACAAACTAATGGCTACTATAGTGGTGTGTTACTGTTCCATATCATAAAAGGATGACAGACATGAAACCTTATTGACAATGGTTGGGAGAGGTCACAACTTTAAATCCCAACATGGCTAACTCAGCCTTTGATTTTTCAAAGGGCACAAACTAAGCATCATTAAATAGGGTAATGCTATTACCTACAATTTACAATTCTGAAAATGGCAAATATTTTAGTATGGTATGCTATGTACAAAAGCCACTGTTATTTTGACATCTCTTCTCTCAAACACAAATCCACTGATAAACTGTGAAAACTGTGAAAACTGGACTTTGATTGAAAATCTGCCCTTCAGGTAACCAAAGATGGAACACTAGTATCAAAATGTGATAGGTAGTAATTCTCAGGCTGACTAAAGATGCCCGTTTTAATCATCTTTTATTCAAGATCAGTATTTTGGACTGCATGGAAAGCAAATGAAACAATCTATTGCAGTAGTTATCAAAACAGCCTTAACACTATTCCCCGTAACTGTACTCATTGTCATTAAGTAGTCACCCATAACAAAAGTCATGTCTTGATTGATTCAAGGCACCAATTAGTCACTAGGGGTTGGAAGTGTGGGACTGCAAAAAAAAACAGCCCACATTTTTCTCTTTGGTGACACTTTATATAAGACTTACCCTTTTAGAAATATAATCTTGCAGAATAAATGCTTGCACCCCACAGCACCCACTTGATCATCCCTTTTATTTTGCCTGGCTGGGACCCATGTTCCCCTGGACCACATAACAGTAGAAAGTTAATGGAGGGGCAATGGAGACATGAGCAGAAATAGCGTACTGGAGAATTATATCACAGCACCTCAAAACATGACATTTCTGTGTGCATTTATAGTTAACTTTATTTAAGACAGATCACACTGCGTGCTTTCTTGTGCCCCTTTCCTGCAGAACATGTACCCTATGGTGAAATGGAAATAAACAAACCAACAGGTGTAGTGGAAAATGCCAAAGGCAATTCAATTAATGTATGTAACATGGTGATCTCAAGCATTCACCTAATGTGAAGTTTAAGCTTGCCCCATTCTAAAAATGTGTCCCGCTTATGGCTAACGCTACCTCTCTATAACGCAGGTGTTTATATATAAATAAGGCGAAGGCAAGGAGCTTTAAAACACAGAAATTAAATGTAGTGGTGTATTCAGTTGCTTTCAGGTCTCCGGTGTACCACTCTGAAATACACCTAATACAGAAGTTGAAGTGAAAATCAGCCACTGGATACAAACTGCACCGATAAACAGTGAAGTCCATTAATAAAAGCAACGCAGCCAATTATGGGTAAAGGAACCCAAAGCTGAAAAGAAGTGAGTGGAAAAGTGCCACAGAAAGGTAACAACAGGAAGCTCGGACAGACAAAATCACAAAAGCAAGAACTCCCTTATGCAAGTATGTGACCCCCCAGAGACCAGAACAAGGAGCAGCTTCACCACGCCTCAAACCCTCTGATTCAGTTTGTCATGAAGGGAAAGCACTGATGAAACTGCAGCCACCTGAAGCACCTTGTGGCTCCGCACTGTGTTCATTCTGCCTTGCAGAAATATGAGAGAGAAGGAAGGGAGGCACGACTGCACTATAAGAGTTCATTCCAGGTCGAATCACCATCCCCTGATGATGCCCTGCTGTTGCCCGGGTTCAACAACAAAAAGAGGGGAAGGCACAAGGTACAAGACAGACACATTCCTCAAATTTGTTGAGAAAAAAGTGAATGAATGAGCACAAGGGGAGAATGGCCCACTAGCTCTAACACTAAATATGCTTCTTTTTAGATGGCAGTATGCATGTGCAGAGGCAAAATAGCGTCACTTACAGAGAGGGAAGCCAATGGCCAAAGTAAGGTGTTTGAAATTGGGTCTCTCGGTGGCAGAGGTATGCGCCCTGTCCAAGTAGGGACCACAATCCTAGTCAGGGTAATTCAAATTCACAACCTAACTTAATCTGTACCCACCCTCTGGGAGCTTGGCACAAAGCAGACAGGTTTAACTCAAGAGGCAATGTGTAAGGTATTTGTGCAACTCTTAAATTACAGTAACACAGTGGAAGCACCACAAAAAGACTCCACACCAGTTTAGAAAAATAGAGACTATTTATATGAGTAAAACAAGACCAAAACAAGAAATATCCAATTAAGTAGAATGCAGGAGATTCATTTTTAAAGAATAAACTGCAATGTAGTGCTTTAAAGCCAATAGTGCTAAAAGGTTACTTGAGGCCACGTTAGACTGGGGTACATCCAAAGGTCAGGCCGACCGCAATGGAGGGCAGGCCGGCCACAAGACTTACGTAGAGCCAGCTGTAAAAGTACCTTGGATGGAGCAAGCGTCGGCATTGAAGACTCAATGCATCGGTTCCGATCTTCACAATCAGGTAGATGTTTTGTTGTTGTAGGAAAGTGCCACTGTTGGCAAGGTTACCCCTCCCCCCACACCTTTTGTCTAGTGTTGATGCCAACTTTGTTTGAAAGTTTGCTGGGATCCTGCTAACCAGGCCCCAGCATCAGTGTTCTTTCCCCAAATCTGTACCTTTGTTTCCACAATTGGCACAACCCTGGCACACAGTTACGTCCCTTGTAAAAGGTACCCATGGTACCAAGGGCCCTGCGGCCAGGGAAGGTCCCCAAGGGCTGCAGCATGCATTATGCTACCCTAGGAAACCCCTCACCAAGCACATATACACTGCCTATGCAGCTTGTGTGTGCTGGTAGGGCGCAAAAGCAAAGTCGACATGGCACCCCACCCAGGGTGCCATGCCCAGAAACCACTGCCTGTGGCATAGCCCTAAGGCAGGGTGCACTATGCCACAGGTGAGAGCATAGCGGCATGAGAAATATACCTCTACAGTGTCTAGTTCCATTCTAAGAAATTGTAAGTGCAGTGTAGCCATATTGAGTATATGGTCTGGGAGTTTGTCATTACCAACTCCACAGTTCCATAATGGCTTCACTGAATATTGGGAAATTTGATATCAAACTTCTCAGCACAATAAACCCCCACTGATGCCAGTGTGGGATTTATTTAAAAAATGCACACAGAGGGCATCTTAGAGATGCCCCCTGTATGTTAGCCAAACTTCTAGTGTAGGACTGGCCGGTCTGTGCATCCTGCCACTTTCAGACAAGTTTCTGACCACATGGGGTGAGAGCCATTGTGCACTCTGTGGGCAGAAACAAAGCCTGTCCTCAGTGGAGGTGCCTCTCACCTCCCCCCTACAGCACCTGTAACACCTGGCAGTGAGCCTCGAAGGCAGTGGAGCTGCCCGCCCCCCGGACAAAGCCCCACGTTTGGAGGCAAGTCAGGCGGGAAAATTAGGGAGAACAGGGAGGAGTGACCACCCCAGCCAGGACCACCCCTAAGGTGTCCAGAGCTGAGGTGGCCCCCTCCCTCCTCCATCTTGGTTTGGATGGCAAGGACCGATAGGGTTAGGGTTGTGCCCCCTTACCGAAGGGAGTGGGCAAAAGGAGGGTGTAGCCACCCTCAGGGGCAGTAGCCACTGGCTACTGCCCTCTGACCCCTAAAAAGTGCCTAAATCTAGGATTTAAGGGCCTCCCTGAACCCAGCTTACCAGATTCCTGATGACCTAACAAGAAGAAGAAGGACTGCTTAGTTGAAACCCCCCAGCAAAGAAGAAGGCAGATGTCAACTGATTTGTCCCCAGCCCTACCGGCCTGTCTCCTGCTTCAAAGAACCTGAAAAAGAGCAGCGACGAATCCAGCGGGACCAGCGACCTCTGCGAAGCTCCAGAGGACTGCCCTGCACCCAAAAGGACCAAGAACTCCTGTGAACAGCGGCCCTGTCCAAGAAGAAACCAACAATTAAAGACTCCAACCTCACTCCGAATGCTAAGTCCTAACTACTCTGCGCCCTACGCCCACGGCCTGTGTCCAGGTGGCCCAACCAGCTAGAGAGGATCCCCAGACGATTCCGAGCAAGTGCTCACCCTGGGTTGACCTCTCCACTACGACACCTACAGAGGGAATCCCGAGGAACCCCTGTGATGCTATTAATTGTGTTTGACCAATGACTTTGTGTTTCACCACTGCGCATATTAGTTGCCCAATGTTCACCAGTAGCACATTACATGTTGTATTCAGTTTAGCTGCCTATTGGCTTTAACGTGGCATTAGACATTACATTTGGTATTTAGGTTAGCTGCCTATTGGCTTTAATGTGGAGGTAGACATTGCAGTTGAGACATTGCAGATGAGCTGTGTTTTTCCAAGCTGTGTTTTTCCACATGATAGACTGTACTGCCATTTGATAAAGTTTGTTTTGACCAATGACTTTGTGTTTCACCACTGCGCATATTAGTTGCTCAATGTTCACCAGTAGCACATGGTATGTTTTGTTCAGTTGAGCCGCCTATGGGCTTTGACATGGCATTAGCCATTACTTTCTGTATTCAGTTTAGCCGCCTATGGGCTTTGACATTGCATTAGCCATTACATTCTGTATTCTGCCTATTGGCTTTGACATGCTGTATCCAGTCTAGCCGCCTATTGGCTTTGACATTGCATTCCTATTGGCTTTGACATGATGTATTCAGTTTAGCTGCCTATTGACTTTGACATGCTATTAGATATTCTGCCTATTGGCTTTGACATGATATCATATATTACATTTTGTATTCAGCTCCGCTGCCTATTGGCTTTGACATGATATTATACATTGCATTTTGTATTCAGCTCAGCTGCCTATTGGCTTTGACATGATATTATACATTGCATTTTGTATTCAGCTCAGCTGCCTATGGGCTTTGACATGATATTATACATTGCATTTTGTATTCAGCTTAGATGCCTATTGGCTTTGACATGACACTAGACATTGCATTTGATATTTAGGTTAGCTGCCTATTGCCTTTAACATGACATTGCATTTGATACTTAGGTTAGCTGCCTATTGCCTTTAACGTGGAGTTAGACATTGCAGTTGAGAATCCAAGCTGTATTTTTCCAAGCTGTGTTTTTGCACCAGAGAACCAAGATGTTTTTCTCACAGTAGACTAGACATGATAAGAGAGAGTACATGGGTGTTGTTTTCTCTTCGCTTGAGCTTGGGAACAGGAGTAGTCTTGGAGACCTGGCCAGTCTCCAAAAGGCTTGCTCAGTTTCCCAGGTCTGAGAGGAGGGGGCACACCTTTGTAACGAATGTAACAGGCTGCAGAGAGTCAGATTCGAATCTGCCGGACCTCGTGCTGGAGCTTGGCGCCAGCTGCCAGCAATCCCGTGTGGGTAGATGAATCTCTCTTTCTCGCGGCTGACAGGGGTCATCAGCTTGCAGACCTTAGAAAGATGAAGCTGTAGATAATTCCCACACGGTGAAGTATTTGTTTTGCTTTGCATTCAATATCTTATAAATATAACCTGCTGTGTATATTGCAAACTGATATATTTTGTTTGATTAACGCGGACTTGAAAGCTACTAATTCGTCATTCATAAAATATTGTGGTTGGGGAAGAATTAACAACAATAAAAGTCTTCTTTGACCTCAGAAGTGCATTTCTGTTGTGTTATGTTAGAGCTTAGAAACTAAATAAGAGGAAAGCACTACATAGACCAAGCTGCGTTTTTCACACCAAACCCTAGCTGATAAGAGCGCATAGATTTTGTGTTTACCTCTCAATCCAGTCTCAGAGCGAGTGAAGTTTGGAGAACTGGCCACTCTCCAAGTTTATTCGGTTCTCAAACTGAGTTTGCTTTTAACAATGGCTCTGGGCAACAGCGAAGGAGAAATATCTTGACTTCAGACAGGACCGGACCTCAGTTGACTGTCCCCGTTTGGGTAGAAAATCTCTTTCTCGCAGTTGAACCGGAGTCATCAACTCGCAGCCCCAGAAGATGAAGCAGAGGGATAGGCCCTATGGTGATGCAATTTTGACTTTTATGCTTTGCTTTGAAGTTATGCTATAATATAATCACATGTATTTGCTGTGTACATTGCAACTGAGAAGTACTTTGATATATTTTGCTTTCATTGTTGCGACTACTTTTAAACGTGTGCTTCCAACCTACTAATTTCGTCTTTCAGGAACCTCGTGGTGAATTAATATTAACAATAAATGTCTTCTTTAAACTAAGAAGTGCATTCCAGAGTGGTTTTGTAAGCTCGGTCCTAAGATAAGAGAAGGAAAGCAGAACATTTTGGAGTGAGTCGTCAGTCTGGGAGTCAAATTGGAGATTGGAAGTGCACTATTTAAAAGTGTAATTGTTTTTTGTTGTTTAGAGAATTAAAGAAGCACAGCAGACCATGTTTGAAAATGCATGTGAAGTTAAACTGCCTTATGGTGCTATGAGAAACATGTTTTCTTGTTTATCAGGACTGTGTGAGTCTTGGGATAAGTGCTTGAAAGCATATTTAGAAAATGTGCCTTTTGAAAGAAATGATGTTCCTTTTGTTCTTGACAGAAGGGTTTGGATACTTTTGTCTGCTTACAAAAAAATGCAGGAGAGATGTAGGCAGTTAGAACATGAAAATAAGAATTTACGTGAGCAAATTAGCCAGAACACATTATTGCAAGATAATGCTGAAATCTATGAAACAGCTGTTTTTGAAGAATCTGGGTTCTCCCATTCCAGTAATGAGGAGGTTAAAACAGGTGTGGACCAGTGTGAGCAGAGCCCAGATCTGCAGAACAGCCCACAGTTTTTGGCAGTTGAAGTGCATTCCTTAACAGATAACACTGAGGACAGAGTTAGGAATGTGATTTTCAGACCGCTTTTGCAAAGTACAATGTTTAAAATTAATTCAGACAAGGCAGAAGTACTGTCGCAAAATGTTCAGTTTCTGGGAATTCAGTGGAATCCAGAAAATAGACAGATGTTGTCACAAGTAAAACAAAAGATTTTAGAGTTTCTTACTGTTTGCACTAAGCAAGAGACACCGAGTTTCGTGAGCTTGTTTGATTTTTGGAAACAGTATAGCCCTCATTTGAGTGAAATCTTAACTCTTTGGTACAAAGTAACTAGGAAAAAACATGAACAGCTGCACGTTTTTGATTTGGCAAATGAAATAATTCAGACTTTAGGTTTCTGTGCAGTGCAAGAGGGAAACACTGACTTACATGTAAATCAGGAACGGGGAGGACAAGAGTGCCCCTGGAACTTTGGAGTAAGCTTTTGACTTGTTATTGGGCTCTAGTGAATACTGAGCAAATGGCATTAAATGATAATGTAATTCTGAAACCTGAAATATCAAGCATGCAGTGCGTGATGAGTTCACCTAATTCTCACAGTTTAGGACAGGCACAGGAGGCTAGTATCATACACTGGATCTGGTACATGCAAGACAGGGCTAGAGTCACTGCAGCCCTACATGAACAGGTGTCACAAGCCCCTTTTCAGGATGAGGAGAGGGTGCAGGGAGTACCACAGGTAAAAGAGTCACCAATGAAATTGGGTGCACCATTTGAATTTGTGTCCCCTGAGGATAAAAAGCATATTTGTTTGACTATTGATTCAGATTTGGACAATGTGTGTCAGAATTTAAAGCAAGAGCTGCTTGGGTTGTGTCATTTTTACACTGATTCTTGGTTCACTGCCAATGGTTTAGCCATTTGGTTTTCCACATGGCTTGTACCAAACTGGTTCAATTCCCTTGCATATGTAAAATAGAAAAATTCAGAGTCTGAAGTGTCCACCCAGAATTCTGACTTAGTGGGGATGGCTAAGTGGGTGCACCAGAAATGTGGACACCTGGGAGAAAAAGCCACTTACAGGTGTCCAGAGATTAGAGAGATGCACATTCCCCTAGATTTGATAAAAACTGTGATTTTGCACTGTCCTATTTGTCAGCACGCACAACAGAGATCTGTCCCACAAACAGTCAAAGATCAGTTGGGGAGAGGAGAGTTACCAGGACAGATATGGCAAATTGATCAGGTTTTAGGGTGAGTGATTGCTGCAGATTACCAAGGAGAAATCAAAATTATGCTGATAACTAGAAAATAATCTGGTTTATTCATACAGATTGGAGACAGAATTGCCCATCTTGTCAAAAGTGCAGTGAATGGAGGTTTGGTAAAGAAGGAGTCTGCCCCAGCCCTTCTGACAGTGCAAGGAAAGGGAAGCTGATGTGCAGCAGATAAAAACCTCAGTGCTAAGGTGTGGGTTGAAGCCCCAAGTGACCCTCCAGAACATGCAGAAATTATAACAAAGGGCCCCAAAAACATCCTGCTGATTATAAAATAGGGAAAGGAAGAGGAAGGGCACATTTCAGATGACAAATGTCATTTGCAAGAAAAGTCATACTTTTTTCTTTTGGAGATCCTACCACGACTCGCCACTGACCATGAGTGTGCTGTGTGGTCTCCCTTCGGGCGTGTGCATGTGGGGTCGCGGGAGGGACCAAACCCCCAACCTGAACCTGATTGATTAAAGTACAAACCCCATGGATCCATTTTGCGCAACTGGCGCCTTCAGTTCAAGTTCTAAAAGGGATCAATATAAAGTTTGTCAACTTGTTTGATTACATTCTTCCACTGGAACTAAGCAACCTTATCAGTTAACTGTCTGTGTTTTTTCATGTGGAACTCTGACTTTCGCTTACATTCCAGCAAACCTTTCAGGTGGACCGTGTACCTTTACATGAGTAGAACCTATGGTACATCAACTATCCCAATCAGAGTATATAAGTTTCAGTCTATTCATTGTAGATGTATCTGATTTGAAAGGTTATGAGATCAATATGTTAATCCACTTCCATTGCTTTACAGTGATTGCTTTTATCATTCAAATCTGATTTGCTTATAATGTTTTTTTTTTGTGTTGATGTTTTTGTTTGAAATAAGAGGTATGTAAACAAAAAATCATTGGTCATAGGGTGGAGTGTGATGCTATTTATTGTGTTTGACCAATAACTTTGTGTTTCACCACCGCGCATATTAGTTGCTCAATGTTCACCAGTAGCACATTACATGTTGTATTCAGTTTAGCTGCCTATTGGCTTTAATGTGGCATTAGACATTACATGTGGTATTTAGGTTAGCTGCCTATTGGCTTTAACGTGGAGTTAGACATTGCAGTTGAGACACTGCAGATGAGCTGTGTTTTTCCAAGCTGTGTTTTTCAACATGATAGACCAAACTGTGTTTTTCACACCAAACCCTAGCTGATAAGAGCGCGTAGATTTTGTGTTTACCTCTCAATCCAGTCTGAGAGCGAGAGAAGTTTGGAGAATTGGCCACTCTCCAAGTTTATTCGGTTCGCACACTGAGTTTGCTTTTAACGATGGCTCTGGGCAACAGCGAAGGAGAAATATCTTTTTGGGTAGAAAATCTCTTTCTCGCAGTTGAACCGGAGTCATCAACTTGCAGCCCCAGAAAGATGAAGCAGAGGGATAGACCCTACGGTGATGCAATTTTGACTTTTATGCTTTGCTTTGAAGTTATGCTATAATATAATCACATGTATTTGCTGTGTACATTGCAAATGAGAAGTACTTTGACATATTTTGCTTTCATTGCTGCGACTACTTTTAAACGTGTGCTTCCAACCTACTAATTTCGTCTTTCAGGAACGTCGTGGTGAAGTAATAATAACAATAAATGTCTTCTTTAAACTAAGAAATGCATTCCAGAGAGGTTTTGTAAGCTCGGTCATAAGATAAGGGAAGGAAAGCAGAACACCCCCCTGACAGCGAAAGCTCCAAGCAAAGATATCCGACACCTAAAGACCCACTGCACCTTCATCCCCCAGGACTTGGAGAAACTGACACCCGGTGCAGCAACATTCAGCAGATGGCTCTCCTCCCTGTCCAACCTGTGGTTTTCCCCAGACGACCCCCTGGACATCGCCTGCAGACTCTGAGTAACCCCCGGGGTCCCCTCATAGAGAATCATTGGAGCTCTGACATCTTATTTGCACCTTGAACCCGGTCGTCCCAGTGCTGCTGAGGGTGTATGTTTGGTGCCTACTTGTGGCCCCCTCAGTGCACCTCTAAACACCCCAGGTCTGCCCTCTGAAGTCGCAGGTACTTACCTGCCTGCAGATGTGAAACTGAGTGCCCCCAGACTCCACAGGAGCCATGTTAACCTTGCCTACACTTTGACCTCTGCACCTGGCCGGCCCTGTGTTGCTGGTGGTGGGTGTTTGGGGTTAACATGAACTCCAACCTGTGGACTTCCTAACCCTCAGAGACTGGAACTTTAAGTGTTGTACTTACCTGTAAAACTATTAAACTTTTCTCCCCCCCAGGAACTGTTTCTGAAAATTGCAATGTCAAGTTTTAAAACAGATGATTGCCAATATTTGAAAAACTGTATAACTTATCGATTTCAAACAAAGTACTGTTGATACATGTGTGAAATACAAATCTATTGAAGAACTTACCTGCAACTTGAATCTTGTGGTTCTAAAAATAAATTAAGAAAATATATTTTTGCTATATAAAAAACAGTGGTCTGGGTCATGAGTGTGTGCTTCTTCTTTTGTCTGTGTATGTACAACAAATGCTTTGCACTACACTCTAATAAGCTTCACTGCTCGACGACACTTCCACAAAAGCGAGCATTAGTATTTTCAACTTTAGCCTCTGTTAAGCCTCTGGGGATCCCCTGGTCTCTGTGCACACTATATCTAATTTTGATATAGTATATACAAAGCCAGCTTCCTACAGTCGTTGAGCCTCGGAGTTAGGTCCTGTGTCGGCGTCGAGCTCCGTTGAGATGTAGGTGATGCATCATTGTTGAGCTGCGCAGCGATGCCCTCGGATCGGCGCTGTGTCACCATCACACCTTGCATTCGGGTCCCACATTGTCATCGGATAGGCAATACATCGGAGGGCACTTTGTCAGTTCAGAGCGGCGCACCAGCCTTGATGCGTCATTGTTTGGTAGAAGACAGCTGTAGAACCTACTTCTGATGCCCAGTACAGGATCCAACATCTCAGGCAAGGGAAGACTCACAGCTGGCAGAGTCCAGCAGCTGAAGCAAAGTTGAAGGAAGTCTTTGATGGCCCTGAGACTTCAAGAACAGGGGCGAAGTCGAAACACCCTTGGAAAAGCTTGGGTTCAAGGATGTAGAGAGCAGTTCCAGTTCTTCTCACTCCCATTCAAGAAGCAGCAGGCCAACAAAGCAAAGCAGGTAGCAAAGTGACAGTCCCTCCTGCAGCCCAGCAGCTCTTCTTCCAGGCAGAATGTCCTTGGTTCCAGTAAAGTTTTAATTTGGAGTTTGAGGTCCAGTACTTGTGGGGGAAGACTTCAAAGAGAGGCCTTTGAAGTGCACACAGTCCTTGGCCTTTGTTCCCTGGCTCCAGGCACTCCACATGGGGTTATACGGCCCTCTGTGTGAGGAGAGGCACAGCTCCTTTTTAAGTGTAAATATCAGCTCCTCCCTCCTATCTAGCCTAGGAAGACACATCAGCGTGGTGATGTGCCATCAGGAATGCATTTGTCACACCTCAGCTCCCTTTGTGTGAGACTGTCTAGAGGGAATGCACAAAGCCCAGCTGCCACCTACCCAGACCTGTATTTAGAGACAGGCAGAGGCACAGAATAGCTAAGGTAAGAAAATGCCAACTTTCTAAATGTGGCATTTTCCGACTTACAATTTAAAATCTGACTTCACTATAAGTTGTGATTTTAACTTGTGAGTCCAGAGACACAAAACTCAAAATTTCTATCTTTTCGCAATTGGAAGTTACACTTGAAGATTGCTTCAAGGTAACCCTACGGGAGGGATAGGTTTTGCAGTAGTGAAAAACAAATTTCATCGTTTTTCTTTACTATGACATGTTAAACTTAAAGGTACAAGTTCAACGTATGCCCTTGGGACTAACCAGGGCCTAACTTAAGTGTAACCTATATGTAATAATAAGGAAGGGTTGGGCCTGGCAAGTGGGTACACTTGATAGGTCAAAATGCAGTTTAAAACTGCACAGACCGGCTCTGCAGTGGCAGGCCTTAGACATGTTTAAGAGGGCTACTGTACTGGGTGGTACAATTAGTGATGCAAGTCCACTAGTAGCAATCAATTTACAGGCCTTAGGCACATATAGTGCACTTTACTATGGACTTACAAATACATTATATGTGCCAATTGTGAATAAGCCAATATCAACATGTTTGGAGTACAAAGCACCTGCACTTTAGCACTGGACAGCAGTGGTCAAGTGCTCAGAAGCCTAAAGCAAACAAAAATGAATTCAGCAACAATGGAGGGAAAAGTCATAATGTCTAGGGATGACCCAGCAGAAGGGGCCAGGTCCAACATGAGATGTCCCATTTCTCCATTCTGTACACTGTGGTGGGCAGAAGCAAAAGTGAATGACTACTGAACACACCAATGGGTAAAATTGCTGACCTAAAAAAAGCAGCAATGCTCTATGAGCAGGACAAACACAATAACACAAAACAGAGACACCAAATAAGAGAATTGAGATAGCCATTTAGTCATGAGCAACAGGCTGACCCACAGCCCACTCTATCTTTTATAGGCAATATGTTTTCAACAATAAACAAATAGTGCTGTTTGATTGAGAGACCTACAAATGAATATATATGACTGTAATTCACACAAATGGTGTAACGTGGCACCATTGTTCCATGCATGTGAAATTGACAAGCAGAAACTGACCACGTAGGAACTATGGGCATCATGTACTATTAGGGTGGTCACAAAAAGACGGTGCAATTTGTACCTCAAATTTGTTTCCACCATTAAATTAATTTGCAAACCTATCTATGTACAAATAGTTTAGTTCAAAAAATAAGGAATCTGAGTAGGTTGCAATTCAACCTTCCACATGAATATTAATGAGGTAGGTCACAAATTGCAAATCACTCCAAAATAGAGGCCTTCAGAGGGATGGGGGCTTGCTGGGGTGAGAAGAGCACTGTGACTGTGAACCCATTTAACCAAAGCAAAAAAATGTTTTTAAATGCACCCCATTTTTCTTCAAGGAATCGTGTTTTCCTTTAAAAAGAAAAGCTAACCTATATTCCAACGGTTGGAAAGTTGGCAGTGGTTCCATGGACCACACCTTACTCCTAAACAAACTTTTTAATAACATTCACAAAGGAGAAGAAATCTCAAGAAGAACCTTTCCATTTTGTGAATCGGTTACCACCCCTTTGAGGAGTTGGTAAATTTTTAATGCTTTGTCACCCTATGTTAGTCACAAAACATTGATAAATAGCATACCGATTCAGTATTTGGAAAGGATGTCTACAAGATGCTCTTTCGAAATACCAAATCATTAGCGATTTCTAAACACATTCAGTGATTTAGAGACACATTTCCAAATTGCTAATTGTGTTTAGTTCATGGAAAAGGGGTTTCAGCATTCACAACCCATCTGATTTAGCGATTCTGAGGGTTTACAAATGTTAAAAATTCTATGTACATGCCGCCCTAGGTTTCCACATCATCAACAACAGAATGTAAAGTCAATGACAAAGTGTAATCATCTGTAATATGCTATGGCTACAGCTGATTTAGCCACAAGCTAAACAGGAGACATTTTCTGTAAAGCTAGGAAGATTAAAAGGAGATGTTGAGTAAGGTTTGGTGAGAAACACCTGCATTTCCTCCACAAATATGAGGAAGACGCCTCTGTAACCTATCTTTATTGTGCTTTTTTGCTAGTGTGGTTTGCTAAAGGCATCCATCCTGCCATGACAGGGCAAACTTTTCTCAATGATCACTTGACAACAGGACCACGGCAAGAAAGGAAGCTAGGATGTTTTAGTCTGGGCCCCATGCAGCACAAGGGCCCCCAAGAGGTATTCTATCTGTGTCAAGGCAGAGATTATTCTAGCCTACTTTCAGTTCGGTTCTGAGACCAGGTAGCTCCTACTAATGCTCACAACAAACAGATGCAGCTCTTGCAGACTTTAAGCGCAAAGGATACCTCACCGCTATCGTTCACGATTGTGACTCTTGTACAACACAATGAAGAATGACTTGAAAATAAAAAACTTTGCTGGAGCCAGCTCTGCAAAGACGTTTGATTACCTGGGGTAAACATCCATGCTTGAGTCTCCAAAGGCTTCCCACTTCTCTAAAACAAACCGATGGTTTAGTGTGCCCTCTTATACTGGCACATGCAAGAACTACTGCAAGCCCCACCATTCAAACACTGCTCTTGCTGACGGGAAATGATCACTGCTCTCAAGTTGCCCCATGTCAGTTGTGCATAAATCATCCAGATCAGGATCTTACTTTGTATTCTGTTTTTTTCACTTTTGTTAGTCTCACATTACAAGTGCACGGGTGCTAGCACCAGAATGCAATATAAAAGCCAACACTGAATCAGCTACATTCCATGGTCTGACGTGTTACTTTCAGAATCTACACTGATGTACATAATTTACAGCTACCCGTCATGCCAAAAATTAGTGGTACAGTGTAAGACCAAACTAAATGGTAAATTCTCGTATTCTGAACTATCCTATAATTACAGCACAACAGTGCATGTTGTGTAGGTTAATGTATTACATTTGTGGCTATCAGGGGCAACCAAATCAAGTCAGCTGTGACTACACGATCTGACTGATTTTCTCATCACAATATACTTTCCTTTTTATTTGTTCTGCTTAATTTTTCAAGTTTATTGTTTACAATTATAGAAAAGGGCGTGAACACCATACACTAACTCACAAATATGAAGAAAGTCAAATGTTTAAGGGTCAAATATAATTTTCTAGCAAAACAACTGTTTGAGAAATGGAAACTAATCAAGTGTGCAATCTTTCGTTGTTTTGAACCAGGCTTGCAGTACATCAGGAACCTGTAAAACTCATTGAGGTTGTGATGGAGGTGGGACACAGGCAACAAAGACCTTGAGAATAAATAGAAAAAACCTTCCTCTCATCGTTGTGGGTAATAAAGCATGCACATTCAGGAACAACTTTGGAAATCCATTTATAATCTGTGTAAATATTTGTTACTGTTCCTGTTTCGAAAAGCACATAACATATCTAATATGTTGTCAACATTATGCATAGCAATTTGTGTTATGGAATAAGGTACATAACAGTATGTGCAATTAGATAGCCTTTGTTATCATATAGACTATAACCATCCTAAAGAAACCCAACATCATTAGGAGGTTATTGAAATGGCATAGCACCATTTACAATGGTGCTAAAACAGTCTCCGTTTACATGTACAATTAATTTAATCCCTTAACTTGGGAACAAATAAGTAAAAAACATAAAGACAAATATACTCTGTAATAGAGCACATACAGTTGAACTGAAAAAATAATTCCAGATGTCTGATATTTAAATTTGAATTTAGTTTATTAATCAATTAAAACCATAAGCTTTGCATAGTCAATAGACATACCACCAATAAAATCAATATCATAAACACACAATGTTATTGACATTTGATAGATAACCAGCACTCCTTATTCATATTACCTCAGTTGATGTAGACCCAGGCACTTACCACTTATAAGAAACTAAAATGCCAATCCTACGCTGGACTAACTAACGGCTACCCTAACATGTTAACTAGTCAAATTAAAACCATATACTTAACATAACATACCTAAAAGGGCAGCCAATAAAATCCCTTTGTAAACACACAATGATAATGTACCTGAACATACTGTCAATAGATCGATTTATAAACACACAATACCATGACATTTGATAACCAAAGGGACTGGGTGTAAACCTTAAAGGTTGTCATAAATTGACTGGTGCTCAAGTGAGCACATAACGTGCTAAGCGCTTAAATGGTAAGTAAAGTGCAAATGGTGCCTATCATCTAAAAAGTAAGACAGTGAGACGGGATAGGGTTTGGCTGGTGCTCATGGCTCCCAGTAGCCCAACCTGTTTTCGGGCCTTTCAGGCACTGATCTTGACCTGGTAACCCTAAGACAGTAAAGAGGGATAGGGGTTAAATTAAACTTACCACTCCCTAGCAACCCAGGCATTCCATAAGCCCTTCAAAAACCCAAACTTAGCCAAATGTCTTATCCTCTGACTGAGAAGCAAGGTTCTCTTTGACCAGGTAATTAGAAATATTGAGAAATTGCACCAATTGAAGGTAAAGTGTTACATTCTGGGGATTAAACAATTCTATAACTGCTGATCTGCACGATGTGATCCCCAGTAACTTAAATTCTTTCCTTAGCAAGGTCCTCCTCAGGAGGTCTAAACAAATTACATGCAACAGCGATTCATTGACTGATGGCACAAACGGCAATCCATGTCCCCCCGGTGATCTTTTTCCTGCCACTTCGGTAAAGAAATCCAGTGTAGGAATCAAACCCAACCTCAATGACAGAAATTTCTGCTTAACTTTCATATAGAGTAGGTAGCTTCAAGGAAACAGGCAGCCTTTTGGTTATTATGAGAGTAGGCAACAGCCATCCATGTGCACGTTTGGCAACTACTACTTTATCCTGTATCCAGATTTGCAGTTTCATAATTTACTTTCAATACTTGGGCAGTTGAACCCAAAGATCACCGTTCACCTAGCCTTAATTTCATTATACTATCATCACGATATTTCTTGTAGACCTTCTTTCCTCTTTGGAGGTTAATTTCAGACCAGGCTGGCAAGTGAACCTTCAGGAGCAGTTCTATACTTATGGTAGCATTTCACAAATGCTCCAGGCTTAGCCAAGTCCTGCCTCGTCAATGAGAATTCCAATCTGACTTGGGCGGGTGATGCTGATCTTGGCAGATTTTTATTATGCTTTTATCCAATAGCGTGGCATCTGCACCTGCAATAATTTCACCATCACATGAAAGAGTTGGAGATGTCTGATATGGTAAGTGCCACATGGAGGATCAATGTTATCACTACTCTTGTCAATTGCATAGTGCCCCAACCACAGAATTATTTCCCTTCAACACAGCGTCAACCCTTTTCGCATCTATTGACATTCACTGAGTTGCCAAACTGTCCTTTTATTTTGCAACTAAGTTCTACAACTCTTTCATATACATTGCTCACAAATAACAAATACCGCCAACCAACCTAATCTCACCCTATTACAAATGCAACACTGTTGGTCTCATGAGATAACCCTGTGAAACATATCCTGCACAAGTTTAGATCATGTGCTTTTCCCTAAGTAGCACTTAATGTGTAACACACCTGTTTGATGATTAGAAAGCAAAGGGGAAATGATCTCTTCTACATTATGGTGAACTACCAAGCGCTGCATAATAGTATATTTCCAACTAAAATAACAGGAATCTTTCTGTTTCATACATCAGTAGTGAACTTTCATCACTTGCACACACACAAATACCAACTATTATTGAGATAAACACATTTATACATGTTTGAATCAGCAATCAAATAAATGGTAATTCCAGAGGATGGCAGGGAACAAATCTGACACATGTATTGTGTGAGTATGGCTAGAATATTATCTCGCCATTCTACTACACTTACTTCCAACAGATCTCTTCACTAGCATGTACTTCCTTCTTTCTATAGTTGACCGTGCCTAAAGACTGAATGGTGATGGTGGGAGGGGTGCAAACAGAGCTTCACGACATACCAGATTACATTAAATAAGATCAGATTTACTTTTTATTATTATTGGAGGCACTGGGAGATTACGTGATTTGCTCTAATAGTTAGCTATTTATCCAGCCAAAGTTCATGTGTTCCCTCATGCATTCCTTCATTTATCCATGCAGTCAGTCACTCAGCACTTTATTCATCCATAAGCCCACTCGTCCATAAATTTTTCCACCCTTGACTCATTCTGGTATTCTCTAGGGATGGGTGTAACTCACATAAAGTAATCATGCGGCATGGCCCAAAAATTCAGAGGGATCATGCAAGATTATGCAAGAAGAGTAATTTTGCATTTTGCAATATTTTCTTAGAACACAAAATGTCCCCTTGCATCTAAATTGGATGCCAGGATTCATTTTGCACTAATAAATAGCACTAAATGCAACAATGATTAGCGAGCACAAGCAGATGATTGCGCTTGCTAAATCTGCACTTGGGGTAGAATTTTCTCCCAGTTTACTCCCAGTATTTTGCGCTAATGCTAAATGCAATTATGTGCATGGGTGTAATCATATTATCATCATAAATTGTGAGTCAAAGAGTAATGCAGAATTACCAAAATAACTCCGATTAATCCAGGATAATTGAAATTTCATCCAGGCGTAGTATTCACCAATACTCCACACACACAAAATTGCCAATCAACGTAGGACATCTATTAGCAAAGAAGAGGTCTTTCTTTGTTTGATAACATGGAATGAAAAAAGTTCGACCCTGAAATACATTTTACATTTTAGGGGCATGGTGATTCCAATTTCTGATCATTGCACTGTTAATCATAGGCTTTCGTTTTCTGCTTTTTAGTTCACTAGTTTAGTTTTCAGTTTCACTACATTGAGACATATTGCATTGGAGCTTTTCAGAATGATTGTTCATCACTAAATTGACAAGTTACTCACTGTGACATGTTTCAGTATCACAGACGGAAAGCAGAAATGGCTCTTGAATGAATCTGTTGAGGCAAAATACAGAAAAGGTTATTTTGTCTTTACTGATATTTGTGCGATACAAAAGCACTGATTTGTCCTTCCACTGTGCATCTCTTTCATAATACATATCATTGTAAATATGAGCTGAACACTTTCCTAATAGGAACTTCCTAAATACCCACCATTGCCATTTAGCAGGTCCATCGTCTTCATTTATGTTCAGTATTGCAAAATGCTGGTTTTACTTTGATTGTTCATAACTGATTAACATTTGATCCAAATTTGTCTGATTTATGCTCACGACATACTTTTCAGGGTGCCGGTCTATACAGAGGAATCTTATGTCCACATTTGTTTTTCAGCATTTTCTATCTGAGCTAGTCCATTATCATTGCCTACCATTTTGACCTGTTGAAAGTTACCTCTTGTTACTTATATCACCAACACGTAACATAGTCAATATATTTCAGTCAAAGCTATTTAAATAATGTTTCTGTAAGCTATCCATTATAAGCTATCCATCACGCAACTCAAGGACAAAGTCTGATTTTTCTGCGGTGACATATTTGTTTCCACTGCATCTCAGGGCATTTTTTCCCGAAAATAATGTTCTCTTATTCTTGACAGCAATTAAAAAGAGATCTTTTGAAAAGCTTAAAAAGGTAACTTAAAGCCCATACAAATTATTTTCTTTTACTGCATAAAACTATATAATCCCATATGGGTACTGTATTCCTCCAGATAACACAAAACTAAATCTGCATAATAACGGAATATTTGTTTCAATGCTGGATCTCACAAATTGGTGTAACGACTGATCATTTCATAATACAAGGTGTAAATAACCTGGGGTTTTACCCTGCCCAGATTTCAGTTGAGAAGTAGTCCAAAAAGGGCGGTACAGACAACACGCGGGCCCTTTGAACTGAATGCCTCTCTAATCTCAGACTGGTGATGGAGATGTCAATGAGGGCCCTTCCGACTACTGGCGTAGCAGTCCATGAGAATCTGTCCAACACCATGAGTAAAAGCAGCAGGGCGATAAGGTTCTTAAACCCTGGCATGAAGGGAGCTGAGAATGACTCCAGGGACCGGTCCTGGATAGCGGTAGCATAGGCCAGTGCTTCTAAAGCATCCCCTTGAAGGGAGTCTGACTAAGTAAGGATAGGTCCGCCCTGTCAGATTGCTACTGAGTTTGCAAAAGGTCCATCTAAATCCACCATGCTGGGCTGCGCTGGTTGTGAGTTTTTGCATATTCTATCATGGGATATTGAGGGCCTAGCTAGTAAAATGGAGGACAAGAACTGGTTTGAACTAATTGATCAAATGTTGTTTCCAAAAAACCTGAATCCTTGATGAAGTCTGTGTAAATGGGTTCTTCGATAATAGTTCCCTGGCTCCCCGGCCTATGAAGGGGCAGCCTTCAAAAGGGCTTTCAGTATGGTTGTCCTGCAAACTGAATTTCCAGTTAGAGCAAGTAGGGCCAACATCCCTGTCATCCAATGTGCAGCATGTGAGGCTTTGGTTGGCGGGGCCTGAGGGCAAGGTAGCCGATATTCTGAATGTGTACATCCTACCTGAGTGGCCTCCAGAGGCCTAGGTGATATAGGGGAATTTTACTTCTTATATTGAGTGTTTGAGAGGTTGTGATTGGTTACAGGCGGACTGGAGAGGGCAAAGGAGGGAAGCATTGGACACTGATCTGTTGAGATTTTAACACACATCTGATGCCATTAACAATAGTGAGATCCTAATGGAAGATCACTGCTTGGGTATCCCGAAACAACTATGAGCTGTTTCAAATCAACCAAGAAGGCTGATGCAGTTTCTGATTTCCTGATAAAATATCAGCTGTACTTTGTCAATGGTCGTACTGCCTCAGATAGCACTGCTAAGGCGACCTTTGACAATGGGAGAAGCTTATCACAGATTGGTTATATAATTGTCAATAAAGAGACCTGGGAGTGTGTGTGTGACATGGCTGTTATCAACAGAGTGGAGAGCTATCACAATCCTTAGGTACTTTGCCTGAAGTTATGCCCCGCAAGATGTGGTAGTGCAAATGTCTGATGTGAGGGGGGCTTTGGCTTCAGATAGTTCCATCCAATTGCAGGAGGGGAATCAGGTGAAGTAGCGAGAAGTATTTACTAGAACTCCCACAGCTTAAATGTATAGCGATTAGGTATGGAGCCTTATTTATGAATACTCCAACTAATAACAGTGGCAAGATTGTAGCCGCATACAATGAAATCGCAAATGAGTTGAAGGCCCTGTAGTCCAAACCTGCTGGTCCAAATGGTGGGAGACGGAAACAGGGAATAGGTGGTATGATGATGATTGTGCCAGAATGAAGAGAGTTATCTCGTGTGCCCTGACACAATGCCACTATAACCCCAGGAGTGAATTGACATTCAGAAAACAGAGGAGTGATTACAAGTGCCTTCTAAATAACAAGAAATCATTTTTTCAAAAAGCACTATGGTCGGAACTGAGGGAGGTGCCATCTGAGAACAACACTAAAAGATTCTGGGAACTTGTAACACGGGTGGGGAAGAGGGCAGTGAATGCTCTAGAAACTTATATTGGAGCACAAGCGTGGGTCCGCCATTTTCGTACCTTTTATAGCGACAACCATATAAGCTCATTGGGTGCCCTGCTGGTGCATGAAGCCCTCCCCTAGGCACTGGTACAATTTATATTTTAGCTCTGGAAGTGAAAAGAGCATGGAGTACCATGAAGAGGCACAAGGTGCCTGTAACAGGGTCATAGTAATGGAGGCTCACAATCAATATTATAATGTCTGTGGTTTATTGAGTTTTTAGAGGACAGTACAGTTCTGTAATTCTTTTCCTTGCTCTGTGGTCTCTCTATTTGTTATTCTTTTCTTCTCTGCAGTCCCACGCGGTCTTCACTGTCTCTGTATTCTTTTTTTCACAGATGGTGACTCAGGAGGCGCATGGAGAGTAAGAAGAATACAAGAACGTTGGTTGGTAGGTAAGTAGTACGACTACTATTTTTCCTCTTTTTCTCCCTTCTTTCCTGTTCTGTCTGGCTCTCCCCTCTTTTCTTTTTATTTCCTTTTCCTTTCTTCGCTGACTTTCCTTTTCCTGTGCTATTTTCTCCTTTCAGGTTTTCTTCCTTTTCTGTCTCGTTATCTTCTTATTTCTCTTGCTAGGCTTTTTCTCTCTTGTGCCCTCTCTTCTCTTTTATTACTTGCTTGGTTTTCTCTCTCTCTCTCTCTTATTGTGTCTCTGCTCCCACACAAGTAATCTACTTGTTCTTTGTGTGTCCACCCGTGGTAGCCCTGGTCCAATGAGTATCAGAACAAACCTCGTTCGTAAGCTGAATCACCAACCAAAATAAACAATAATGACCTACATGGAACCTAGGGCTTCCTCTATTACTTTTTGGTAACAAAACAACAAAATAATCACAAAAAGAAAAATATCGAAAGGAAAACAGAAATATTCCCTCAGTCAGCTAACCCCCCCTTCCCACTGATCCCGCTCTTAAGACTCCCCTCCCCCGCTTTTTGTTGTCGAATCATACCTGACTAGTCCACGCTCTTCCCAGAGTGTGGCCGGTCTGTGCGCTTCGCCGCCTCCTCCTCGTCCCACGAAAAGGAGGGAAAAGTCTTCTCGCTGTTGCCTCCTGTGGCTTCCTGGTTCCGGCATCATCTCCTCCGTTCTGCTCCATTGTGGTCTTCGGCACGTCGCTGTCAGTAGTACGGGAGAATCCGTCCGTTCCTCTGTGGAGGTCGCAGTGGGTTTAAAAACCCCTCCTTTGGCTGAATGCACTTCCTCATTGGTTGCAGGGAAGTTGTCTTCCGGATCACCTGTTCCTGATCCGGAAATGCCCCTGGGGTATTGGTGGGCCGTATATCCAATGATCAGCCCGACACAGCGCCAGATCCTGATCTTTTTGCCTGTCGATGTCTACTCTGAGAAGTCTCGTTTTCAGCCCGGTATTCTTACTAAAGTGTTCAACACAGCCCTTACTCGTAACTCCGTACCATCCTCTTGGCACTCTGCCACCTTTGTTCCGATCTATAACAAGGGCGAGTGCGGCAGTCCTTCCAATCACCCCCGATCTCCTTTCTCAATAGGGCAGAGAAAGTTCTTGGAAAAGTCCTGCTCAATTGCCAGCAGGGATGGGTGGATGCCCATAATATAATGACAGAAGTGCAAGCTGGCTTCCGGTCTCATATAGGTACCATTGATCAGGCCCATTTGCCTATATATGATTTTGTGTAAATTGTCGATAATAAGAAAGTCCTTGCTGCATTTAATCTTTGTAGACCTAAAAACTGCCTTTGGTGTACTTGATAGGGGCACACTTTGAAGATCATTGGCAGATCTAGGGGTTAATACTACCCTGGTAAAGACCATAATGGCACTCCACTCTAGTAATACGGTTAGTCAGGTATGGGCCAGGTGGCGAGTGCATGGAACCCTTCCCGGTGGAAAAGGGAGTCGGCAAGGATGTGTCCTGGTACCATTACTTTTCAGCCTCTTCTTAAATGATGCAGCAGACTATCTGTTAGAGGAACCACTCAATGAATCAATCATAACTAGAAGGAGGATTCCAATTATATTATTTGCAGACAATGCAGAATTGATGGCGCATACGGAAAATGCAACCCACAGGCTGCTAAAGCTCTTTGTTGTGTACTATGACAAAAAGTCACTAACTATCAATAATAGCAAGATGAAGGGTATGGTATTGCGGCTGCCTCCTGGCTTTCAGCAGAAGCCTGTGATCGATGGTGTGTCCATAGACACTGTTAAGCACTTTGCTACCTCTGCATCTGGTTTAAAGAGAATTTGCACCGGGACAGTCATGTGCGGAAGGCAACTATAGTCCTGAGACAAATGGCCGGGGCAGTCTTGAAGTTTATGCACATGGCAGGTGCTAGAAGCATCAGCGTTATTCTGGGATTCTACACTCAAAAGACAGTAGTGGCAGCATTCTACGGGGCAGGGGTTTGGGGATATGTGAATACTAGCCCATTACAAATGGCGGCTAAGAACAACGTCCTGAGACTGCTACTGAGGCTGGGGCCAGGTACCCCCCCTGTGGCACTCTACGTGGAGCCTGGCCTCACAGCAATATCAAAAACAGTAGCCCTAAAGCCAGTGCTCTGTTGGGTAAGTTTGGTATGAAATCCCAAGGCAGCAGTATACCTGAGAACCCTGGAAAAAGCCACCTCTAGTGGTGGTTTGAGGGAGCTCTCGAGGGTGTCCCATGTGAAGAATATTTCTAAGGGAACTGCAGCTGGAGATCTTGTGGGCAGAACCCTGGAGAGTAAGGCAGGATATTGCAGAACAGATCAAAGATCGATACCATGCATATAAGTTGACAAGGGCAAAGGCAAGGATCAATCTCATTCAACTGTTTCAACAATGGCTATTGCCCTCCTTGCACTGGTTACTTGGACTTGATATATCCTGCGCTTAAGTGAATGCTGTATGTAAAATACAGGTTAGGTATTCTGACGACTAGGGACTTTTAAATTTATACGCACAGGCTTGCAGCTAGGTTTAAACACTGTGATTGTAGCTTTGGAAGAATAGACAACCTAACCCACTTTATCTTGTTTTGCCAAAAATTTGATTCGGTAGGGCGGCGGCGGCTCTTCCCCCTCTTCAAGTCCCATGGGGCTAAATGTGTCAAAGCAGCACTGGCACTTTGCGCAAGGCCTGGTTATATGAAGGTGCACAACTCCATAGCAGCATACATATGGGCTGCATGGCCCTGTCTGAGAGAGCTGCCAATCAAGCTTGTCCTATTCCTTCATGAGAATCCACGTAGCCACCCCTCTTAACAACGTGCCTGAGTTGTACGTTGGTGTCTGAATTTTAATGCATAGGTCCTGAATACTCCATCGCACATGTGCATTATATAATCATGACTTATAGCTATTGAACAATCGGCTGATCCTGGAATGAAACAGTGCTAAATATACTCTTTTGGATACTCTTGTTCTTGGCCTGGAGGATTGAACGTCTCCCATTCCGCAGTGCTGTACTTATGGCCTAGGTAGTTTTTCCTATGACAGTCACCTCCTATGTTAGGTCTTTGCCCAAACCAGATAATTCAGTGGCACCCCTTCACTTGTTTTGAGTGACTTTATGTATATTTTATTATGTACTGTGCCCAGCACTGATAACTGAACTGTATATTTTTATAATGCTATTTTTTCACATGTACTTTAGCTCAATTCCAGCCTGCACTGGTAAACTGTATGGTTGCCTACTGTGAATTCAATAAGGTACTTAATGCATTGTTAGTCGCGGCATCCAGCTGACTGTATTGCGCATGTACTTTAGTCAATCTTTCTTGTATTATTGAACTAGTCAATTGTTTTATTGATATTGAATGCAGTTAAAATACTGCTGTTTGGTTACATTACATATGTTTTGTATGATGCATTTCTTAACTCTTGTTTATTTTTATGTAACTTTTCCTGTTTTGCGTATTACTGTTTTAGTTATTGTAAGGCTGATAGCTGAAACAATAAATAAATAAATATATATATATTACAAGGAGGTGATTCCGTTTGGGGGGTTTGCCTACTGGAAGCTGTTATTTGGGAGAATTGTCTCTCCAGGTTTATCATGAAAATCTGCTCCAATGGCTAAGCATGGTAGTCTTTTATTTTCTCCAGTTTAACCATAAAAATTGATTTAAATTTGATTACATGCACACACACACAAACACACACACTCATCTACATGCACACTCACTCCCACCCCATGCATTCACAAGTGTGCACACATTCACTCACTATTCACAAGCACACACATTTATTCAAAGCATGCACTCACAAATTCACATATGTTGATACATACATGCATGCACCAAATATAAAAAAATGAGTTACCTTCTGCAGCTTCTCAGGAAGGAAAGCCTTGGCGGTTCAGCCAATGAGAAGCGGTGTCAGTACCTACCTTGCCATAAGTGGAATGGGGTCAGTGAGACTGCTGGCCCCGTCCCACTCCTTGACGAGGCGTCAATCATAGACACTCAGCCCTGGGAACTTCAGGGTTTGATACTGAAGCACCCAGGTCAGAGTCTATCAGTCACGCTCAATCTCATCACGAGCGGGAGGGAGGGGAATGGCCTCAAAGTGCTTTACCAGGTGGAAGGTGTCACACCCACCAGGATGTGACATCTTAAGCCCAGCAAAGTTCAGCTCAGGCAACCAGGCAACTGCAAATTTACCTCACTGTGTAGCTCCTGGCTTTCTGACCTGAAATTAAAGCGTGTCTGTCAGGCTGACCTTTGCTAAACCAGAGCGACACTATTGATATCGGGCAGCAGAAAGTGAGGGATGTGACCCCACTGCTCTAAAGGATGGCCCACTGCTGCATTTAGGCCTACAGCCGGATGCACCACTGTGTTCTTTTTATTTGGATGTAAATGGGGGAAAATTGACTTCAAAGTTTTCTTTAGTTTTTTGCAGTTTTTATACAGTGCAAACTCGACCCGAAAGTATATCATCACTTTGCATGATCACTAGTTACATTAAATAAAGACACATTATTTTTTATGGCTCCTTCAAAGTTACATCTGTTGGATGAATTTTGTGCCGCAGTGCCAAATTGTAAGTTGTCAACTATGTCAATTTAAACATAAAAAATGATTTCAGTTTGAATGCAGAGCACACCTACCTGGAAACTGGTTACAAGGCAAGATTTCTAAAAGAAAAGGTAAGAGCATGGGAAAACAATGTTTTTCCTAAAGCATGTGTGAGGTGCCTTGTGCGCTTGTTCATTCAATGTGCTGGTCTTTTATGCTGCTGGTACTAAGCGTAAGCATGTTTGTTTTAAGCATTTGCATGTTAAGTGTACAGTTTCCTGAGTGTTAAGGACTGTTAATGGTTGTGTATCCAGAATTGTAACGCACATTTTGGTGCCTAAAAGATAGAGACATTTTTGGCAGAGTAGATTTACAGCCTGTGCTGGCAGTGGGTGTATTTATTGCATGCATGTCTGTCTGTGGTGCTTGCTTGATAAATGTACTGCTTCTTGAGTTTTGTAATGGTAGCTTCAATAATTGTAAAGGGGAGACAGCCACGTATTGGCATTACAAGTGCGCAGGAAAGGCAGAATCTGTCAGTAGCCTCCACCTACCACAAGCATGCAAACCACCTTAAAGCTCTTGTGGACTCCTGAACAAGCAGACATTCACCATGGAATTTGTCTATGGACTGATGCTGCCTTAACAAGCTCTAGTTAAGTGATTTCTGCCCATTTGTGCCCACACACACTATTCTCATTCAACACATTTCAGTTATTACGTTTGAAGGCCACCTTGTTAACCCCTCCACAATAAAGAACTACTGAAAAGTGGGCTGGACCAAATCAAACGCTCCAGACAAAAACAATGCACAACCCTGGTAAAAGCGAATAAATTACTATCAAATATGCAATGTTTATGTCATTCACCCAAAACTGCAATGTGTACCTTAACACAAAGATTTCTGGCTCACCAAAGAGGCTGCAGAAAAGCGTTATAAAGCTAGTGAAAATACTTTCACCTTTCTGCCGAATAAAATGAATCTGTATCTGCCAAGGATCTAAATTGCTTACAGGTTCTTATGGAATCACCAGCCTGCATCCAGTCGTTCTTTAAAAGCAGTCTCTAAACCAACAGTGGGGATGCACGTACATGGCTAAAACTACGAAATCACTACGGAATTTCCCCCCTTAATAAAACAAACACAATCGATATGTTGTCCAAAACGTGTTTTAAATTCCTATTCAGTCAATGCTTCTAACAACGGGTGTTGCAGCTCTATAAAAAGCCTGACTCCTCCAGCTCTGCCACCTGACCGCGTTCAGTCAGTCAGAGATCCCATGTGCAAGTCTTCAACAATTTCCCTTTGCCCATACATTAAAATTGCTGAAATGCAGTAATGAAATTAAAGCAACAAAATAACCACGTCAGAGGCAAATGATTCACTAAGGAAAATAAACAATTCCTCGCACTAAATGTCTCGTTTCGCAGGTCTAAACGGCTTGTAAACTAATACAGAATCACTCAAGAGACTGGAATTATTCTTTCTGAACCTGCATTGCTTAAAAAAAATATTTAGAAATAGCTTTCTGTGAAGAGCCCACCCCAAGATCAAATAGGAATAGAACAAATCATGGTTTGTTTTGTTTTTTTAATATCCGCTGGATGCTGTTTATTGCAGGAATGGTCAACAGTGGTCGACAGAGGCTAGACCCATGTCAAATTTTCATTATCTCCACCTCAGCTAATATTAAGTATCAGAAATATAGATAGAAATTACTTACACAGAGTAGCTATTCTGAAAACATGTTATGGACTTAACCCTTCTTTGCTAGTCGGTTAAAACATGTGGCTGTTGTGCTAAGGTTTTTCTTTGGGTTGGCTACATTAAAATTTGCCTAACATTACTAAAGTGGAATGCACTTTTACTATGCCTATTTCCTGGATGTTACTACTGACCACAGCATCCTAGCTGACAAACCAAATCAGGTTAGTTCTTTTATGCATAGTATCAATAAGATAAACAGTAAGTTCAAATAAAGTATTTCCAATGGAGACATCACCAACTAGGACTATCTAAACTAACCTATTTTGTTATCTATATCTCTCTACATGTACACACCGCAATAGTGAATGTAATGAGTATATGATATCATGAGGTGCAGTGTCAATAGGCTTAGGTAGATCAAATATTGTCTTTCACAAAACTCACTTCTTGTGCAAAAGTATGAAGTTGTTAGATCTTTCTTTCGATTTCAGAAATAGAATCTACATCTTACTGTTCTCAAACACGGTGACCCATAATCTGCAATAAAGAAAATATAGGGTTAAATTTAACGCTTATTGGTGATTCTCATTGATTAGCACATTCTGTAAGTAGAGTAGGTTTGTTTTACCTAGATACATTCAACACTGAAGGCCTGATTACGAGTATCCTGTGTAGGATACCACTCTTCCTGATCACAAATGGTACAGTATTCCCACAGGGACACGGTAATTCCAGCCCTTAAAATCGCATGGGGTTTTGGCTGCAGCAGCAGCCCTGCCTCTGTCCCATTCCCTGGTCCAACATTATTTTCGGCAAAGGGGATGCTCCCCTCTGCATGTGCACCTTTTTCCATTCCCTCTTCTTTCCCAAAACCCCTCTCCACACCCTCACACAACAGGAGCTTCAGCCCACATTTAGTAGCTGCTCAAAGCCACAGGGATGAACTAATAATTGCATGGATTCCATGAGGAATTCTGGCCAGTATTGATAATTCAGGCAACTCCGAATTTCCTCATAGAAGTCTGCATCACAAAAGGAGAGCGGAGAGCTTAATTGGTGAGCCCAAATTTGTGTAAGAAGCCTACCAAGTGCCTGGTTGATGAATACTAAGGCCGGTTAGTATTTATTTAATCTCATACTTCTTTCATCCACCAATACAACCTTCCTGCTGCGATATTGAACTACTGTTAGTTCCTTTACATTCCTGCTTTCTCCCTTTGACATTGCTTTTCCATGTTTCTCTTCCTCATTCTCCCCCCCTTTGCTACTTTTCTCTTCCTTGTTCTAGGTCAAAGTCTGATGATTAAAAATAAGTTCTAGTCCCCAAAAAAGAGTGGTGGGCCCATCAGTAACCACTGACTCAAATCAAGCACTGCCAACATCTAGCAACACTGATAAAAATGTGCAGTTTTCAGAGCACAAATGAAAAGAAGCTTCACATTCATGTCCAAAGGACACTAAATTTACAACTGCTGCTTTATTATTTTAGGTAGGAATAGAAACACATTCCCTGCTATTTGAAGGTGTAGGGTCTTATCAATGACGACAATATGTAAGAGGGCATGTGTTTAACTTTACAATCAAAGACATTGTCTCTTTCAGGTGGAGACAAGGGCTCCTGTACCCTACAAAATATTGATCAAAGTAATATGTGCAGTGCTAGGTCACCCCCATCCATCTTCAGAGTATTATTGTCCAGCATTGCATTGTGTGACCTATCACAGTATACAGAAGTTCTACATGGAACTCTTTCCATAACAATACCATCAGCAGAACAGCATATCACCCACAGGAGTATGGGCCATAGACAAATAACATCAATTAACAAAACATATCAAAACAAAACATACCAAACCAAAAACATATCAATACCTAACCTAAGCCATGTACACATTTTACCCTTTGAGGTCTCTCAGTGCTAAATAATATATGTTGTTTCCCAAACCAAAGGTACTCTTAGATTTCCACCCTTTTTTTTTTACAGCAGAGACACCCACGGTGTGCGTGTAAAATTCATTGCCAGATTTTCACTATAGGCAAACAATTAATTTGCATACAATGAATCTGAATTGATCTCAAAACAGCTCCTCATGGATCATGGGCATGTTATCTACTGAATGATACATTTAAAATATACGGGGCAGACTCACTTGAAGTTGGCATTATCAAATGCCAGCAACCAGTGGCTCCAACTATTGGTACTTAAAGAAGCCTAGTCTTGCATTGCCATGGTATATTTGTGGATTTCCCTCAGCCTCACTCAAAATGCTAGAAATCCACAAATATACCATGTTGGAAATCCACAAAAAAAGGAGATCCCAAAAAAAAGAGTTACCAGATACAAACAGGATGTTGATATTTCTACTGACTATATACTCATAAACGTACACTTGTAATCAGGGCCTCGTAGATGGTGTCTGGCCAATGTCAATGAAATTTCATGTTGTTCTCTCTGGCTCCATGGCTCTAGTTTTAGACACAGAATATGAATTTATAATCAAGATCACACTTCCTTTAATTCTCTGCATCAATGATTTCCATCGTGTACAAGTTAGCTATAACATGACATTCCAAAATAATGCTTCAGAACATCTTGACACACTGAGTACAAAATTAAGCACCGTACAACTGTAACAGATGTGAAGTGATCAATTAGTTAACTCTGGAAAGGTACTACCTAAAAATGTGGCTTATGTGAACACAAGTTTGGTGTTGGGGGGTGGAGGAGCAGCATGTCTTTGCTGACAGATATTGGGGAATTGAGCAAGGGTCCAGACATGGAGAGTTTGCAGTACATTGTGCACTGCATTTTTGCAGTACATTTTCAGTCTCCAGTTTTGCTAAGTAAAACAGGGCAAACGCAATTGCTTTTTCTCCTGCGAACAGACCGGTTGGGACAAATCTCATCCTAATTACTGAGCTATACAACTTTAAGATTCAGTAGAGGAATTTGTCAAGTATTTTGGGACCATTCAGAATAACTTAAGTTTTACATATACATATAATGAAGCCATTGTCTTCCTGAACCTCCCAATCAAATGTGTAATAGAGAGCTCAGAACCACTCTTTATGGGAAATCCACAGGTAAAAACTCTCTCCTAAAATATTAGAGATCCTACCCCAAAGAGATGAGCAATGGTCTTCTATTTGACCAATTGTTGAAGCTAATAAGGAACTGTGCAGGTAGGGTAACCTATTACAAAGAAGCCAATTTCCTTAGGCAACAGCTTGAAAATAGAGGCTACGTAAAAGAATTATAAAAACAGCAATAAAAACGAGCTTGTTTCTCACCCAGGGTACAGCTAGTAAAAAAGCAAGGGAGGGCACAGAAAGATTAGTGTACGTGACCACATTAAATCTACATAGGAACAAAGTGGTTAAGAATATCAAAAACATTGGTACGTGCTGAAAGAAGGTGATTTGTCTTTCGATGTCCCTATGTTTTCCTGTAGGAAGAATGTAAAAGAATGTAAAAGACCATATATTCCATGCAGGTGGCAGAAATACCCCTACAAACATCACTAACTGCCTGTTGGGTTTCTCACCAATATTGGAAAAAATGTGGCAATTGTGTGACTTGTCAGTACACCACAAACAAAAAAAACTTCACGCATAACAATGTAATTCAAGTACAATTTTTTTTCTAAAATTGTACCAGGTAATTTAATTTTTTGTGGGTCAGACCTCATAAACTATGAAGGCAACGATATGCCAACACAAGGAGAACCTGTTGTAAAGTCACTTCTGACCCTCTAGTAGTCCACTTGTTGGAGAAAGGAAACATTGAAGAGGATATATGTTGGAAAACGATTGAACTGATGAAGAGACCCCATGGTGGCAGGAACATTCAGGAAATTCATCTGCAAAGAGAATCTAAATTGATTTTTCGATGTAACTCGATTACTACTAGTCTAATTACAAAAGAGTATTGGTGCAACATGAATGAAGAGCAAAAACTGATAGTTTGACCAGAATCCTGTGCCAACTTTTGAAAGAAGCGTTATTGAGACCGATGCTTTTTACATGTTCAAATTGAGTCTAATGATCAATTGCTGGTTTCATGCAATCATGTTATTACCTTTTGAAATTATACTGTCTCAAGTTTGATTGTGTACAAAATGTCCTTTTCATATTCGTTTACCCATATTTTGTGTTCACTATATACCATATGAATTACCTTGATGCCATGACTTGTCATGGAGTTAGACTGGTCCCCATGAATGAATATAGATTTAACTAATCTTTTTAATAATTTGTTTGCAATTTGTTGGCCCTTAATTTGACACTAGTGTTTCTTTTTCTCTTTGAGTGTCAGGGTACATATAATACCAATTTGTTCTTCACAGCCTATCTACCTTCTTTTCTCTCTTCAGACATTTAGGGGCTCCTTAAGAGTTTGGCGGTTGGACGCGTCGACCACCAAACTCGCAGGGATAAGGCAGCCATCAACCTGGCTGCCTACCTCTCAACGTATTAAGATGTTCCCACTGGGATGACTGGGGGGAACATCATATTACGGTGTTCCTGCCGGTCAGCCCGGAGGGAACAGTGCTTTGATATTGGTCTCAGCTTCCTTAAGGGAGCTGAGGCTAATACCACAGCACACCACCCCCTTTGAATTTGCACTGTCTGCAAAGCAGACAGTGCACATTCTGAGGGTGCTTGGCAGGGGCCCCCCTGTAGCCCCCCGTATTTCCTTTCCACCAGCATTTTTATGGCAATTGAAATGCCATGAAAAGGCTGGCAGAAACTGGACTGAGCACTGCCAAGGCTGACCATGACTCCGACTGCCGTCAGCCCGTCAGGAACCATTTTCCTGGCGGGGACGGCGGTCCAACAGCCAATGTCATAATGAGGCACTTAGGGCCTGATTCTAACTTTGGAGGACGGTGTTAAACCGTCCCAAAAGTGGCGGATATACCACCTACCGTATTACGAGTTCCATAGGATATAATGGACTCGTAATACGGTAGGTGGTATATCCGCCACTTTTGGGACGGTTTAACACCGTCCTCCAAAGTTAGAATCAGGCCCTTAGTGTTTTTTTCCATTTTTGATCAAGCTTCCACATGCAATCTTTGTTAGACAGACTGTAACAGTTGTGCAGTATTTAAAGTTGCAATTGAGGCAGGGTGAAGGAAGGCCTGCCTCACCCCAGCCACAGTAGTTTTGGTTCCCTTCATGTACAATTCCTCAGGTTTCCACCATTGAGCTAAATTCCTATGGGCCCAACCTGGATTACAGAGTCATAAGGCAAGTTAGTATTGCTTCACACCCTTATTCTGCTTTGGCATATTTTTGACTATCACAGGCGTATTTCCCACAGCACAATATTCCAGACCAAGAATTCACACGCAGCTACGATCATCGTTCTGCTTATTCTTCAATCTGTGTTTACCTGCCAAGAGGCTATCATGTGTGTAGTTTTAAAGAATACCAATTCCTTTATACATTACCCTTCCCCTTAAGGCTAACACCAGTGATTGGTTCACCACCAGGCTGCTTAAACTGTGTTCTACAAGTTGTACTACTCAAAGACATTATCCTTAAAGTAGCATACTGAATGAGTCCCAGGAAACACTGTTTCTTTAAAATTGAGCTATAAAGACATAGAATAAGACAGCAAAAGATGTTCTTTAAGATTCCTGACAAGCTGAGGAACAATATATATTTACCATATATGCTGGCCAAATTGGAATGTTTGGTGTGCTGAATACCTCCTTTGCCCCTTGATACACTACCAGAATTGTAAAAATTTTACTGAGATTTTTTTCATGAATTTTACAAAAGTATTTATATTTTCTTCTTCCTGTCTCACATGAGAACATGCCAGCATACATGTATTGTCCATGTTAAGAACATGATGCTGCAAAATAGTTACAAGATAAGAAGAACAGCACTTTGGTGCCACTGAAGAGCTTTTCAGTGGAGAACTGGCAGGAGCAAAATAAGAACAGTGTAGGAAAGGAACATGGTGGCTGGCAACTTGTCATGATTTTCTCCACCATTTCCCTGTTCTACCAATCCCACATCATTCCTGTTTTTCACAGTTCACTTCATCTTTTCTGTCTCTCCCATTCTAGTTTTTGGATGTGTTCTCTTCTGGGCACCCTCCTGATTATATTGGCTTCCAGCCACACTGCTGATGGTATTTTAACATTCTGTTGCTGGTTTCCTTGGGCAGCAGGGTCAGTATTGTGGTCTTCTCTGCTGGTTTGTTAAGTTTGCTGCACCTATAGAAATCACTAAGCTACAACCAAATGTCATAAATGTAAAGTAATAGTTTTTTATATAGGAATCTTTTGCATTTCAGTCAGTCTGAGTAAGTACAGGGATTTGCCCATGTGAGGCACCAAATGGTGGTAGGGCTAAAATTTGCTTCTTTTTAAGAAGAAAAATGAAGATCTGTGTTTTTACTGTAACCCCAGCCCTGCTTCTCTCACGTCCTGTCTCTATTTGTTTGTTGTAAAGTTGTGTCAGGACAGGGGCACAGGGAGAGTATGAACTATTGTTTGCATCTCATTCCATAAACTGCTGAAAGTGTGTCAGGCGCATGGTGGCTGACGAGAGTCCCTTGCAAATGAAGGCTCAAGCCAATCTACCATCAGTAAGGTACAATTTGATCTTGATACTTTGAGACAGGATAGAGCTTTCTTGCTCGAACGTCTTATGCAAATTACCTCAACTGCACACAGGGCAATTGTTTATCCAGTGAGTACTCTGGTTCTATTCCTATAAGTTAGGGAACTGATTCCAAAGTAAGTTTAGCAAGGGTGGTGGCTGCTTTTGGGGATTATTCCATCACTGTTATCCCTTTTTCAGGTGCTGAAAAATCCTCAGGTGACTGTCTGGAATTAAAAGCAGCCCTTGCATGCCAACTCCATTTTCTAGTTAGAACCCAACAATTTTCATCCAGTTCAGCAAAGGGAGCCTATTCCCTTTCCCATGTAAGCAAGGATGCCATGTCTTGGGCTACGCCACTTCTTCTAAGGCGAAATACATAGATTTCTAATTTGAGGTTTTCATTATGCAGTTCAGAGCCATTCTAGGAACATGCCAAATAAAGCAGAGTGCCTACATAGGGCTATTACACACAGGCAAGAACTATGAGATTTAGTCATTGTATTCCAACAGCTTTCTACCAAAGCAGGGTGGTCCTATCAGGGTGAAGCAACAATCACTGATGTATCACACAGAGCACACTATTTTTATCCACATGAACGACAGCAGAAGGCTTTACGGTGGTGTCACAATTCTCTCATGCCTAGATATTATGGAACAAGGAAAACTGTTAGATCAATATTTGTGTTGGCCTCAGATGCAATAACAAATAAAGATTTATGTATCGAATTCTTCTATCTGTATAGAAGATAAAACAGAAAAGAATCCCTACCCACACCTACAAAAACTTGGACCATGATGTGAACTGGGGTAATGAATGAACTGCAAAGCTTACAGGGATATTATAGTAGTGGTGCATTACTTGGCCATTTAACTTCCCTCAAAAGGATACAGTTTCTGAAGTGGCAAGACTCTTTTATTGGTCAGGATCTTCAAAGTCCACTGTCTTCTAGAGATAAATATTATGGAAAGAGGTATTCAGTTCATATTGTAGATATTGTGGATGGACAGGTTATTGAAACATCTGTTAACCACAAACTTCAAATCTACCAGTTACCATCCACATAGAGATGGATAGACAGAAAATGTAAATCAGGCAATTGAACAATATCTTGGATGCTTTTTCAAGAATCATCAAAATGATTTGTTTAGGTGGGTGTCATTAACAGTATCTACATGTAACAAATCCTTGCATAACTCTCTAATGGTTCTTTCACACCTATGGTTTGCATTCAAGCATATAACCCTAAATATTTTCTCCCATTACTGTCTCTTCAGGTACAAGGTCATTACATACGATCAGATATATTAGACACCCTGCCCATCAGCATCTTCTACGAATGAAAGCACAACCAAAACTTAGCTGACAAGCTTTGCTGACCTTCTCCACTGTGCCAGGCAGCAGATATAGTCTGCCTGTCAAAGTTTTTGTCCATTTCCTGGTCTCACCTAACACTGAGTCCCAAATGTGTGGGTCCGTTTACTATTCTCAAATGGGCTGTCCCTGGCAATGCACTGTAAATTATGCCAAGTGGTTCATTTATCCAGGCTAGAACAAGGTCTGCAAGTCCTCCTGTTTCTCCTGTAAAAGTAGGTGGTTCTTTAGAGTATGAAGTGGAGCCTCTCACTGACACTCATATTCATCATGGTAAACTCCAGTATTTAGTGGCCTGGAAAAAGTAAGATATTTCAGAGCAGTCTTGTTAACCTGCTAATTATGTACATGCTTCTTAATTAGTAACTAGGATTTACCTCTAACATCCTAACAAATCTTGTTTGGTCTCTTCTGTCTCAGATGAGGATTTATCAGAGTAAGTGATTCTGCCAGGAACCAGATGCAAGAAACTATTCCCAAGATATTGGTTGCTAGAAATAGGAAGTTGGCAACTTGTAATACATCCTAGCTGTTTCATGCAGTTTGTTGTTTGGGTTTGCACCTGACACCACCTTTCTTATTTTGCTAGTTTCCTTTCACTTGTCTCTCTCCAGTTCAAGTTCTTGAGGGTGTTCTCTTTAAGGCACGCTATAGACTCCAGTATCTTCCAGCAACACTGCCGTCAGCATTCATCATTCAATTACAGGTTTCCATGGGCTTCAGGGTTGGTATCCTGGTTACTTCTGCTGGCTCACCAATGTTGCTGCTACTACAGAAACCAATGAGTCAGATGTCATAAGTGTGAATTAATGGTTTCTTGAATAATACCTCCCCTTTGCGCCTTGCATTATTGTGAGTCTCAGAGCATTCATGTATATGAGCCTATGACAAACCGAATGATGACAATCTTCAGCTTGGCAAGACAAACACAAATGAAGAAACAAAACATTTTTCTCTAGTATCTTCCCCATTTCCCCCTCCCCCCTGCTTCCCTTCTCTTATGTTTGTGTCCTACACCATCAGGACAGGAATGTAAGAAGGGTACAGGCTACCTTCGGCATCTCAATCGATGAACTCCTGCTAGTCAATGCCCAACCCTACAACCGCCTTACCGCTAAGTAGTCCACACTATTTCCATCTGAAAATGAATCACTGACCCAAAACCAAAGGGAACAAAATATGTTTCCATATTTTTCAAACAAAAAGAACATAACACTAATCTTCTGACTAACTTGCCAGAATACACTGGAGGAAAATTGCATTGCAGTGTTATTTTGCATGCAATTTATCAAAATAAGACCTAGATCTTTGTCTAAAAACAAAGCATAATTTGCCTATACTTGAATTTTCCTTGATCTCCTTGGTGTAGGGATACCAGCAATGTATAGCTTTCTCATGGAACTAGGAACATGAGGCAACAATGTCAGTGGATAGAAAATTGATTGGCTGACTAATTTGTATTATTATTATATATATGTGTGCATCATCATATCTGTTTCATTGGCTGACTGATTTGTATGGTATTTATGTGTGCATCACCATATCTGTTTCAAATATTACGCAGCTGCATCAAGATTTACTCATATCTGGTTATGTTTGTGTATTTATGGCCCCGATTTTGAGTTTAGTGGTAGGACCACCAGACCGCCAGTAGGCGGGCAGGAGGATGCCGCCAAGCTGACGACCTCCCGACCACCATATTACATCACTACTGCCGGGCTGGCTGTAGTGTCTGCAGCAATGTCACTGTGGCTGCATGCTTGGGCTCTGAAAGTGAGACTGAAGCACATGCCGCTGCAGCACCATATGCACCTGAGGTGCACTTTTGCCATGCACAATACACAATATTGCGCATGGCAATGGTGTGCACCAACAGTGCAGGCATAGGGGGCACAACATATGCCTCCAGCCACACTGTCCAATAGGCAAAATCACCTCAGGGCCCTGTTTGGGGCGCCTTCCCTGCCTTTCCGCCGAGTTTTTTATGACAGGGTCACCGCCATGAAAAGCTCGGTGGAAAGGTAGGTAGTCATCAGCATGGCAGTGCTGGCATCAGAACTGCCACAATTGACTTTGGCTTTCCCCACCACGGGATCCAAGTTCCTGGCGGTTGTGGTGGTCTTGTGCGGTCCAACCTTCATCCTTGTAATCTGGCAGCTGGAATGCCGAGGATGCGACGGTCAGACCACCACTGCAGGTACTGTGGTCCCAGGACTGCCATACTCGTAATCAGGGCTGAAGTATGTTTTTTTATATATTGTAAGGTTGTTGTGGATCTCTTCAGATAAGTGGATTGTGGATATTTGGCCATTTGTGATGGTCCAGAGCTCTGAGAATGTAATGTGTGGCTGTGTGATGTCCTGTGAATCAGTATAAATTTGGGATATCTGTGGGTGCATGGGTTTGTGTATCTGTTTTAACATTTTGGAATTTTGGGGGGAATTTCTGACACATTGTGCAGCACACCTGGTTAGGTATCTTTGTTGGTGTGGCATTGTACATATGGTTGATGAAGTCCTGCATGACTAAGATGTGAAAAAACAATGACATGCACACAGGCTTCTTTCTCAATGTAATTGTTTTGCGTTAATAAGTGTGAAAATATGAGGGAGCTAATTTTACACACATTACAAAGTGAAATGTATAATGGCACAAATGTAGAATGGCTTCTATGACACAATATTGCCAACAGAATACTGCAATTCTAAATATTGTCAAAACAATAGTGAGGACACAAATATTGATTTTACATACCTTCTATGCAAAGCACAAAAATTGTAACTACAAAAAATAGTGGACCAAAATATTGTCATTAAATAAGTATATTGAGTTAAAAATATTTTACATTATATTAACTTTAAAAATATAATAGTATTTAAAATATCACAATTAATAAACAATATGCATATGTGTGACTTAGAAGCATAAAATAGCAATATTTAATGTCAAATAAATGCAAAAATAACAAACATTGTATATAAATAAATAAAATTAGCAAATAAACATGAATCATAAGTTAACGTACTAATAGGAATAATTCAATAATAAATGAAATTATTAGATAAAAATGAATAATAAGTTAATGTACTAATAATAATTAGGAATAATTCAATGCTATGGCCCTCATTACGAGTGTCGAGGTGGCGGTCTGGACCGCTGGCAATGAGGCAGTCCGACCACCACATAACAACCCTGGCAGTCTGACTGCCAGGGAACTGCCAGCACTGCCAGGATCCTGGATCACGGTGGTCTAGAGGTGGCAGAGATCCTAAACCACCAGGGCAGCACAGCGCTGCCCTGCAGATTATGACCTCTTTCTCCGTCAGCCTTTTGGCAGAGAACAGGTGCAGGGGGCCACAGGAGGGCCCATGCACTTGTTATGGGCAGTGCAGGGCCCTCCGCCCAGCTTTGCAGACAGTGAACATTGCAATGCTGCTGGTGTACCCTGCTGACTACAGCATTGCCGCCGGCTCGATTATGAGCCAGAGACAATGGTGTAGACTGTTTCCTGCTAGCCTGGTGGGCAGAAACCTAGTTTTCCGCCCGCCAGCCTAGCGGGAAACTCTTAATCGATCCAGCGGGGAGGTAGCCAGTGTGGCGGCAACCTTCCCGGCAGAAGTTCAGCGGACAGTGAAACCTGTCCGCTGAACTCCTAATAAGAACCTATATATTAAACAATATACAAAATAAACATAAACAATAAAAAGATGAACAGTATAAAATTATTTAATACAAATAATTTTAATCCAAAACTTTGGAGGGATCAAATTTACTATTCCTACTATACTCCATGAGCAACTGTAGGGAACGTTTTGGATTTTAGAGGGATCACTTTTAACTTCCTCACCCCAATCTGAGTAACAGTAGGGAATGTGTTGGACTTTGAAGGCTTAGATTAATTACCACTCCAACCCGAGCAACAGAAAGGAAAGTGTCGGACGTTGGAGAGTGCAGATTTACTATTCCCACTGAAACGTAAGGGCCAGTAGGGAAGGTGTTGGACTTTGGAACTGTTCTAGTTCAACCAATATATTAAAAATAATATTTAACAGATATAATTTACATAAATAATTAGAAATTAAGATTTTAAAAAGACATAACAGTACAACTAATAGTACACATTAGGAAGATAACAATATAGGAGTAATTAACTAGTATACTAAAACATAGCACAATTAATAAATATAAAAATATTTAAAACAATAAAATATTTAAAATAATCTAAAATCTAATCAATTAACACTTAAAACAATGAATTACCAATTACCAAAATCCAATACGCACCTTATACATGAAATAATTTACATAACTAATAATGAGATTAACAAAATACATTTGTAAAATGAATAGACTATTTATAAACAATTCTGAAATGTGGATTGAAAATAATCACCCTCACCCATACAAACTAAAATTAATAAAGACATTTTTTAACATATCACCAAAGTAAAAATAAAATACACTGTAAAAAAATAATACGCAGAATTAGCATTACAATAATAATAACTTACAACACAAGAAGCAATAAAACATAACAAAATAGTTAAACATTTTGTTTTTCACTATATTAAAAAAACAACATTAAACATGATATTCTTTCCTGCAATATTCTATGCCACTCTTGACAACACAATACTTTGACATGATATTTGTGCCCAACGAAAGTTTTGTAATGGTATTAAGGTTGTGCACCTTAGTAAATGTGGGCAGGTCTATGAGGTGTATTGGCAAAGCACTAGCCTAAATGTTACATGAATAGTTTCCTGTGCCCATAAGCACAGCAACCTTGTACATACCCAAAGTATGTATTGGGTAGATGTCATGGAACATTAACTGATACTTTGCTTATATTTTTTTGAGATTTAAGCATGTTTTTCCCTACTTCTGTCTCTGAGCCCAATCCCCACAGTGCGTTGACTGTCACACCATGTAAGACTTGACAGCCTTAGGGTGGTCTTCCTCCAAACATTTTGTCTACCTTGCCTCACTTTTTGCTGCTCGGTTTTCGCTGGCCTTAGGACTCTGGGCACTTTACCAAAGCTAAATAGTGCTAAGGTGCATGTGCTCACTCCCTAAAACATGGTAACAATGGTGCAACCTCAATTGGCATATTTAATTTACTTATAAGTCCCTAGTAAATTGCGATATATTTGCACAGGGTATATAAATTAAATGCTACTAGTGGGCCCGCAGCACTGAATGTGCCACCCACTAAATTAGCCATTTACATTTTAAATATGATTCGGGGTGCCACTGCTAAATATGCTTCAGGGGTGCCACTGTAGGGCATGTATGTGCACTTTTACTGTCATGTCGACTTTGCAATCACAACCCCCTACAAGCCTTAAACTCCACTTTTTCTACACATAACACAACTTTAAGGAAGGCCCTGCGTAGCCCAGGGTGTAGGTTAAAAGCAGGACATATACTTTTTAGTTTTTCATGTACTGGTAGTGAAAAACTCCCCAAGTCATTTTTCACTACTTTGAGGCCTACCCCTCTCATTGGATATTGTTTTAACAGATTTTATTGGTTTTGAAATATGAACATTACAACCCTTTTAGGAGCTCTGCCTTTCACTAGTGCCATATCATATTAAATGCTTTCATTACATACAGAATGATACATATCAGCAGTAATATTACATTTGACACTTGAAGTATTCTTTTGCAATCCCATTTATAATTAGAAAATGGTGGCTCCTGTTTTCCAAGTGATTGTTATCATACAGTGGATCCATTTAGTGTTTCACTATGGCAGAGCACCCAGTTAAGGGATCGAACCTCTCCCTCCTCCCTCATGTGCCTGGTTAATGCGATATGCCACTATCTTCCAGGTGTCCATTGCTGCGTTGTGTGGTGGGCTCTCTATCAGCTTTTAACCCCCTCCCATTCCTACGGGAGCCTCTGTGTGTCCTCTGTCTGTAGTGGAATTGGTCATTTGGTACCTACGATAGGTATCATCGCAGAGTGTTCAGGGGGATGTTGTTCCATCCTGTGGCGCATCTCCTATTCGCTCCCATCAGCAAACCAGGGTGCCCCACGCCTGTGCTCTCTCCAGCAACCCTGGGACTCTCTGTGCTTGCCGGTGTCTTAGTGCCTCTTCTGCCCATGCCTATTTGAATTCCTCCCTTTTCCATGCACTCTCTCGGAGGCCTAGTGTCACCTTCTGGTTACTTTGTGCTGGGTCTGACATTGATAACCCCCTAACAGGCAGTGTCTGGGATCGTCGGGAACTTCCCAGTCAATTGTGTCTGTTAAGTGTTTTGTAACCTATCTCCTAGGCTCTTGTATTTTTGGGCATGACCAAAACATGTGGATAAATTCTGCCTCTTCCACTCAGCATCTTGGGCACCTGGCCTATGCAAGTCCAAAGTGCCTCCAAAGTCCTATGTAGGACATAGTTATTGATAAGTTTGAATCGTGCGTTCCTGGAGGCCTGTGGAGTCTGAGCTAGTATTCCCTCCCAGTCTTCATCTGTAATAGGGGCTCCCAGGTCTGTTTCCCATTTCTGCTGAAGTGTTGCTAATGGCTTGCATAGTGGTATTTTCCTATAAAGGCAGGTCGCTGCCTTATGGGTACCCAAGGCACTCATCAGACATTGAACTGCCTCCGATATGGGCGGCTCTGCTCGTCCTACCCGCCAATGTTTAACAATTGCCTCAGTGAATACTGTGTAGAGTAGAAAGTGCCCTGCAGAGATCCTATATTGATTACAGAAGTCCTCGAAGGTCAAGAGATAATTTGCTTCATATAGGGTATCGGTAGTGGTTCCTCCTGGCATCATCCATCGTAAGATTCTCCTCCAAACTCCCCCCCATGTTGTAATACTAGCAGACATTTCAGTGGTATTTCAGGTGCATAGGGTGCGATACACTGCGATCTGCGGAGATGTTGCAACCAGCATTTGTGTATCACTTTCAACTCATTGGTGCTGGAGGCAGGTGGGGGCCCAGGCGGAGGACATCCCCGGTCAGCGACTGAAGGTCTGGGGTAAAAGGGGTAATCTCCCGGTCGGACAGTGTCCAGCTGGCTAGCCATCTGGTCAACCATTGTAACTGGCCCGCTAAACAGTATGCTTCAAAGTCGGGGACAGCCGTTCTTCCCTCTTCGAGTGGTCTCTGTAGTACTGGAAGTGACAATCTCCACCTGCCCATCCCACACAGAAAGCCTATGACCATGGAGTTCAGTTCTTTGAAGAAGGCATTTGGGATCCATAGCGGGAGAGTGGCAAAAAAGTACAACAAGCGGGGTAGAGCTATCATTTTTAAGAGTGCCACTCGTTCCGCCAGGGATAGTGGTAAGGTCACCCAGGAAGTCAGATTACTATGAAGTCCTCGCAGAGTGCGTTCTATGTTTCCTTCTAGCAGGTCTAGGATGTTATGGTAGACTTGAACTCCTAAGCAAGGCAGGCATCGCAGTTCCCACTGTAAGCCCTCAAGGTCTGGGGGAGATGCGCTTCCCTCCAGCACAGGAAATAAACTGGATTTTTGCCAATTCCCTCTGAGCCCAGATATAGCACCAAACCGCTCTAACATGTTGCAAGCCCCATGTAGAGCACCTCCTGCATCCCTTAAGAAGAGAAGAAGATCATCTGCACATAGAGCAATGTGGTGAGTTTGCCCAACCACTGTTATGCCCCCGTAGGCGCTCCCCACCCTGGCAATACAGGCCAGCGGTTCGACAGCCAGAGCAAAAAGCAATGGGGAGAGGGGGCAGCCTTGTCTGGTCCCCCTCTCCACTTGATAGCACTCCAATAGAATGGTTCTTGTGCGAACCCTGGCCGTCTGGTCCACATAGAGCAATCATGTCCATGCAATGAACTGGTCTCCCAGACCAAATTTGCGAAGCATCTCATGAAGATATTCCCATTCCAGGCTATTGAAGGCTTTTTTGAAGTCAATTGTGAAAATCATTGCCTTTTGCTTATCATAAGCATCACTGAAGGGAAAAAAGGCACTGTATGTTTATTGTTGTTTGGCGCACTGGGATGAACCCAGCCTGGTCTATGTGGAGCAGGTGCGGCATATTCCGCAGGAGGCGCATTGCTAGAATTTTGCTCAGTATTTTATAGTCCATGGACAGCATCGACAGGGAGCGGTATGAGGCTACGTTCGTGGGCGGTTTCCTTGGTTTCAACAGAGGAATAATCAGGGCTTCCCGAGCTGATGCATGGAGAGTAAGACATTCCTTAGCTTCTTCATACAACGCAACCAGTCTCGGGCCTAGTTTAGTTATGTATGTCAAATAAAATTCTACTGGGAGCCCATCTGGACCCGAGGTTTTATTTTGTACCATACTTGCGATGGCAGCTTTCACTTCCTCTAGTGTAATTGCTGCTCCCAGCTCTGTCGCCTCTTGTTCAGAGATTGTTATGAGTGTGAGATGTGAAATTTTGGATCTCGGCCTCAGTTGATCGAACTTTACTTGTGTAGAGATCAGCATAATAATTATAAAATTTGCAACTGATTGCAGTCTGGGTATGTATACTGTGCCCTGCAGGATGGGTTAATTCAATTACAAATCCTATGTGCTGGATTCGCCTTATACCCATGCCTGTAAGGAGTCTGTACGATCCCCTTCCGAGTGCGCATGCGCTATATAAGCTTTATAGTCATAACAGCACAGCCTTTCGACTGCCATTGCAGTAGTTGTTTGCGCTGTGAGGTCTGCTGTCTGTAGGTGTGGGTCATTCGGGCGCTTCTCCTCAAGTGTGCGCAGCTCTTGTTCAGCTTTCTCTATCTCATGTAGCATCATCTAGCTTTCTCCTGCGGATGCAGTTCTCACTAATCACTACATTAAACACATCCCATTCTGTCAGGTTTGAGTTTGTCGAGCCTTCATTGACCTCAAAGTAAGCATCTATCGCCATGCCAATGGTGTGTTTTGGAGTTGCCACGTGGGGATCGGTGCACGGGTCCAGGAGCACCCAAGCTCAATTAGTAATAGATTATGGTCTGACGGCTTTCAGGTTTGATACTCGGTCAGTAGTGCCAGCTGGTGTAAGTCTGGTGAACAGGAATGTGTCCAACCTTAAATGTAGATCATACATTGGTGAGTAAAATGAGTATTCTCTATGCTCTGGGTGTTGAATTCACCAAGAGTCTACCAGGCCCCAGTCCTTCTGGCAAGTGCGTTACACTTCTCCCCCCCAACAATACAGGTCCCGTTAAGTGTGCAGCCAAATGTTCAGACAGGAATGTCAGGAATCACGCTTGGTCGGTATAGGGACCGTACATGCTGCCAAGTATTATCTCTCTCCCATCTAACTTTCCAATAACTATAGTATAGCGTCTCAATGGGTCTATGACAGTCGCCTTGTGTTGGTATGGTACCCCATGTTTAATCCATAATAAAGTCCCTCGGGCATAGGCCGAATGAGTAATATAGTATACCTGGCCTCTCCACTGTCTTTGAAGAGCACGGCCCTCAACGGCATCTAGGTGTGTCTCTTGCAGCATGGCTATTTGGATTCCCTGCCTAGTAAGGTATGAAAATACCTTGTGTCTTTTAGCCATGGCTGGTATCCCTCTAACATTCCATGTGAGGACCTTGATTTTCTGTGTGGTATCAATTAGAGGTATAGCGGAAAGCACATTGGCCAACTTTGAGGCCCCAGTCCCGCCAGAAGGGAACCCTTCTCACAACAATGCGAATATATGACATATCTAGGCAACACAAAATAATCTGTTCTGTAACCAAATCCCCTTCCCCAGGGCAATAAGTGTGATGCTATTGCCCAAACAGTCAAAGAACCAAAAGTTAAACATACCCATGCCCTCTATCATTCAGGCTACGTTGTGTGAGGGGATGTTAGTTCTGGTGTCATGCAGCAGGGTGCTCGGGGTGCCCCCAGCTCCCATCTCGACCCTCGTCCTCTTGTCTGCAATGTAGGGATAATTCAAATTTGTGTAGTAAGAGCGTCATTGCAGATAGTGTGGGGGCAGGGTGTATCAATCTTCATATCGCCAGGCAGGGGCCAGCTGGGGATCGAGTATCTGAGGTTTTTAAATGAGTGCAACTGCAGTGCTCAACTGTTCTTCTATATGAGTTCATCTGCAGTTCCTGGGGTGACCACTGGCAAAACCACGCTAGAGCGGGTCGAAGCCGTGGCCTCCCTGTTGGAGTCCATCTGTTCCTTGCATATCTGTCGACTCAGTGACATCATGCTCCATGACGACCCACCCAGTGATGCGACCGCTGCTACCACCCTCTGCCGTTCCTCCTGTGCTTCTTCTGCTGTGGGCGAGTCAATTCTGGACGATGGCTGTCTCCTACAGGATCTAGGGTGGCGTTTCCTCTTTTGGCACTGGGAAGGACCATTTGGGCCTAAGCTAGGCAGGAGGTCCAGCCAGGAGCACGCTTCCTGTGGTTTGCTAAAAAATTCCACTCCTGCCTGGGTGACCACCCAGAGCCGTGTTGGAAACTGCATGGAGTATGGGATCTCTAGTTCCCTGCGTTTTTGTTCCACAGTAGTAAAAGCTGCTCTCTGGCATTGGACTTCTCGAGAGAAGTCAGGGAATATCGATATTTTGCTGTTTTCAACCTTCTCTGCATCTTCCGCTCTGTTTTGTAGTGTTTTTAAGTGGGCTTCAACAGCAGTCAAACTTCCATCTGCTCGAGCAAAGGCAGGGGTTGCTGCTGATATTTCGCGTTCTGTCGTGGTCACTCTCTCCGCTAAGTGCCAGTAGTCATCTGGAAGGAGGCCCAAATCTATTCTCAGGGTGTCAGTGCTGTTCGTGAGGCTGCTATGGCCTGAAGTACATCCTGTAACGTTGGCACAGGGGCACGGGTGTTGTCATCGCCGCTATGGGATATGCTATTTGTTCTGCTGTATCATTGGCAGGCCGTGGCCACAAGGGTGTCCAGAGTCTCCATCTCTCTTCTTGATAGCTTTCCCCATTTGGTGCTATATGGATGGCAGGCTCCTGTTCCTAGGCGTTTCCCCCGACCATTCGTGGGTCCCCCTTCTATGCTGTGTGCCTGCGCCCTGTGGGAGACCTCTGTGCTGTGGCTTACGGTTGTAGTCCGGCTGACCTTAAAATCTGGTGCTTCTTGGATCTCCTGGGTTAGCTGTGTGTGGCCCCCCGCCGTGCTGACGCAATCCATCAGCGCTCTGAGTTATTTGTGGATGATAGTCTACTAGGCCACTGACTTCACTCTTGTTCCTCTCCTCCGCGGTGAACACGGGACTCACAGGGGCGTCTCCCCACTGGGGGAGCTGGTGGATACACGGTCCTGAGTCTCTTACGGCTTCACCCCTCTCCTCTCTGCAGGGCACTTCTTTCCAAAAGACCTCCGGTGCCACTGGTCGTGCTTCTGGCTTCATCTTCCCTAGCTGACAGGCTTGCTTAAAGAAAGCTGTTCGGGGGCTTCACAGTAGCACCCTGTTTCTCTGCAAGGTGGTCCTGCCCGTCTGGAAAGGCCAGGCCTCTCAGTGGGCCTCCTGGGATCCTATGATGTTAAGGAATGCAGCCTCGTGTCTCTAAGCTGTGGCCAAGGGCCCACCCAGGGTGTTCCCCTCTCCCTCCACTGTTCCACTGTCAGGAACTACTTCCAAGATTCGTGTCACGGTATATCTTGCAACCTGGGCCTTCTCCGCCCCAGGCCCTCGGTCACTATCAACAAAGTGCTTCTTCGTGCGGCGCTGGCCCGCACTGATGCAAGCATGTAGCGCCTCCAGTGAAAGCATGCTGCTCTCCTCTCAGCATCACTGTCCTCCGGGCCGCTAGTGGCTACCGCTAGGCAGTTCGTGCCAGCAGCCCCCACCGTTGCTCCTTTCTGCTCCCGTATGCCCACTCTGCAGCAGCAGGGCCTCCTCATACCGCTAGGGCCGGGTGCGCCGCTCTCACCTCTGGGTTCCGGGCATGTGGGACGCTGTCGTCGGAGTGTTGCCTCCGATCGTCCCACAGCCCACGCGGTCCCTTTGCCGGTTTTGCGAGGCCTCAATGTCTGGCGGTCCCACGAGGACTCAGCGGTCCCTATCCTTCAGGTACCAACTGCCACCATTCCTCTTCTATGGCTGGGGCTGCGGGCAGGCCCCTCGATATGCTTTTTGCAAGTCTCCAGCGCGGCCTTTGTCCCCCCCCTTGTCATTGGAGGCAGCTGCTTGGACGGGCGGCCGCCATCTTAGGTAGGCCGCTTCTCACAGTCGCAGATCCCAGGTTCAGAGAGTTTCCGGCTTCAGAATTTCTAATTACAGAGCCCCTTGAAGTCTCACGGGCCTAGAAGGGGACCCCCGAGTGGTACCCCTTTCAGGATGGGGAGTGGGTGTTCCGATGCAGCCGCAGGTCCTGGAGCTCTGGCGCCCTGCTGCCTACGCCATTCGTTGCTTAGCCATGCCCCCTACCCCTCTCACAGGATAACATTGGGGATTTCTTAATACCTTTATTCCTGATTGAGAAGGAGTAGGACTGTTATGCTTAGTACCTATGGACTTGTAATAATAAATCCTCTTTAATGGTTATGTTGGATTTGTTTCTGCTCCTAAGCCCAGTGTGCCTGCTGCCTGACTCCAATACACATCGAAGTTTGGTGACAGCAGGGCTTTGTGCACTCCCCCTAGAAAGTCATAAACCAAGGCAGCTGAAGTGTGCCCTTCAAATTCTGCTAGCCCATTACCAGGTTAATGGGCCTTCCTGTGCTAAATAGGAGGTAAGACCTGACACTTGCACCTGAATAGGGTTGTGCCTATCCCCACACAAAGAGCTACATAAACCCCTGTAGTGTCTGGAGCCAGGACAGGAAAGGGAGGACCTGTGTGCACTTCGACGCCTCTCTCTGAAGTCTCCCCCTCTTCAAAGACACCAATGGGTATAAGAACTGGAATTCCGACCCTACCAAATCAGTGCACTTCAGGACCTGAGGAACAAGGAAAAGGGACGGCTGTGCTGCTGCAAGGACTGCGACTCTGCTGGAACTCTGCAAGACTTTGATGGACTCCTGCTTTGCTGTGCCTGTCCTGCTGCCCTTCTTTCCTGGGAACGAGAAGGACTGGACCTGCATCTCTTCATCCCCAGAACCAAGTGACCCCAAGGGCTTGTTGGCTTCCCTCCTGTTCTGAAGTCTCAGGTACATGAAAGACTTCACTCATCTATGTTACAGCTCTGAACTCTGCCAGATCTGAGTTCTACCCTGCCACGTGGTGCCAATCCAGACCTGGGCCCTTGGAAGTGGGTTCTGCAGCTGTGTTCTAAGAAAATCCATGCATCTCTGTCACTGCGCTGATCGGAACCGCTGCATCTCTCATTGATGCAGAGGCATCGCTGCTGCTGTTGAGGAAAGGACTTCGCATTGCCAATTGTGAGGTTCAGTATTGATGCATCATCCTCAGCTCCTCACCTTTGCATTGCCAGACTGTGGGGCTCAATGACCATGCATAGCCTTCATCAAAAAGAGTTTAATGCTGCATCATGGCACAGAAATCAACATTCACGGCTCGTAAATGACGCATCCATGGACTGCGCGGATCAGAACAGAAGCATCACCTTTGCATCATCTCCTCTGCTCCTCGCATTAGTTCTTCAACCAAACCCTACATTCAAGGTACTGATTCAGCTGGAATAGGTTGGTCCCTGTAGCCAGATAACGCTCCATCGCAGTTGGCCTGAACTTGTAAATTTACCCTGGTCTGGCGCGACCAGATAGCCCCAGATGATGCTTTAATCTTCTGCGACTGCTTGCAACAGTGCTTTTCGTCGCAATCTGAGATTTATAATCTCGTTTACCCCGTTATGAAACCAGACTTTACAGTTGCAGAATGCAAAGGAAAATCCTGGCCTGGAGCATCCACTCACACATGAATCAAGGAATCCTGACATCGGTGTAAACCTGGGAGCTTCACATTACACATTAAGCTATGCAGCATCATTTGAAGATAAATGAACATAATGTAGTCTGTTTATTTAAAATATATGCCCTTGTAAATTCACATTTTCTTGTTTTTCCAGTAACACTATGGAGATTGCAAAATGTTTCAGAACTTCTAACTGCTAACATATTTTCTTTTAAATTGAGGGTAAAATATTTGACATGCCTGGGATGTTCTTACAAATTTGTAATAAGAGGAAGTGCAACAGTTTTGCTTAATTTCTTGTGAGAAAATAAGAATTCATCGTAAGAAAATAAAGATTACAAAACGCCTGCTAAAATATTTTGGGATGTTTATAACCAAATTTTGTGATTGCAAACTGTGAACCGATCCCTAACAAATCTTTTCAAGAGTTAGCTATATAGAATGAGATGCAATGATTGCAGGAATCAAAAAGAAACATGATATATGCAAATAATTCTGGACAGCAAGCTTCAGTGTTGCACATCCGCAAACAGAGGTAGTCATTGCCTTGTACTTTCTTACACAAGACAAATTGATAAATACAAATACTATGAGTATTTTAGGGTTTAATTGAACACAGAGGGAGAAAATTCATTGTGCATCAGGGACTTTCTATTTGTTTTTCCTCAAAAATAAAAGCTGCTCTGGCGGCTTATTTCCGAGAAACTAAGAGCATTGCTGACCATGTCACTGCGGCCTGCTTAAAGATTTGTTGCTAAAAGTGTTCCTGCCTTGTCTGTGGGGACACTTTGGCAAAACTGCTCTGCCAACCAGGTGGTAAATTCTCAATTTGGCAGGTCGACTGCAGCCAGACTAATGGAATCAGGACATCCATTGCCCAAGTGGTTTCACAGCCTACCCACTAACCCGTGAATTACCCAAATGTTTGGGAATTATATAAAAAACAGAATATTTATTGGTCCTTCCAATCACAAATAAAATCTTTTTTTTGAGTTAGAACTAATAATACTTTAGAATTGACCTTAAAGAAAGCAAATCCACAAGAATCAAAAAAGAATTTGGATTGAAGGGACTTTTTAAACGATCACCTGCTTTAAAGGTTAGTATAATTGACCTTTTAGAAATGGAATAACCTGAAATCCTGTGAAACTTTGTGGTTTTAAAAGAATACTTGGTTATTACTATAAACTGCATACCATATAATTTTCCCAGTGTTCATGCAAAAATCATGGGAAACTTAACTGCTTAGAACGCACAAAGAGTACTCCTTGAATACAGAAGTATCTATTAATATATTCACAGGATGTGACTTGTACATAAGAGGCGTGTTTCCAGTAGATGCCCGGCGATTCATAAAGGTGAACCAGAATACCTATCACAAATCAAGTTGTACACCTAGAATTTTACAATGTCCATTCCTTCCAGTCTGTTATTCTTGATTAACCTGTTGTATCATCCTTCAATGATGCTAGTCTCCATGTAGTTAATATTCAATGGTTTTCAATTCTACGAGGCAAATTATGTTAACATGTGTTTTGTTCATCTGATGGAATGTCAATCAGAATTTTCTCAGCCTAACATTATAATATACAAAATAACATCACCAACTATATATGCATTGTAGAAATAGTGTTTTCATATTATCACATCATCTAAAGACTCCAATCAACTAAAATAGGAAAAGGTCTAATCGCTAAAAGTAAACACTAAAGTGTTCAACACCATCAGTTAGGGCCCCTTTAAGATCAACGACCCCAAACATCAAAAACACGTTGTACTACTGCAAGGACAATGAATAAATACTCTTTTGGCTTATCATACTTTAACAGTATGCTTGAATGTTACTCATACACATGTGGAATATAACAGTTTTTAACAAAAAAACAAAACTCTTTTTCTGTAAACGATTAGAGAGCCTGTTAGGTACATTCGACTGATATCCACAACACAAGTGCACATGTAAAATAGTCCATTGCAATCATAGTGAAAATATCTAATCTTTTTAGTACCTTATTATGATATTTTGATACAATGTCCATTTAGATAAATCGCCACACCATCTTAATCACATACTCATTTCCTTATATTAAAGAGTAAAAAAAATATTCTACAACGATGAGACTAAACAAATATTAAGAAAATAGAGCCTTATTTAAAAACGTAATACATCGTACCTGCAATAATGTTTTCACTTGTGTGCAGGTGGTCAGTGTTAACCTTAAGCAATAGGCACTCAAACCTTGTGAACTATATTTTACAAAAAACAAGGGTCAACAGGCAGCTACATACCCCATACAATACATAAAGTGCTGTGTGCTGAAAGTACATCTTTATATTAAGAACGAAAATAATTAACATTAATATGGTTCTGCTAATGAAAAAGGCAAGTCTGCTTAGGATCTTCAGAGCATCCGGTGGCGTGTTTTGGTGGTAGGCAGAACTGGTCTGAGATCTTGTCAGATTTTACCAACCTTTTAATTTTAATCTGTTTTTATTTTCAACACGTACTGGGTGATGGTGGTATTTGCTTATGCTTCATTAAAAATATCTGGATACAGCCACTCTTTAAGAAGTGGCATGCAAATGTACCATCTTAGAAACATAACATTTTAGGTAAGTGGTGGCAGATAGAGCAGTTATTTTTAATGTATTTCCTGAATCACACCATCAAGAACGGAGTATAATTGCCCAGCGTCTATTTCACCAACATGCATTTATTTAAGAGAATATGATTTTTATTTACTGCAGTTTCCATTATAAGTTTATTTTTCCTATACTGCCTTTACTCCTTACTTATGTAAACAAAAACATGAAATAATTTAGGAACATTAGAGCCAAAGTAAAATAAGTGTTGGGAAAACCCAAGCTAAGGATATGAAATTGAGAACAGAATGCATATTTCCTTGATCGCTAGACTCGTTAGTGTGCTTATTATGATATTCCATAGGTTTTTAATTTCAATTTGCATAAATGCTGTCTTTGGTGGTCACAGAAATTGAGATATAACCGAAGAAACGGCCAGTACTGAAGTGGAGAGAAGACAGTCTTGGTGTTTACAGCGGTTCACCTGCATGCGTGCATGATGTTTCTTTTTATTGGTCCTTCTGTCTGGTGTGTCTGTCAAGCTAAACCAAAGTGTGCACATTTAGAAATTACTAAATTAAGTATAGTATGTAAAGAATATCTGGGAGACCTAGCTGTACATTTGTATTAAGTATTAAATGAGGCAGCAGCTCAGCTGCACTGGATCCTAATTTGGCTACAAGACCCCACTCATCCTGAAAGCCACACTGTGGGCGTACAACTGGGTAGTTTAAACACACTGGAATGGCTTATAGGATGCGTGGCCCTTCCGCGCCACGGTAATATTCTGATAAAATTGGCTGACCGTGTGTGGCAGCGCTACGTGAACAGGGGGTCTGGAAAACCACCATACTCGCCCAAGATCCCATTACTCGCCATTCCAGGTATACACAAACCACATGGCCGTGCGTGCCTTATTGATTGGGCCACTAAAGGTCTCCAAATAGTGGGAGAATTATTCGCAGAGGGCCAATTTATCTCCTATGAAGCACTTGCGACGATGTATACTCTGGGACAGGGCGGTTTCAATATGTACGGTGCACTGCAATCTTTAATACGTAACACTTGGGGGCACCTATTCTACACAAATTGCTCTTAGACACTGGCATACAAACACGAATTTCATGGATCCACAACACACTACGGGCCAATCCAGAAGAAGTACAGTTACAAGCCAAGAATAAATGGGAAAAAGCACTACACACACCCCTTATAACACAAACATGGTCCATGGCTCTCACAACCACGCGCAAGGTATCGCGCAATGCCCGTTTCAGATATAACCGCATCCACCGCATGTACCCTCAAGCCAGCCCTGACTGCCCAAGATGTGACAACACGAAAGCTGATTTCTTACATATGACTTGGAACTGCCCACCACTACTCCGCGTATGGCAAGACATCACACAACAAACTGCGACATGGCTGGGAATACCTCTAGCACCCACCCCTGAGTCCTGCCTATTGGGCATCCGGCATAGACGTAGCAAAGATAAACAAAAACATAGATGCGCAGATCTTGCATTTGTTATCCTCAAACGACTCATCGCCACGCAGTGGAAATCACCTAGCGCCCCAGACTCCCGCCACTGGATAACTGACTTACAGCGATGGGCCAACACAGAAATACAGGTACTACCAACATTGCGCGACATAGGGGTGGTAATCAAGGGCGCTGACATATGGGATTCCTTCGCAGATCAACTACAGGAAAAAGATGATACACGACCTCCCTAGACTGCTGGAATAATATTCACCCAAGACATTACAACCTACACATATCGCACGCGCAACCACTCAGCTATGAACCTTAACTTGAACGTAGACAATAAGTATACAAACACAAGTCCCAGATGAACCGCTGCGAAGCAACACCCACGGTGGTACACTCCTCCCATGACAAATACACCCTTCTTGAAATTAATAACTTATATCCTGCTCGCCTCTTATGCGTGCCCCTTCCTTGGTTGCCCTGCTCCCTCCACCGGACCACCAAACATTAGACCCGAGATCATTCACCAAGCAAACTATAAACTTCACACCCCTACTATCATCTCTCATTTCCTATTCTGCTTCTATCTCTTTTAAGTATCTCAGTTGTATTGCTTAAATTGATGCGTTTTTGTTTATGTCATAAATACAATAAACAGATTAAAAAAAAAGAAAAAGTATTCAATGAGGAACATCTTTGATAAATAGAAGTTGCAAATTGAGAACATTTTTGAAGTCCTGTTTTGGTGATGGATCATATACTGACCTACTCTTCATTTTCACAAAGAGGTTCCTAGGATAATCAATTACTGCACTGTTTACTGTATCTTTTCCCATCCACTTAGCTGACATCCTATGAGCTAGGTCATACAGGGATGGCACATTTAGAAGTCTTTGCTTGTATAACCATTACTTCATGTTTATTATTAGGGCAGCAGACCGGTCTTCACCCAGCACCAACAGCTTTAATATGCTATAAGGCAAAAAATTAAGAGGCTTAAAGAAGTATCAAGGCCATAGTGCAATTTATTTGTAGTGTTTTTCTAAAAATGGAGCATGTCCTTGGGATGTTTGATATATTTAAATCTCTCAAAATGTATAAACAATTGTAGTGGTTTTTTTCTGAAAACCATGAATGGCATCTAAGTAAATAATGTATTAAGTATAAATCTTACATAAAATGCACTTTAAATAGGCATAAAATAAAAAAATAAATATCAATTTTAAAATCTATCAAGATTCTAAAATGGTAGTCCAGTTGCTCCATAATGTCAAAAGCTAGATAAAAAACGTAAAAATAACAACATACTTCATTATGTACAAAAATGAAGGAAAGTTTGACTCTAAAGAAGTTTAATGGAAACTTCTCCGAAGTATCTAGTAGCTTGGCACAGATCCGTGATTTGGAGACCACTGAAGCGGTGCCTAAGATAATCCTTACTGTGTTAAATATTAGCCTTTAAAACATCTTTTTCAATAGGATTTTTTTTTCTCAGTACATTCCTCGACAGTAGCAGGTAATATATGCATGTGATTCTTGCTCATAGTCACATAGGCCCTCATTACAACCTGAAGGTTGCACCGCCAACAGGCTGGCGGTGCAAACTCGCATATTACGACTGTGTCAGAAAGCAGTACAGGATATGTGTATAATTTCCGGGTCTACACTGGTAGGGTTTCCAGTATTGACCCTCCTGGTTGTCCGGCCACTTTTGGAGTTAGCGAATAAATTGTGTGGGAACTTGGTAGACGACTGTTTAACAAAGGTCACGTTTGTACGTAGATAATTTCTACACTGGAGTGCAGTTGTTCAAGGAGTTGTTTAGAGTGGACACTGTTGCTTGTGGCACAATCCGTTCTAACCGGAAAGGCTATCCAAGGGAGCTTGCTTGTAAAAAACTTGAGAGGGGACAGTGCAGAGCCTTGCGGAATAATGAGCTCCTAGCTCTGAAATTTTCAGACATGAGGGATGTGTACATGCTATCTACCATCCATGATGAAAGTACTTCCCCTGTTACTGTGTGGGGTCAGGTTGCGGAAGTACGCAAACCTGCGTGCATTTTGGACTACAATAGGCACATGTGTGGTGTTGATAGAGTAGATCAGAGGTTGGAACCTTACACTGCTCTTCGTAAGTCTTACATGTGGTACAAAAAGTTGGCCCTACATTTATTTCATTTGGCAACTTTTAATGCTTTTATTGTGTTCAAGGATTGCTCACCTGAGTCAAGGATGACATTTGTTAAATTTCAGGAGTCAGTGATAGAGAGCCTTATTGTGGTGGACCGGGCAAGAGTTCCTAGAGTAGAAGTGGTGGAGGAAGTGGCTAAATTGAAAGATCGCCACTTTCCAGATCACATTCCTCCCACTCCCAAAAAAGACTTGCCCACAAAGAAATGTAGAGTATGTGCCCGGAGAGCAATCCGGAGGGAGAGCCGGATGTACTGCCCCGAATGCCCTTCAAAGCCTGGGCCGTGTGTGCCCGGCTGTTTTAGCAGTTACCACATTAGGAAAAACTTTTGGGAAATACTGTGAGCGTAAAGTGCCTGTTTTATATTTTCATATGTTCAGTTTCACAGTTGGCATTGTCATTACTGTCATGTATTTAGTTAGAGATTTTGTGTTTGTAGTTTTGTGCTTATTTTATAATTAGTTAGTGGTTTCTTTGTTGTTTATAAACAAAAAAAAATGATGGCGGTGTGCGTGGGGTGGCGCTTGGCTGGCGGTGTGCTTGGGGTGGCGCTTGGCTGGCAGTGTGTGTGGGGTGGCGCTTGGCTGGCGGTGTGCGTGGGGTGGCGCTTGGCTGGCGGTGTGCGGGGGTGGCGATTGGCTGGCGGTGTGCGTGGGGTGGCGCTTGGCTGGCGGTATGGGTGGGGTGGCACTTGGCTAGCGGTGACAGCCAAATGCCAGTCCACACACTTATCAACTGGTGTGATTGCTGTATCAGGCATGTGGGCGTATGAAAGTGATGGGCCCTTGACTGCTGCTGTTTGTCGATGCAAGTGTTGTAATGTGCTGGGCCCGTGTCTGGCAGCGTCAATGGTCTTGTGCATGTCATGTATGAAAGGTGTGTGAATGGAATGTAAAGAGGTTGGTGCCTTGCCGTGGCTTTACAGCTCACGAACTGTGAGTCATTGGTTCAGTTTTTTGGCCTTTCAGTTATTACCAGTTCATTTCACTTTTGTGAAATGTCTTGTTAATAAAATTTGATCTACTGAACCATCACTCACCCTTGTGCCAAATCCAACCAGTATGTGTGGTAAAAATGACAAAACCTGCTCCGCTGTAATCAGGTGTCACAGCACACTTGTGACACGCTATGTGTCTCAGGTGGGACCCCGATGATGAAGCATGCTACCAACGTGGTTGGTGGGTGAGGGGTCTTTTTCACATAACCTAAGTGCGTTTCTTTTCACAATTTTAGTGTTTGGCACATCACAATGATATATTACAAAACTACCTGTGTTTGGGGGGGACGGGGCACCTATGTTTTTGGTCCTGGGTGCGGCCTTCATCTAGGGCAACATACCAAACCCAGATATTTTTTAAAACTAGACACCCCAAGGAGTCCAGGGAGGTGGGGCTTGCGTGGATCCCCCAACATTTTCTTACCCAGACTCCTCTGCAAACCTCAAAATTTGCTTAAAAAGGCATATTTTCCTGACTTTCGTTTGTACGATCACTGCTCCAGCACGAAATTCCTACTCCCCAGCGTTCCCCTCAGTCTCCCAAGTAAAATGACACCTCGCTTTTGTGGGTCCCCAAAGCAGAGTCAGCCTAAAGATAAATAAAAGAAGAATATGTGCTTATCAACTCGCTGTGCTATCCCAATAATCTCTACAAGTTTGTGGCCTTTTTTTGTTGCAGGCACCTGGCCCACCCACACAAGTGAGGTATCATTTTTATCGGGAGACTTGGGGGAACGCTGGTTGGAGGGAAATTTGTGGCTCGTCTCAGATTCCAGAACTTTCTGTCACCGAAATGTGAGGAAAACTTGTTTTTTTAGCCAAATTTTGAGGTTTGCAAAGGATTCTGGGTAACAGAACCTGGTCAGTGCCCCACAAGTCACCCCATCTTGGATTCCCCTAGGTCTCTAGTTTTAAAAAATGCACAGGTTTGGTAGGTTTCCCTAGGTGCCGGCTGAGCTAGAGGCCAAAATCTACAGGTAGTCACTTTGCAAAAAACACCTCTGTTTTCTGTCAAAAAATGGGATGTGTCGACGTTGTGTTTTGTGGCATTTCCTGTTGCGGGCGCTAGGCCTACCCACACAAGTGAGGTATCATTTTTATCGGGAGACTTGGGGGAACATAGAATATCAAAACAAGTGTTATTGCCCCTTGTCTTTCTCTACATTTTTTCCTTCCAAATATAAGAGAGTGTGTAAAAAAGACGTCTATTTGAGAAATGCCCTGTAATTCACATGCTAGTATGGGCAGCCCAGAATTCAGAGATGTGCAAATAACCACTGCTCCTCAACACCTCATCTTGTGCCCATTTTGGAAATACAAAGGTTTTCTTGATAGCTATTTTTCACTCTTTATATTTCAGCAAATGAATTGCTGTATACCCGGTATAGAATGAAAACCCACTGCAGGGTGCAGCTCATTATTTGGCTCTGGGTACCTAGGGTTCTTGATTAACCTACAAGCCCTACATATCCCCGCAACCAGAAGAGTCAAGCAGCCGTAATGGTATATTGCTTTAAAAAATATGACATTGCAGGAAAAAGTTACAAAGTAAAACGTAGAGAAAAATTGCTGTTTTTTTATACCTCAATTTCAATAAATAAAAATTCCATTTGTTATTTTCTGTAGGAAACCCTTGTAGGATCTACACAATTTACCCCTTGCTGAATTCAGAAGAATTTTGTCTACTTTTCAGAAATGTTTAGGTTTCTGGGATCCAGCATTGGTTTCACACCCATTTCTGTCACTGACTGGAAGGAGGCTGAAAGCACAAAAATCGTAAAAATGGGGTATGTTCCAAGTAAAATTACACCTCACTTGTGTGGGACCCCAAAGCAGAGTCAGCCTAAAGGTGTATAAAAGAAGAATATATGCTTATCAACTCACTGTGGTATCCCCATAATCTCTACAAGTTTGTGGCCTTTTTCTGTTGCGGGCACTAGGCCTACCCACACAAGTGAGCTATCATTTTTATTGGGAGACTTGGGGGAACGCTGGGTGGAAGGACATTTGTGGCTCCTCTCAGATTCCAGAACTTTCTGTCATCGAAATGTGAGGAAAATGTGTTTTTTTAGCCATATTTTGAGGTTTGCAAAGGATTCTGGGTAACAGAACCTGGTCAGAGCCCCACAAGTCACCCCGTCTTTAATTCTCCTAGGTCTCTAGTTTTCAAAAATGCACAGGTTTGGTAGGTTTCCCTAGGTGCCAGCTGAGCTAGAGGCCAAAATCTACAGGTAGGCACTTTGCAAAAAACACCTCTGTTTTCTGTCAAAAAATGGGATGTGTCCACGTTGTGTGTTGTGGCATTTCCTGTCGAGGGCGCTAGGCCTATCCACACAAGTGAGGTATCATTTTTATAGGGAGACTTGGAGGAACATAGAATAGCAAAACAAGTGTTATTGCCCCTTGTCTTTCTCTACATTTTTTCCTTCCAAATATGAGAGTGTGTAAAAAAGACGTCTATTTGAGAAATGCCCTGTAATTCACATGCTAGTATGGGCACCCCGGAATTCAGAGATGTGCAAATAACCACTGCTCCTCAACACCTTATCCTGTGCCCATTTTGGAAATACAAAGGTTTTCTTGATAGCTATTTTTCACTCTTTATATTTCAGCAAATGAATTGCTGTATACCCGGAATAGAATGAAAACCCACTGCAGAGTGCAGCTCATTTATTGGCTCTGCGTACCTAGGGTTCTTGATGAACCTACAAGCCATATACTGTATATCCCCGCACCTAGAAGAGTCCAGCAGACGTAACGGTAGATTGCATTAAAAAATCTGACATTTCAAGAAAAAGTTACAGAGTAAAACGTAGAGAACATTTGCTGTTTTTTACCTCAATTTCAATATTTATTTTTTTCAGTTGTTATGTTCTGTAGGAAACCCTTGTAGGATCTACGCAAATTACCCCTTGCTAAATTCAGAATTTTGTCTACTTTTCAGAAATGTTTAGGTTTCTGGGATCCAGCATTGGTTGTATGCCCATTTCTGTCAATGACTGGAAGGAGGTTGAAAGCACAAAAAATCATAAAAATGGGGTATGTCCCAGTAAAATGCCAATATTGTGTGGAAAAATTAGGTTTTCTGATTCAAGTCTGCCTGTTCCTGAAAGCTGGGAAGCTGGTGATTTTAACACCGCAAACCCTTTGTTGATGCCATTTTGAGGGAAAAAACCATGAGCCTTCTCCTGCAGCCCCTTTTTCCCATTTAAAAAAGAATAAAATAAAAATTCACTGTATTTTGGCTAATTTCTTGGCCTCCTTCAGGGGAACCCACAAAGTCTGGGTACCTCTAGAATCCCTAGGATGTTGGAAAAAAAGGACGCAAATTTGGCGTGGGTAGCTTATGTGGACAAAAAGTTATGAGTGCCTAAGCGAGAACTATTCCAAATAGGCAAAAAAAGACCTGGCACAGGAGGGGGAAAAGGCCTGGCAGCGAAGGGGTTAATGCAGGTTTTCTAGTCATTGTTGTGTCACGCTGCAGCTCTGATGTGCCAGGTCTGCTGGGACTATGGTTGTGGCTAGCAGAGCACCTTCAGGTCCACTTCCAAGGGTCCAAGACTAGAGTGGTACCACCTGGCAGAGCCCAGGTAGTGGGTAGAAAATGGAGGAATCCTGTTCTGTCACTGAGGGTTTTGATCAGGAGGCCAGTCAACAAGCCCTTGGACTCATTCTAGTCCAGACCTTCATGCAGGCAAGAAGGCAGGAGGGCAACACAGCAGGGCCGCAGAATAGCAGTCTTTCTTTCAGCAGAGGAGCACATCAGACCTTCTTCTGATTCTTCTAAAGGTCCAGATCTGTACTGAAAAGTTGAGGTCTGAGATCCAATATTTATACCTGGTACTGCCTTTTAAGTAAGAGAAATTTCTAGAGATTTCCACCGCCAAGAGGTGCTTGGAATATATTACCATATGTTCTGGCCCCAGATTACCTAGGATCACAATAAACTAGTGTCAACCCCTTTGTGAGAGTGCTCAGGCAGGGCCTTTGTGATATGCCAGTGTGGAGGTGACAGCTCCTCCACCTTGTTAACTCAGGGTGGCCCATCCAGCCAACACCTAGCTTCCCTTTGTCTCACTGCGAGAAATCCACAAAGACCAACTGCCCACTACACATAGCCATGTGACCCAGGATACAGGCAGCAGATACCAAATGGTTGGACCGACAAAATGCCATCTTTCTAAAGGTGGCATTTTCAGAGTTCTGACTAGAAACTCTAAATTTACCATTAAAGAAGAGTTTTAATTAAATGTTTTAGATACCAATCTTGACCTGTCTACCTGCTCCCAATTGAAGGGTATCAATTATTAAATGTAAGAAAGTAACCCAATGTTATTCTGTGGGAGAGGTTTGCCTTGCAATCTTGAAAAACAAAGGAGTTTTTCACTACCAGGACATGTAAAATTTAGAACATGTCCAACTTTTTCAATATGTTCAGGGCAAACATTAGAGATGACATATGTATAAAAAAGAAAGATTGGAGTCTGGCAAAAGGTTTATTTTGCCATTCAAAATCTCAGTTTAAAACTGCACACACAGCCTTTAATGGCAGGCCTGGTACATGTTTAGAAGGGCTTCTTAAGTGGGTAGCACAATAAGTGCTGCATGTCCACTAGTAGCGTTTAATTTACAGGCTTTGGGTACATGTAGTATCATGTTACTAGGACCTTACAAATAAATTAAATATGCCAGTTGGGTATCATCCAATTCTACCATGTTTAGGTGAGAAAGCAAGTTAATACTGGTTAGAAGTGGTAAAGTACACAAAGTCCTAAGGTCACCAAAGAAGAGGTTAGCAAAAACAATAGGGGTGAAGGCAAAAGGTTTTGGGGTAGATCACCCTAAGGCTGACAGATGGAACAACTCTCATCTCAAATGACTGAAAGTTTTAAAAATGATTCCTTTATTCTTTTAGATATGGAATATATTCCACTTCCAGAATCAGGAAAGTGTGCAGCAATTGCACTTTTTGGTGCCTGGCAGAACCTACTCTATTTGCACAATTAATGTAGTCAATGTAACTTTTCTATTCTCCACCAGGTCCCAACATGTATTGCCATCTATAAAGAATACATTTTAATTGACGTGCCAACAACTAGACTGCTTCTTTAAAAGCACTTACTTCCCTTTTCAAAAACATTTCTCTTAAGCAACAAATTATATGCTTCAATTTCAAAGGACAATAAACAAATCTGACTGAGCTTTTTTGTTTCAGGAATTTACAGCTAAGCACCCTAAAATCATAAAACTTACTACTTGAATTGGTACTGGAAGGTCATATACTCTGCAATTTCTTCTCACATATTTCTTATTTGTCAATGACTGGAACTTACAGACCATCCACAACAAAGTCAATGTACCATATTAAAAATGACAGCACTTTTTTTGAGGTGGCTGTAATGAAGGTTTACACAAATTGAGCCCCAGAGCTCCAAAATTATAGCTTCATTGACATAGGCCATTCATAGACTAAACTTGCAGTTGATTTCGTTTGATTTCTGTTATTTGAGATCTGTATTAGAATTTAGAGTTACATGTGATCCCTCGATGAAGTGCATCCAACAAAACACTATAGTAATAACAACCCCCTTCCAACGTGCCTTCATGGTAGATGCACCAACTCTAATTTTTTTGCTAAATAGTTCATTGCAAGTGAGGATAGGAAATCACAAGAATATTATATGCTGCAATTCACAACAAGTTAAATCAAACAGAACAATGCCACCTACATAAATTTCCACTTGTACATTTGGTTTACCAACTTTGGGAACACATATTCAAGTGGAATTCAAAGCATCCAGCCTGTCAGCAACACTAAAGTTAAAGAACAGGTTGATATTGTACTCTTAATGCAACTGCTGGAGTCACTTACATGTTTTTGTTATAATGCACATAATCAAAGTTACACCTATGGAATTATATGTTCTTCTAAATTGTGAACTTATCCAAATGACAATGTATGAAAAGGTTTTACTCAATTTTACATACTGTCCAATTTTTAGGTTTGCAGTCAAAATCACGGTCAATGTAGATATTATAGTTTTCTCCCCAACAAAAGATTTTGTGGATTAGGTGTACCACCAACATTTAGTCTAATAACTAAAATGTGCAGACTTTTTTCAATTATAAACATGGATTCAAATGCCAATTTTACAATGATAACATTTAGCAAATTTGAAATTTTGAAACTTTCCAACAGGATTTGTATAGAAAGTATATGGAAGATACATCACACACTTTTGTACAATACTGACTGCCCCTGTGACTTAAATCTCTCCTTTGTGCCATTTGTACTTGCACTAATCTTTCTAAAAATAGCAATCTTATCAGATCAATCAAATGAGAAGCAGTTTTTAAAATATAATACTTTATTTCAGAAAATACATGTTAGCAGAGTCAAAGTCTGTGTTACAGCACAGTCATACAAAGAAATACACATTATTTCATATGTGCTTAACTTATAGTGTTAAGTATAAATACTTGGTTTTCGAATTGTTAAAATATAGTTACATTCTTATAGGGGGTTTAATCTTCCAGATTCTTTCTATTGAGTTAGCCAATTAATGTTATAATATTAACTCAATCAAATGAGGTGACCTGATACTCACAATATATTCACAATTTAAGAATGTTTCACTTACATCCTAATCACTTATTTCAGTTTTTACAGAAATATATGGACAATCTCCAAAAATTCAAATGGATTTAGGTTTTCTTTTTAGAACATCATTTTATCTCCTCCACTATGATTGTTTCAGATCAAATGTTAACCTCCTACCTTGAGCCTTCAATATATTACTATTTACATATAATTTGACAGCAATGGTCAATCTCTAGATGGGGATCACTGCAATGTGAAGAAAACATATAGGGTTCTGCATTAACCTGTGTAAAGTTAAATGTTGTTTCTTAAGTTATGGGGTGGAATGCAGAAACAACAGGCAAATACAATTAAAAATATCAAAACTGAGAATGTATATAAGGAGGTCATTGACCAATGGGACAATTTTTCAGAACAAAATACTCAAAAGAGGCTGTCTTGTCTTTTAACAATCTAAACGCAAGATTCATTTCCCATGTGATTGTAAAGGAAGAGAAAAACATGATAATGTAATCTAAGGCAGAGGTTATGTTAGTATCAGATTTGTCAGGAGCTAGAATGTCACCTTTGATTAATGGCACCTTGGATAATGTGTTCACCTCCCTTGTGTGCGTTTCTAAATACAGTGGCATTTACTTTATAAAACATGGTTAAAACATGCACTTGGAGAAGCATTTTTTTCTTTTCTTTTATATGCCCGCAAGTCCCCCCTTCTAGATAAGTGAAGGGGGCAGGGAATAATTTGTATCTATTAAAAAAACACAAATGTTACCAAGTCAAATACATATGAAAAAACTAAAGTTTTACCAAAGGCTGTAAGGAAACAATCATATCTAAGCACAGCCATAGGAGAATGCAAATAAATATACAAATTCACAAATGCAGAAGCAACTGCAAATATTTAAAGAGGGTAAAGTGAGTATCAATGATCCCAAAAGGAGAAATTCACAATCTGGTAATAAAATTCAAGACAAAGTTAAACATTTTCAGATTGCTTCTTCACCCAAAATGTAATAATAATCTTTCCTTAAAGCATATTTAATTCAAAAGCTTCTAGTATTCATCATACCTCAGGGTAATAGTTTTTCCAGGAAGTTATACTTGGAAGCCTGGCAACAAGTAACAAAGCTTACAAAAATGTCTAATGATGATATTTTTTCCAAACATCCCAGTCAAAACCATCACATAGCAGTTTGGTTGCACGGTTTCACCAAACATTCTGAAAAAAGTTGAGACCATTAAAAATGAATAATCAGTTTAAAAAATCAGTATGTTCAAAAGAAGCTCAAATCTTGGCATATACTACAACCTTAATCAGTACCCTCAGGTAATATGGTCACTTTCACTCAATACAGAAATAAAATAATATGAATGGACAATTGTATTTTCATAAATTTTGGTTGGGCATATCAATAAGAGAACGGATTTCGAAGAATGCTGAAGATTAAGTAGCGGATGTATGACAACTTCTTTACCCAAGTGTTTAAATATGAGGAATGATCAACTAGATGAAAGTGATTCAAATGAGGATAGTAAAACAATATATGACAGTGAGTAATAACTACTTCTAACAAATCAGAAAATAAAAGACTAGGTGGAAGTACATCAAAAAAGAATGTTGCTGCTATAGCTGACCATTGATAAATCTTGCCAAAAGTATATGGACATTGTGAGCATACTGATTTGAAATAATTAATTCGTAGGAAGTAGAAAGCTCTTAACTATATCCACTATTTTTCATAGCAACACTGGAAAAAATATTTTATTTCACAGACAATGGCAGCATCGGTGAGGTAGCACTTTATTCAGTGAATGAAACTCAACAGATATTTAAAATAGTATTATACTGGACGTTTTCTTTTGCAAACAATAGTGTGCAAATGTGTGACTTTTGAAAATAAAATGTCAATTGTTAAAATACATAAAAAGCAAACAATTTCAAGGAATTGTTTGTATATTGATCTTTAAAAGGTGTTCTGTATTAGAAGTGATTTATTCAATATACATGAGAAGCATTAGATTCTTAATCAAACGAGATCCTTATTAAAATTGAGAACAATTAAGACACCCTTATTTTTAAGGGTGTGGAAAGTCTGGGTGCCTTATATACTATGAAAATATACATTAGAAAATTAAATATTATGCAGATATTTTGAGGACACACAGACAATAACAATTCTAAAACAAAAAAAGAAGGGACAGCATCATTATTTACCAAAACAATCCAGCCAATAAACCTACCTATCAAAGTTTTTGAGAATTTCTTTTAAAAGCCTGACATTTTGTTTTAAAGAAATTGTTCTAATTTCCAGGTGACTTTCAAAATAGGACATTTAAATTACCCAACTCAGACGTACCTGGCTAAGGGGCATCTGAGAGATAATGTTAAGTTACTACATTTACTGTTGTGTGTCTTGCCTTTTCAGATTTTGTCCTGTCACCATTATTGACTTCAGAAATCGTTATTAATGTATTTTCAATTCAACATTTTTATTTCTTTGTGGTACAATCTAGAAGTGTTAAGTGATGGACAGGTTCCCCAGCAGGAATAAGGCTCGAAGGCCACAGACAGTATTGTGCAATACCAGCCACTTGCTGTGATGATAAATGGTCACAGTCAGTATGAACCTCAAAGAAAGATGCAACTGTGAAAAGTAAATCAGGAAAAAATCTGGAATAATAAAACGTTTAGCACAAAAACACTGTAAACAAAATACATATGTATAACAGATTAGGCTAAAATGGGATAGAGGCAGGTATTATACAAACAGTGTTAAGATACACAATTGAGATACACACACACACATATATATATATGTATATATATATATATATATACATATATATATATATATATATATATATATATATATATATATGTATATATATATATATGTATATACACACCTATTGGCCCAAATCAGAAACGTGGCCGAGGAGGAGGAAGACGAGGCGGGGGAAGAGGAAGAGGCAATCAATACAAGGTATAAAATTGAATGCTCATCCTCTTAGCTGTTCCAATCACCCAAGCACTATTGTCAATATCTCTAAACTTACATTAACGGACAATCAAATACTTATCCTTGATTTGGGACTCAGTTTTTGTCCTCATGTCCAATGGGATTATGTCAGCACACGTATTGAACTTTATAAGTTTGTTCGCAAATTACAACTCATTAAGCATTTTTCTAATAAGAATAAAATCTCTTCTGCTTCTAGTGTGAACAGTGGGGCTCCATCTTTAGGTTTCAGCATTGCAGATAGTAGGGGATTGGTTGCCATCAATGATCTAGCCAGAGAAAGTGATGTATATGGATACTCGTATAATGATGACACCAATACTAACATCAAGATGCTGAATAAGATGGGCTTTACTACGGACCATAATAGTAGCAGTCGTTTGAAATCGTCAAGCAAATTTAATCCGCAATTACCTAGTGGAAATCTAATTGACATATTTCATGAGCTGACAATTGGGGACATTGATAAATTTCGCATGAAGACTACATCTAACAATACAAATAGATCAAACTTCACTCTACAAGACTGGAAAGATCTGAATGCGTTAAAATTGAACAGGTCCGTTGTTATTAGGCCCTCAGATAAGGGCGGGAATATTGTCATCATGGACATACAAGATTACACAAAGGAAGCGTATCAACAATTGTCGAATAGGGATCATTACGACAAGCTACAGATCAATCCCATCAGTCAATATCAAGGAATTTATCATGAGATGCTCTCAGAATGGCACAGTAAACAACTAATTGATTATGAGGAATACTTCTATCTTAAAATTGAACATCCAAAAATTCTGTGCATCTACTTTCTGCCTAAAATCCACAAAAATAAATCGTGTCCCCCTGGCAGACCTATAGTTAGTATGAACCAGTCTTTATTAGAGAACACATCAAGATACTTAGACCTGTTTCTGTGCACTTTTGTTACTGAACTATCCTCTTACTTATGTGATACTAATGATTTCTTAGCCAAGATACACAACATTCCTTGGCAAAAAGACTATCTAATGGTCACCATGGATGTGACCTCTCTGTATACTTCCTTCAAGCATTAGTATGGGATACAAGCCTGTAGATATTTTTTAAGAACACGGCCTATTGAACTGTTTGAACATACAGAAATGCTCTTGTCTATGTTACAATTTTGTCTGACCCATAACCTGTTCCTATTTGATAATGATTGTTTTTTGCAGAAACAAGGGACTGCTACGAGTGCGTCCTTTGCTCCCACGTATGCTAATTTATATATGGGATGGTGGGAGAAAGAGGTGGCTAGGTCCGATGACGATGATAGTTACATGGACAAAGTTGTACTATGGGTGCGATACATTGACGATCTTTTCATTATCTGGGATGGCTCTGACCAATCACTCTTGGATTATATAAACAAATTGAATGATAATGAGTTCAATATCCATTTAGAAACCAGCTACAGTAGAAAGATCATTGAATTTTTTGATGTTCTACTTGAAGTTAAAATTGATCGTCTAGAGACCACCATTTATCGCAAACCCACGGCGTGCAATTCTATTCTGCATGCCAATAGTGGACATCCCCCGACTCTAAAATGGAGCATACCATACAGTCTATTTCTACGGGCTTGTAGAATATGTTCTGATGAGAGCAGATATGATATAGAAATCAAGATCATGACTGAAAGATTCTTAAATAGAGGATACCCCATAAAAGTTTTGGTGGATGCACAGAACAGGGTTAAAAAGAAGAACAGAGAAGAGTTACTTTTTAAAAATGCTCCGAGCAGTAATGAAACTAAATCATCACCCCCTAGAATATTTTTGGAATACAATCAACAACATGGCTCATTGAAAACCATATTACAAAAAAATTGGCACATTTTACAGAATGACAAAAATATCATGGATGTAATTGGCCAACATCCCTCTATAACCTATCGGAAGGCCCGCTCATTGGGAGACCATCTGACCAGGAGTTTCTTTACCTCAAAAGACAATATAACATGGTTGAGTAAGAAGAGTCTGGGGTTTTGGAAATGTGGCCATTGTAAGGCATGTAAATATGCCCAAAATATGCAACATTATCAAACATTTGATGGACGCCATTGTGACATCAAGGATCACATAACTTGCGACACAGAATATGTGGTTTATGTTGTCGAATGTGGTTGTCACAAAAAATATATTGGCAGTACCATTCATAAGTTGAAAATCAGGTTTCTACAACATTTTAGAGCCATTAAAAATCATGATAGAACATATCCCTTGGCCAAACATTTCTGGGATATACATAATGGGGATTATAGCACACTAACATTTTATGGCATCAAATTCATCAAAAGCAATCCTAGGGTGGGTGACAGAACATCTGAACTTAGACAAATGGAATCTAAGATGACTTTATTACTTGGTTCTGAATCGCCATGGGGGCATAATCTTGATGCTGAACTACAGGTTCATTTATGAGATAATATGGGAAATGCACATTAACTATAACAGTGGCGAATGCTATTGAATCATGGAGTAGTCAGCATTTATCAGATTTTGCAGAGAGTAGAACATTTAGATTTGCCAATCACAAGTGGTGATTTGTAGGATTTAGATTGCCATGCGAATCTAAGAACAGTATATTTCTCCAATTGGTTTTGATTTTGATTCTTTGAATTTTTCTTCACTATGCACAATTAAGGCAGAAGGTGAGGAGATACATTTTCCATCATTGTTTTCCATATATCACATTTACAATATTTCTATAGAAGTGGATTTTAAGGGTAGCACTTTGCACTTTAGCTAGCGGCTGTTGTGGTTTGATTTTCTGCATATACATTAACTTTGAATGAAAGAAGGAACATTAGCATAGTTTGTTTCATTATTTAATATTACTTTTTACATGTTAGAACAATTAGACATCATGAATGTTGAGGGCTATACTTGGGATACAACAGATATAATATGTCCATAGAAGGTTCCAATTCTCAGTAAAATTCATCACATGATCAGGCGATTTAACATAATACCTATAGTATTTGACATTTTAGGATCTTCTGATTATATTTTGAGAAATTGATTGTGCCCGTTTACATTTTTTACATTTCTTACACATTTTTTACATTAGTGACTCAACTGATGATGAATGTCTAATTTTGTTATTGATAATGATATTTTTAGGCATTGTGTGAATAACCATCAACAGTTTAATGTTCTTATTAGCTTTTAAAATTCCAATATTTATATTTGATAATATTTGTAAGTATTTAAAATAGTGTAATAACTATATTTAGGAATGATTTGTATGTATATTTAAAATCTATTTATTTAACATAGATTGTTATGATTTATTAAAAATATAAAAACATAAAAATACAATAATATATAACAAGAATCTTTAAATATATCTAATATATAATGCATTAAGTTAATGAAGACATGTTGTGTTGGGGGCTTCGGTTATTGAGTTGGATTGCAATTTAAACTAATTGAAGCTGACTGCAACTCTATATCCTCTGGTCCTGTTTATCGCTGACATTCATTATAACAAATTAAGGCGGCTATAATGATCAGTCATCTCATTTTGTCGAAAATGTAAATAACAACATGTGTTATTTAAAGCTGAGACATTGTCTTGCCCTGCAAATGCAGGTTTATTCACAATTGTTTCAAAGTAATTAATAGTATTTGCATGTTAAAAGATGGCCGCACCAGTAGTTTGCACAAGTACAGCATGGAAACAAATGATGGTGTACTAACTATGTATATAGGATGCCGTTTTTTCTACGGCCAAGTTTGTCATGTAGAAGGCGTTTGCCGAAACGCATTTACATTCTGACATTTTGTGCAGGAAACTGTGAATTAATCTAATGGAATAAAATTGGTGAAACTCCACTTACGAACATCTCTTTTGTCCTTACGAGACAGCTGAGGGATCAGTGCAGTCGTTTTGGTGGATATTGCTTCATCGGCTTTGGATTATATATGTGTGTGTGTATATATATATATATATATATATATATATATATATAAACATACTTATATTCACTGAAAATAACAAAGGTAACAGGCACCTTATAGTTAGGATCACGTTTAACCCATTTAAAACCATAGAAATTCTGCGGTTATGGTTATGCTTATAGTTATACTTATGTTAAGAAATTATAACTTGTGGTCTAAAGATACTTAACGGCACAAGTTATAGTTTCTTCAGAAAAGTATAACTCTAGGAATAACTATAACTACTGAATTTTGATGGTTTTGTGTGGGTAAAACGTGAACCTAACTATAATCTATAAATGATAGATAATTAAAATGAAATTGTTACTGTAACATTATTTTCAACTTACATTAAAAATAGGATCCTGTAATTAATTACTTTGTAATAAATACCCTCGGATTAATGGCACTGTAATTATTGGATCCAAAAATATAGCCTGGAAACCCCTCAACGGTTGTGCTGAAGGGGAAACGCCCACAGGTTGTAAAAAGAAATTGAATGTTCAAATACATTAATGATCATAAATACCCTCCCATCCCCATGAGATTCCACAATTATGTCAAGAATGCACACAACAGGAGAGGTTTGGCCTACATTAAGCCAGGAATACCCTGTGTGTTGTTAAGACTACCAACAATATTTCAAGGATGTTTAACTATTATGCCAAGGGTAGCCAGACTGCCACTAGGAATGTCCAAGGCCTCCTTCTCTATCCTATAGGGTGGCGTAGAGCAGGGTGGCCCTGTAATATCTTTGAGTGCAAGGCCACCCTTGTACATGGATCTATACAAGGATTTTAGGGCTATTCTAGGATGACCCCCTTCCAGAGCAAAGTATTGAGGGTGCTATACTATCGAAGTAGGGCCCTGGGATATAGAAGGGGGTGTTCTGCAGGACATACAACAGACTAGGCAGCGTAATCATTTTAAACAGGGCTGCCCTACCTATAAACATCAAGGGCATAATCCGCCACTTGTCCTGTCTACGTCTTCACGGAACTCAATCAGCACTCTGGCAAGGTTCGGTTTCAAGACCTATCCCAATCCCTAATGAAGTGGGTACCCAGATACTTAAAACCCGACAGGGTCAGGCGCCCATTGCTTTTTACCGCACTCCTCAAACCGTTCCAGTCCCCAGCTGGAGGGTCACTGATTTATCCCAGTTGGTATGGAACCCTATGTATCGACAGTACAGCAGTGATTGAAAGCATCGGATCCACAAGATAGAGCAAGGTGTCATCCACATAAAACAAGATCTTCTTTGGCTCCAACCTTATCTGGGGGAAACCTGCGACATCTTCCTCACACCTCGCCCAACATGCCAGCGGCTCCAAGCATAAGGAAAAAAAGAGGAGAGAGAGCGGGCATGCCTGCCTCATCCCTCTCCCCAAGGCAAAGGTGTCTAAGGCCACTCCGTTGAATCTTACAGCTGTCATGACTCGGTAATATAAAATGGCTACCCATCTCTGAAACTGGGGCTCAAAGCTGAACCGCTTCAGGGGCTCCTCAAGATGCTGCCACTCAACTGAATCGAACACTTTCCAAGTGTGCAGTGTCATTGCCACCCTAGGACTCTCACCTATGACCAGATCATCCAGCCACAGATGGAGGCAACAGATGTGCAAAAGATGTTCAGTCTTGTGACCCGCCAGGCCATGAAGCCTTTCTGATCACCATGCACAAAGTCCATTATCACTCCTGTAATCCGAGTAGCCAGAATATTGGCCTAGATTTTGCTTTCGTTATTCAGCAAGGAGATGGGCCTATCTGAGAAGCATAGATTAGGTGGCTTCCCCTCCTTAGGTATGACCATGATTGCAGTGTGATTAAGATCTGGAGGTAGACACCCCATCTCTCTTGCTTCCCTAAACAGGGACAACAGCCTAGGGTGGAGAAGCGCTGCAAATTGTTTATAGAGCTCTATCAGCAAACCACTGGCACCCGGTACCTTACCAGGCTACATGGTTCACACGGCCTCCCCCACCTCCTCTAATGTAAGCGGTGTCATCCACATATGTTTGTACCTTAAGTGCCTAAAGAGGGTCAATAAGGGGGTATTTGTGTAATCTACATATTTTGCAGGACTGGTGAAAGCAAGGATCTGCTGGGGACTCCTACACCTGAAACAAAATGACTCAAACACGTTTTGACCTTTAGCTTAGAAAGGATCTAAACCAGCTTCAGGACAGTGTGATAACAATGAGCCACGTCTTTAATCCTGTGAAGTTCACAGTATCAAAAGTAGCAGATGAGTCCAGTATGACTAAGAGAGTACCCCATCTTTCATATGCACATCGTAGGGAGTTATCCCAAAAGCCTGTGTTGTGGTCGAACTGCTCAACATATGGAGAGGCAATTATATTTGTTGACATGTTTCTGAATTTGCCCGAACACAAATTTCTCCTTTACCTTAAACAGGACAGGAAAGTTGATAATAGCTTTGAAATTTGTTAGAATAGCTGAGTTTAAATTTGGCTTCTTGAGCAAAACAGTGCTAATTCCTTCTTTCAGACTAGATGGTACTATGCCCTCCAAGAATGAGCAGTCAGTGGTGAACTGGATAAAGGTAGAAAACAGGGGTGCAAATTTCCTCAATTGTTGTGCTGGGTCTACAGGTGCGTTCATAGGTTTGAGACATTTGAGTAAAACTTTAACTTCATAGACACGCGGGGGGAGATAATATAAACGAGTAATCAGCAGAAAAGGCATTAGAGACAGATTTTAATGGTGTTGGAGGTTTATAAATTGCTTTCAACCAAGATAAGTTTATTACGTTCATGAAAAAAAAGAGTGTAGATCTTCACATAACTCAAACGTATGGTTTTCTGGTAAATGGGGGCGTCAGGGTAGTGACGAGGTTTATCAGTTTAAATGGAGTACAGGTCTCACCAGTGTGGATTGGGATAATTTTTTCCCAATAGTCATTTTTGCCTTTAAATATAGTTTGTTCGTAAGCCTTATTTACCAGTACATACCCTAAACTATCCACTTTAATCACCGTTTGTGTTTTTTCTGATTAGAACCTAATGTACAACTTTGCCGTTTTATGTTTTCAGAGAGTGAAGACCTGCAAGGACAAGATGTTGAATGGAATAATTGGAAAAGTGTTTAGGCTTCTATTCCAACTACCAGGGTACACTTCCCAAGCTCAATTTAGGCTGAAGTTTGGGTTTTTAAACCAAAATATAGCTAGGAAGTGGAGCTACATTAAAACCTGGAAACACCTACAGTTAACAAGGGGAAATCATCTCTGCCAAGCACTCTGAAAGGAGATCAGTTTGAATCCTACAGCCAAATCTAAACAGTACTTAGATCAGGCCCTAGAAGATCTGGAGGTACAGGAACTGTGTGGTTCGAATCTCTCCTATTATGCTTTAAAAAAAAAAATAAACCGTATAGCGAAGAAGAAATCAGTACTTATGGATAAGAGCCTGTTAGCAATCAGGTCGCACTCATGGATGGTAATTAATGAGTACAAATCCTGAAATATCAGCCATATTTGGAGGCTGGGTGGTCAAACACCGATTTGGCCTTTTTCCTGGTGGTGCCCACCCAGCCCCTTGGGAATGTACTGAAACAATTTCCCAGTATAGGCTTTGTGGTTGTGGAGTGGAAGATATTATCCATCTGATCTGTATCTGTAATGGCCTACTGAGTGAGTGCAAGACTCTATTAAAGGCAGCCTTCAATCAGAGGGGAATACAGTCCTGTAGAGAAACGGTGATCGCTTGCTTTAAACCTTCTGACTATACTTTGAATGGCAGATTTATAAAGTTTATACGTTTGACATCTAAAAAGCTATCATATGTTCATCAATTAGTATAAACATAATATATGTTTCTGCTGGCTTATAAATCGTGTAATTATGAGGGTCACTGCCGTTTTAAGGCTCCCCTGTACAGTATCCATGGAAGTATTTTTGCATTTTCGAGTATTAATTTAATTAAAAATGAATTTATAATTTAATATTTAAAACATTTATGATAGGATGACGTCGTTAAAAAAAAAAAAGTATTTTTAAGCTACCTCTATACCACACTTAGAGTCACATTTACAAGATTAGGGGAGTAGGAAATTGAAGGACATTATAGCAATATTTATGTGGGTATGATTATAACATATTCACTCCCACTTAGGAAGATTTTGTTAGTAATTATAATTAATAATAGCACATATTTTATGTAATGTATACCTGTAGATAATCATGGTTATTTATATTGAATTTATATGTTATAATTTATTCTGAGAAGGACTTTTAAACTATAATGGATGTTTGTTATTTGCATGGAGTGAGTTAGTATTTTAAATGTATGATGTATTGGTTTTGATTAACTATGCATTTAATAATAAACTTGAACTATGTTTTCAGATCAGAATTGAACCATGGAGTCAGGTGGGATTGCAGGTACTAAAATCTAAATTTCAATTTGGAAGATAAAATACTCCCTATAGCACTGACGGTGGTTAAGAACTCTAGTTCAGTGACCATTGGCCCAGACCACTCCAGACGTCTTTTTGTAGGAAGTTGGCCCTCTACACCACTTGTTGACGTGCATCCCAGAGGGTGTCACCAGAACGCCTGATACAGAAGCCCGTAAATGATCCCAAAGAATTAAAACTTGGAGAAGCAGGAGAACAGACCAATGGAAAATACAAACCCACAAGTAAGAGCCAACACTTTCAGAGGCAGGCAGATCAGTTACTCTGCACCAGACACATTAGGACACGCCTTAGCAGTAGCACTAAAAGGTCAATAGAGGCAGAGATTATATAAAGGCCTTTCATGTGCATGAGCAAGCTGTCAGGCAATAGCAGTTTCTAACACTACTTCACTTGTACTCCAGTTCACCTACTTGTACACTCATCTTTTTAGTTTATCTCCTTTATGTTTTCTCATTTCCATAGCCACTAATGTTCAAGTAACCTACTAGCATCTTATGTTTTTTAGTTGTGTCTCTCTTCTCCCAGGCTCACTCCTTCCTAGTGCTGCAGTGGTGTTACATTGTACTTTAGATCTTGAGTGGAAGGATAGATATGTTTCGTGGCTACTTTCAGTCTGCTTGTACACTGCACTGGTCCAGATCCTAACCTGTGATAACTCTATATGTATAGGTGTAGTGTATTCCTTCTTCACTGATTTGCATGATCTCTCACCTCAATAAGGAATTTGCACACCCTTTGAATCTTGATCAAAGATGTTGTGTCGCAACCATGCAGCGCAGATATTCCAACACTCAAAGCAGAGTATGTCTTGCTTTGCCCCACACCTTATTCTTGTGTCCTCTTCACATACATTGAGATGAGCAGACCGATAGGGACAGAGGAAGGCAGCTTGGCCTTGACATCCTTAATACTATCAGAGGCTAGATTGTGACGTTGTCAACACCAGGACAGTGCGCGCTCTACGGGCAACATAATGCAAAATGAAAAACTTTATGTAATGTAATAATTCATGCATTGTGTGCTGATATTGCATATTAACTTTTTGCATTGCAGGTATTTATCTTGAAATGTCATTAATACTGTTTGCAATAATACTGTTTGCAATGTATTGTTTATTTCCAAGTCTTTCCTGCAGCCTGGCTGGGTGTGGCTGGGTGTGGCAGGTGGGCGGGGCTTGGGTCTATTTAAGAAACCCAGCCCAGCTCCACGTGCTCACTATTCAGAGATCCCGGTGCGGAGGAGCAGCATTTTCCTGGGTTCCTGTTGCAGAGGCCTACTTGGACATTTCCAGACCCTGTCCTCATTACCTTGGTGATCCTCAAGCAGGGCGGTAAGGCGGTGGTTGGATTAGGCCCCCCGACTCCGTTTCCAGAGATTTCTGAGTTTTGGTCTTTTGATTAAATCGCGTGTGCGATTGTTTCTTGGCAATTAACCCTTGCAGTTCAGATCGGCAGAGTGCGCAATCATTTCCTGGCATTTGAATCTTGATTGTTGAATCAGCAGCAGTGTGCACGATTCATTTTTGTCAATTAACTCCTGCAGTTCAGATCGGCAGAGTGCGCGATCATTTCCTGGCATTTGAATCTTGATGGTTGAATCGGCAGCAGTGTGCGCGGTTCATTCTTGGCAATTAACCCTTGCAGTTCAGATCGGCAGAGTGCGCAATCATTTCCTGGATTTGAATCTTGATGGTTGAATCGGCAGCAGTGAGCGCGATTCATTCTTGGCAAGTATCCCTTGCAGTTCGGATCGGCAGAGTTGGGCGATCATTTCAGGTATTGGAATCTTGATGTAGAGTTTGACAATAAGATGCATAGTAACTTCTGGGCAATTGAATCTTGAAACTCTAATCAAAACAGAGTGTGACTTTACAGTATCATTCATGAGTCTTTCGCAGTTCAAGTTTTGGGAATTAATATGTTAATTGATTCTTGTTATGACATAGTTGCTATTCCAAGCACTAACTTGAGAGAATTCCATGTTCAGTGCATACGATGTTATTCTGGAAACGCTTATATGAACGTCTGCATAATCCCTCTTTTACTTATAGGTATCCTGAACAAAAAAGTCATGTTATGGAAAAGCTCTTGGTCTCTCATGTTATCAGAGTATAGATATTTATGACAAAGTTCATGAAGATTAATATAAATAACTTTGCTATTGTGTTCTTAACTCTTGTTTCCACAGGTCTCCTTCCACGCTGTTCCCAACCTAAACCCCATCCCCGGTTGGCCATTCTTTAACTCTGTGCTATAACGGCTAGTAGAGTTTGGAGCTGCCAAGAGGTGGACATATTGGGAACAGGCACAATCCCCGAGGATCCGGTCTCGCTGACAGACGTGCGCAAAATGGATGAGGGACATTTTCTCCACCTACAATGCTGATAAGGAATGCTTGGAGCAGTATGACAGCACCTCTTGTTCTGCCTTGTTAGATATGTGTGGCAAGGACAGGCAAATTAGAGTAGACTTGGTATTTCCAGGTGTGAGCAGGCCCAACAGTTTGCGGTAGACATGAAAGTGAGGTGTTGCTAAGCACAGCATTAAGTTCTACGCACGTCTCTTTGTAGCAAGGTAGTCCTTAACCCTGCGTGGTACAGTTTTCACTCTAGAGCACGTCATGTGTCTGACAAGGATTGGACTCTAAGATCTTTTGAGTCCCCTTCTTGATTACCTGAGGAAAGGATGATTTATCCTTGCCCTAATGGTACATGTGAAAGCTTTCTTCTTATGGACCCAGGTATGACGCAAAAGCATCAATGAAAAAAACATCTCCTTCACCATCTTGTAGCTGTTGACTAAAGAAGAAAATAAATGAAGACATACATAAGCAATGCACCAAACTCTCCATGAAATGAGGGCAGCAAAAAGAGCCAAGACATCTCCTTGAAAATTCAAGGGAATTCTCACTGCAAGTGGCATTACTCAGGGACAAAATCAAAAGCAAGTAGTAGAGGAATGTGATGAAAAAAGAGAACACATTTGTTATGAAGCTTGCTTTCTGCATTGTTAATTAGCATTGAACTGTTTTCTTTGCTGTGAAGTGTGCATGTGTTTGTGTTCTTTACAAGATTAGTATAAACAGGTAAACACACAAGGAAAGTCATGTGCATACAGGGACACCAGATCCCAGCCTGCAGTTGCCTTGACAGGAGGTGGGACCTTAGCTCACCGCACCATTGGGTGCTTGAAACCAGCCCACCAGGACTGCAGCGCAGGACGCGCACACAGTGACTTCAGATCCCAGCTTGCTGTCGTCTTGCCTGGAGGCAGGGGCTTAGCTCACTGCACCACAAGGCAGTGAAAACCAGGTCAACAGGACTGCAGTGCAGGACGCGCACACAGGGACTCCAGATCCCAGCTGCCGTTGCCTTGCCAGAAGCCAGGGCCTCAACTCAATATGCCATTGGGTGCTTAAAACCAGCACACCAGGACTGCAGCGCAGGACACGCACACAGGGACTCCGGATCCCAGTCTGCAGTTGCCTTGCCAGAAGGTGGGCCCAGAACTCACCATACCATCAGGTGCTTAAATCCAGCCCACAGGGACCTCAGTGCAGGGCGTGCACATAGGGACTTCAGAGCCCAGCCAGCAGCTGCCTTGCCAGGAGGCAGGGCCTTAGCTCACTGCATCATCCAGCACTTAAAACTAGCCCATCAGGACCACAGTGTGAGAAGCGCACACAGGCACTCCAGATCCCAGCCTGCAGTTGCCTTGCCAGGAGGTGGGGCCCTAGCTCAGGGTGCCATTGGGCGCTTACAAACAGTCCACCAGGACTGCAGAGCAGGATGTGTGTGTGACGTGCCCGGGCCAAGGGCGGGCCCATCCTGCCCCTGTTAGTGCCAGAAAGAGGCTGGCCATGTCCACCCCTGGGCCCTGGTTTTCTAGACTCCCACTCCCTGCTTCGCATTTGGAGCTCAAAGGTACTGTAACTTCCCTTTCCCCTTTTTTTCCCCTTGTATCTCTGTAGTGATTGAGGGATGGGAAAGCAAAAAGGCATCTAACAGCCCTACGGGTGCCCCTGCCCGATTAAACCCCACCCACCAAGACATTCTAAACACACATCTTTGAATTGCGTAGAGAGTGAGATTGATACTCTAATTAACGAAGTGGAGTCTATCTTGAAAAGCAACACTTGGGACAAGGAAAAACTTGAAAAAAAAAATCAAAAGGGGTAAAGTCCCTGAATTTTTTAAGATGAAGGCAAAGGTATCTCAAAGTATGATATAAGCTGATCCAGTACAGTGCAAGAATCAATCCTCTACTCTGGATCCACAAATAAATACCATTCTTTCCACAGAAAGGGAAACTCAGGCTCTGATTAATTTTGTCTGCTCGAACAGATATGACCCTTTACAAGAGAACCCCTCTCCTGACTACCCTTTACAGCACTTCTATACCCACTTCTGCTGTCCCTTCCCATAATGTCCATACCCGACTCTTGTAGAAGCAGTTGGTTTGATCCATGATTTGAGGGCCGGAGGTGGTAACTCTAAACAAATTCTCCTGGTGGTGGTGAATACCCTTGGTAACATGTCAGGACCACCAGCTCCCTCGACTAAGATGCCTTCTGGAGACGATATTTTGCCTTTTTCATTGGGCCCCACAGACTGAAAGGGTCTATCAATCAACTCCCAAGAACCCTTTCAGCTGCAAAATGTACATTATGCAATCTTCTGAAGAGTCAACAGAGACCATGATGCTAGACATGGCCAATATTCTACTTTCAGAAACGCTTCATTTACACCTCCATCCCAGCAATCTAAGCCCGCTCCTGATATGGCTATGAAAGCCTCAGCCCCCATCTAGCCACTTTCAACTTTCAAGACTAGATGGCTTATCTCAGGGAAACTTTACACGTTTTTAAACTCTTTGGAGTCACCACCACCAATTATAAGCTAAAGATTTCTTACCCTGGGGGTGGGGGTCTGTATTCATGGCAAAAGTCCCCAAATCACCATCTGGAACCACTCAAGGGAATGACTTACTGAACAATATGGTCCTGTATTGGATTAGGCATAGTAGTCAGTGCTGCTCTATTGTTTATTTTGACTTGTATGTAAAACACCTTCCAGGGACTGATTGTGACTCGACTTGAATTGAAACTAGCTTCTGCTGATTTGGTTGAAGGTCTAATTTCACTAGATCAGAGGACTTCTCCCCTTTTTGGGTCTGAAATTGGTTTTACGCTAAAACCTTTGGATACCTGCTTATCAAAGATGAAGGTTGGTAATGATTGCCCAGTCACAGTTAGGAAACTAGATGGCCAGAAACATAAAGCTATCCTAATTATTTCTCAGAAGAGTGGTTTGACAGAGATTAATTGGCTACACCTTCCATTATATTCCTTGCTTTCTATGCCTACACAATCAATCTCTTTTGATGAGGACGTTACGCACATAGCTGTGATTCAGGGACATTTCTCATACTCAGGTAGGTAGAGGGATCAGGATAACTCCATAGTGATAAGTGGTAATAATCCAGCTGTGCCTAGACCTACAGTTCCATCAAGTATCCTCCTAAACTTAAAAGATGGCAAAAGTGCTGATCTAACTATTACTCTAGTTAGTTGGAATATAGCAGGGATTCTATCTAAACTGGAAGAGGAGGATTGGGGTTTATTTATAGATTAGTTTCGGATTTGTATCTTTTAAGAGACCTGGGCTTTCACAAAGACCTGTAGACAGCTTCTTCACATATAGCATAGACGCACAGGGTTAGAAAAATCTGCTCCACCACTTGCTATGGCAAGTTTTATTTTATGACGTCAAACTATTTTTAGATCCTACTCACCCTTTCTGGTGATTGGACAAAGAACAGGTTTTCTGTTCAGTCAGAGACTGAATTAGCAATTAAGATGCCTTTAAATCTTATTCTTGCCACATGCGCTTGTGTTCAGAGACAGAGGTCAAATGTCAGTCTGTCTTCTTACAATGCAAATACTTTCCCTTTGACTGCAGAGTTCCAGAATTTTGTAAGGTGAACTGTCTGAACTATGTGAAGTTTAAGTCTGTTGGTATAAGGTTTTTCCTAACACACACAATTTACAGAACTAAGTTAACTTTACAAAAATTTCAAAATATATTTCAATAGCTGTGAAAGGCCATTTTTTGTACTTCTGTGTGATGAAAAACATATTCTAATAGGATGAAAAAAAAAAGTCAGAACACTTTACTTGGTGATGTGCAAATGATAACCCAATTTACACAGATTATGGTTAGTACACTATATAGTTTTATCAGTAAAGTTGCAAGTTAGTGGGAAGGTTTTTGGACATTTCTTGGGAATTCACTGTCTGTAAATGGCAGTGTGCTACCACATCATGCTTTAGTAATATATTTATTGAAAGTGAGTGTTTAAACATAAACTGAGAAACACTCCTGCCCTGATGGCAAAGCCATTAGTAGACTAAGAGGCAGGTCATGCATGGATCGTGTACCCTATATGTGGGCTAGATTTATTCTACATTGAGGAAATGTTTAGTGTATTTAATCAAACAAAAGAGGATTTTGTTACAGCAGAAATGCTGAACTCACATATTCGAAGGTGCACTCATATGTGAGAATAAACAACAAGGGGACTGTAAAATACAATACTTTCCTAGGATCACACAATTTGAGACCCGTTTACAGGTCAAGTATATTACAGTTATGTTCGAGTAGATTATTTAAGGTACTCGACCTGCAGGTCTAGTAAAATTTTTATGATTCTTTGAGGCCTGACACTACAACCTCGAAAGCAGGCAAACCCTCGGGAGGGCCTATACTATATTGACTAAAGTATAACTTGAGTGTTTGATCAATGTAGGAAGTTCTGGAAGGCTCTGTATATAGTATATCAAAATGAGAAATAGGCCCTCATTCCGACCCTGTCGGTCAAAGACCGCCAGGGCCGGGGACGACGGAAGCACCGCCAACAGGCTGGCAGTGCTTCCTGGGCCATTCTGACCGCGGCAGTAAAGCCGCGGTCAGAAAACCGGGTCGGCGGTTTCCCGCCGGATTTACCCCAGTTGCCCAAATCCGCCATGGCGGCGCTGCAAGCAGCGCCGCCATGGGGATTCTGACCCCCTTCCCGCCAGCCTGTTTCTGGCGGTTTTTACCGCCAGGAACAGGATGGCGGGAACGGGTGTCCTGGGGCCCCTGGGGGCCCCTGCACTGCCCATGCCACTGGCATGGGCAGTGCAGGGGCCCCCTAACAGGGCCCCAGCCTGCTTTTGACTGTCTGCTATGCAGACAGTGAAAAGTGCGACAGGTGCAACAGCACCCGTCGCACACCTGCAACACCGCCGGCTCCATTCGGAGCCGGCTTCTGTGTTGCAGGCCCCTTTCCCGCTTAGGTAGCGCCCGCCGGCCCAGCGGGAAAGTTGGAATGGCCCCAGCGGTCTTTTGACCGCGGGGCGGCCGAATGGCGGTTCCCGCCGGGGTCAGAATGACCCCCATAGTGTGCACAGAGTCCAGGGGTTCCCCAGAGGCTTAATAGAGGCTAAAGTAGATAATACTAATGCTCTCTTTTGTGGTAGTGTGGTTGAGAAGTTAGGCTTAGTGTTGTACAAACACAGACAATAAAGAAAACATAAACTCAATGACTAACTCCAGGCCAACGTTTTTTATATAGCAAAAATATATTTTGTTACTTTACTTCTAGAACCACAAGATTCAGTTTGCAGGTAAGTCAATTTGCAAGTAAGTAGCATATATATCAACACCATTTAGTTTCAATTTGGTAAGTAAAACGGTTTTCAATAAAATAGCAAATATCTATTTTAAAAGTTGACAATGCAATTTTCAAAGACAGTTCTGGGGGAAGAAAAGTTAGTACAGTTCCTGTAATGCCACACCTTGACACGGCGTCTCTCTCTGCCTCTGCGGCAGGAACGCGCTGCCGACATTCGGAGCGCCATTCCCTGCGTTTTTTGGTAGCGCGTCTTGGGAAGCGTGCATTACGCTCCCGGTCACGTTATCTTACCTGAGATATTTTTCTTCTTTCCTGTTGTCGGTGGTTTTTCTCTGCTCTTTTTCCTTCTTGCCTTTGTCTTCTTCATCTCCATGATTGTGTCCATCTTGTCTTCTTCCTGTTTGTATTCCCAGCATGTTCTCTTTTCTAATATACTGCTTTCTTTTTCCTATTCTTGTCTATGGGCTTTTCCCAATTCAAGATGGTGTTCTTTCCCTTTCCTGTGATGTCACTTCCCCTTTTTCAGTATATAAGCCAGTCAGTCTTGCTCTACCTTGCATTGCAAACATTTCCTTTTGGTTGTGCTCTTTGCTCCTGTTCTTCGTTCCTGCTTTTTTGCCTTGGAGTATTTTTGTTCCTGTTATCAAATCCTGTTTTTTCTTCTTCTTTTCAGGAGTTCCTGTTTGAGGTTTTTCCAGAGTGCTTGGGGTTTTTTCCCTCTGGGACTCCTTCTGGAGGGTACGGTCTGCTTTGGCGTTTCCTGTCAAGGGGCACTGTGGCTACTAGAAAGGGTCACCCCTATCTGGGATTATCCAGAACCTGTAGAAGACCAGGTTTATTCTCCAACCCTCTATCCAGAGGTGAGAAGTCAAGTGCAGTTTGTAACAGTTCCAAGGTAAGTACAATACTTACAGTTCCAGTCTCTGGGGGTTAGGACGTCCACAGGTTGGGGTTCAAGTTAACACCAAACATCCACCACTAGCATCATGGGCCGACTGGGTGCAGAGGTCAAAGTTGTTGCAAGATATAAAATGGGTTCTCTTGCAGACTGGGGGTACTCTGAATCAAGCCTGCTAGCAGGTAAGTACCCACATCTTCGGTGGGCAGAAAAGGGGAGTTTAGCAGAGCACCGGGGGGGGCACAGGTCAGCACCAAACACACACCCTCAGTGGCACTGGGGCGGCCGGGTGCAGGGTGCAAACACAGCATCGAGCTCCCAATGCTTTTCAATTGGGGGATCCTGGGGGTCACAAGTAGACTGCAGGCTGAGTCCAGGGGGACGGTTTTGAGAAACCACAGGCTGGACAGTGAGGAGGGTCGCCTTCTACACGTTGCTGCACAGGATGTCGGGCTTCCCCAGGCCACGGAGCTGCGGGTGCAGGGTACCTTTTGGCGTCAGGTATCTTCGTCTAGATCCTTCACAGGCAGGGGGTCTTCTGGATTTAGTCTGCAGGCGTCATTGTGGGGGACAGGAGAGGTCAACCCAGGGTGTACACTAGGTCAGAATCACCTGGGTATCAGCTCTAGCCCGTTGGGACACCTGGACAGGGGCCATGATCGTCCAGTGCAGAGTGTGCATGACTTGCAGATGTGGGGTGGTTCTGGAGTCCTTTGTTGGAGTTTCTTTCTGGAAAGGGCCGCTGTCCACAGGTCGCTTGTCCTGCAGGATGTGTCGCCTTTTTTTTAGCAGGGGCTTCAGAAGCTGGAGACAGGCCGGTAGAGCTGGGGCCAAAGCAGTTGTTGTCTTCAGTCTACTCTGCCGAGGGTCAGCTTAGCAGTCCTTCTTCTTTCTTCTTGGTGTCTTCTTGAGGTCACCAGGAAGCTGATGAGCTAGGTTCAGGGGAGCCCCTAAATCCTGGATTTAGGGGTGTTAAAGGGGTTGGGGGGCAGCAGCCAATTGCTACTGTCCTGAGGGTGACTACACCTTTCCAGTGCCCACTCCCTTTGGGGAGGGGGACATAGACCTAACCCTATAGGTCCCTGTCCTCCAAACCAAGATGAAGGATTCTGCAGGGAGAGGGTCACTTCAGCTCTGGGCACCTATGGGGTGGTCCCAGCTGAAGTGGTCACTCCTCCTTTTTTTCCCTACTTTTCCAGCCAAACTTGCTGCCTAAAGTGGTGCAATGTCCAGGGTGGGCACACCAATAGCTGGGGTGCCCTGAGGCACTGTAACAAGAGGCCTAAGCCTTTGAGGCTCACTGCTACATGTTACAGTCTCTGCAGAGGCGAGGTGTGAAGCACCTCCACCCGGTGCAGGCTTTGTTTCTAGCCTCTGAGAGCACAAAGGCTCTCACACCATGTGGTCAGAAACTCGTCTGAAAGTGGCAGGCTGGCACAGACTGGTCAGTCCTGCACTAGAAATTTGGCTGAAATACAGGGGGCATCTCTAAAATGCCCTCTGGGTGCATTTTTCAATAAATCCAACACTGGCATCAGTGTGGGTTTATTGTGCTGAGATGTTTGATACCAAACGTCCCATACTTCATTGAAGCCATCATGGAGCTGTGGAGTTCGTAATGACAAACTCCCAGCTCATGTACTTTATATGGCCACACTACGCTTACAATGTCTAAGAATGGACCTGGACAGTGTAGGGGCATATTGCACATGCAGCTATGCCCTTACCTGTGGTATAGTGCACCGGGCCTTAGGGCTGTGAGACCTGCTAGAGGGGTGACTTACCTATGCCACAGGCAGTGGTTTGGGGGCATGGGTCCATGTCGACTTTGTCTTTTTCTCCCCGTCAACACACCCAAGATGCATTGCCAGTGTGCATGTGCTTGATGAGGGGTTCCCTAGGGTGGCTAATACATGCTGCGGCCCTTGGAAAACTTCCCTGGCCATAGGGCCTTTGGTACCATGGATACATTTTACAACAGACTGAGCTGTGTGCCAGGGGTGTGCCAATTTTGGGAACAACAGTACATTTTTAGGGAAAGAGCACTGGTGTTGGGACCTGGTTAGCAGGATCCCAACACACTCTCAGTCAAGTCAGCATCAATATCAGGTAAAAAGTGGTGGGGGGTACCATGCCAAAAGGGGCACTTTCCTACAATCAAGATTCCCCAGATCTACTGTTAAACCTAGGCTTGTATCCCTTATCTGCTGATAAGCATTTACAACAGACCCTCCCCTTTTAACAAAACCTCCCAGACTACATATTAGCTTGAGTCACTATATTACTATAGCAGGGGATTTCAATGTCAATTTTGATTCCTATGAGCCTCTAACAGAATTAATCGGGGAAGAAGACACATAATGGGGAAGTTTTGCATGTTCTGCAACAAGGACATCCCAAATAATTAGTTTATCTCCTCTCCAGATAGTAGATTTAGTGGTGTTATATGGCTTGAGAGCAGGTAATAGTCAATCTATTTTGGATAATAGAGCCAAACCTACCTTTGAAAGAGGTACTTGTAGTACTTGGTGCTGGCACTTAATTGTCGACACTCGCACTTATGGCAGCTGTCACACCGTGTCGCTGTTTGTGTATTTTAAAAATGAGTATAACAAGTGGTTGTTTATTAATTAAAAATACATTAAAAACACCTAATACCTGCCACCCAAGCTACTTGTATATCTTTGGGAGCCTCAACCAGTCTGAACTGCCAGACTTGAAGGAATGTGGTGGTTAGTAGTTGTGTAGGTTCTGTCACTGGCATTGCTGGCAATGGCAATGGGTGGTGCAAGCTGCTGTGGCCTCCTGATAAGGGCCCAGTCACTTGTTTTTTTTACAAATTAAGCACTGGTACCTCGGACCCAAGGCAGCAGGGAGCCCCGTCCCAAGACTAGGGCACCGTTAACGTGTGCTGCAGAAGCAACACACAGCTACCCTTTTTTTTATACGATTGCCGGGTACTCCTTTTCCCCATAGTATGTCTGTCAATTCTCAGAAAAGGTTACTCCAGCAGAGCAAAAGCTCCTTTGTTGAGAGCAGTCACATGGAAGGCCCAGAAGTATGCTCGTATGTCCATCATATAAGTCAGTTTCCCCAGGGCAACTCCAGCTGGATTGCCATCCCACAGCAGAGTTTGAATTTCTGTCTTCACTCGGAGAAAGACAACACAAAAGGATGGACCCTGATAAGTTAGAACTACACCCTGCACAGGAAGAGCACACCCTTCAGATATTATAATGGATGAGGTAAAGTTGAATAGTTTGCATCCTAGAACACTATATTCAGTCAGGTTTTGCTGGCTAAAATACAAAAGGAAACTGAAGGTAACTACATTTTAGGCACCTGAAACTCCTAAAAAAAGCACAATATATTTCCATAGGAGCAGGCTGAGATCAAAACAGTGGAGGATCTTTTCACCAATGGTTTGCTATGCATATCTAAATTCGAACCCCCCCCCCAACCCCCGTTTATTGATTCCATACTTGGGCTAAAAAAAAACTTGTAAACACTTTGAGTTGGCTTGCGTAAACACTACTTCTATGAGGATACAATTAAGTACATGCTGGCATTGCAGGACTATCATAGAGCTTGCCACTCTGCCCAGTCCACCCACTATTCTAATAAAATGATGCATGCTCAGAATTGTCCTAAGAAGCATTGCAAGATTGTCAAATCATTAATGGACGCTGCTACTATTTCACTGTGGCCGTCGTTCTCTCAAAAAACGTGTGATGATTTACCAGTCTATTTTGGCTGATATCCCTGCTTCCTCCCCCATTGAGATGGGGAAGCCGGCACTATCTCATCTACTCCCTCTGAGTGTCCTTTGGAGACTTTTACTCATACTGAGAATATTACATTTCTGTCTCTTTTGGACATTACAACGTTGTGCTCACTGTTTGATATTCTACCACCTGCTATTTTCAGTACAATTTCTCCTTTGCTCTCTCCAATCTTGAAATACCTTCTCAACTCTTCTTTATTTGAGGGTTCAGTTCCTAAGTCTTGGAAAAATGCAAATGTGGTACAACTACTTAAGAAACCAAATTTGGACATCACGATTTGGGTTAACTACCGTCCCATTTCATTGTTACTACTGTTTGCTAAAATTCATGAAAAGCATGATAATCAAAATATGTCAGCCTATCTGGCAACCAATTACCCTTTTCATTCATTGCAATCTGGATTAAGGTTGAACATAGCACAGAAACAACACTAGTAGGCGTTACTGAACAACTTTAGATCACAGCTTCACTGGGGAGGCATTTGCAGCTCTCCTCCTATTAAATTTGAGTGCTGATTTTTATACCGTCTCACTAGGTGCTTCTTCAAAGATTAGAGGATCTCGGTATTTAAGGCTTGGCTTTGGCAAGGGTGCCTTAATGCTCTGCCCTGAGCCTCTTTTTGTTTAACGTCTATGTGTGACCACTAGCAGACGTAGCTGAAGGGTTTTGCCTTAACACTTTTTGTATGTGAATGATACACAAATCAACGTATCTCTATCCCCTAATGAAGGTTGCAGTTTGTCTGACCTTAATGCCTGATTTGTCAGTGAAGCAACCTGGATGAGTAATAACTCATTAAAGTTAAATTGGAAGAAGTCCGAACTTTTTTTGACTGGCAACCAGCCTCAATTCTGGGGCCCTCACTGCTGGTCGATTATATTGAGTCCTGGTCCAAACCCTAGTCAGGTGGTTTAGGACCTAGGCTTCGGCTTGAAGAGAAGCTTACCATTGATCAGCAAATCACCATGGTAGCTGCATCTTGTTTCACCATCATTAGGTATTTGAAGAAAATACTTTGGCTCCTTCCTGTTCTAGCCCAAAGGAGAGTTGTGCAAGCCATGATTATTTTAAAGCCTGATTAGGGTAACATGCTCTCTATGGGCACAACAAAAACCTTAATTAGGAGACCACAAGTTGTTCCTAATGCAGCGATACAGCTGCTTTGCCATCTACCTTAGCACTCCTCGGTGTCTCACAATCTTCAGCACCTACATTGGCTCCCAGTTAGGAAGCGTATCAAGTTTAAGGCACCGTCATTTATATGTACAAAGCAATGACTAAATCTGGACCGCTTTGTCTTAGTCATGCACTTTACAAATTCGAATAGTAAATAATAACAATAATAACAATGATAACAATAATATGAAACCCTGAAAGAACACTTTCAACTAAGGGGTTCATTATGACTTCAGCGGCCGGAAAAGCCAGTCTGCTGAAGTCATGACGGGTAGGTTGCTGCCAGTGCGGCTGCCTTCCCGCAGGCACCATTAAGAGATTCCCGCTGGCCCAGTGGGAAACGACCTGCAGCATTGTCTCCGGCTCATAATGGAGCCGGCGGCAATGCTGTAGTGCGTATGGTGCACCAGCACCCGTTGCAACGTTCTTCATGACGGGCCTTGCAGGGGCAGTGCAGGGCCCCTTGCACCCCGGCTCCGCCAGCCTTTACATGGCAGTGCTACTGCCATGTGATCGCTGGCGGAGAAGAGACTCATAATCCCCAGGGCAGTGTATGCCTTCGCGGATTAGGACTGCCAACACCGCCAGACCGACAAAAACTTGTAATCTGGCAGTGCTGGTGGTCAGACCGCAGCGCTACCACCAGGGTCGTAATGTGGCGCTTGGACCACCACAAAGGCCCTGGTGGTCTTCATACCAAAGTGTTGGCTAATTCATAGCACAGAATACACTAGTATGGACATTGAAACTTACCAGAAGGAGGTAAGGGAATGAAACACAGAAATATATGCCCTACTGAAACACAGACTGCAAAGCTGTATAGTGACTGTATTACATAGCGCCTTTGTTCCCACATTGTATTACTTACTTCCACATTGAAGACAGTCTGAGAACACAAAACAGGCAGGAACACAAGCTCTGGAATTCGCCGCCAAAAAAGTGAATAAAAACCCATGTTTCAAATTTACCTAATGCAAATATTTGCACCAAACCTACCTTTCCACATCAAAATTAGTGAAAACGTGTCCTTGAGTGTCTGATGTTTGCCCCAGATGCGGAGAAGTTAATTTAAGACTTTATCATATGGTGTGGGATTACTCTGAAATTAATGTTAACAACAACAAAAACAGGCCTGCATGCCTTTGGTAAGATATTTCCACTTCCGGGTCTTGGTAGACACATAGGGCCTGATTCAGAGTTTAGCGGAGGGGGTTACTCTGTCACTGACGGATATCCTGTCATCCATATTACAAGTTCCATAGTCTATAATGGAATTGTAATTGGAAGATGGGATATTTGTCATGTTTGTTATGGAGTAACCCTCTCTACCAGTCTCTAAATCAGGTCCATAGTCTTTTCCATGAGCATCGCTTTCAAGTAGTCTTATTTACTATGCATGATCCAGTCTGGCCACACAGTTGCCCCTCTTATTTGCATTATGGCTTGCTTTTTGAATAATTGAGATTAGTTAATGCATGAAATTCCATTGAAGTCTATGGCAGTCGTTTTGTAGAGTTTGGAACTAGCCTTAAAAACCCTCTGGTGGTCAGGTAACTCTCCAAAGTATCCTCTCTGGCCCTCTAGACCTCCATCCTGTTGGATTTTGGTCACCCAAGCCGGGCCAGGGTAGCCAAACTAACTCTTTAAAACTTTTCAAATGTTTCCAAACTTTTTTGACCAATGCTTGATTGCCAAAGCATTTAAAAGACATAGGTGGTTATTATGACATTGGCGGTGACTGTTAAACAGGCTGGCTGTAATTTCCGCCAAATGAAGGCCATGGCGGTGATAACTCTCATAGACAGCCAATGTACCACACAATCTGCCAGGGCGTTAACACCACGCACCACTGCGGTAGCCATCAACAGCCAGGCGGAAGACAAGGTACTGCCCACCATATTATGACACTGCAAACTGCCACTATTTCCAGGGTGGTAACAACGCCATCAAAAACCTGGAGGAAACACATCACACAAGACCAAAGGCACAGGACACTCTGCATAATAATACAAGGAATACAGGTCGGCAATACTGATATTGTAATTGCAGGGCAACAGCCACCATATGAACCAATTTTAGAACAAAGATACATGAACAATTGTCAAGACAGGGCCAATGCCCAGTCCAAAGTACACAAGGCCCACATGGCCGGAGGACACAGTCCAAGCCCCAACTTGATCCTGACTAACTCCGCACAAAACTGTGCAGGGGCAACATATCGGAAGTGGACAGGCACCTCAGGGGAAAAGGGGTGGAGGGCACCTCAGCTGAAGTCGGGAACTTGCCCACTGCTTCTGGAGGGGGCTCCATGCCTATTTTCCAATGCTGGGGAGCACAAGGTCACAGTCTCGGAGGTGGAGAACTTGCCCACTGCTTATGGTGGGAGCTCCATGCCCATTTCCCAATGCTGGGGAGTGCAAGGTCACAGTCTCTGAGGTGGGGAACATGCCAACTGCTTCTGGACGGGGCTCCTAGTACAGCAGTCCCTGGAGGGTGGCCTACATGCCCTCTGATAGAGGTAAGGGCTGCATTGTCTCTGCTGGGGGAGGTGTCTCCTGGGCAGCCTCTGCTGGAGGTGAGGGCTGCTGTGTCCCTGGTGGAGGTGAGAGTGTCTTGCCTGTCATTGGTGGTTGAGTGGAAACCTCTTCTGTCATTGGTGGTGGAGTTGGAACCTTACCACTCCTGGCTGATGGAGTGGGATCCTTCCTTTTCCTGGCTGGTGGAGGGGGATCCTTCCCTTTCCTGGCTGGTGGGGTGGGATCCTTCACTGTCTTACCTCCACGACTAGGAAGTGAATCCACTGTCCCCGTAGACTGTTTGGCTGAGGTGCTGAGCTGGGTCATTGGGACCCTGCTCTTACAGGCAGGATGGGGGGGAAGGGAAGAGGTCAAGTTGGGCAAGGAAAAGCTTCTTAGGTGCGGCAGGATGAGGGAGGAGGGATGGGAGTGGAGGTTGAGGGAGTGGTTGTTTGAGGAGTACGTCTGCTGGACTTGGGTGCAGGTGTATGGGCAGTGTGCTGATGTGAGGTGGATGGCTGTTGGGTGTCTGAGTGCCTGCGTTTGTGAACTTTAGGAGGGGGGGACAGACAGGGTGGGAGAGGGCTCAGGGGACGCGTGGATGGATGTTGTGGAGGTGTCTGCTACTGAGGTGTGTGTGCTGCTTGGTGTGGTAATGCTGGTGGTGGCTTTTGAAGCAGTGCATGCAGGTGTGAGTGTGGACGTGACTGTGAGGGAGGTGGAGGAGGAGGAGGAGGAAGACAGTGGAGGCAGTGAATGTGGAAGTGGATGTGTGTGCAACTGTCTGTTGTTTGTGTGAGTGCTTGTGGACTGAGGTGTGGTGCCTGTGTTTGACTGTGCCACACTTGTGTGATGTCTTGTGTGCATGCTCATCTGTATGTGTGCATGGGATGGGTTGGGGTTGAGGAGACTGGGACTGGGAAATGGTAGTTGGAGGGGGGACGGTAGGAACAGGGACAATGGCTACCATCAGAGAGGAGGCCAGAGCCTGAATAGATCTCTTTTGGGCCACCAATATACTGTGGGTAATGTGGGTGTGTGTTTCATAGTGCTGTGGGTGGGTGGGTGTGGTGTGTGTATCAGTGTCAGGTGAGTGATTTTGGTATTGGCCAAAGTTGTGTAGTTTAGTATTTGGGTGTGCATTTTGAGCGCAACGGTGTGTACCACCATGGTTTACTGCCACTGAATTCCAGCCGTGGTGATTTGTGTTCAAAATGTGGTGGGCGTTGTTTTGTTGGAGTAACGGTATGGGTGCTCATACCGCCACTTTAGCACTGACCCTAGGGCTGGTGGATTTTTGTATGTGGCAGTATTCAGGTGGATTGCTATGTGTGAGTCATAATTTGGCAAACTAATGTTCTCCTCCGTGGCGGTATGTTGGCGACCATCACTGCAGTGGTAAGTGGGATTTACCGCCAAGGTCATGATGAGTGCCATAATGTCTTCTAAAATCTGTATCTCCAGAACTTTATGGTGGATTTTGCTCATCAAGGTCTCTAAAAATTAATAAAAGCATACTCAGTTGTTACACATTGGTGTCCTAGTTCTTTTGTGTTGTATGATTTTTATGTCAATGTTTGGTATTGTTAAATGCTCTACACCAAGTTCATTTATTAAGCCTTGCTGCTCGAAGACACAGCTAGCCAGGGTTGAGCTAAAGGTGATACAAGTGAACCTGACTGGTCCTATCACAGTTTTTGCGAGTGTATTCCATGATAAGGCCCTAAAGCTATATCATATTATTCCCCCAAATTCTCACAGTATGTAACTCACTAAGGGGTTTTGTGTTTGAGGTTCTGATAACTTGTTTTATTCTGCACCGTTTCATGCACCTATGAAATGATTCTACTTTTGTGTAATATATTGTGTTTATTTTTGGTTATATAGGTAATATGATCATGATATTTTAACATTTTGGTTTTTGAAGTGGTTGTACACACCCTTGTTTTGTCCTGTGGAGACTTGGCTCAATAGGCCAAAACACGCAAACAAGCAATCAGATTGTAAACCGCTGCTTTCATTTTATAGAGATTATTGAAAATTAAATCTTCCAGCCACTCTTAACCTTGAGGGGAGTATCTTTTGATGGTTCACAACCAAAAATCACGAGAATTGACCATTGTTTTTGAATTATGTGTATTCAAGGATTCTATCGTTACAAAGATATATGAATTTGTCCCTTAATTAATAATAAATCTTCTTTGTGTTAAATGATACATTTGTATAAATGTTAACCATGTTAAGAGATGCATAAGAAGGAGATATCCATTGTGTACAATTTGTTTTGAATTATTACATTGGAAGGTAACAATTCAGCCAATAACATTTTGAGTATTATTGTTGATGAGGAGTTTTTTAATTTATGATGCTAGAGCCTTCCCTTTTTGTTGTTTCATGCTTTATGGTAGCCTGGGCTCTCAAGGGGTATATAGGCTTCTCCCTGTTTGGGTTTTGCCTTCACGACACTTGCAAAGTCTCTTGTAGTTAAAACATTTTGCCTGCCCAAAACTTACCTGAACTTACCATTGGTTGATTTCAACGTCGCTCTAATTTACTAGCTTCTCATTGGCCAGCACCTTGTCTGCTTCCACTTTCTGCTCTGCTTTTGTCGTTTTGTCATGCATTCCATGGAGTGAGGCTTGGATCAAGTACACCTTCCAGTCAATTGCCACTGGCTACTGGTCAGTGTCTTTCCACTGGCAACTGAATCTGCAGGTAGTTTTTTCATTACAAACAAGCAATCCATATGAGTGCATCTACAGACCATCTTCTCACCACCTGGCTTGTTGTCGCTGCTCCTTCACCTCCATGCCATACTCCCCCATTTATGTTCCTACCCGGCACGCCTGCCTGCTGTTTGTTATTTACACATAGCTTCTCGGAGAAAGCTAAAAAATGCTCTGAGCCTGCCGCTTAATGCCTCTGTGAGTGCAGCTGCTGCTCCTGCTTTGTGTTTCTGAGTGCGTGATACTGGCATTATGGCCTCCATAGGTGATGGATTGTACCAGTAGAGTATGGATGTCTTTTTTTTGCAGATTTATAGTGCAAACTTGCCCTGAATGTATTGAAACATTTAACATGAATACCTTATTTTTTGCACAAGGACACACAATTTTTTTTTCACCCGGGGAGTTTCAGTAATGTGACCAGAATCACAGGATGTTGAGCTGACGTCGAGACTCAAACCTAGTTTCCCAGTTCAGCAGCTGGCATTTCTAGTTACTTTATATGCCACACCTTCCCTCCTGCAATATGCTTTTCCTCAGATTTATCCCCTGTTTCGGCAACCACCATTTGCGCACCCACCTACACCAAAAATTGCTTTCTGGGCCATGCTGCCTTTTCGGCCACTACTGCTTATTCCCATCCATAGAGGTAACATTTGATCCCTCTAATTTTGCCTTTTTGTGACTTCTATCTCCTGTTACCTCTTTTGGTGTAAATGTTTCAGATAGCATTTCTCCAGAATTATCCTGCATGTACTGCCCCGCATTTCTGCCATATTCTTACTTGTAATTCCGACTCTTTTTTAAACATTCTCCTTGTTCTGTAATGCACTTAACATATCAGTTCTCCACATTGCAGATTACTCTACACCTACTGGACATGTTTCTTTCTTAATCACCTCCATCGCCCCCAATCGATCTTAACTTTCTCTGTGCCCCGTTTTGCTGTAATTCTTTTCCTCTGCATTCCTAAACTCCAAAATCCTTCCTTCCCCACCCCAAGTCTTCCTGACTTCTTTTAATTATGTGCTTCATTGCAATTCTGCTTATTCTCATGCGGTTTATTATTTCAGCTACTGTCCTCCATACACTCATTTAATCATTTCTCTACACCTCCTGTTTGACTTGCGTCTTCTGTATCTACCTTCATTCTGCATCTTGTTCAATTCTTAAAGGAAAAAACTGCTATGATGCTTTTTTTTTTTACAAAGGCAATACAGTTTGCATAGATGAAACCTAATAGCTTTGCCAATGCTTGTTCTTTTTGTATACATGATAGCACCTGGTAGGGTGTATGAGATGTTCTTGTTATACAGTTGATAAAGAAATGTAAGTACAATGTTCAAAATTGAAATTGTCTTTGAATATCTTTATCTTTTTTTTAGAAAAAAGATATATACAGATTTAGATGTGTACAGATATACAATTGAATAATACCATGTCAAACCTTTAACAGTTAGTTACGCAGAGAAACAGATCACTAGATTACTAGACAAACCTTCTTTGTTGAGTGATAATATTGTGACTGTAGTTAATACTAAATTAGATGATATAGAGAGATTGAAAAGACTAAAGAAAAAGCAAATAAGGATGCACTTACATGCATAAGTCCTTCTTCAGCACGGGAAGAACAATACTATACTGTGAGGTTTACAGTTGAAAAATATCCTGGTCATTTTTACAGCTGACAAAAAGTATTTGACACAGTTCAGTGGTTTTGGGAATAAATGCTCCAGAGAATGGCTCACACTCTCAATAGAGACAGCATTAAGATGGAGTGAACATGAATTAAGATCTAGAGAAAAAGATTCTAGGAGGTGAAACCATCAGTGATGTCAATAGATTAGTTGATGAGGTAAACAAATAGACCTCTAACTTTAGAACTTCTATCATTAATCAGAAAATCACTAAAACTGCAATTTTCATTAACAAAACTACAGAAATGAAATTATGTATCCTTATCAGAAAGAAGATCTTTTTAAATCTAAATCACCTAAAAAACCACACTCCAGGATATGGAAGATCACAGAAGAGATTTACAATGTTCTCAGTGACCTCCCTGGACGTGAACACAGAGGTTAATGAGGGAGCACAAGTCAATAACCTTATTCCAAAATATCTAGATCAGACTATTTTTTTAGGCAAAGATGGAAGAAGCAAGAGAGGAAACAGAACCAGAGGAAGAGCCAGCAATTGGGGGAGACACAGACCCGAAGGAAGCTGTGCAGGTGATAGCGACAGCAGAAAGCCCAATTTATAATCTATCCCAGTACCCACTTACAGACTCCCAAAAATCTTTATTGACTAAAGGCTTGTCTTTTATACCATCTACTATACAAAACACTATACAATCAAAAATAGAAATGTTACAATTTCTCAGAAAGTTTCATTTAAAATTCTACTTTTCTGATAAAGAAGATACGAGCCAGAACAACATGACAGGTTTGAAGATCAAACCTGGTCTCCGAGAAGTAGATTTTTTATGCAAAAATAATTGTCCCACGGAATCCTACATAAGATGAATCACAAGTGTTACAATTGTCCAACAACTCACAAATTATGATCAAACCTGACAATACATAGTTATGACAGAACTGATGAAACAACTCAACAACAAGGCCCTCTCTCACTGTCTGGCAATCAAACCTCAGAGCTAAAACATCAGATTTTGTCCATCAATGAGGAGGCATTAGAGGACCATTGGGTCAGTGATAAAGAATTCGAATTTCCTAATAAAAAGCATCCACAAGTCTCAGCAATTTATGCACTCCCAAAGAACAATCAAAATTTACAGAACCCTCCTGGCTGCCCTACAATCTCAGGTTACGGATCTCTATTTGAGTGTTGGCAAAATATGTTGATTTTTTTCTCAAATCCTTTATGCTGGAATCCAAAGAATACATCAAAAAGTATATGGATTTCATCATTACTATGAGGGTATGCTTTTGACCCTGAACAAGATGTGTTGGTATAAGTGGACATCAAGTCCTTATACACCAATATACTACAAGATTAAGCTCTTGCAGTGGTGGGTCACCGATAACAGTGCCAACTAAATTTTTGATGTCACTAGCTACTATATGCCTCAAAAAGAATTGTCTGAAAAATGACCTCTATTTACAGGAGAAAGTTGTAGCCATGGGTTGTGCATTTGCTCCAAAAATAGTCAATATTTTTATGGCCTATTTTGAGGAGAAATTGATTTATGGAGACGAGAATACGTACAGTACTCAAATTCATGGCACAGTTATATAGATGATATAATTTCACTGCAATGGCACACGCTACAATATCTAAAAAATTCTTATCTTTTCCAGTAAAAAGAGTCCTCATTCCATAGGCTTGATATGTTGTATCCAATCATGTTTTATTCCGCTTGAAACAACAATTCCAACCATCAAAATTGTTCAGATTCCATCTGTCAACACTTGTTTCGTCTAGGGACTACCCCTTGACTTCATCAGGACCTCCTCGAGTGATCCTTAATAATTGCACGTGGTCATGTCACTCGTCTTGTTATTTGAGTCAGTATTTTTATAGTTAAACGGTATGTGCACTTACATCCAGCGATCCCAGCAAATCCTTCAGCTATTATCTAAGCGTTCCATCTGCAAGTGAGTCGGAAGAAACAAACCGGTGTATCTTGTGGCTTCATGTAACTAATTAATTCGCGAGTACGTCGGATGAACTATCGGCGCCATTCTGCCTGTGATTTCATGGTCAATTTTAAAGAGGTCGCTATTAATGGAATCATCCATATACAGCAAAAATGTTCAAATTGTAATACAAAACCTGTTGAATATTGTATCAAGTACCCCTTTGGCAAATATTATATTGGGCAAAGTAGCCAACCAGTAGAAAACAGAATTTTAAAACACAATATACCAGATATTCGGTGTAAAACATCTGGAGCACCATTGATCCAACATTTTGAAGACAAAGAGCATTCAGAAATTTAAATCAGGTGGACTGTGCGGTCTGTTGCCGCAGCAGATGTAAGGGGCTTCCACTGACGCTTTACTGTTAAAGACCGAAGTTAAATATACAGAAAAATTTCAGGCACACAGCCATAGTCTAAATGAACATGATAAACTTTGGTCATTAATTAAAATCCAATTTAGTTATATTTAATCACCAGAACAATTTTTTTTAATGTCTATCAATATTGCAAATCAATTCATCCCTACTGCAATTCAATGATAGCAATTGCCTCTGACCTATGTGTTATCACAATTATATGTTCTCATAAGTAACTCCTTTTGCAAACCACAATGTAGTGCAATAAAATATTTGTACTATACACTCAAGATTTTTCTTGGGCACCCATTGCTTCCTTTATTTTTAGTTTTATGCTTTTGTTTCCAAAATAAGAAATGTGCATTGACCTACTTTAAAATACCCCTTTGGCTGGCATTAGCGTTAAGAAGATCCTTTTCCTACAAATATTTGGACAATATAAGATGACTTAGGTTGCCCCTGAGATCACACCTAGTGCCCTGCTTGAGTGCTGCAAGAACAAGTTTTAGATTGTTCTCGATTTAATCAGAGGCTGTCCAATATGACTCCAAAATGGCCAGCTATTGTTGGTGTATCCTATGTGATGTTTCATTGTTATTAAGACACTTGTCCTGAATACAGGGAGATAACACTAGAACAATTAGGTTGTTCTTGAGGCCCCATCTAGTGCCCCACTTGAGTGCTGAAAGAACAGTTTCCAGATTGCTCCCTTATAATTAGAGGTTCTCTAATAGCACTGCAATATGGTAGACAAGGTTTGCTGAATACGCATGTGACTTTGCATTTCAAGCTGGTGGCTGTTTTGCTTTGCGACTAAGACGCTGAGCACTCTTCAGATTCACGAGCAGAGCACAAAGTCTTTCTGCCATTCTCAACAGACTCACCTATGTGAGTCCAATTTACAAAAATAACATGGATCTTTATATTATTTTTAAGACCAAGAACTTTGTTACAAGGTAAACAGTTTATAATTACACTTTTCAGTTTCAAAAATTGACAGTGCAATTTTCAGAATCTTCAATGTTAACCTATGGGAAGAAGGCAAGAATGCAGTTTTGCAGGTAAGTAAATGACTTCCAAATCCAGTCTTTAGGTTTTGAGGTCAACACCAAGCAAGGTTCAAATCAGCAACAATAGTGCACCACAGCGGCACAGGCGGAGCCAGGTGCAGAGGTCGAATTTGGAGCTGTGTGCCCAATGTTAACCAATGGTGACTGGGGGTGCACAAAGATGCACTGTTCACAGGGGAGTACAGGCAGAGTCAGAGGTTGGGCACCGTGTGTCGAGGTAAGCACCGGGGGGGGGGGAAACACAAGGCAGCACCAAACTTACACCCTCAGCAGCACAGAGGTAGCTGGGTGCAGAGTGCCAACACAGCGTTGGGCACCCAATGTAATCCAGACGAGGAGATCGGTTTCAGAAGCAGGCTGCAGTCGTCACTGTGGGGTCCGACAGGGGTCAGCCCATTGTGGACTCTTGCTCAGAAACACTGAGGAACTTTCACAGGACTGGTGGGCTATGACCAGTCAGCAACCATACCAGGGCTGTTAGGTTAGCAGGGGCACCTCTAAGGTGCCCTCTGGGTACATTTTATAATAAATTCAGCACTGGCACAGTGAGGATATATAATGCTGAGTTTTTTTATACCAAAGACCCCAGGGTTCAGAGAGGTAATCATGTAGCTGGGGAACTCGTAGTGACCAGTGTCCAGCACACGCACTTACTATGGCTTCCCTGTACACTTACTATGTCTAAGAATTGACAAAGACACAGTACGGGCATATTTCCTTATGCACATGTGCCCTCACATGTAAAATAGTGCACCCTGCCCTAGGGCTGTGAGGCCTGCTAGAGGGGTGACTTATCTATATTGCATGTAGTGTTAGTGGACATGGCACCCGAGCTGAGTGCCATGTTGTGTTTGCAATTTTGGGGACACCTTGTCATGCAGCCTTCAATGGCAGTCTGTATAAGACTGGTGTGGGGCCTCTCAGAGTGGCACAATTGATGCTGCAGCTCTGGGGGTCCTCTCCAGTACCCATGCCCTATGTATAAGAGGTACCATTTATTAGGGACTTACAAAGGTGGCTGAAGTTGCCAATCACAGTACAGTTTTGGGGAAAGAGATCTGACCCTGGGAACCTGTTTAGCAACGGCCCAGGGCACTTACAGTTAAAAACCACATCATGTTCCAGGCAAAAGGTGGGGGCTAACCATGTCAAAAGAGGCACTTTCTCACAGTAGACACATAGGGGGTCATTATGACCCCGGTGGTCGGTGTAATAATGGAGGTATTACTGCCAACAGGCTGGCGGTACATACCTCCACTATTATAACACTGGCGGTTTGGCTTAACAAACCGACCGCCGGTTATTATTTTTGGTTGTATAGATCACTTGCTCATGACGTTTTTCACATTTTGTTATTTTGAAGCGTTTGCACACACATTTGTTATTCCTGAGGAGGCCTTGAATCATTAGACTGGAACGTATCGACCATAAAGATTCGCAAGAAGCCCGCCACAAAGATTTATATGAACAATCAGACTGTGGACCATTGCTTTCAATTGATAGAGATTATTGCCACATAAATCTTTCAGTTGGTCTTCACCTTGAGAGGACTATCTTCTGACAGTTCAGAACTGAAGATCATGAGAACAGACCATCGTTTTGTTATGTGTATACAAGGATTGTGAGGTTATGAGAACATATGATTTTGACAATTTAATAATAATAGAAATGTCTTTGTGCTAAATGACACATTTGTATAAGTATTATACATGTTAAGAGGTACATAAATAGGTGATATCCATTGTGTACAATGTTCTTTGAAATAATACATTGGAAGGTAACAATTCAGCCAAAAGCAATTTGAGTGTTGCTTCCTTCTTGTTGTTTTGTGCTAGCCTAGGCTTCTCCCTGTTTGTTTTTGCAGACATTAACAGTAGGCAATATTGGTCTTCAATTGTATCCCGAATCACTGAGTTGAGAAGTAAGTGAATAGAGGCTACCCCAGTGGCCTGTCTACTAGGTTTGTTAAGCACAACAAAACCAGTGAAGAATATATGTAAATTTATTGATTTGGCCTTGGTCATATTGTCATAGCAAAGCATAAATAGCCATGTGTTGGAAAGCACTTGATGATACAAAGCAGTTACAAATTCTATAGGAATGGGCCTTGGGTGAGATACTGGAAAACCAACTGGAACACTATCCTACTGGTGGTGATAATGTTAATATTTAAGCAATCGATATCGATGCACACAATTATACATTCATATACACAATAAACTTGCATCACTACCATTATTAGATTTCCCCCGTCATGATCCCTCCATCAACCCCTGCACGTAGGTACGTGGTCAGACAGGCTCTGAAACCAAGACCGGAGTTAACTGACTGACAGGTCGCAGGTGGGGTAATACTCACCTGGCAGGCGCATGCACTGATAGGAAAACTTAGATAATATCTCACAGAGAGGGGCAGACACACCACATTGGTCCCCAGAGATTGGCCCCCAATAAAACACACAAGGCCAGAGGGGTGCATGCATTCCCAAAAACACCATAAAGTTAGATGCTGCATGTACATAGGAACACTTAGCCAATCAGAAAACAGCAACCATCCATCCATCAGGCTGGTTATCTGGACACGTACTCGCTGGCCCACATTGTGTCCATGCAAGGTTGAGGCCCACCTGCATTCGCTATCTGGAACTGTATTTATAACTCCATGTCAACTGTTCACATTATTAACCAAGAAAGGAATGTTTTTTATTGCTTTATGTTGCTCAAAGAAATGTATAAAAACCTACTGCAAAACTGATGTACATTGAGAAATATTCCTCAGACCCAGGTTCTGTAACTGCTCTCCCGGCCGTAATGTTTAATTAAACAAACTGTTCTTTTTTTGCCATATGCCTCTTGTCTTTTGATTTTTTAAGGTGAATTCTCATTCAAACAACATTTTGGCAAGCCAACCAGGAGCTGATTAGTTCCTCGGACCCAACTGCGATCGAAGGAACTGCCTGGGTGAATTCACATTTGTGCAACAGGGAAGGTGAGCAGACCCCGCAATTGATTGAAAGTTCTGCTGATTCCACGTGTCAGAGGTTCGTCCTGAAGCCGCTGTCAGAAGGGTAAGAGACTACATCAGAGCCTTAGTCTAGCATTTGACATGTGGCAAACTGGGAAAAAGCGTAACACGCATAACTCACAGAAGTGACTTTTTGTTGATTGTCAAGGAAGATGAATATTGTTTTTTTTTGTTTTGGGTTGCTGATTGCTGCAGAAAGAGATGCCTTTTGCTTGGACTGCTGGGCGTGACACAGATGGTACGCATAGGCTCTGGGTGTGTTATAAGGTCCACACAATCTTACTAGGCTATATAAGTTTTCTCAGTGCTACCGGTTTCTTAACACTGATACTGTCTGAAAGAAGTGAGAGGTGTGTTCGCTTAGACCACTAAAAATGACACAGTTGGTACTCAGGTCCCCTGGGTGTGACATAGGGTGTAATTCGGATGTAAGAGAACTAGAACGAATGGGAACCAGGAGGCACAGCTTGGCCAAGAATGGCCTATGATTGTTGAAGTTACTCCTTTCTTTTTCTGCATAAATTGTTGTTATCTTTGCTCTGGAGCCGATGTCAACAAGATTATCAGGCTCACCTAGTCCCAAGTACTTCTCACAACTGTGCCTGGTAACAGAATTGCTAGCACTAAGAGCGGGCGCTAAGGTATTTCTGACAAGGTTGTCCCTTTATTTTATTTTTTACTTTGCCAGCCTTTTTGTGCCAGTTGAAATGCTGTTGTTTGGATATTGTGAAGCTGGTGATTTAATATGCCTGTGTTTTGTCTTGAGTGTTGTGTTTGTTGATTACTCAATGTGCTGTACCGGTAAATTCATGTAATTGTGTTTTGTCTTGAGTATTGTGTTTTGTCCATGATTAAGGCCCTCATTACAACCCTTACCGGCGTGCTGACGGCTGTCAAGATACTGTGGCCGTAGCCGAAATCCGCTACAGGTATTACGACCCACAGCTCGTAATCCGCCACAATACAGACACCCACACAAGTCCACCACACCAAAGGTCAGTAATAAACTGGCAATAGGAAAACCTACACCGTCACGTCAACAGAAATACTCCCACACAATCACGACCCACGAATCAACGTGGCGGTCATTTAACCGCGGTAATCCATTGGCGGTATTCGCCGCCGCGCTCAAAATACACACACATTTACAATACACAACCACATTGGACAATTCAAAATACACACACCTGATACACATACCCACCATACCCACACACTCACACCACTATAAAACACACACCCACATTACCCACAACCCCTTAGAATGATTTTCTTGGAAGAAGCAGAGAGAGAGAGAATAGCAAACACAACCCCAGCATCCACAGGCACACAACACCATCACTTATACAACATCCACGCACATCATACAACACACACCAACACAACACATCACACAGCACAACAAACCGCACCTCACACATCACCCACACCACATCATGGCACCTCAAAGACACCCCAGGTTTTCTGAGAAGGAGCTCAGGGTCATGGTGGAGGAAATCATCTGGGTAGAGCCACAGCTATTTGGATCACAGGTGCAGCAGACATCCATTGCAAGGAAGATGGAGCTATGGCGGAGAATTGTCGACAGGGTCAATGCAGTGGGACAGCATCCAAGAACACGGAATGACATCAGGAAGAGGTGGACCGACCTACGGGGGAAGGTGCGTTCCTTGGTATCCAGACACCAGGTAGCAGTACAGAGGACTGGCGGTGGACCCCCACCTCCTCCCCCACAACTTACAACACGGGAGGAGCAAGTCTTGGCGATCATGCATCCTGAGGGCCTCGCAGGAGTAGCAGGAGGACTGGACTCTGGTAAGGCAAATCTTTACTACTATATCACCCCCACCCTACCTGCATGCTATCACAAACTCCTAGCCCAACCCTCACACCCATCATCCTAACACCCCACAGGTACCCCACTATCACAATACACACATCCCAATACCAAGCCCTGCATGTTACACCAATGCATGGACCCCCATCACCAAAGCATGTCCAGTACAGATACTCATCCAGGCCTCAAAATTAACAATCACACAAGGCCAAAGATAAAAAGCTAAGCACAGGAGTAGAGGGTAACTCACACTTTGGACAAAAGGGCACACACAGATACAATAACTATGCATTTACCCCCCACCAGGACCACTACCCAACATCACTGTCAGGAGGTACCAGACATATCCAGTCCCCCACAGAAGAGGCCCACAGTGACGACAGCAGCTCTGCATGACGGGATCAAGATGACCAGCCCGGCCCATCTGGGACCTCGGGACAGTCGGTTCCCCTGCCACTGTCACAAACAACCACTGAACCACCCCCCTCAGGAAACACCCCCACGGCACCCACCCAGCGGGCCCATCCCTCAGTCCCCAGGACACGTCAATCAGCAGTGTGTCCACCACTACAGGGACCCCAGGCAAACCCACCAACCCAAGACAATCAGGGACCTGGGGTCAGTGGCAGTGGGCACACGGTTCAGGGGACAGAGGCACAGGATAACAGGGAAGCTGAGAGGACTGCTGTGCGACAGGGGGAGGACAGGCCCAGGGAATCCACTCTCCACGAGGCACTTTCCAACATCATGGGAGCATACCATCATTCCCAGGAGACCATGGGCACGGTACTGGCCAAGTTTCAGGAGACCCAGTGGCTGCAGGAGGAACACTACCTGGGGATCAGGGAGGACTTGAAGTCCATTAACAACACCCTGGTCACCATTGCAGGGGTGCTGGCAGACATAGTCAACTCCAAGAGGGACACAGTGGCACACCAACGGGCCCCTGACACTAGCCTGAATGATGAACAGCCCTCCACCTCCGCCAGCGCTAGTGGACAGGAGGTCCCGCCACAGGACCAACAGGCCACCAGCACCCCACCCCCTGCAGAAGGAGAACAACAACGCAAACGGTCCCTGAGATCCAGGAACAAGACAGAGAACATTGTCAAGACCCCCACCAGGAAATAAGACTCTCCTGATTGTCACCCGTCTGTCCCACTCTGCTACCCTGTCCACCTTGAACTGCCATAACAGGATGCCCAGATCCCAGCCCAGCACCTCAGCCATGAAATCCTCGAGCACTGTGGTCCCTGCAAGTTCAGTAACATTGTGGGTCACACCTATCAGGGCTGCCAGTGTGCCATCTAGTGAGGCCAAGGTTCACCCTATTCCGCCACCTGCCAAGGTGAAGAAGGGGACAACATGCCGTAGGGAAAAGCCAAACCAACCACCCAGCAAAGCCTCCTCCAAGACAAAAGAGGACAGTGCCAAGGTCCCGGCAGCGACTTCCAAGGTGGGGAAGGGACACAAGGCTACAGGGAAGGCAGCTCAGGGCACGGAGCCTCCGGGTGAGGAACTGGTGGCAACCCTTCTGCAAGACAGACCAGCAACCTGTAAGGTGGTGGCCACCGCCGCAACCACCGCCACATGCACCACCACCTGCACCGCCACCTGCATGCCCACCTGAACCGCCACCTGCACACCCACCTGCACATCTGCTGCCTCTGCTACAGTCCCCAGCATCATCCCCAGTGGGCAGACGTCAGAGGCTGCAGGAGACGTCCTGGTGTCTCCCTCCACAGGTGCTGACACATGCACCACCGCCAGCATACCCGCCGCTGACACCACCGCAACCACCGCCACCTGCCCCGCGACGTGCTCAGACAGTGCCACCACAGCCGACATGACCATCATCCCCAGTGGGCAGTCGTCCGAGGCTGCAGGAGACGTCCTGGACCCTGTCCAGAGTACATGAGGCACCACAACCAGCACTGGCAGTACCAGCAGTTGGCAGGCTATGTCGCCGAAGGGTGGAGTGTGTCTCTGCCTACATGGAGTATCATGCTACCTTTTCCCAGGATATCTCATGGCTCAGACACCCAGGTGCGGGAATGGGACCTGCCACACACCATGTGCAGCACTCTGGGCACAAAGCCCCCTCCAGAACCAGTGGAGAGATACATTCACTACCCCAGTCCTTGGCAGGATGAAGCACTCTGGGCACTAAGCCCCCTCCAGAACCAGTGGAGAACAGCATCCACTCACCCTATCCTTGGCAGGATGAAGAACTCTGGGCACAAAGCCCCCTCCACAACCAGTGGAGAACAGCATCCTTCAGCATCCTCCAGAACCAGTGGAGAGATACATCCACTGGGGAGACTGTGGCCTTGCACTCCCCAGGACCAATCGCTGGGCAAACCACCCACTTGAGAGACTTGAGAGACTGTGGCTTTGCATTCCCCAGGAGCAAGCAGTGGGCAAACCACACACTTGAGAGACTGTGGCCTTGCACTCCCCAATCAGTGGAAAAACCACCCACTTGAGAGACTGTAGCCTTGCACTCCCCAGGACCAAACAGTGGGCAAACCACCCACTTCAGAGACTGTGGCCTTGCACTCCCGAAGACCAAGCAGTGGGCAAACCACCCACTTGAGAGACTTGTGAGACTGTGTCTTGGCACTCCACAGGACCAATCAGTGGGCAACCCACCCACCTAAGAGACTTGTGAGACCGTGTCTTTCCACTCCCCAGGAGCAAACAGTGGGCATGGAGCCCCCTCGTGGAGCAGTGGTGTCGTCCCATCATCCGGCTGAGGTGCCCCCCTCCCCTTCCCCCTGAGGTGTCTGTGTTTTTTTCGACCTGATGCCCCTGCAGTGTTCTCTCCGTTTTGAGGCAGGTATCATGTGTGGGCTTCGCCCATGCATTTTGGGACCACTGGTCCACGGACAATGAATGGAACACTATCCGGACTTGTGTAGTTGCTGTACATATTTGTATATAATGATCTGTTACAGACCTGTTTCCCTATCTGTATTTTCGATGATTACACTCGTTAAACTCATTTCATTTTGTCCTTGCGTTCTTCCAGAGGGTTACGGGGTGTATATGTAATGTTGCTGCATGTATTTGTGTGTATGGTGTTGGGGTGATGGTGGGGGTGGGGGTGTTGCATGTGTGTGTCACTCTCTTTTTCCTCCCCCCTCCCCTGTGTACTAGGTGCAGTACTCACCATGGTCGTCGCTGCCGTCTTTGATGATCCTGGTAGACGAGGAGGTAAACAAACATTGGTAGCACCTGTAACTCGGGCTCCATGGCGTCCTGGTTTCTCGTTGGGTGTCGAGAGGTGAGTGGTTTCCCTTCTGTGTACTGTTTCCGCCGTGCTTTTGATGGCGTTGGCACCGCCCCAGAAAAGCTGGCGGATAGGTGCCTTGTAATACAGTGGGTGGTACATTGTCTTCAGCCTGTATGTTGGCGGTTTCCGCCACTGTGATTGTTTCTACCGCTGTGGCGGTCGGAGTGTTAAAGTGGCTGTCTGTGTTGGCGGTTTCTGCCATGGTCGTGATTCCCTTTTTTTACCGCCGGCCTGTTGGTGGTATTACCTCCGCTTTAACACCGACCGCCAGGGTTGTAATGAGGGCCTTAGTGTGCTATGAGGACATTGCTGATTCTTACAAATTGGTATTTGGTACCAAAATAAGGCTCACTAATTTGATGCCAAATTTCAAGCTATTTTGAATTAACAATTGCACTTGTTGTGATTCCTCATAAACATTGATGTTTGTGCTTATTTTTATTTTGATGCATCTATAAGAAAAATTTTGAGCTCAGTAGAACTAGTAATCCTTATCTATATATCTCCCACTACCAGAGTAGAACTGGTAATTCTTGTGTGCAATTTCCCCATTACAAGAATAAAACTCTAAAAACAGAAAGGTTATAACACATATAACTCAAGATCCCCGAAGAGCAGAAACGTTAAAAAGAGTAACTATTTCCTAAAAGACTACCCTAATCCATCATGGAATCACCCCTAAAGCATATGCAAAATAAATCCCCATGCAGGCTAAAAAGCTTGATAAGTTCTGCCACGAATAGCACACACACACCAAGGCACATGCGTTTTCCTTGCCAAAAGAGGTAACCTTTGACACCAACATAATTGAACACACAAGAATACACATATGAACAAAATAGACAGGGCAAAAGAAGGACAAAAGAGAAGTATTACTAGAACTATGGGCCACCTACAAGGAGACCCAGGCCGAAAACAATTAACCTGCAATCGGCAAGCAAGGTGTTCGCACCTTCCCTGCCATATGCAGAAATGGAGGTGTTCTCCCCGATGCCTGCTATACCTGCACTAGGATACACCAATCCACCAGTCAAGGAAGCACAAGGGAGCCCTACGAACAACAAGCAGTCAGGTCTATACACTAACAGACCAACAAGCCCAGGCACTCCCTGCACCACCCAAGTCCAGCGCTAGAGCTCCTCGAAGCATGACCCCCCTGTCTGTCACGTTCAGGCTGCCGAGCCACGGCAGCAGAGAGAGCAGGCACTCCGACTGGTGCCCGGGAAAGCACCTGAGTGACAGGGTGATTCCTAGCAGTTCTGGACAGAGAAACAACCAGGAAAAGGGGGGTCCCATTCATCTGGGATCTGGTGTTGTGGGAGAAGCCACACAGTATGCTCAGGTAGTCTGGAAAACTATGGAAAGCAAGCTTGAGGGCAGGTCCCGACTTAGAAAAGCAGCGCATAGCTCAGAAGGAAGGAGGCAATCTAGATGGGAGTCAGAGGAAAGGTGTGAGCTGAGGAGGGAGAAAGAGAAATCTTGCACCCTGGAAGCCCAACAAGAGAGTAGGACAGTGCGCCTTCCACCTGAGGAGAGCAGGGGTCGACATAGAGCCCCAGATGCAGAAGAATCCAAAGGAGAATCAGAGGGGAGGCTTTTGACTAGGGTACGAGCCAGAGCACCAACAAAGGAGAGGGGCTGACCAGGAAATTAGGGACCAAGGTAGCCTTGTGCAAATGCAGCTTAGACATAGAAGAACCAAGATGGCACCTTTGCGTGCACACGAGGAAAGCAGCGGCAAAGACGTCCGCTGCTCCTCTTGAATGTGCAGGACAACACAACTAACCCCAAAAAACATAGATGCTCAAGAAGAAGGTGAAATCTTTGCACAACCATTCTGCCACCTGCTAGCCCACTGGACCGAAGGAACTGATCAGGATGATAGACCCTAGCCGAAGGAAGGATCCTTCAAACCAGAGGGCATAGCTATTGCTGAAGAACACTTCCAGCACGGAGGGGGAGATCATAAGTGGAACTTCCCTTACATGTAAGAATCATCTGAGGAGATGGAAACTCTATGTCGAGGGAAAGCCAGTAGAGCTGCCCAAAATGAGAATATACCCGCTGCTACAGAAGGGCATGTTAGGGACCATCTATGTGTCATGTGCTCAGCTGGATAAAAAACGGCTAAGAGCCAAACTGCAGCAGTTGGATTAGTCAGGGAAATGGATTGCATGCTTTGAGAAGAACACCGTGGGAATATCCCAAGTGATAGGTGATGATAAGAGTCTTCTAAGTAGCCTTATTGGTGAGCAGACTAACATAGTGTTCACTCAAGCCTGCATCCAAGCTATCATGCTGACAAACACCAGGCATGAGGGGGTTGCATTCAATTCATACAGACACCAAATTTTGACGGCCCAGAGAGAAATGTTCTCGGACTGCCCAGATGTAGGAGGGTTGGTGGCAGAAACCATGAAACCTGGTAAGACCATAACAGACGTCTTAGCCATGGACCAATACAGGCCCTCAGGTCATCTTCTTTTACTTTACAATTTCCTCAAGAAGGGTCTGCCCACCCAAATACAAAGTGGTTTGGACAGCGTAGTAGGGCTAGACACCAAACCCTGGCAGGAGATACAAGCGCACATATGGCATTATCACAAAAGGAAACAGGAAAAGACTAAGGAAAAGAAGAAGCAGGCCTAGAGGGACACCGCTATGTTGGTCCAACATACACTGAGGAAGATGGCCCTCGAGGGTGCCATGTAGGACGTAAGCGTGCAAATGGCACCAGTTCTTAAGGGAGCTCCAATGCAAGACCCCAGAGGATTTCAATATAGCTACAACAATAAAAACCAGGGCAATTAGCAGCACAGTAGCCAAACCCCATACAATGCTACTATTGCAATAGAATGGGGCTCATGGCCGACAGATGTTGACTAAATGCACACCACAAGCAGAAGTCGATGAGATGGTGCCAGGCCCCGCAAAATTTCAATCTGCAAAATCATGCATAGGAAAACATGAATGCACCTTGTATTCAGCTGCGGGGAAGTCATTCCACTGCTGCATCACGGGTAGGGTAACTGGACCAACACATGGCATCTTTAACCACAGACAGAGAACCCAGCCCAACAAGGACTAGGGCCACAACCACGGCAGAAAGGGGTAACTGTTTGGGGAAGCACTGCTTAGGGCATACACCGAACCCTAATGCACAGTAAACCTTAATATACCCTAACCAAAGCATCCACTTTGCACACACTTTAAAATCACTGCAGTACAACTCAAAAGAAAGGCAAACAAGACAACATTGGGGATTTAAACCTTTTCTTGCATTAGGGAAATTCAGGATTGCTGTGCAGTTGTAGTTTGGGTATTCTCACTAAAGTACGCCATTCAGGGTGGCGCAGGAGCCTAGGCCCCACTAGGCTGCTGATCCCCCAGGGCAGGGTCGGTTGACCACACCCCAGGGGGAGGGCAGTTTGATGAAGGGAGGCAGGGCGGCTCACCGACCAGTGCTTAAAAAGTCAAATGGGACGAGTTCCTATAATGAGGTCAAAATGTCCCCATTCTTGGACATGCAGCCAGGAATGGAAAGCCTTTGTCATGTAGTCTCACCAGCAATAGTGTCCCCCCAAAAACTAGCAGCCCTCAGCCAAACGGGCCCCCCCTATTTTTGTTCCAAAACAAAGCTGCTCCCCAGTGTCAGGAGCCAGGCTTCCTGTATGCCTGGGACAACAAAGAACCCATAACCTCCACAGTACATGCATAAGTTCCGGCAGACTGTAACACATGGTGCAGAGTGAGAAGATGGGTCCACCAGGACATCCAGAAATACATTCATATACACGAACGAAGTTGCATCACCATTATTAGATTCCGCCATCATGAACTCTCCATCAACCCCAGCATGTAGGTACGTGGTCAGGCAGGCTCTGAGACCTAGGCCTGAAGTTACTGACTGACAGGTCACAGGTGGAGTAACACTTAGCCGGCAGGCGAACACTCAAACAGAAAAACTTAGGGCAGATACCATACATAGGTGTGTTGTGTAGCCATTTTAGTTATATCTCCATGCATGTTATTTTAGCATACTAGGCCTGCCACTGTGCACTTTAACCTAGATATATTTTATTCAGCTTCGTTTATTATTCTTACAATAAGCCACTTTTGCGTCTTGTTTTATTTCTCTCTATCTAGCTGTTTTTGTCTATGCTAGCACTACATTCTCAAACAAGACATTCTTGCTCACTCTGTGCTTCTTTCAAGGCTGTAGTAAGATAGGTTGCTGGTGAATGTGGTACAAGTTTTGTCTCTGATATTCATAGAAAAACACACATCCTTACGTAGGGACATTTTCTCAGAACACCAGCTGTTTTATTATAAAAACACTTCCCTGTCCCTTACACATTTGAGGGAGATTCCAGCCAGAGGACCACAACTGTATGCTGATTCCTGAATGCTTCGCTACAGCTACTTATGCAGACTTCAGGCCTTTGCTCAGGTATGGGGGATGATGTCTTCCAAGGGGAACTTGAAGGGCAGAATTAGAGCTTAACACGCTGTGCTTTATTATAGCCTAGGTAGGAATTAGTCCATTGATTTTAGTAGCAACATGGTAGCGTTATTTCTATGAATTACTCTCCTTGTCACAATTTTAATCTTGTCATGCTGTATCGTCCTGGTTGTTGCAATCCATGCTTTACTATCTAAGATGCAGATGCTTCATTAAAATCTGATTGAAACATATACTGCCTCTGTTTGTCATTGTGTATGTGAAACTAATGTAACTGAGAGAAATGGATGAGACTTGAGTGACCATGGTTTCCCTGAGAAATCAATTATGTCATGCGCTCAGCTGCCCAATCATCCCTGCCCTTGGGTAGAGATGAGTCACAGCTAGTTAGCTGGAGCAAAACCTCGATTGGGGCGACAGGCGTCACCTGTAGTGGGTCAGACTCAGTCTCCCACACTGCAGGTGATTCTGCCACTCAAAATCCAGTAGTCTCATTAGAATAATGAGAGCCTATGCGACATGGGGCCGGCAACGTTTGGTCAGGCTCTAATTTTCTGGTCCTCCTGAGTATCTCTGTCTCACTATATATAAAGACACCTCAGTACTATATACGGAGATGTCCGTGGTAGGAGGATTTCCTCCTCAGCTACGTAGGGAACACCTATCTGATGCTAAAGGTTCTTCAAGCTTGAACTCTAAAAGGAAAATCATCATTTGGTGTGCTCATCTCTGTACAAATCTACCATCTAATTTGGCGAATCCGCAACAGATGGCAATTGCGGTCAATATGAGACAACCCCTGACTGCACATTTATTAGCAAAGGGCCAAACGGCCCAGGGGGTTCCAGTCACATTTGTTGTTGATGCAGCTTATAGAACAGAACTATTTTATTCTTGGGTCACATTTCCAGCAGTTGATGGGAACACAAATACATTTCATCACTATACACTTGCAAACGTACCTGGACAATACAGAGCATACGTGTATTTAGAAATACCTTTATCTCATCAAGAACATAATAATTTTACTTGATGGTGCCCTACCCCCACACGATTTTAACAGTTAGGTTAGGTCCTCTAAGTAATGATGGTCCCACCTGGTTTTTATTGGCCACTTATACACCTCTCTCTGCAGTAGTAAACTTAGCAGTAGCTGAAGTCCGTCGCTTATATACTGAGCTGATGGCAATATACAGACGTTTAGTAGTTTGTAATGCAAACATTAAATACAAACCCAGCACCTGCTGCTCCAGCGCAACCACATGCAGTAACACCAGGCATAAATCCTGCAACTGTACATTCGATCATGGGTAAAGTACCGACCAAACAAGAACAAATTCCGTTTTGGTTAGCTCAAAAAATAAATGCCCTGGAAGCAGTATTTCCCCATACAGGACCTCAGGATAAACATAAAATATTAACAATGTGCTTGCCATTTGGGATGGTTCCCACAGTAGATAAGTGTAATACATGCGACACGGTATTTGCCACACTCTATACTACCGCACACCGCCACTTGCTGACTTACTGGAAGTGTTGAAACAAATTCAAGATGAATACAGGGCTGCCCCGGCCCTAGACTTGGGGATGCAATTAATGGGCAACTTTGCCACGGTATCCTCAATTATTTTAAGTAACCTTAAAGGGGAAGCGGTTGCATTAGCAGTGCGCATGCGGCTCCGGGATGTTCCTCAATAGGATCAAGAACATGAGCTGCCAAATATTATCGCAGAGACCTATTCTAGTAATGGTCGAGATAGTCTGGGGGCCAGACAAACAAAACTACAATTTCAGGGTAAATCTACTAAAGATTTTTCCAAGCAATCTCCTGAGGGTTATAAGAAACGCTGGGATAAAAAACAACAAATTCCTAAAAAAGAAAGGGGAGAATCTCCACGCATGGAGACCCCACAGAATGGATATAATCTCAGAAATAGAGATAATATAAAAACGCCTGACAAATATTAATATACTGATACGCGCCAATCTCGTACCTTTCAGGACTCATTGGAAAAATGTAGTGAGAGAGGTGGGCGGTCAGAGCGAAGAACAGAGAACGTGAAACCGAGACAGGAATCACAACGATCAACAGAGGCTTCTGTTAAAAGGGAAGAGAAACCTTCCCAACAAAAACCCCAATTTAAAAAGAAAAAGGTGGCAGCAGTTCCAGTTCGACATGCCACTCAAGAAGAGGGTCCTCTTGAAGAACAGGAAGTGGGCACTAGCCTGCTAGACTTCACAGCAGAGTTCACAATAGTTCTAGAGCACCTGGAGGTGAAAGCAACTGATGAATTTCTATAAGTAGAAACTGCGGACATGCGTGTCTCCACACCTGATAAGGTGTACAAAGTAATGTTAAAGTTAGAAGGAGACATTGAACGCACAATAGACGCAATCTTCTGGGATCGCTTAGTAAACATATACAATATCTTGTTGGCCGAACAAGATTGGCCACCTGAATTTGTCCGTACCTGCCCATGTGGGGAAGATGTTATCAAACCTTCTTTCTCGCCCCTTGTTCCAGAGGAGCTCTCAGAATCCTACGCCATCGATTGGGCCTTGGCGCAGGCAACTGCGCTATATTGCAACCACATAGATTGGGACAAAGAATCCCCCTACCACGTAATTCCTATTAAAAATCAACCCCAACCTCAACCACAATATCCAATAAAACATGATGCTAAAGCACCCGTTAGGGAAATCCTCACATAACTGGAGTATCAGGGCGTAATCGAACCCTGCGTCTCACCAATGAATAATCCTTTATTCCCAGTAGCTAAACCAAACCATTCATACAGAATAGTCTTAGACTACAGACATTTAAACAGTCATACAGGCACATACGCGATACAAAACTCATATAGCACAGCACTGATGAACAAGGTAGTGCGCAAAAAATACAGAACAACACTGGACATTTCCAATAGTTTTTCTGCCAAAATATAGCGCTTTAGCGTAGAGACTTAACAAGTTTCAGAACACTAGGCTCCCAGAAAAAAATTGTTGTTTACCCCAGAGGTACAAGAACAGTCCAGGACTGTTCGCGGCTCGTGTGACGGCAATTTTGCGCGACATTGACCCTTAAGCATTGTCCTATGTAGATGATATCTATCTTACAGATGATGAATTACTACAACATTTCAGACGGGTAGCCTGCATTGTTGTGGGATGTGCTGAATTTTGTTACAAATTCAATTTCAAAAAGACAAAAATAGCCTTCCTTAGCGTCCTGTTTCTGGGATATGAGCTACCAAGTGAAGGAAAGAGCCTAGCGCCACAATTCTTGGAAAAATACGCACAATTACAACCTTCAAATACCATTCAAAAACTCCAATCTCTATTGGGTTTCCTACATTTTGGCATAACTTACATTACAGATTATGCAACAAGCATAAAACCTTTATATGACTTAATACGTCCTGATTTCTTGAGTAAATTTTGGACAGTCGAACACACATGCATACTGAGAGACCTGCAAACAGACATGCTTGCAGCACAACACTTATACACAAGGGACAACAAAACACACTTGGTCATCAGAGTAATTGCTGGTGCCATTGGTTTCACCTATGTAACATTTAACGAGGGTGAGACCGTCCCTATTGCATACAAATCACACTAGTATTCAGCAGCAGAACAACGCTTTGCTCCAACTGAGAAAATTCTCACTGCTGTACAGATGGCTGTCATTAAAGAAGGACCTCAAGCCCAGGGCATACGCATTATTGTCGTCTCCCCAATTCCAGTCCTTGAGGCTGTCACAAAAGCCAGCGTTCCAAACGCTACAGCTTTACATCCACGTTGGATACAATGGGCCACGTCTTTGACAGCCACTGATGTAGACTACATTTTTGACCCAAAATTACAAACTCAAGAATGTTTGCAATATGAACTAGAATACCCAGTTCCTGCAAACACACTTATTATTGATCAGTATCATATAGTCATGTACACTGATGGCTCTGCACAACCTGCAACTGGCACAAAGCATCAATACTCCGCTGCTTGGGCAGTTTTAAGTGGCTACATGGAGGATAATAAATGTTGTCCCCAACATACATTCACGCAAACCCTAGGGGATTGCACAGCACAGCTAGCAGAGCTAAAGGCTCTGGTGATGGCACTGGAACCATACGGATCCTGCACAGTTAACACTGATTGTTTGCGATTTGTACTAATGTGTCCATTCCTTAAATGAATACCTGCATTACTGGTGCCAGAATAGGTTCAGAGACTCTAAAGGTAACACCATTAAACATAGACTGCTGTGGGGGAAAGTAGCGGATCTTAAGGAAATGCTACCAAATGCCCATGTTGTACATACACTTGGACCAGCACGTTGGAATAGACGTTGTTGGGAATACACTGGCTGATGAAGCTGCAAAGTCAGCAATAGCTACGGCCACTGTTGCTGCATTAACGTGCTTTGGTGCGAAACCGGACGAAGACATATGGGCTGCCGTAAAAGCCACTGCTGATGGTACGCCTTATCCAAAAGCATTTCCTGCTAAATATTCCTACCGCATGGGAGGCTGCCTAAACGCTAAGGTTAAGATACCAGGTGTAGGGGTTCGGGAAATTCCCAATTAAGATATAAGACTAGAGTTGATTAAAGCAGCGCATGAGGGGGCAGCATCTGCCCATGGTGGTGTGGCGGCTACAATATCATTGTTACAAGCCTGTTTTTGGTGGCCAGGCCTATACAAAGAGGCCAAGCAGTATGTCCTTTGTTGTGACATCTGACAACAAATCAAAGCTTCCACTGCTAAGCGCCCACCGCAGACACCCCTCCTAATTTCCCACAAACCTTTACAATGTGTGTACTTGGATCATTGTTGTCCCCTAACACCGGACAGTGCACACAAATACATCTTAGTCTCTGTTGACTCTTGCTCCAGATTTCTATGGGTGTGGCCACAATGCTCAGCTAGCGCTTGGACTGTTATTATAGATTTGCGAGTCTTTATCAGTACATATGCAGTTACGGCTTTCCACTCAGACCAGGGCCCTGCTTTCACTTCAAGGGCATTTAGGGATGCCATGGCTTTATTGGGGGTCCAACTCCAGTACTCGTCTCCATTTCATCCCGGGGGAAATAGTGTTGTGGAGCAATTAAGCTGTGATTTAAAGCAATCCTTAACAGCCAGAGTCTTAGGTACGGGTCATAGTTGGCTTAACCACCTGTTGGAGACCAGAGAGCACTTAACAATCTGTCTAGAAGGTCCCTGGGGGGTCTAACTTCATATGACTGCCTGTTTGGAACTTGAATGTATGTTCCATATCTTGATGGTCCTGGCGTGGAGGTGGCAGAAACACCCTTTGACATAAATGAACATGTCACTGTCTTACAATAGTTTCGTGACAACAACGCTTTGCCAGTTCTGCCTCCACAGAAATTAAGGATGTACCTGTAACGCCTACAGGCTGGATTCCTAAAGTTGGAGATCTAGTACGTGAAAAGGTTGCGGTGAAAAAGGAATTTGGCCCTTCTTATCGGGCATCAATCCCAGTCTTGGGAATACACGGTACCAGAACTGTCATTCTACCACCGTTGGAAGGTGCCAAAGAAAATCGCTTTGTCTCTATTGACAATGTCAAATTACACCATGTGGCCGGTCCTGCACAGCCGACCAAAAGGAATAGCTAGTAGCTCCTGAATCCCTCTCACTACTGGTCAAGAGGTTCCTCTACAAGTTGTTAGCAGAAAAACGGACACCTCTCCGAGCTTGGGTAGGGTGTAAAATGATCTTGCATTGGTTCCACTAACATCAAATAATACAGAAGTAACTGATCGATTTGACACAACTTCAATACAGACGGATGACGCCATTTACTCTGAGCCACCGTGGGAAATACCAACTCCCCCTACAGATACGGCTCCATTTTTTGCACAAACTGCTTCTGGATACTTTGCCGACATCAACGACAACATTTCAGACTCATTTGCCTCACATAAGCTGATAAACTGGCTTAAAGTAACTTACTTTATTCTTCCATGGAACTATCTGTGACTTTCCTTGACGGTACTAGCTTTCTTGCTTTGGATTGGGTCTGTCATAACTTTCTTTTTATTAATACATGGTCATTTTCTTCCTGAAAAATCGACCGTTGAACTGGTGGATGAGGTACTAAAACCACATTTTTCTTCTCACAAGGTTTGTAGAGACTTTTCTTTTGTGAACATTTCTGCTATACAAGTACTGCCTCTGTTTGTCATTGTGTATGTGAGACTAATGTAACTGAGAGAAATGGAAGAGACCTGAGTGACCACGTTTTCCTTGAGAAATCAATTATGTAATGCGCTCAGCTGCCCAATCATCCCTGCCCTTGGGTAGAGATGAGGCACTGCTAGTTAGCCGGAGCAAAACTCGGATTGGGGTGACAGGCGTCACCTGTAGTGGGTCAGACTCAGTCACCACAGGGGATTCTGCGGCTCAAAATCAACACCACAATGGTGCCCAGTATAACACACATGGCCAGAAGGATGCACGCATTCCCAAAAACACCATAAAGTTAGATGCTGCCTGTAGTTAGGAACACTTAGCCAATCAGAACACGGCACACACAGCATATGCAGCAACCACACCTTCCTCAGGCGGACATTTGTACATGTACTCACTGACCCACATTGTGTCCACGCAAGCTCGAGGTCCACCTGCATTCGCTATCTGAAACTGTATTTTTGACTCCATGACAACTGTTCACATTTTTAACCAAGAAATGAATGTTTTTCTATTGCTTTATGGTACTCAGAAAAATGTATAAAAACCTACTGCAAACTGATGTACATCAACAGACAGCCCTCAGACCCAGGTTCTGTAACTGCTCTCCCAGCCGTCATGTTTAATTCAACAAACTGTTCCTATTTTGCCAGGCACCTCTTCTCTTGTTTTTTTTTTAAAGGTAAATTCTCATTCGAGAAACAATATTGAAAATTCATGAATGTTCACCTTGAAATAGGTAGAAGGTCTCAAATATGAAAACTAGATTATATTTGGACATTTCGGTGCCTAATTAATATTGACTCTGATGTTCTCACCTCCCCCTGCAGGAACTGTATCACCTGCCAGTGAGCCTGAAAGGCTCATGCCTGTTGTTACAGTGACCCAGGGCATCCCAGCTAGTGGAGATGCCCGCTCCTCCGGACACAGCCCCCACTTTTGGCGGCAAGTCTGGAGGAGATAATGAAAAAAACAAGGAGGAGTCACCCACCAGTCAGGACAGCCCCTAAGGTGTCCTGAGCAGAGGTGACCCCTGCCTTAAGAAATCCTCCATCTTGGTTTTGGAGGATTCCCCCAATAGGAATAGGGATGGGTCCCCCTCCCCTCAGGGGGGAGACACAAAGAGGGTATAGCCACCCTCAAGGACAGTAACCATTGGCTACTGCCTCCCAGACCTAAACACACCCATAAATTGAGTATTTAGGGGCGACCCTGAACCAAGGAAATCAGATTCCTGCAACCTACAACAAGAAGAAGGACTGCTGACCTGAAAGCCCTGCAGAGACGACGGAGACAACAACTGACTTGGCCCCAGCCCTACTGGCCTGTCTCCAGACTCAAAGAACTTGCACAGCAACGCATCCAGCGGTTCCAGCGACCTCTGAGGACTCAGAGGACTGCCCTGCACATAAAGGACCAAGAACCTCACAGAGAACAGCGGCTCAGTTAAAAAACAGCAACAAGAAACCAATTTTAAAGAGACTCTAACTTCCCTCCAGAAGCGTGATTCTTCACACTCTACACCAGACGCCCCCGGCTCGAGTTTGGAGAAACCAACACTGCAGAGAGGACTCCCGGGTGACTCCAACGACGTGGACACCCTGAGTAAACCTCTCTGCCCTCCCACATCGATGCCTGCAGAGAAGATCCAGAGCCTCTCCCTGACCGCGACTCCCTGGTAACAAAGGAACCCGACGCCTGGACCAAGCACTGCACCCGCAACCCCCAGGACCGAGAGGAACCACCTACCAGTGCAGGAGTGACCAGCAGGCAGCACTCATCCTAGCCCAGTTGGTGGCTGGCCCGAGAAGCCCCCCTGTGCCCTGCCTACATCACCAGAGTGACCCCCGGGTAGCTCCATTGTTTTCAATACAAAATCCAATGCACACTTTGCACACTGTACCCGGCTGCCCCTGTGCCACTGAGGGTGTGTTTTGTGTGCTTGAGTGTGTGTCCCCACTGTTCTACAAACCCCCCCGGTCTGCTCCCAAAGGATGCATGTACTTACCTGCTAGAAGACTGAAACCATAGCACCCCTGTTCTCCATAGGTGCCTATGTGTTTTGGGCCCTCCTTTGACCTCTGCACCTGACCGGCCCTGTGGTGGTGTGGCTTTGGGGTTGCCTTGAACCCCAAACGGTGGGCTGCCTATGCCCCAGAGACTGACCAAAAGTTCCTTCTACAAAGAGCAAATAGACAACAACGCACACAACAGCAAGGAACTATTCAACATCATCAAGGAACTCAACAAACCCAAATCCTGCGCTATCTACCCTCCTCACTTGCAAGACGTCTGTGACTCCCTCTCCCGCTACTTCCACCGCATGATTGCAGACATACATGAAAGCTTCATAACGCCGTCCACCACCACCACCACCACTGACATGGTCAACCCCACCGCACCCTGCCACACCAACATACTGAGCACCTGGACCCCCGCAAACGATGAAGAAACCACCAAAACCATGAGCACCATCCACTCAGGTTCCCCAGCAGACCCCTGCCCCCACCACATCTTCAACAAGGCCAGCCAAATCATTGCTCCCCAGCTCCGGTCCGTCATCAACAGCTCCTTCGAGACCGCCACCTTTCCAGATATTTGGAAACACGCCAAAGTCAACGCTCAAAAAAAACAAAGCAGATCCTGAGGACCTCACAAACTACCGACCTATCTCTCTACTCCCCTTCCCCATGAAGGTCATAGAGAAGATAGTCAACAAACAACTTTCCCGCTTCCTGAAGGACAACAACATACTCAACGTCTCCCAGTCTGGATTCCGCAAAAAACACAGCACTGAGACCGCCCTCATCGTCTGCACCGATGACATCAGGACCAGGCTTGACAAGGGTAAAACCATTGCCCTCATCCTTCTCGACCTTTCTGCAGCCTTCGACACAATATGCCACCAAACCCTTCGCACACACAACTTCAAATCCGGAATTCGCCACAAAGCCCTGAACTGGCTCACCTCCTTCCTCTCCGAAAGATCCCAAAGAGTTCGCCTCTCACTACTGGTCAAGAGGTTCCTCTACAAGTTGTTAGCAGAAAAACTGACACCTCTCCGAGCTTGGGTAGGGTGGAAAATGATCTTGCATTGGTTCCACTAACATCAAATAATACAGAAGTAACTGATCGATTTGACACAACTTCAATACAGACGGATGACGCCATTTACTCTGAGCCACTGTGGGAAATACCAACTCCACCTACAGATACGGCTCCAGTTTTTGCACAAACTGCTTCTGGATACTTTGCCGACATCAATGACAACATTTCGGAATCATTCGCCTCTTCAACACATAAACTGTCAAAAACACATAAGCTGATAAACTGGCTTAAAGTAACTTACTCTATTCTTCCATGGAACTATCTGTGACTTTCCTTGACAGTACTAGCTTTCTTGCTTTGGATTGGGTCTGTCATAACTTTCTTTTTATTAACACATGGTCATTTTCTTCCTGAAAAATCGGCCGTTGAACTGGTGGATGAGGTACTAAAACCACATTTTTCTTCTCACAAGGTTTGTAGAGACTTGTCTTTTGTGAACATTTCTGCTATACCAGTACTGCCTCTGTTTGTCATTGTGTATGTGAGACTAATGTAACTGAGAGAAATGGAAGTGACCTGAGTGACCACGTTTTCCCTGAGAAATCAATTATGTAATGCGCTCAGCTGCCCAATCATCCCTGCCCTTGGGTAGAGATGAGGCACTGCTAGTTAGCCGGAGCAAAACTCGGATTGGGGTGACAGGCGTCACCTGTAGTGGGTCAGACTCAGTCACCACAGGCGATTCTGCCGCTCAAAATCAACACCACAATGGTGCCCAGTATAACACACATGGCCAGAAGGATGCACGCATTCCCAAAAACACCATAAAGTTAGATGCTGCCTGTAGTTAGGAACACAGCCAATCAGAACACGGCACACACAGCATATGCACCAACCACACCTTCCTCAGGCAGACATTTGTACATGTACTCACTGACCCACATTGTGTCCACGCAAGCTTGAGGTCCACCTGCATTCGCTATCTGGAACTGTATTTTTGACTCCATGACAACTGTTCACATTTTTAACCAAGAAATTAATGTTTTTCTATTGCTTTATGGTACTCAGAAAAATTTATAAAAACCTACTGCAAACTGATGTACATCAACAGACAGCCCTCAGACCCAGGTTCTGTAACTGCTCTCCCAGCCGTCATGTTTAATTCAACAAACTGTTCGTATTTTGCCAGGCACCTCTTCTCTTGTTTTTTTTTAAAGGTAAATTCTCATTCGAGAAACAATATTGAAAATTCATGAATGTTCACCTTGAAAGAGGTAGAAGGTCTCAAATATGAAAACTAGATTATATTTGGACATTTCGGTGCATAATTAATATTGACTCTGATGTTCTCACCTCCCCCTGCAGGAACTGTAACACCTGCCAGTGAGCCTGAAAGGCTCATGCCTGTTGTTACAGTGACCCAGGGCATCCCAGCTAGTGGAGATGCCTGCTCCTCTGGACACAGCCCCCACTTTTGGCGCAAGTCTGGAGGAGATAATGAAAAAAACAAGGAGGAGTCACCCACCAGTCAGGACAGCCCCTAAGGTGTCCTGAGCAGAGGTGACCCCTGCCTTAAGAAATCCTCCATCTTGGTTTTGGAGGATTCCCCCAATAGGAATAGGGATGAGTCCCCCTCCCCTCAGGGGGGAGGCACAAAGAGGGTGTAGCCACCCTCAAGGACAGTAACCATTGGCTACTGCCTCCCAGACCCAAACACACCCATAAATTGAGTATTTAGGGGCGACCCTGAACCAAGGAAATCAGATTCCTGCAACCTACAACAAGAAGAAGGACTGCTGACCTGAAAGCCCTGCAGAGACGACGGAGACAACAACTGACTTGGCCCCAGCCCTACTGGCCTGTCTCCAGACTCAAAGAACTTGCACAGCGACGCATCCAGCGGTTCCAGCGACCTCTGAGGACTCAGAGGACTGCCCTGCACATAAAGGACCAAGAACCTCATGAAGAACAGCGGCTCTGTTAAAAAACAGCAACAAGAAACCAACTTTAAAGAGACTCTAACTTCCCTCCAGAAGTGTGATTCTTCACACTCTGCACCAGACGCCCCCGGCTCGAGTTTGGAGAAACCAGCACTGCAGAGAGGACTCCCGGGTGACTCCAACGACGTGGACACCCTGAGTAAACCTCTCTGCTCTCCCACAGCGATGCCTGCAGAGAAGATCCAGAGGCTCTCCCTGACCGCGACTGCCTGGTAACAAAGGAACCCGACGCCTGGACCAAGCACTGCACCCGCAACCCCCAGGACCGAGAGGAACCACCTACCAGTGCAGGAGTGACCAGCAGGCAGCACTCATCCTAGCCCAGTTGGTGGCTGGCCCGAGAAGCCCCCCTGTGCCCTGCCTACATCGCCAGAGTGACCCCCGGGTAGCTCCATTGTTTTCAATACAAAATCCAATGCACACTTTGCACACTGTACCCGGCTGCCCCTGTGCCGCTGAGGGTGTGTTTTGTGTGCTTGAGTGTGTGTCCCCACTGTTCTACAAACCCCCCCCGGTCTGCTCCCAAAGGATGCATGTACTTACCTGCTAGAAGACTGAAACCATAGCACCCCTGTTCTCCATGGGTGCCTATGTGTTTTGGGCCCTCCTTTGACCTCTGCACCTGACCGGCCCTGTGGTGGTGTGGCTTTGGGGTTGCCTTGAACCCCAAACAGTGGGCTGCCTATGCCCCAGAGACTGACCAAAAGATCCTTCTACAAAGAGCAAATAGACAACAACGCACACAACAGCAAGGAACTATTCAACATCATCAAGGAACTCAACAAACCCAAATCCTGCGCTATCTACCCTCCTCACTTGCAAGACGTCTGTGACTCCCTCTCCCGCTACTTCCACCGTATGATTGCAGACATACATGAAAGCTTCATAACGCCGTCCGCCACCACCACCACCACTGACATGGTCAACCCCACCGCACCCTGCCACACCAACATACTGAGCACCTGGACTCCCGCAAACGATGAAGAAACCACCAAAACCATGAGCACCATCCACTCAGGTTCCCCAGCAGACCCCTGCCCCCACCACATCTTCAACAAGGCCAGCCAAATCATTGCTCCCCAGCTCCGGTCCGTCATCAACAGCTCCTTCGAGACCGTCACCTTTCCAGATATTTGGAAACACGCCAAAGTCAACGCCTGGCTCAAAAAAACCAAAGCAGATCCTGAGGACCTCACAAACTACCCACCTATCTCTCTACTCCCCTTCCCCGTGAAGGTCATAGAGAAGATAGTCAACAAACAACTTTCCAGCTTCCTGAAGGACAACAACATACTCAACGTCTCCCAGTCTGGATTCCGCAAAAAACACAGCACTGAGACCGCCCTCATCGTCTGCACCGATGACATCAGGACCAGGCTTGACAAGGGTAAAACCATTGCCCTCATCCTTCTCGACCTTTCTGCAGCCTTCGACACCGTATGCCACCAAACCCTTCGCACACGCCACTTCAAATCCGGAATTCGCCACAAAGCCCTGAACTGGCTCACCTCCTTCCTCTCCGAAAGATCCCGAAGAGTTCGCCTCCCCCCATTCCGGTCTAAAGCCACCAAGACCATATGCTAAGTCCCCCAGGGATCCTAACTCAGCCCCACCCTCTTCAATATCTACATGGCTCCGCTCGCCAGCATCGTCCGACCCCGCGGCCTCAACATCATTTCCTACTCTGACGACACCCAGCTCATCTTCTCCCTCACGAGGAACCCCTCTACCGCCAAGAACAACCTCCACACCGGACCTCTCGCCATCGCTAATTGTATGACAGCAAGCCACCTCAAGCTGAACTCAGGAAAAACCGAAATCATCATCTTTGGACCCAACAAGTCAGCATGGAACGACTCATGGTGGCCGGCCACCATAGGACCACCCCCGACACCCACCACCCACGCACGCAATCTCGGCTTCATACTAGACTCGTCTCTCTCCATGACCCAGCAAGTCAACGCCATATCGTCCTTATGCTTCAACACCCTCCGTATGATACGCAAGACCTTCAAGTGGATTCCAGTAGAAATCAGAAGAATGGTCACACATGCCCATGTCAGCAGCAGACTGGACTACGGCAATGCCCTCTACCCGGGGACCACGGCTAAGCTCCAGAGAAAACTCCAGTGTATCCAGAACGCCTCAGCACATCTCATCTTCAACCACCCTCGCCACGAGCACATCTCCGCCCACCTCAGAACCCTACACTGGCTACCTATCAACAAAAGGATCGTCTTCAAAATCCTAATCCACACTCACAAAGCCCTCCATGACACCGGACCAGTCTACCTCAACGAACGACTTCCACATCCCGACACGCCAGCTCCGCTCCGCTGACCTCGCCCTCGCAACAGTCCCTTGCATTCAAAGCAGCACATCCGGCAGCAGGTCTTTCTCTCACCTTGCCACCAAAACCTGGAACTCCCTCCCCACCAACCTACGCAAGACTCAGGACCTCCTAGCCTTCAGAAAGCGCCTCAAAACATGTCTCTTTGAGCAGTAGCACCCACCCACCCCAGCGCCTTGAGACCCTACCGGGTGAGTAGCGCGCTTAACAAATTATTGATTGATTGATTGATTGTGTAAGTGCTTTACTTACCTGAGAAACTAATGATTACTTACCTCCCCCAGGAACTGTTGATTTTTGCAGTGTCCACTTTTAAAATAGCTATTTGCCATTTTAACCAAAACTGTGTGTACTACTGTTTTAAATCAAAGTTCTATACTTACCTGTGTGAAGTACCTTGCAATTTATGTACTTACCTAAAATTTGAATCTTGTGGTTCTAAAAATAAATTAAGAAAATATATTTTTCTATATAAAAACCTATTGGCCTGGAGTTAAGTCTTTGAGTGTGTGTTCCTCATTTGTTGCCTGTGTGTGTACAACAAATGCTTAACACTCCCCTCTGATAAGCCTACTGCTTGACAACACTTCCACAAAATAGAGCATCAGTATTATCTAATTTTGCTACTATCAACATCTAAGGGGAACCCTTGGACTCTGTGCATACTATCTCTCACTTTGAGATAGTAAATACAGAGGCAACTTCCTACATTGGTGGATCAGCAGTGGGGTCTAAGACTTTGCATTTTCTGGACTACTCTGCCAATACCTGATCACATGACAAAATTCCAAAACTTTTCATTAGAAATTGATTTTTGCAATTTGACTATTTTTCTAAATGTTTAAAGTCCTGCTAGGGCCTTGTGTAAGTTCCTGTTTACATTTCTTTTGAAGTTTAAAAGTTGTAAAAATTAGGATTTAAGTTCTAGAAGTAGTTTTTAGATTCTTAAAAAGTAATCCCAACTTGTAGAGTGATAATGAGTCACACAGATGAGACAGTGATGGAACTCAACCTCACACTTTATTTGCATCCAGGGATGTCAGAGTTAAGGTCTCTTTGTAAGACAAAAAAGATAAAGACTGGGTCCAACCGTACCAAGGAAAAGCTCAAGAAGCTCTTGACGGAGTTCACAGGGGACCACCCCTCTGAGTTGGAGGATACTCCTTCAGATGGGGAAATTAGTGAACAGGAGGAAGAACTCCCCCCTCCTGTCCTAAATAGGGAGGACAGGGTTCCCAGAACCTTGTCCCCAAAAATCATAGTCAGAGAGCCTGGTTCTTCCACAGGGGAATCCTGTACCTCTGTAAGCATTGAGGACAGCCTCAATGAAGAGGAATCCTGTTAGCCAGGATGGCCAAGAGATTGGCTTTGGAGAAGCAGCTCCTAACCATAAAAAGGTGAAAGCAAAGAGATGGGTCTAAGTCCCATATATGGTGGCAGCAACTTAAATAGGGTCAGAGAAAATACTGACATCATAAAAATGCCCAAAGAGATTGTGACTAAATATGAAGATGGTGATGACATTACCAAATGGTTTACAGCTTTTGAGAGGGCTTGTGCAACCAGAAAAGTGAACAGATCTCACTGGGGAGCTCTCCTCCTTTGGCAATTGTTCACTGGAATGTGTAGGGATAGACTCCTCACACTCTCTGGTAAAGATGCAGAATGTTATGACCTCATGAAGGCTACTCTGATTGAGAGCTTTGGATTCTCAACTGCGGAGTACATGATTAGGTTCAGGGGGCTCATAAATCCTTGAACCAGACCTGGGTTGATTTTGTTGACTTCTAAGTCAAAACAATAGATGGTTGGATAACTGGCAAGAACATCTGTTAAGTAATTGCTTCAATGACAAACTGCTTCAACATCTGGTAGACCTAGGTCCATTTTCTCCCCATGAATTGGGAAAGAAAGCAGACCTCTGGGTCAAGACTAGGGTGACCAAGACTTCCACAGGGGGTGACCAAAAGAAAGGGGTCACAAACCCTCCCCAGGGGAAGGGTGGGAAGACATCCAAGGACAAAAGTAAAGAGTCTTCTAAGGGGCCCCAAAAAATATGCTCAGGAGGGTGGGCCCTGAGCCTCTTCACAGTCCACAAATGGGTTTAGAGTAAAATCTTTGATCCCAAGAAGGCCTGGTGTCACAACTGTAAACAGCATGCGCACTTTGAGGGTGGGGTGGATTTAGCCACACTTGCTGCCTGGCCGTCTAGCATGCAAAAATACAGGCAGCAACTCTTGATAAATAAGAATACAGTAGAAGCCCTGAGGGATAAAAGTGCCAGTGTCACTATAGTGACAGACAAACTGGTTTCCCCAGGACAGTACCTGGCCGGACAGACATATCCAGTCACAAATGCTGACATTCAAACTAAAGTCCATCCCATGGCAATGGTAACTTTAGAATGCGGAGGGATCACTGGCCTGAAACAGGTGGTAGTCTCCTCTGCAATTCCAGTAGAATGTCTGCTAGGGAATTATATGGAGTCCTCAGCATGGGCTGAGGTAGAGCTCAAGTCCCATGAAGCCATGCTGGGCATCCCTGAACTGGTGTGTGTCAAGACAAGGGCACAGAGCAGAGCACAGGGTGAAAAAGAAGTGTTGGAATCTGGAATAGTGGCCCAACCTTCCAAGAGTAAAGGAAAGAAGACTGGGAAAGCAGCTTCTGTACAGCAAAACAGAACCCCTCTTCTCAGGAAGATGTTCTATCCCCTGGAGGAGCTGAGTCATTGGAACTGGAGCCTTATCAGGTTGAGTTCTTGGGCCCAGGGGGTCCCTTAAGGGAACATCTGTGTAAGGGACAAAAGAGTTGTCCCACTCTTGAAGGCCTAAGACAGTAAGCAGCGGAGCAAGAAAAAGGCAATGTCAGTGGAACCCACAGGGTCTATTGGGAAGATGGACTCCATTACACTGAGGCAAGAGATCCCAAACCTAGTGCCACTAGGATAGTGGTAGTGCCTCAGGGGTTTAGGGAGTTCATTCAGACCTTAGCCCATGACATTCCCCTTGCTGGGCATTTGGGACAAACCAAGACTTGGGAGAGATTAGTCAACCATTTCTACTGGCCCAATATGTCCCAGAAGGTTAAGGAGTTTTGCACCTCCTGCATCACCTGTCAAGCCAGTGGTAAGACAGGTGGCCATCCAAGCCCTCCCCTCATTCCACTTCTAGTGGTGGGGTCCCCTTTGAGAGTGTGGGAGTGGACATAGTGGGTCCACTTGAACCTCCCACAGCATCAGGGAACCAATATATTCTGGTAGTAGTAGCTCATGCTACCAGATACCCTGAGGCAAAATCCCTTAGGCCCACTACGGCTCCTGCAGTAGCTAAAGCACTCATAGGTATTTTTACCAGAGTGGGATTTCCTAAGGAGGTGGTTTCTGATGGAGATACCAACTTCATGTCAGCTTACCTGAAACACATGTGGAATAAGTGTGGGGTGACTTACAAGTTCCCCACACCATACCATCCACAAACCAATGGTCGTGTAGAAAGGTTTAACAAGACATTGAAGGGCAAGATCATGGGGCTCCCTGAAAAACTCAAAAGGAGATGGGATGTCCTCTTGCAATGCCTGCTTGGTGCCTACAGAGAGGGGCCCCAGAAAGGAGTAGGGTTTTCCCCCTTTGAACTTCTGTTTGGCCATCCTGTAAGGGGACCACTGGCACTTGTAAAAGAAGGCTGGGAGAGACCTCTCCATGAGCCTAAACAAGATCTAGTGGACTGTGGACTATGTACTAGGCCTCCGCTCTAGGATGGCAGAGCACATGGAAAAGGCAAGCAAAAACCTTGAGGCCAGCCAACAACTCCAGAAGTTGTGGTATGACCAAAAGGCTGCTATGGGTGAGTTTCAGCCAGGGCAGACAGTCACTTACTTAATGGACCTGGGGACTAGCAGGACCCCCAAGAGGGTGATCCATGTTAACCGCCTTAAACTCTATCATGACAGCACAGATGTAAACATGCTGATGGTTACTGATGAGGATCAGGAAGCAAAGAGTGAACCTGTCCCTGACCTCCTCTCCACTGACCCTAAAGATGGCTCAGTAGATGGAGTTGCTTACTCATACAACCTCTCTGGCCAACAGCAAGCTGACTGCAGGAGGGTCCTCCAGCGGTTTGCTGAGCTCTTTTCCTTGACCCCTGGTCAGACACACCTGTATACCCATGATGTGGACACAGGAGACAGTTAACATATCAAGAACAACATATTCAGACAGTCTGGCCAAGTCAAAGAAAGCATCAAAGTGGAAGTCCACAAGATGCTGGAGTTGGGAGTGATAGAGCACTCTGACAGTCCCTGGGCTAGCTCAGTGGTCTTGGTCCCCAAACCTCACACCAAAGATGGCAAGAGAGAGCTGAGGTTTTGTGTGGACTACAGAGGACTCAACTCTGTCACCAAGACAGATGTTCACCCCATCCCAAGGGCAGATGAGCTAAGAGACAAATTAGGTGCAGCCAAATTCTTACGTACCTTTGTTTTGACAGTAGGTATTGGCAAATCAAAATGGCACCTGGAACAAAAGAAAAGACAGCATTATCTACACCTGATAGGCATTATCAGTTTACTGTTATTCCCTTTGGCTTAAAGAATGCCCCTGCCACCATCCAAAGGTTGGTGAATCAAGTCCTTGCTGGCTTGGAGTCCTTTAGTGCAGCACATCTAGATGATATTGCTGTCTTTAGCTCTAACTGGCAGGATCACCTGGTCCCCTGAAGAAGGTTTTGCAGGCCCTGCAAGCAGCAGGTCTCTCTAGCAAGGTATCCAAATGCCAGATAGGGCAGGATACTGTGGTTTACCTGGGACACCTTGTAGGTGGAGGCCAAGTTCAGCCAATCTATCCCAAGATCCAGACTAGTCTGGACTGGGAAGCTCCAAAAACCCAGACTCAAGTCAGGGCATTCCTTGGCTTGACTGGGTACTATAGGAAGTTTGTGAAGGGATATAGATCCATAGTGACACCCCTCACTGAACTCACCTCCAAGAAAATGCCCAGAAAAGTTAACTGGACCTTGGACTGTCAAAAGGCCTTTGACACCCTGAAAGAAGCTATGTGTTCAGCACCAGTTTTAAAGATCCAGATCATTCAAAGCAGTTCATTTTGCAGACTGATGCCTCTGAGCATGGGCTAGGAGCAGTCCTGTCCCAAACCAATGATGATGGCCTTGACCAGCCTGTTGCTTTTATTAGCAGGAGATTACTCCCCAGGGAGCAGCATTGGAGTGCCATTGAGAGGGAGGCCTTTGCTGTGGTTTGGTCCATGAAAATGTTGAGACCATACCTGTTTGGTACTCACTTCACAGTTCAAACTGACCACAGACCTCTTAGATGGTTAATGCAGATGAAAGGAGAGAACCCTAAACTGTTGAGGTGGTCCGTATCCCACCAGGGAATGGACTTTATAGTGGAACACAGACCTGAGACTGCCCATGCCAGTGCTGATGGCCTTTCCAGGTTTTTCCACTTAGAAAATGAAGACTCTCTTAGGAAATGTTAGTCTCATCCTCTTTCATTTGGAGGGTGGTTGTCTAGGGAAATGCCTCCCTTGGCATGGTTACCCCCTAACTTTTTGCCTTTTGTTGATGCCAGTTATGATTAAAAGTGTGCTGGGATCCTGCTAACCAGGCCCCAGCACCAGTGTTCTTTCTCTAAACTGTACTTTTGTTCCCACAATTGGCACAGCCCTGGCACACAGATAAGCCCCTTGTAACTAGTACCCCTAGTACCAAGGGCTCTGTGGCCAGGGAAGGTCTCTAAGGGCTGCAGCATGTATGATGCCACACTGGGGACCCCTCTTCCAGCACATGTACACTGCCTCACAGCTTGTGTGTGCTGGTGGAGAGAAAATGACTAAGCCGGCACGGCACTCCCCTCAGAGTGCCATGCCCTCAACCCACTGCCTGTGGCATAGGTAAGTCACCCCCTCTCGCAGGCCTTACAGCCCTAAGGCAGGGTGCACTATACCACAGGTGAGGGCATATTTGCATGAGCACTATGCCCCTACAGTGTGTAAGCCAAACCTTAGACATTGTAAGTGCAGGATAGCCTTAAAGAGTATATGGCCTGGGGGTCTGTCATTTACGAACTCCACAGTTCCATAATGGCTACACTGAAATCGGGGAAGTTTCGTATCAAACTTCTCAACACAATAAATCCACACTGATGCCAGTGTGGGATTTGTTGAAAAATACACACAGAGGGCATGTTAGAGATACCCCCTGTATACCAGTCCAATTCCTAGTGTTAGGCATACCAGCTCCTGCTAGCCTGCCACAACCAGACGGGTTTCTTGCCACATGGGTTGAGTGCCTTTGTCACTCTGTGGCCATGAACAAAGCCTCCACTGGGTGGAGGTGCCTCTCACCTCCCCCTGCAGGAACTGTAACACCTGGCAGTGAGCCTCAAATGCTCATGCCTGTTGTTACAGTGACCCAGGGCATCCCAGCTAGTGGAGATGCCCGCACCTCCGGACACAGCCCCCACTTTTGTCGGTAAGTCCAGAGGAGATAATGAGAAAAACAAGGAGGAGTCACCCACTAGTCAGGACAGCCCCTAAGGTGTCCTGAGCTGAGGTGACCCCTGCCTTAAGAAATCCTCCGTCTTGGTTTTGGAGGATTCCCCCAATAGGAATAGGGATGTGTCCCCCTCCCCTCAGGGAGGAGGCACAACGAGGGTGTAGCCACCGTCAAGGACAGTAACCATTGGCTACTACCACCTAAACACACCCCTAAATTGAGTATTTAGGGCAAACCCTGAACCAAGGAAATCAGATTCCTTCAACCTACAACAAGAAGAAGGACTGCTGACCTGAAAGCCCCGCAGAGACGACGGAGTCAACAACTGACTTGGCCCCAGCCCTACAGGCTTGTCTCCAGACTCAAATAACCTGCACAGCCACACATATATCAGGACCAGCGACCTCTGAGGACTCAGAGGACTGCCCTGCACCTAAAGGGCCAAGAACCCTCCAAGAACAGCGGCTCTGTTAAAAAAAGGAGACAATAAACCAACTTTAAAGAGGCTTTAACTTCCCGCCACAAGTGTGAGTCTTCACACTCTGCACCCGACGCCCTCGGCTCGAGTTTGGAGAAACCAACACCGCAGAGAGAACTCCCAGGTGACTCCAACGACGTGTACACCCTGAGTCGACCCCCCTGTACCCTCACAGCAATGCCTGCAGTGAGGATCCAGAGCCTGACCGTGACTGCCTGGCAACAAAGGAACCTGACGCCTGGACCAAACACTGCACCCGGGAGCGAGAGGAACCACCTACCAGTGCAGGAGTGACCAGCAGGCAGCCCTCATCCTAGCCCAGTCAGTGGCTGGCCCAAGAAGCCCCCCTGTGCCCTGCCTGCATCGCCAGAGTGACCCCTGGGTCCCTCCATTGTTTTCAAAACAAAACCCAACGCCCACTTTGCACACTGCACCCGGCCTCCCATGTGCCGCTGAGGGTGTGTTTTGTGTGCTTGTGTGTGTCCTCCCTAGTGCTCTACAAAACCCCCCTGGTCTGCTCCCTGAGGATGCAGGTACTTACCTACTAGCAGACTGAAACCAGAGCACCCCTGTTCTCCATAGGCACCTATGTGTTTAGGGCCCTCCTTTGACCTCTGCACATGACCGGCCCTGTGTTGCTGGTGTGGGCTTTGGGTTGCCTTCCCCTCCCCCCTGCCTCCTCCTGCCCCCCCTCCCCCCGGAGACTGACTGTGTAAGAGCTTCACTTACCTGAGAAACTAATGATTACTTACCTCCCCCAGGAACTGTTGATTTTTGCTATGTCCACTTTTAAAATAGCTGTTTGCCATTTTCAACAGAACGGTGTGTACTACTATTTTCAATCAAACTTCTATACTTATCTATGTGGAGTACTTTGCAATTTATGTACTTACCTAAAATTTGAATCTTGTGGTTCTAAAAATAAATTAAGAACATATATTTTTCTATATAAAACCTATTGGCCTGGAGTTAAGTCTTTGAGTGTGTATTCCTCATTTATTGCCTGTGTGTGTACAACAAATGCTTAATACTACCCTCTGATAAGCCTACTGCTAGGCCACACTACCACAAAGTAGAGCATTAGTATGATCTAATTTTGCCACTATCAACCTCTAAGGGGAACCCTGGGACTCTGTGCACACTATTTCTCACTTTGAGACAGTATATACAGAGCCAACTTCCTACAGAAAAGTATTTTATTTTGATTTCTCATACCCTTGAGACTGCAAATGGTAAACAGCAGCATCCACACAGCCGCAAAGTTAATGTTATTAGTAGGAGCCGAAACATCTAAGTTGAAAATTGCCCTTATATGTTTGACAGGCACTTCACAACATCTTCACCATCTTTACTGTGGAAAGATTTTACCTAATAAATATCTGTAAAACGTTCCTTTCATCTTCCATTTATAAACCCCCAGCACCTTGTTACGGTTGCAGCCTCTTGGTTGGCTTCCCACAAGATAACCTTTGTCTCACAGACCACTGCATGATCTTTGCCAGAAGGAACCCTTTTCAGACTATCCCAGCACACCCTTATATGACTATACACCTTTATGGCTGGGTAGTATGGTCATATAACTGGGTCTTGTACCATTTCCATACTTTGGTATTCCTATCTATGATATGTCCATATCTCTTGTCCATGCCCTGCCAAGAAACCCAACCTCCTAAGTCATTGTGTTACACATCCTTGTGTTACTAGAGCTCTCTAAACCACAATGTGATAGATCTTAGTTCCCAACCATGATACTGCCAGGTTTCTGTCATGAAATGCCTCTCCACTCGAGCTTCACCCCAGCTTCTCACTTCCACCCTCCAAAACCTGAGCCTAAAGCCCACGCCTTTCAGTGTGATGCTCCGCATGGCACCAATTCTCTTCCATCCGGCTCACCTGATCCCCTGCTAGTCCTGGACATTGTGGATATTTAAATATTGTTGAATGCAAATTTCTCCTCTGTTTGTTCTGTCTGTGTCTTTCTCGCTCACTAATCCAGACCACAATGTAATCCTCCTGTTCTTGTGCACTGTACTCATTGCCTTTGCAAGCAAAATGAACAAATGTAAACAAAAGAAATTATGCCCTTAGCATAGCAGACAGTGAAAATCGCGACGGGTGCAACTGCACCCGTCGCACCCCTGCAACACCGCCGGCTCCATTCGGAGCCGGCTTCTGTGTTGCAGGGCCTTTCCCGCTGGGCCGGCGGGCGCTCCCTTGGCGGGCGCCTGCCGGCTCAGCGGGAAAGTCTGAATGGCCCCCGCGGTCATTCGGCGGAGTAAGTTTGGCGGGCGGCGACCGCCGCCCGCCAAACTCAGAATGACCCCCCAAGTGGCCTATTTGCAAAAATAATATGTGCAGGGTTCAAACGTTTTTCTTAGGATCCCACCGCAAGTGCTACCGAATTTCAGAGTTGCTGAAAAACAAAGATGTCTAGTCTTGATTCCAGCTCTGGCCTCTTTCTTCACATGCTACACTTCCTGTCTCTTTGTCTCACTCTTGCAGGTTTTTCATGCTTGCTTTCTCGCATTGTCCTTGTTTTCCTATATTTCTCTACCTCCTTCTTTTCCCCTTTGCTACTTTGCTCTCAGTTGCTATTGGTCAAAGTCTGGTAATGACAAATTAAGTCCTGGTCCCTACAAATGAGTCATTGGCCACCACCTCTGACCATAAGGAACTAACTGAACATTGTAAACACTCAAGACTTAACATCAGCCTCTTTGCACCTCAAAAGAATACATACAACATGCTTTTCACAGTGGTTGATGTGAAGGTGGGTACAGTTGTGAAAGTAATTTAAATAAGTAGTAGACTTACAGCTTAGAGTAGAGTACATAAAGCATCATGAACTCTAAAAGTTCATGTAGCAAGCATGGCAGATAAGAGACCCAGGACAAATATTTCATAGATCTGATGCATCTGCTGCATTAATTTCTCATTTATCTTTGGGAAAAAAATGACTTTCACCTGACAAGCTAATACTACAATTAGGCCTACATCACCAAATCACGGTTAAATTAGAAAAGCATTTAGTCCTATTTATTTAAGCAATACTTAAACTGTACTCATTTACTACTGTGAAATTAAGAAACACTTTAACCATCCTCCACTTCTGATGCTGACACATGTGAACTCGGCTCTAAGAGCAGCATATGATCTTTAAAATTAAAAGGACAATGTGTAATAAGTTTCTACTCACCTTTGTTATTCACTGAATGGGGACTTGGGGGGCAGCTGACTACAGGGCGGTCTGCCCCCGGGCTAATGTGGGGAATGGAATAGTCCAGTGACTGCTCCTTGGGCTATAATTGGGCTACATGACCATTTATACGGCCATTTTAGTTCGCCAGCCACCATTTTGTTAATAATTAGCATGGTGGCTTGCTGTAGTGTCAGGATCTGTTTTTCCAACCCGTCCTTCCCAAGAATAGGTGGCAGGGAGGTGGGGAGGATTCCCCTCCTTGATAAGGAGGATTTGACAGGTTAGTTTTCTTGAAACAGGTGTGCACGGAAGGAATAGTGTATGGTTGTCGCTTGAAGCAGGTGCATAGGCCGTTTGTCAGAGAATTTGGCATGGGTTAGCCAAGTTTATTGTTGTTGGCATCGGTGATCCAAGCGGAAAGGAAACAGGTAGGCAAGAGTATGCCTGGGTAAGGCAGGCAGTGTAAGGTTCAGAAACAAGTTAAATTAGTTACAGGTTTAATAGCTGCAGTTAAATGGGATAGGAGGTTGAAAGCCTCAAGGGAGGAAGTTTAACCCAAATCAGGGGGTAGAGCTTTGCAGTTTAAGTTGCGGGGGAAGGCACCTTTGTAGGAGATGGGGGAAGAGAGTAATTTAGGTAATCCAATGTATATTGAGATTTTAGTTGTGTAAGGTTTAAGGCCAAGCTCTATGATGTGATGTGCACCTGTTTCAATAATGCAGCCTTTTTCACACAACAAGGTGTCAGTTGTCTGTGCTGATCCCCACCCCATTTCCCCAATGGCACACTTTTTAACACTGTAGGCGTTAATTGGGTTGGCCTCCGGGCGCAGAGCTGCATTCCGCATAGAAATAGTTTCCTCACTGAGGTCTAATTTTACCGACATGGGTTTGAGAGGAGGAACAGGTGGCAACCAATAAATCAACTGTCACGTCGCACGCTCTTAGCAAGTAAAACTTAAATGAGAATTTAAAGAAAGCAAACACAAATATTTCAGTTACTCCATTCCGTGATTTGCCAAAGCAAGCAAACTGGAAAATCAAATTTCCCTGCTAAATGAATGGGGTATGCCCCGCATTTGAGCGTTCGTAGTCTCAGATTAAACGTTTTATTTACACCGAGTTCCGAACGCCCCGCTTCATTTCCTCCGCCCTGAATTAATGATTGAATCACGTGCTGGTACATACCTGGTACTTTTCGTCTAATGTGAAAACAATTCTCCTCAACTCTCGGTGCTGCTGGGCGTGAGACAGGGCGGCGCGTGGCAGAGGGTATTCCCTGAACAATCCCAAATATACAGGACACGGAGTAAGCATTCGAGCAGGGCTCGACATGGTCTGAGACCCAGCTCGCTGCAGTCCCCTATTCAGCTACCGGGCGTCACGCTAATGGCCAGGAAGTAAATCAAGCCCAGTGATCTCACAGTGCACTCGGATTTCTGTCTTTTTGCCAGCTGACTTCAGCTCTCTATGTAGGAAAGTACTAAACATAAACAATATATTCAACTATGTACTTTATTTTGAAAAGTACACGGACGTGTTAAACAGATACAAGAAAAATGATATTTATGATAAAGTCTTAAAGCATAGGCCCATGGTCCATGTTCTGTTTGACTCTTTCCGCCAGTCCAAGCTTTCCCACTAATAACGCTGTATACTGGATTTTTTCAACCAATGCTTCTAATATGAATAGGGAAACTGCGCATCCCAGAATACAGCGTGCTGTTGACTACAAAGCCAGGAGTGACTGAAGGCCTTAGTCAAGACGTTCAGTCACTTGTCATCTATAAGAATGTCTAAAAACAAACAAACAGAAAAACAGATACATTCACAGTCAAATGGACCTATGCAAGCAAAGATGCACTAAAATCAATTTAAGTTGATACAACTGACACCACTTATAAACTTGGATTTGGTGGTACTGCAAAGTTCAGTGCAGAAGGTCTGCTTTGATGTTCAAATGTCATTGTTACCCGTTTATGTTGATCACTTCATTATCCTTCAGGTCAATGTGTACAACACAAAGTACATAAACGCTCGGTGTATTCAAAAGTTAACATTTGAATAAAAAAACAGATGTTAAAAGTGGAGCGTTTGTGTACTGCACATGGTGGGACAGCCCTATCCTATGCCTTTTTTGCATTACCTTCTTTCCTCTAAGGCTACATGCCAGTAGAGGTTGGGTATGGCTTGTTAAGACTCTTTCCCAAGTATAGGTAGTACGTGAAACATTTTTCTAGTACAAAAAAATCACTCTCTAGTATTTACAATTGCCGAAGTCATTTTCTGGTCTCTATTGCTAATTAAAGGATTCCATAGACAAGCAACAGGTGGCACAGAAACTTGTCAGACCCTGTCTGACGACTGTCCCATCGCCTTCTAGTAGTTGTGCATCTCACTTGGTCTATGTCCCTTGAAACAGATGTTCCTCCCAGAGAGATGCTGCCGTTATGTGGACTCTCTGCCTTACCTCAAGGTGGCTGCCTTAGCTAATCCACATTCCACTCCTAGACTACCATGGTAGAGTAGTGTAATGATAGGTCACAGTTTTAGGGGTTTCAGTCAGCACATCATAATTCCAACACCAGTTTAGATAGTTAGCATCCTCGTTCCAAATAAACCATATTAGGCAGTCCATCTCCTGGGTCAGCTCTGCATTTTTCAGGGGGCCCATGTGCAAGCCTTCATTACGCCTCTATCTGCAAAGCATGTAGAATATGATTGCATTGTTTAATGAAATGTGCATTAAACCTGTTGCCAGAAGCACCAATAATGGCTTGATCTAAGTACAAGAGACATATGTCTCACTTTTTGGGGTCTCAGCTTCCAGACCCCAAAAAGGGAGACATATGTCAGAGCTTACTTTAAGGATATTCATGCCCAGAACTTTCTTACAGAGCAGATTAACGGCCTGATTTAGATCTCAACGGATGGAATACTCTGTCACAAACATGAGGGATATTCCGTCCGCAGTATTACGATCCCCATAGGATATAATGGGATCGTAATATGGCGGACGGGATATCTGTCACGTTTGTGATGGAGTAACCAGCCCACCAAACTCTAAATCAGGCCCTCAGTCAGGAACTGTGTATAACCTGCAGCTAATCTGTAATATTTGCACTGCCTTGAGTTCTTATGTAGCCCTTTTTTATTAGAAAAAGGAGTTTAGGATTGAGTCAGAACTTGATCTGACAATCAGTGATTAACTGTTGCCTCTCATATACAGAGTTAAATACAGTATGAAAAAGGTACAATGAACAGGACAGGACAAAAAGGCTAATATAGTCTTGCTAATTTACAAACAATAGCCAGTTACAGAAGTGCCCTTACATTTACAGAATCTTGCTTGTAAACACAATGCTAACGTTGTGATAATGGATAATTCTTCTACCCTCCAATGGGAGAAGAATTTCGCTAACTGACTGTAAGGGAGAAATTATAAGTGCTGTGTAAGAGACGTAGGCGCAGTTTAGCTGGGAAGTAGACCTAGTCCAGTAGTAGTTGGCTAGGAAGTAGTTTGAGATTCGATTGTGAAGGACAGGGAAAAAGTTTGAAAAGAGAACACAATTTGGCTATCACCTGCCAGGATATGAAAGAAACTGAAGGATGAAACAAAGCTTTTGAGGCTTGTAGTATAGGAAGGGAAATGCAGAGTGCCGAGGGCTTATCTCTGTGGGATACCAAGTGGTAATGGAGAACAGAGTGAGGAACACCAAGAGACTGGGAAAGTTTTATCTAAAAGGTAAGAGCAGCACCAGCTGCATCCTCTCACAGTGATACAAAGAGTGAGAAGTGTAAACACGAGGGTGGAGCGATCAATGGTATCAAACACAGCTCATATGTCTAGGAGTTTGAGGATAGACGAAAGATAGTTACGATGGGTTGGGTTATTCATTTTGCAATATGGGAGAGGGTGATTTCAGTTGAGTGGCCACTTGAATTGTCATTGTTGGGGGTCAGAAAGGTTCTGGGAAGAAAGGAAATTGGGAAACAGAATAATAGAAATGGGATTGATGGGTCAGCCATGTAATTGAGTAGACATACTACCAAAGTTGATTAAAAGCACCAGAGCTGAGTGAGTTATCGAAGAGACAAGCTAACCAAGACAGAACTCCTGATGTGATAGCCATAATTTCTCAATCTCGGGTTTTCTGGATGGATTGTTATGACACTGTGCTAAAACCTGTAGGCAAATAAATTGTTTCAGAGAATTACACAGGCTGCCATAGTAGGCAAGATTTTTGGTGTTGGTGATCTAGCCAAAAATTGTGGGAATAGAAGATATGCAGTATAATAATCATTACTAGGCCTTCTTAGGAGAGATAGTATTTTTGCCAACTGTAGTTTCGTATACATTTGTACATTTATGGCTATATGTTGAATGATTGCTTGTGGAAAGCTTACACTCAGTACAATAGGCTAAAATTGTGTATAGCCACAAGCCAATGATAAAGAATATATGCCTGTTTGTTTATTATGAAAATGTACGAAAAAGGCAGTTTGCCTGAGATATTCATTGTAAAAAAACATGACCGTAACAGGCATTTATGGGTGGATTGTTATAATTCTGAATCAAGGCCTACAAATAGTTTTTTTGTTACATGTTACATGGAATCTTATAGATTACCTTAGTAGGCAAGGGATCTGGTGTTGGAGACCCCCTTGGATATACCATAAGTATAAAAGATTTGTACGGCAAGACTTTTTGCTAGTAGAGAAACTATTTTGCTTTGCCAATAGTAATTTTTTCAACATTTGCAATTTTATGACTCTATGTCTTATAAGTTGCCTTGTGGGAAAGCTTATGCTCAGTATAGTAGGCCTGAGTTGGTTATGGTGACAAGGTAACGATAACAGCTATAGGTTTGATTGTTGTGCAAGGAAATGTTATGCTCAATGCTGTATGTTTGGCCTTTTCATTATGAAAATGTATTATAAAGGCAGTAGGCTTGGATTATTTATTGTTAAAAGCATATGGTAAAGTTGGTAGGCCTCTAACCGTGGATTGTTGTCACATTATATTACAAGCTGTAGAAGGGTATTTTACTGCATGTAAGCTCACAGAGTACCTTTGTAGGTAAGGGTTTTGATGTTGGTTACCCACTCTGACACACCCTGGGAATAGAATTTTCACTGTGATGATGATTGTTAGGTCATGTTGAGAGGATCTCTATTTTGTTTTGCCAACCTTAATTTTGTGCATATTTGTAATGTTATAAATGTATGCCTGATTGTTCCCAGCTTCTGCACACTTTTGTAGGCATGGGCTGCATATAGTGTTGAAACATTGTAAAGGGTAGTGGCCTTATTAATTCACTGGGAAAAGTTATGGCAGATCCTTAGGCGCGATCTGTTTATATTGAAAATTTATGCCAAATCAAGTAGGGCTTACTTAGTTATTGTGAATAGTATGGGTAAAGGGGAACATCTTTTAATGGTAGAGTTATTACAATATGCTAAAGCCTGTAAGAAGGCATTTTGTTACATGGATATTACTGTAGTAGGCAAGGTTTTGGTAATCCTTGCTAAACACTTCTAGTAGGAATTTTGTATTGTTTCAACAACTGCATTTTGCACATATTTGTAATTTTATTATGCTATGGTTGCCTTGTGGGAAGGAATTCAAGTGAAGGGACACAGTAGGTCTGAGTTGCTTATGGTGACAAGCCAACAATATAGGTTATAGACCTGATGGTTTAGGGTGAGAAGTTATGATAAAAGCATATTGATTGTGAAACGCATATGTTAAAGTCAATAAACATATAAGGGTAGATTTTGTAGACTCTGTATTAAAATCTACAGATAGGTATTTTTTACATTGAATCTCACAGATTCCCATAGTAGGCAAGCATTTTGGTGCTGCTTACACCCTCTGATAAACTATGGGTATAGAACATTTATACTAGCGTAACCCTTGTGGGACTGTTTTAGGAGAGATATTATTTTGCTGTGACAGCTCCAATTTTGTACACTGTGTAGTTGTATGACTGAATGCCTGAGGGTTGTCTTGTGGGAAAGTTTATATTCAGTACAGGAAGCCTTAGTTGGTTATAGTGATAAGCCATTGATAACAGCTACAGGCCTGATTGGTTCACCAGTAAAAATATTTTGGTTGCCATAGGTCTGTTTATCATGAAAACCTATGATAAACACATTAGGCTTGACATATTGATTGTGAAAAACATATGTTAAAATCAACAGGAATAAAAGGATGGATTGCTATTTCTCTGTATTAAAGCCTACACATAGGTATTTGTTGTCAAATTACCTTTGTAAGAAAAGATTTTGGTGTTGGTTATGCCTCTGACAAACTCTAGAGGCAGACGATTTGCACTGTAATAATACTTGCTAGAATCTCTTCATATATGTCTGCCAGGATCTTGTAATGAAAAAATATTAGATACATATATGTAGGGGTGGTTGTTGGCCACCAGGTGGAGTCCTTCAGTGATGTCCTCTTCCCCAAAACACCTATTTCCAAAGGGAGAGGGTGTAACACCCTCTCTCAGAGGAAATCCTTTGTTCTGCCTTCCTGGGCCAGGGCTGCCTGGACCCCAGGAGGGCAGAAACTTGTCTGAGGGGTTGGCAGCAGCTGCAGTGGAAACCCCGGAAAGGCAGTTTGGCAGTACCCGGGTTCTTTGCTAGAGACCCGGGGGATCATGGAATTGTCCCGCCAACACCAGCAGGGTATTGGGGTGACAATTCCATGATCTTAGACATGTTACACAGCCATGTTCGGAGTTACCATTGTGACGCTATACATAGGTAGTGACCTATGTATAGTGCACGCATGTAACGGTGTCCCTGCACTCACAAAGTCCGGGGAATTTGCCCTGAACAATGTGGGGGCACCTTGGCTAGTGCCAGGGTGCCCACACACTAAGTAACTTTGCACCCCACCTTCACCAGGTGAAGGTTAGACATATAGGTGACTTATAAGTTACTTATGTGCAGTGGTAAATGGCTGTGAAATAACGTGGACGTTATTTCACGCAGGCTGCAGTGGCAGGCCTGTGTAAGAATTGTCTGAGCTCTCTATGGGTGGCAAAAGAAATGCTGCAGCCCGTAGGGATCTCCTGGAACCCCAATACCCTGGGTACCTCAGTACCATATACAAGGGAATTATATGGTAAATTTAGTCACTAGCCTGCAGTGACAAATTTAGAAAGCAGAGAGAGCATAAACACTGAGGTTCTGGGTAGCAGAGCCTCAGTGATACAGTTAGGCACCACACAGGGAACACATATATGCCACAAACCTATGAACACTGGGGTCCTGGCTAGCAGGATCCCAGTTACACATAACAAACATACTGACAAAATAGGGTTTTCACTATGAGCACCTGGCCCTGGCTAACAGGATCCCAGTGAGACAGTGAAGACACCCTGACATATACTCACAAACAGGCCAAAAGTGGGGGTAACAAGGCTAGCAAGAGGCTACCTTCCTACCCACCCCCCCAAATGAAGGACAACAAGGCTAACCTTGGCCATTTGAGTCTTTATTGTCTAAGTGATGATAAGTAGAGAGTATCTCTGCAATAGCTTGGTTACTCCCTTTATCATCCACTATTTGGTTACTTCCCTGTGGGGATGTAAACCACCCTGTTTGAAGTTTTTTAGCTTGCCAACAATGTGAAGTCATATTTTCAGAGTTCCTATTAGTATGTTTAAGTTTAGAGCAGTGGGAATTGGCCACTGGACCTATATCAAAGGATGAGAATGCCAGACAGGGACGCTGTCTCAGTAAAGCCATGGCTGGGCAATAAATGTGTCCATATGGCTGTAAGAGAGAACAGGGTAGCTGTTTCTCTTGAGTTGGAGCAGGGCAGGGATGCTGTCCTATGAGCTCCACACTAGGGCAGGGCTTCTGTCCTAAGTGTTGTGAGGCAGTGCAGGGTTGCTGCACGAAAGTTTCTCTGGGAGGGTTCGAGGGATGCTCCATGTTAAATAAAATGGTGCACTTTTTCTCACCGATATTAGTTATCCCACAGAGAGGTACTTCTACCTCAGGCAGTTCAGCTGTGCTGGCTGATGGGTCCCTTGGTATAGGTGCCACCCCAGGAGAGGTTTCTCCCACCACAGGAATGGGATCCTGAATGGTAGAGTGAGTAGGGGACACTGTGATGCCCTTTTTACCTGTTGTTGGAGAAGGATCCTGGGTTTTCAGGCCTTTTCCTCTCCTTTGCTTTTTCATTTTGTCTGAAATGAGAGGAATCAATTCCTCAGGGATACCCAGCATGGCTGCATGGGTATTAAACTCTACCTCAGCCCAACCCGAGGCCTCTAGGTCATTACCTAAGAGACAGTCTACAAGTAAGTCAGGTGATATTACCACCTGCTTAGGGCCAGTAACTCCACCCCAACTAAACTGAATTATAGCTAAGGGAAGAAACTTAGGGGAGTTATGGACATCAATAATCTTGTACTGTTGTCCAATAATGTGTTGTTCAGGAGACACTAGGTTTTCAGTCACCAAAGTGATACTGGCACCTGTGTCCCTGTAGGCCTGAGCCTCAACACCATTTACTGAAACTGTCTGCCTGTACTTATCCATTGTAAGGGAACAAGCAGCCAGTGTGGCAAGGCCAATGCCACCAGATGTGACAGAAACTGTCTTGGCACTGACTACCCCAGTTTCTATGATGGACCCATAAGTGAACCCAACTACACCTTTATTTTGACTGTTGCCAGCAGTCCCACCACTATTACCACTACTGCTAGGGACACTAGAGTTTGATGTATTAGTGGTGGTAGGCTCAGGGGGTTTACCTGGACAGGACTTATCCCCTGGCCTATGGCCTTTGTTTTTACACACAGAGCACAAAGGCTTTTTAATGTGTGTGTGTTGTGAAGAAGAGGAAGAATTTGATTTATCCCCACCCCCTGAAGAATGTTTAGGATTTGAAGAAGGATCTTTGGTTTTACCCTTATCCCCATGCTTATCCTGAGATTTCTCACCATCTTTCTTCTTGCCATCCTTGTCACCTCCTGTACGAACTTTTCTGTTTACTCTTGTTCTGACCCACTTGTCTGCCTTCTTTCCCAATTCTTGGGGAGAGGTCAGATCTGAGCCCACTAGGTATTGGTGTAACAAGTCAGACACACAGTTATTCAGAATATGCTCTCTCAGAATAAGATTATACAGGCTTTCATAGTCAGATACCTTACTGCCATGTAACCACCCTTCCAAGGCTTTCACTGAACAGTCCACAAAATCTGTCCAGTCTTGAGAGGACTCTTTTCTGGTGCCTCTGAACTTAATCCTGTATTGTTCAGTGGTTAAGCCAAATCCATCTAAGCGTGCATCCTTCAACACTGTGTAGTTGTTAGCTTCACTTTCTCTAACAGTGAGGAGCCTATCCCTACCCTTTCCAGTGAAAGATAGCCACAAAATAGCAGCCCACTGCCTTTGAGGGACCAACCGTACCATACAGGCCCTCTCAAGTGCAGCAAACCACTTGTGGATGTCACCCCCTCCTTGTAAGGGGGGACTATCTTGTGCAGATTCCTGGAATCATGCTCTCTAACAGGATTACTATCAGGAATACTGCTGCCGCCACCATGGGGTCCTAACGCCACCCTCTGTCTTTCCTTCTCAATGTCTAGGGATTCCCTATGTAAGGCCAGCTGTTGCTGTTTAAGCTTCAGTCTGGTCTCTTCAACCCTCAACTTTTTGAGTTCCCTTTCTAACAAGTTATCCTCAGGGTGGGTGGGTTGGTAATGCTTTGACATAGATGATAAATTGGAAACTTCAGAGGGGAACCTGTCCCTAACTGTCTGGACCCTGGTAACCTGGCCTCAAGGAATAAAGGATGCCATACTGTGATGGGAACCTCCATTACTACCAGCATTACTACGTGCCCTGCTAGGGGGCAGACCCTTATCAGAACTCTCCCCAGCTTCCTCAAGGGGTTCCTCTGAATCAGATTGGGAAGCTTCTACTAACCTCTCATTGGATGGGCCAGACTGGTTCTGGTCATCCACAGAAACTCTTTTGTAGGGTTCTTTCCTATCACTAAACCTCTATCTAAGCAGAGACTCCTTAAGCTCTTGTAGTTCAAAATGTCATAAGTAGCATTGACAGTTTTGAGAGTGGAATCTACCACAGACATGATAGTAAAAGGTTTAGAGATAGGGAGAAGAAAGAAAAAGTTTTTAGAACTTTTGAAAGCACAGAGAAAAAACGTTTTTCTAACTTTTAGAAAACTTTTAGAAGTTTTAAGAAACTTTTCAGAACTTTGTAAAAAGTTTTAGAAAAGAAAAGCAAACTTTTTGGTTTAAGTGCACATACACTGAACTGTTTGGTATATGATTCTCTTATGAAAAGTACAAAATGACAAAGTGGTAAAGCAGTTACAAGTACTTATCCCACCGCTTCACCACCAATGTAGGAGGCTGGCCTGGCTTGTAGTGGGTACCAAAGGTACTTACACCTTGTGCCTGGTCCAGTTATCCCTTATTAGTAGAATAGAGGTTTTTCTAGCAGCTTAGGCTGATAGAAGGTAGCTATGGCAAAGCAGCTTAGGCTGAACTAGGAGACATGCAAAGCTCCTACTATACCACTTATATCATATGCACAATATCATAAGAAAACACAATACACAGAGTTACTAAAAATAAAGGTACTTTATTTTTATGACAATATGCCACAAGTATCTCAGTGAGTACCCTCAGAAAGAAGGTAAGTACTATACACAAGTTATATGTACACAAACCAAAATCAGGTAAGTAAGAGTCAGAAAAGTAATGCAAACAGTGTAGAATTACAATAGGTTGCGATAGGCAAGCATAGGGATAGGGGCAACACAAACCATATACTCCAAAAGTGGAATGCCAATCACGATTGGACCCCAGACCTATGGCAGCTTGTAGACGGTCGCTGGGACTGTAAGAAAACACTCAAGGTGTCCAAGATACCCCACCCCAAGACCCTGAAAAGTAGGAGTAAAGTGCACCTACTACCCCAAAAGGGCACAATAGTCGTGACACCAGCAGTGCACTGACAACGGATTTCCGGACCTGAGGACCTGCAAGGCAAGGGGACCAAGTCCAATAGTCGCGACAGTGTCCAGGGGGGACAGGAGCCCTGGAAACCCCGGATGAAGGTGCAAGGAAGCTGTTTCCAGATGGAAGAAGCTTGGAATTCTGCAAGAAAGAAGAGGACTAGGGACTTCTCCTTCGGAAGACAGATGTCCCACGTTGTGATGAAGCTTGCAGAGGTGTTCCCATGCAGAAATACTGCAAACAAGCCTTGCTAGCTGCAAGGGTTTCGGTAGAGGTTTTTGGGTGCTGCTGAGGACTAGGAAGGACCGGGATGTCGCCTTTTGGAGGAGGAGACAGAGGGGATACTCAGCAACTCAGAGAGCCCTCACAGAAGCAGGCAGCACCCGCAGAAGTACCCCAACAGGCACTTAGAAGAATAGTGAACTGGAGTCCACGCGAAGTTACAAAAGAGGGTCCCACGATGTCGGAGGCCAACTCAAAGGGTTGTGCACTGCAGTACACAAACCATATACTCCAAAAGTGGAATGCCAATCACGATTGGACCCCAGACCTATGGGAGCTTGTAGACAGTCGCTGGGACTGTAAGAAAACAGTCAAGGTGTCCAAGATACCCCACCCCAAGACCCTGAAAAGTAGGAGTAAAGTGCACCTACTACCCCAAAAGGGCACAATAGTCGTGACACCAGCAGTGCACTGACAACGGATTTCCGGACCTGAGGACCTACAAGGCAAGGGGACCAAGTCCAATAGTCGCGACAGTGTCCAGGGGGGACAGGAGCCCAGGAATCCCCGGATGAAGGTGCAAGGAAGCTGTTTCCAGATGGAAAAAGCTTGGAATTCTGCAAGAAAGAAGAGGACTAGGGACTTCTCCTTTGGAAGACAGATGTCCCACGTTGTGATGAAGCTTGCAGAGGTGTTCCCATGCAGAAATACTGCAAACAAGCCTTGCTAGCTGCAAGGGTTGTGGTAGAGGTTTTTGGGTGCTGCTGAGGACTAGGAAGGACCGGGATGTCGCCTTTTGGAGGAGGAGACAGAGGGGGTACTCAGCAACTCAGAGAGCACTCACAGAAGCAGGCAGCACCCGCAGAAGTACCCCAACAGGCACTTAGAAGAATAGTGAACTGGAGTCCACGCGAAGTTACAAAAGAGGGTTCCACGATGTCAGAGGCCAACTCAAAGGGTTGTGCACTGCAGTACGGAGTACTGGGGACTCAGGCTAGGCTGTGCACAAAGGAAATCCTGCAAGAGTGCACAGGAGTTGGAGCAGCTGCAAATCACGCATTACACAGCTTAGCAGTCTAGCGTGGGGAGACACGGACTTACCTCCACCAAACTTGGACTGAAGAGTCACTGGACTGTGGGAGTCACTTGGACAGAGTTGCTGTGTTCCAGGGACCACGCTCGTCAGGATGAGAGGGGACCCAGAGGACCAGTGATGCAGTCTTTTGGTGCCTGCGTTAGCAGGTGGAAGATTCCGTCGACCCACAGGAGATTTCTTCAGAGCTTCTGGTGCAGGGTGAAGGCAGGCTACCCCCGGAGCATGCACCAGCTGGAAACAGTCAAGAAAGCCGGCAGGATTAGGCGCTACAATGTTGCTGGTAGTCGTCTTGCTACTTTGTTGCGGTTTTGCAGGCGTCCTGGAGCAGTCAGCGATCGATCCTTGGTAGAAGGCGAAGAGGGAGATGCAGAGGAACTCTGGTGAGCTCTTGTATTCGTTATCTGAAGAATTCCCCAAAGTAGAGACCCTAAATAGCCAGAAAAGGAGGTTTGGCTACCAAGTTAGGAGGATTGGCTACCAAGAGAGGTAAGAGCCTATCAGAAGGAGCCTCTGACGTCACCTGCTGGCACTGGCCACTCAGAGCAGTCCAGTGTGCCCCCAACACCTCTGTTTCCAGGATGGCAGAGGTCTGGGACACACTGGAGGAGCTCTGGGCACCTCCCCTGGGAGGTACTGGTCAGGGGAGTGGTCACTCCCCTTTCCTTTGTCCAGTTTTGCCCCAGAGCAGGGCTGGCGGATCCCTGAACCAGTGTAGACTGGCTTATGCAGAGATGGGCACCATCTGTGCCCATCAAAGCATTTGCAGAGGCTGGGGGAGGCTACTCTTCCCCAGCCCTTCACACCTATTTCCAAAGGGAGAGGGTGTAACACCCTCTCTCAGAGGAAATCCTATGTTCTTCCTTCCTGGGCCAGGGCTGCCTGGACCCCAGGAGGGCAGAAACCTGTCTGAGGGGTTGGCAGCAGCAGCAGCTGCAGGGGAAACCCCGGAAAGGCAGTTTGGCAGTACCCAGGTTCTGTGCTAGAGACCCGGGGATCATGGAATTGTCCACCCCAACACCAGAATGGTATTGGGTTGACAATTCCATGATCTTAGACATGTTACATGGCCATGTTCGGAGTTACCATTGTGAAGCTATACATAGGTAGTGACCTATGTATAGTGCACGCGTGTAATTGTGTCCCCGCACTCACAAAGTCCGGGGAATTTGCCCTGAACAATGTGAGGGCACCTTGGCTAGTGCCAGGGTGCCCACACACTAAGTAACTTTGCACCCCACCTTCACCAGGTGAAGGTTAGACATATAGGTGACTTATAAGTTACTTAGTTGCAGTGGTAAATGGCTGTGAAATAACGTGGACGTTATTTCACGCAGGCTGCAGTGGCAGGCCTGTGTAAGAATTGTCTGAGCTCCCTATGGGTGGCAAAAGAAATGCTGCAGCCCATAGGGATCTCCTGGAACCCCAATACCCTGGGTACCTCAGTACCATATACAAGGGAATTATATGGGTGTACCAGTGTGCCAATGAGAATTGGTAAATTTAGTCACTAGCCTGCAGTGACAAATTTAGAAAGCAGAGAGAGCATAAACACTGAGGTTCTGGTTAGCAGAGCCTCAGTGATACAGTTAGGCATCACACAGGGAACACATATAGGCCACAAACTTATGAGCACTGGGGTCCTGGCTAGCAGGATCCCAGTGACACATAAGAAACATACTGACAACATAGGGTTTTCACTATGAGCACTGGGCCCTGGCTAGCAGGATCTCAGTGAGACAGTGAAAGCAGCCTGACATATACTCACAAACAGGCCAAAAGTGGGGGTAACAAGACTAGCAGGAGGCTACCTTCCTACATTCCTTACATAAATGCACTTTCAAATGACATTACAGGAAAGCGAATCCTGAAATCCTGGAAAAACACTGAGATTGTCCTGATCTATTAAAAGGGAGATAGAGGAACCCCAAATAACTATCGGCCTATCAGCCGTAGAGATAATCTGCAGAAGGCCTTCTGTTGCCAGATACTGGCCAGAATACAAGATTGGACTGACAAAGGCTTCCATTGTGGCACCATTGCAGGCAGTGTTTCGCTCCAGGGTGAGCACAGCTGACCAGCTTTTACACTTTGACCTCCTTGTGGCAAAATATCTTAGGCTTTCCAGGGATCTCTTAAATTTGGCTTTTGTGGACCTCAGGGCAACCTTTGACCTGTTTCTGCAGTGGCTCCTTTGGTCCACTATAGCCAATACGGGCATAGATCACACCCTGCTGGATACTCTCATTAGACTTCATGACAACACCTTTTGTGCAAGTTAGATTCAGGCCAGTGGCAACCTAACTGATCACATACCGGTGCAGCGACAGGAGACAAGGGTGCATACTTGTGCCAACATTCTTTTCACTATATGTCAACAGGGTGGCCACATTTTTAGGTGAGTGTGTCCATGATTCTCTAAAAATATCTGGCTGTCCCACCCCTGCACCTCTTTTCGCATATGACACTGTCCTGCTCTCTCGACCTCCGTCTGGGCTTCAGAACCTCCTCAAAACAATTCTGAGTTTTGTGACACCCGTGGCTGGAGGGGAAACTACTAAACCTGCACAAAACGTGTAGATGGAATTATCTAGTTAAAGGTGAGCCCCTCCTCCAGTAGGCAAATTTGATTACCTGAGAATTAGAATTCACAGAAGCAGGATCTGGAAATCAGACACTGAGAAAAGAAAAATGGTGCTGTTACACTTTGCCTCAGTAATTGTCAAGAGGTTCAAGGCAATCACCCCTTAATCAGCATCCCCCCCCATAGAGGTCTATAGGGCAAATGCACAGGCCGCTGCACTCTCTGCACAAACGTTTGGGGAATTTTCAATATTAAAGGCTGATCTCCAAAGAATTATTTTTTTTTAGATCTCTATTTAGCCTGCCACGGAGTACTGCTGCTATATTTTGGCACAGGGCTCAAACGGGTGGGAAACGTAGCAATGCTGAAACCCCTTTCGTACTAGGCAAGGCGGTGGTCTCTCCCAGAGCTCCACCACTAGAGGCTGGCAGTGGACGAAGTCATGAGCCACGCTAAAGCACATTTGCTCCCTTGGTTCAAGCTCGTCAAGTTCCATCTTAACCGCTTGAGTGCGGGCGTCGGCCACTGGCCGACGCCCACACACCCTCCCTGGTGCGGGTCACGACCAGTGGCCGACACCAGGAAGGGCATTAATAAATCCTCGGGTGCGTCGCACCCGAGGATTTATAATTTTTTTTTTTAATACCCCCGGGAGACACGGAAGCTACCGTGTCTCCCCCCTCCCCCCACCCGCCCCTTTGTGACGTCAGCGCGCCGCGAGGCGCGCTGACGTTGCAAAGGTGTTTTCCCCATGAAAGCAGGAAGCAGCCTTGCGGCCGCTTCCTGCTTTCATGGGGAAAACGGCCTTTTACACGTTCGGGAAGGCCTCGAAAGAAAGGGGAGTGTCTGTTTTCAGGTTTCACAAACTTTCAGGTTTCCTGGCTCCCCCGATCGCAGCACAGCTGCGATCGGGGGGGCCAGGAAACATTTTGAAAAGGCCTCGTAAGAAAGGGGAGACTCTCCCCTTTCTTACGAGGCCTTCTGAAACTGTTTCTGGTCCCCGATCGCACCACTAGACACCAGGGATTTCACTTTTGGGGGGCGGCCCCCCCGGAAAACGGGCCGCCCCCCCCCCGGCATAATTTTTTTAATAAAAATAAAAGGTAGGTGCCTCCTGGGGGGAGGGGGGCGCGATCGCGCCCTCCCCAGGGGATTTTTTTTTTTTCAAAAAAATACAAAATAATTAAAAAAAAGAAATGACAGGGGGTCGCCCGTGGGCAGGGTGACCCCCTGTGGGGGCATTTTTTTTTTTAGATGTTGTAGGGTTTCCCTGGGGGCCATTTTGGCCCCCAAGGAAACCATACAGCAACTAAAAAAATATATATATATGTATATATCTATATATATATATATATCTATGTAGATAGATATATCTAGGTACATGGATATATCTATAGATATATCTATGTAGATATATATATATATGTATATATAGGTAGATCTGTATCAAAGAGATTTATAAAGCGCGCTACTCACCTGTGAGGGTCTCAAGGCGCTGCGGGGGGGGACGGGGGGAGGGACGGGGGGAGGGAAAGGGGCTAGGAGGTTCACTGTTCAAAAAGCCAGGTTTTGAGGCCCTTCCTGAAAAGAAGTAGGTTTTGGGTCTTGCGAATGTGGGTTGTGAGTGCGTTCCAGGTTTTGGGTGCAATGTAGGAGAAGGATCTGCCCCCGGTGGTGGTGTGTTTGATGCGGGGGACAGAGGCGAGAGAGAGGTCAGCTGAGCGGACGTTTCGTGTGGGGGTGTGGAAGGTGACTCTCGTTGAGGTAGGCAGGGCCTGTGTTGTGGAGTGATTTGTGTGCGAGGATGAGGATCTTGAAGGTGATCCTTTTGTCAATGGGGAGCCAGTGGTGGGATTTGAGGTGTGGAGAGATGTGTTCGTGTCGGCGGAGGTCGAGGATGAGTCGTGCTGCTGAGTTCTGGATGCGTGTAGTTTGCACTTGAGTTTTAGAGTGGTGCCGGCGTAGAGGGCGTTTCCGTAGTCAAGCCTGCTGCTGATGAGTGCGTGAGTGACAGTTTTTCTGGTCTCTGTGGGGATCCATTTGAATGTTTTTCAGTATACGGAGTTTGTTGAAGCATGAGGAGGTAAGAGCGTTGATTTGTTGGGTCATAGAGAGGGAGGAGTCTAGGATGATGCTGAGGTTGCGTGCGTAGTTGGCGGGGGTGGGTGCAGGGCCTAGCGTGGTGGGCCACCATGGGGGGTCCCAGGTGTTTTTGTGTGGGCCAAAGAGGATTATTTCGGTTTTGCTTGAGTTGAGTTTCAGGTGGTTGGCTGTCATATATACATCACTTTTGTCAATATGTATGTGGGGGGAAAAGGGTCCGACTTGTCTAGTGGCAGTTTTAGTGCCATAAAGAAGCGCAGAAGGTTTATATGCCTGCTGCAAAGAGCACATCTGTATTTTATGTAAATAGCTGAGTACATTAGTAAAGTCTATGGAGAGATGAAGGGCACTTTTGCTGGGTGGTAATGAGGGAATCCGAGGAGGAGGGAGTGGGAGCACCAATAATGATTGTTGGACTGGGCGCAGGAGGTGCTAAAGACTGTGACGAATGGTATGTGACAAGGTGTTTTTTGAGTGTCTTGAAAGTACGTGCTGATTGAGGGAAGAAGCGCAGGTAAGGTGGCCTCTACTGTTGCACGTATCTCACACACACCATCGATTTTGTGACTGTCTACGTAGGCTAGTGTTTTAGAGCAACAGTTTAGCCAATAGCAGAGATGGCATCTTGAGGGATAACTGCTGCCTGCACTCGGGTTATAGAGGACCACTCTGACATAGGATCAGAGACTGAGACATCAGATACTGAGACAGCATCTGAGGGATAGGACAATGGCGCAGACTCTGGGAGTGATTTTTCAGTCAGAGGAGTCCCATTCGAAAACTCCTCTTCCAGTACATTATGAGGGAGGTGATGAGGACAGTCCTGCTGTCCCTTCGCAAGCTGTTCGTGCAACTGGGTAATAGTGGGTTAGGCCAACCCAGAGAGCAGGTGAATGCGGCGGCAAGCAGAGAGAGAGTGCTCTCTTGGGAGCTCACCAATTTAGTTCAGCCCCAAATTCCACCACCCAAATCATATTGTGGAGACATCAAAATTGTCTATGGCAAAACAAACTGGTTTTGTAAGGCAGGCACCTGTGTTTTTGGTCCTGGATTCGGCGGCCATATAGAGAAACACACTAAACCCAAACATTTCTGGAAACTAGACATTCGGGGGAGTCCACAGAGGTGTGACTTGTGTGGATTCCCCAAAGTTTTCTTACCCAGAATACCCTGCAAAGCTGAAATGTTGAAAAAAAACTCTATTTTTCTCGCATTTCTGTCACACAAACTACAGGAACATGCTGGGATCCACAACATTCCTACCACCCAGTGACTCCTCACCTGTCCTGATAAAAACACTACCCCACTTGAGTGCCTACACCTAGTGCCTGTGTCAGGAATGGATCACCCCAGGGTCAACAGCTGCCTCACGTAAGGACCAACATTGACCGTTGTGTGATCTATTCCTGTCGCAGGCACCAGGCCTAACCACACAAGTGAGGTATCATATTTATCGGGAGACTTGGGGGAACGCTGGGTGGAAGGAAATTTGTGGCTCCTCTCAGATTCCCGAACTTTCTGTCACCGAAATGTGAGGAAAACGTGGTATTTTAGCCACATTTTGAGGTTTGCAAAGGATTCTGGGTAACAGAACCTGGTCCGAGCCCCACAAGTCACCTCATCTTGGATTCCCCTGGGTTTCTAGTTTTCAAAAATGTGCTGGTTTGCTAGGTTTCCCCAGGTGCCGGCTGAGCTAGAGGCCAAAATCCACAGGTAGGCACTGTTTTCTATGAAAAAATTTGATGTGTCCACGTTCTGTTTTGGGGCATTTCCTGTCGCGGGCGCTAGGCCTACCCACACAAGTGAGGTATCATTTTTATCGGGAGACTTAGGGGAACGCTGGGTGGAAGGAAATTTGTGGCTCCTCTCAGATTCCAGAACTTTCTGTCACCGAAATGTGAGGAAAACTTGTTTTTTTAGCCACTTTTTGAGGTTTGCAAAGGATTCTGGGTAACAGAACCTGGTCTGAGCCCCGCGAGTCACCCCTCCTTGGATTCCCCTAGGTCTCTAGTTTTCAGAAATGCACAGGTTTGGTAGGTTTCCCTAGGTGCCGGCTGAGCTAGAGGCCAAAATCTACAGGTAGGCACTTCTCAAAAAACACCTCTGTTTTCTTCCAAAAATGTGGATGTGTCCACGTTGCGCTTTGGGGCGTTTCCTGTCGCGGGCGCTAGGCCTACCCACACAAGTGAGGTATCATTTTTATCGGGAGACTTGGGGGAACGCCGGGTGGAAGGAAATTTGTGGCTCCTCTCAGATTCCAGAACTTTCTGTCACCGAAATGTGAGGAAAACTTGTTTTTTTAGCCACTTTTTGAGGTTTGCAAAGGATTCTGGGTAACAGAACCTGGTCTGAGCCCCGCGAGTCACCCCTCCTTGGATTCCCCTAGGTCTCTAGTTTTCAGAAATGCACAGGTTTGGTAGGTTTCCCTAGGTGCCGGCTGAGCTAGAGGCCAAAATCTACAGGTAGGCACTTCTCAAAAAACACCTCTGTTTTCTTCCAAAAATGTGGATGTGTTCACGTTGCGCTTTGGGGTGTTTCATGTTGCGGGCGCTAGGCCTACCCACACAAGTGAGGTATCATTTTTATCGGGAGACTTGGGGGAACGCCGGGTGGAAGGAAATTTGTGGCTCCTCTCAGATTCCAGAACTTTCTGTCACCGAAATGTGAGGAAAACTTGTTTTTTTAGCCACTTTTTGAGGTTTGCAAAGGATTCTGGGTAACAGAACCTGGTCCGAGCCCCGCGAGTCACCCCTCCTTGGATTCCCCTAGGTCTCTAGTTTTCAGAAATGCACAGGTTTGGTAGGTTTCCCTAGGTGCCGGCTGAGCTAGAGGCCAAAATCTACAGGTAGGCACTTCTCAAAAAACACCTCTGTTTTCTTCCAAAAATGTGGATGTGTCCACGTTGCGCTTTGGGGTGTTTCCTGTCGCGGGCGCTAGGCCTACCCACACAAGTGAGGTATCATTTTTATCGGGAGACTTGGGGGAACGCCGGGTGGAAGGAAATTTGTGGCTCCTCTCAGATTCCAGAACTTTCTGTCACCGAAATGTGAGGAAAACTTGTTTTTTTAGCCACTTTTTGAGGTTTGCAAAGGATTCTGGGTAACAGAACCTGGTCCGAGCCCCGCGAGTCACCCCTCCTTGGATTCCCCTAGGTCTCTAGTTTTCAGAAATGCACAGGTTTGGTAGGTTTCCCTAGGTGCCGGCTGAGCTAGAGGCCAAAATCTACAGGTAGGCACTTCTCAAAAAACACCTCTGTTTTCTTCCAAAAATGTGGATGTGTCCACGTTGCGCTTTGGGGCGTTTCCTGTCGCGGGCGCTAGGCCTACCCACACAAGTGAGGTATCATTTTTATCGGGAGACTTGGGGGAACGCCGGGTGGAAGGAAATTTGTGGCTCCTCTCAGATTCCAGAACTTTCTGTCACCGAAATGTGAGGAAAACTTGTTTTTTTAGCCACTTTTTGAGGTTTGCAAAGGATTCTGGGTAACAGAACCTGGTCCGAGCCCCGCGAGTCACGCCTCCTTGGATTCCCCTAGGTCTCTAGTTTTCAGAAATGCACAGGTTTGGTAGGTTTCCCTAGGTGCCGGCTGAGCTAGAGGCCAAAATCTACAGGTAGGCACTTCTCAAAAAACACCTCTGTTTTCTTCCAAAAATGTGGATGTGTCCACGTTGCGCTTTGGGGCGTTTCCTGTCGCGGGCGCTAGGCCTACCCACACAAGTGAGGTATCATTTTTATCGGGAGACTTGGGGGACCGCCGCGTGGAAGGAAATGTGTGGCTCCTCTCAGATTCCAGAACTTTCTGTCACCGAAATGTGAGGAAAACTTGTTTTTTTAGCCACTTTTTGAGGTTTGCAAAGGATTCTGGGTAACAGAACCTGGTCCGAGCCCCGCGAGTCACCCCTCCTTGGATTCCCCTAGGTCTCTAGTTTTCAGAAATGCACAGGTTTGGTAGGTTTCCCTAGGTGCCGGCTGAGCTAGAGGCCAAAATCTACAGGTAGGCACTTCTCAAAAAACACCTCTGTTTTCTTCCAAAAATGTGGATGTGTCCACGTTGCGCTTTGGGGCGTTTCCTGTCGCGGGCGCTAGGACTACCCACACAAGTGAGGTATCATTTTTATCGGGAGACTTGGGGGAACGCCGGGTGGAAGGAAATTTGTGGCTCCTCTCAGATTCCAGAACTTTCTGTCACCGAAATGTGAGGAAAACTTGTTTTTTTAGCCACTTTTTGAGGTTTGCAAAGGATTCTGGGTAACAGAACCTGGTCCGAGCCCCGCGAGTCACCCCTCCTTGGATTCCCCTAGGTCTCTAGTTTTAAGAAATGCACAGGTTTGGTAGGTTTCCCTAGGTGCCGGCTGAGCTAGAGGCCAAAATCTACAGGTAGGCACTTTGGAAAAAACAGCTGTGTTTTCTATAAAAAAAATAGGATGTGTCCATGTTGTGTTTTGGGGCATTTCCTGTCGCGGTCACTAGGCCTACCCACACAAGTGAGGTATCATTTTTATCGGGAGACTTGGGGGAACACAGAATAGCAAAACAAGTGTTATTGCCCCTTATCTTTCTCTACATTTTTTCCTTCCAAATATAAGAGTGTGTGTAAAAAAGACGTCTATTTGAGAAATGCCCTGCAATTCACATGCTAGTATGGGCACCTCGGAATTCAGCGATGTGCAAATAACCACTGCTCCTCAAAACCTTATCTTGATCCCATTTTGGAAATGCAAAGGTTTTCTTGATACCTCTTTTTCACTCTTCATATTTCAGCAAATGAATTGCTGTATACCCAGTATAGAATGAAAACCAACTGCAGGGTGCAGCTCATTTATTGGCTCTGGGTACCTAGGGTTCTTGATGAACCTACAAGCCCTTTATATCCCCGCAACCAGAAGAGTCCAGCAGACAAAACGGTATATTGCTTTCAGAAATCTGACATCGCAGGAAAAAGTTACAGAGTAAAACATAAAGAAAAATGGCTGTTGTCTTCAGCTCAATTTCAATATTTTTTTATTTCAGCTGTTATTTTCTGTAGGAAAACCTTGTAGGATCTACACAAATGACCCCTTGCTGAATTCAGAATTTTGTCTAGTTTTCAGAAATGTTTAGCTTTCCGGGATCCAGCATTGGTTTCACACCCATTCCTGTCACTAACTGGAAGGAGGCTGAAAGCACCAAAAATAGTAAAAATGGGGTATGTCCCAGTAAAATGCAAAATTTATGTTGAAAAAAGTGGTTTTCTGATTCAAGTCTGCCCGTTCCTGAAAGGTGGGAAGATGGTGATTTCATAACCAGAAACCCTTTGTTGATGGCATTTTCAGGGGAAAAAACACAAGCCTTCTTCGGCAGCCCTTTTTTCCCATTTTTTTGGAAAAAACAAAATGTTCACTGTATTTTGGCTATTTTCCTGATCTCCTCCAGGGGAAACCACCAACTCTGGGTACCATTACAATCCCTAGGATGTTGGGAAAAAAGGACGCAAATTTGGCGTGGTTAGCTTATGTGGACAAAAAGTTATGAAGCCCTAAGCGCGAACTACCCCAAATAGCCAAAAAAGGGCTCAGCACTGGGGGGGAAAAGGCCCAGCAGCTAAGGGGTTAATGACTTAGGCCTGAGTGGGTACTGGAGTAATCCCTCCACTATTCTAAGGTAGAGTCAAAGCTGCATTCTGGAAAAAAAAAGGTAATGAACATCACCACAAGGCAAAATCTGGGGGACTGATTGAACCATTTTTAGCCTGTAAAGCCTCCCCAGTTAAAGAAGTGTACCTTGACCAGATCCAACCCCCTATTACTCCCACACTATTTATAAAATTCAGGCTGGGAACACTTCTAGTTAATAAATTTGTAAATAGATGGAAGTCTCACCAACCCATTTCAACAGCCTGTGAATTTTGTAACATGCTAGTGAGGATGTCGAACATGTTCTGTTTTTCTGTCCAAGGGAAGCTAGGCCCAGGTGTGAATGGCTGAAACCGTTATGTAACTTGTTGGGGGTGAGACATTATCGGGTGGCCTATTGCATCTTGAGATCTGATACAAGTCAGATTGTGGTCTTTGGAATTAGTCAATACCTATTCGCAGCATGGTTATATAGGAAAAAGGTGGGAGTGTTGTGTTAAATACTGTTGGAAAATGGGTTATATGTAAGGGCAAGTAAGTACCTACACTTAGCAATAGGCCACTAACCTCCACTTAGGTCCAGTTAGGGTTCAGTAAATTAAACCCAGCTCAACCTTGGTAGCTTGGCAACGAGCGACAAGGCTTAACTTAGGAGACAGAGTGTAAAGCATTCAAATATCACAAAACAGTAATTAAATAAAACACAGGAAACAGTTTAAAAATCCAAAACCAATTAATAAAAATAGATTATATTGTTATCTTTAAAATGGCACCAAAATGAATAAAATCGGATAAGGGGAACCGGAGATATGAATTTTTTAAAGAATTATTGTTTCCTAGCGCCTAGAAAGAAAAAGCACCAATCTGGTCATCTGGTCGCACCTCGACCGGGGCAAACTCAAAGTTTAAGGCCGACCGTGATGGACCCCGGCTCGGCTACAGCCCGCGGGAGGCCTTGGTCAAAAGTTTACCTTCGTACTTAGTCGTTGTTCTGAAGATTTTCTTCAGCAGGACGAACCTGCCAGTCCAATCCGACCTCCTGGAACTCTTCTCCGGATACACGTCGCGGGAGCCCTCAGTGGAGATTTTTACCTTCGGACTTAGTCATTTTTTCGAGTTGAAAATCCTTTGACCGGGGTAAACCTGGATCTTGATCCGACGTCCTTGGAGCCCTCCTCAGATACACTAGCTGGGAGGTCCCGGTCAACTTCCTACGTTCGGACTTAGTCTCTTTTTGGGAGATTTTCTTCACCGGGACGAACCTGCAAGTCAGGCCGGGTCGCGATTGAGGCAAGCCGGCTAGAGTAGCCGTGGCGGGTATGTCCCTCTATGGAGCTTTTTTTCAAAAGTTCTTGAAACTTCTCGAAACTTCTGGATCTTCTCCCAGATGATCTTTTAAGGTTCTTTTGGAGCCCACAGCTCACCCCAAGGTTCCAGAAGTTCTGAGATACTCCTTGGGGGTGTGGACTACAACTCCCAGAATGCACCCGGCGCAAACTCCTTTTTGGCCACTGGACAGTGGTCAGCTGGTTGATTTCTTCAGGAGTGGGTGCAGGGGACTCTGGTTAGCAATTTTTCACTTGTAGCAAACAGGGAGTCCCTCCTGCAACCAGTTGAAGCCAGGCAAAGTCCTTCTTGTGGTGAAGCCCAAGTGTGTAGCTGGTGCAGTCCTTCAGAGTGCAGGGTCCAGGTGCAGGCCAGGGGTCCAGCAGGGCAGTCCTTCTTCTCCTTTGGTTCTTCCTTGTTGGAATCTGATGGGGATGTGAGGTGTGGGTGCAGGTCTGCCAGTTTTACCCTTGCTCCTGGGTGAAACACAGGGGGGTCCTGATTCTCCAGTCAGGTGTAGGGTCCTTCCCCCTGTGATGACCACTTCCTGGGAAGTGTGGCAAAAATCAATCCCAGGAGGCAACATTCCTCAAAAATCCATCATGGCTGAAAGTGATTTTGGAGGTTACATTTAGCTGAGCCCACCCACTGGTGTGGCTAAAAATCATAAGCACACCCCTCTCCTGCCCTCTCCAAATCTAATCAAGGGGGCACCTAGTTGTTTGGGGTTGCAGGATGTGGGGGTGTTTCTGGGTTGCTCCAAATGTCCTTCTCTGCCTTTGAAGAACAGTTTGGCAGCCCTCCCCCTTCCTGCCTCACCATCTGCCGAGGGGAGATCTCCTCCCACAGGCACATCTCTTTGCGTGAAGCTAGGCCACTTCACACCTCATCAAGGCAGCCTGGCCAGGCTGCCAGAGACTAGCCAATCAGAGCACAGCAGCAAAAACAATGCAGGGCTGAAGTTGGCAACTTTTCAGGTAAAGTTTAAAACTCTTTACCTGAACAAGTTATATTAAATCCAACAACTGGAAGTTGTGGGATTTATTATAACAATTAATTTGATACCAAACACTTTGTATCTGTCACTTAAGGGGACTTTAAAAATTAAAATAAAGTCTCCCCATTCTAGCCTATGAAGGCCATTCACTACAATGAGGGAAAAACGAATTTGGCTGTGTTTACTTCACCATGGCTTATAAAACTATTTTTATAAGGTCCCTGCTTATAGTTACATGGCACTCAGCCTTAGGGGAACATAGGGCACACCTTAGGGGTGACTTATATGTAAAAATAAGGTAGTTTAAGACTTTGGAACTACTTTTAATTCCAAAGTCGAATTTGCATATAACTTTAGTTTAAAAGCAGCTAGCAAGGCAGGCCTGCCTTTAAAATGACACTGGGCACCTAAGCAGTGCACCTATGGGTGCACTACCTATGCTGTGGTCCCTAAACCTACATTCCCTACTATATACTAGGGGCTTATAGGTAGGTTGACTTAGCCAATTATAATTAGCCTAATTTGCATATCCACTTTACACAGAGCACTGGCCCTGGGACTGGTAAGCAGTGCCTAGGGCACAGCCAAGAGTCAGTAACCACCAGTACCTGTCCAAAAAGTGTGGGGGTGACCAGGGCAAAAAGGAGGACTTTCCTACAAATACACAGACACTTTTTCTTGTGTTTGGTTCAGGCTCCCTTACATTGTGATTCATGGGACATGACGGCCGATGTAGTCTGAAAACTATACAACTGCTTCTTATGGAAATATAATTGCTGCTACTTTTATGCTTTTAACATTTCTCTTTAACACGTCTATCGTATTCTGCACAGCAATTCTGTATGCTTAGTACGGGGGCACTTTATTTTGTTTGCCCTGGTAATCGATTAAATATGTTTTGATCTAATCTACATGTATCATATTGGGCTGTATTTTTAAATCTGCTTTGCTCATGGATATTTTATATCTTTTTATACAATGTACTTTTATGGTTCCACTAACCAAAATAAAGTTAATTCAATTGAAAAATTAAATTGAGTTGGCATGTATTAAAGATTGAAATGCAGCCTAGAGGACCCTTACACCGGAGATTTTTCAATATTTCTATTCTCACTCTGCTTTGTTTTTTCACCCAAACCTAGGACACTAGTATTTGGTTTAATTTCTCACACAGGTTTGTTGTAGAGGGTACATGATACCCTTCAACAAATGCGGACATTGAAGGAGAAGCACCATTGTTGCCAAATTCTATCTATCAAGGATAGCGGCAGCATATGCTAGAATGCCACTGACTCACCAACATTACTCTGCCAATGTTGCACTAGTATTGCTACTCTACTCCCTAAGTTACCTGACTGCCGAAGTATCTAAATCTAGTTAATTCTCAGTATATTGTGGAGCAAGGTAGTCTTCTCTAATGAGGTCAACCAGGTCCCACAGTGGGAATAGTTTTTCTTTGTCTCTTTTGGCATTCAGTCTTGGTAGTTCACCCTGATGGTCTAATTCACCCACGAGCAATGTCACTGCTGTCTATGGGTCCTTATGTACACTAATATATTTTCAGCATTCATCAAGACCACGTGTGGTTGATTCTACTGTGATGTGATAGACATTAAACTTACTCCTCAACTATCAAGCTAACGGCTTCTCATCTCATGTGAATAGGAGCAGTGAGAGCAGGCACCCCTGTCTCATCCCTCATTCAGTTGTCCAGCGTCAGGGAACTCATTTGCTAGGCTTCACTTGGGCTCTAGGTTCATGATACAATAGTTTCATTTATGCCATGAAGTTCATCCCAAATCCAATATGCATTAGGACCTGTATTATGTATGTCTAGCTTATGGTATAAAATGTTTTTTTATATCTACTATAGGTAATGCTAACATTTGTTTTTGCTTTGCAGGCTGTGCATTATGTGCAAGTCTCCCGATGTTCTATGTTGCATTCTTGCATGGTATAAACCTGCTCTTGGCCTTATACACTAGGTATTGTATCACCTTTAGCAGCCTGCTGGCTAGTGTCTTTCTTAGAATCTTTATGTATTGGAGTTCATCATTGAGGGAGTCAATATGAGTTGTGATCTAGAGGGTCTCTGGTTTGGGAATCATTACAATATTAGCTTCTCACATGGAGGGAGCAAAGATACCATCCTCATATGCTTCCTGAAATACCTCTAGCAGCCTAAGTGGTTCTTCCTGATCTGTGCATTTGTAAGCCTTGGTGTGATACTGTTCTAAATGGGTAAATGTTGTACTCTATTGGTATTTGGGATTGCATATACACTTCCTGCAGGTGTGTTGTGAATATACTATTTTGTTTTCTGCTTGTGTCATCCTGTCCCCTTCATTCCTTGGCCCTAAAAGTGTGGTATGAGGTAACTCTCTTTTGAAGGGTCATGCTACCATTTTTTTTTCTATCCTATCTACCTCCCAGTTAAGGTTTTGCTTATAGGATGTTTTAAAGAATTTCTGCGGCCTATCCCATGCCTCCGCCAGTTGTCTGATAATGCCTGCAAGTAAGGGCTGTTTTGTCAGATCTGTAGCTATCACCTTATCTAACCGTAGGAGGGTGTACTTGAGTTTGTCAAATTCATTCTCAAGCTGCATTTTAGTAGTGTAGATTACAGATAGGCATTCCCTCTAAGCACCACCTTAAGCTGCGGCCCAATTTGATGATGTATCCTAACCAGTTTCAAAATAACACTCTATTGCCTCCTGTAGAAGCTGCCAAAGGCACCGTCTGTCAATGCTTCATGTCTTTATTGTCATAGGGATCCCCTTGAGTGCTTTCCCTGATCTATCAGGTTTATGTTTAGTGGTGAGCGATCAGTCATAAATATAGATGTCATTCTGCAACTACGTATCTTTGTGTAACTAATATATAATCCATTCTGCTGTATATGTAGGCTATCCTTTTTTAGGCTTAGACCTATAATAACTGATAAAACCCCACTGAAAGGGAAATAGCTCTTATCAGTATAAACATATAAACAATGGTAAACACCTGCACACAACCTCAAATCCCATTCAAAGAAAAGAAAGTGAGACAGAATGAGTCATATTTATTTCTTCCTAAAGAGTTCAACATATGTAACTTTATAATAAGACTGGTCAAGATTATTCTGTTTTGGTTTGGTTATTTAGGGGTGTCACTAAAATATTGTTTCGCCTTCCTTTTGTTTCTTCCAACTTTGTGTGCTTGAATTAAAAGTGCAGGGTTTAGAAGCATGTGTTAGGTCTGATCTTACTATCTCATACAGTACACTGTACAGAATCTGGACATAATACAATCATATTTGATCATTTGGTAGTGTTTTATTCCTTCATTTATTAGTGAAATGGCTGGGTCATAAGAATCTTGGTCAATATGTACTATACATGCAGTCACATATTGGGCAAAACCCTTTGAGACATCAAACACGTTTTCTAGCAGGTCAGTATTGATAGGTGGGAAACTGCCAAACACTCCAGGCTTTACACCATCAGTGTATGATGTAGTGACATGTACTTGTGAAAATAGTACTGCCAACATGCACATACGATAGTGGTGAAAACATGATGCAAGACCTACCACACACCAACAAAATTCATAGCTACAATGTGTCCCCGTGATATGTGTGATACCTCCACCTAATCCTGCCTTCTTACCCAAATGCAATTTACTGCTGAGGATTTTGAGCCCATAGTTACAATGTTAAACACAAAATTTCGAGATGCAGGATACAATGTGATATTTGTTAAAAGATCAGAACTGAATAAAAGTGAGACATTTGCCACATGGACACATAGCAGCTTCCAATGTCCACACGACAGCAGCACTACCTTAATGTAGTCAGGCAAAGAGTGTGCAAAAGCAGTAGTGAGCATGCTTAAAGCATCGGGTTTCTGGTGCGTTTGGAATGCAGGACTCAAATTAATCTGGTGTAATTCAAAATTACAAAGAAAGGTTTCACAAGCTATTATGCTGTTGGGATGTTGAGCACCCCTACAATGTCATAAAATTCAGTAAGGAGTAAGTGAATGGCTCCAACTATATTCAGGAATTGGTTTATCAAGACATTTGACTATAGCACTCTTAATACTTAAATCCATGAATAGTCCTGTAAACCAGATAGAGTCTTGGTAGAGTGAGTCTAATTGTAATGAATGTAATCATAATTGCATTTCTATAGCGCTTACTACCCTTGATGAGGCACTGAAGTTCTTGACACCGGGCAGCTGCACCAGAACCTAATGTTAGGGGTATTCCACTGTTGTTAGTTATTGCTTGTTATAGGGATTAGTCTTGTGCACTCAAGTAAATCATTCTATGCATTTACTTAGTGTGTGTCTTGGTGGTACATAAACTAACAGGAGTTAGGAGAGGTAATGAGATGTGAGGTTGAGTGATACTGCAGTACGCAGACTTTCTATGCTTAAAACAGTGTACTTGCACTATTTTACACCACAATGGGTGATGCCTGGGCAGCTCAACGCTAACACCCACATATTCTGATGCAAAGCCAGATCTACAAAGACTGTTAGATCTGGCTATTCATAAAAAATGATGCCTCATTTAGACAGACGTTAAGGAGGAGAAATGTATGTATTTCTCCTAACATTGCACACATTGCATGTGTGCCTCACTGTGCAGAACCCAGCCAACGTGTGAAATGTTTTAAGGTTTTCCTAAGCATTGACAGACGCTTCAAATGCAAAACCTACGGTGGACATCATGCACTCTGACACCACGGCGATTGGCAGCCCGTGTGTGCGCCTGTGCAGGGGAAGAGGGCAGCAGCAGGGCAAATTTAGTAAGTGAGGCTCTGCGCTGTACTCTCCTTCCTGCGCAACACAGCACAGAAATGTTGGTTGCTCTATTTTTTAATGTATTCCTTAGTTCAGCAAAAAACACTCTAACTAAAAACGCTGCCAATAAGACAGCAGTCAAAATGCTGCTGATGCATGAATAGAGCCTACTAGATGTCGTGACTCTCGATCAGCCCTGGGTGTGACGGGAAGCAGTTGAATCGTAGGGCGCATTACAAAGGCCTTTGGTGAAAGTAATGACACGGGAATACCATCACAGGCAATGGGAAAAGGGGACAAGCAATAATAGCAATAATAATAAATATGGGGTGTGTAGGGGAGTCAAAGGAGTCACTCCTATACTAATCACTAAAAACAGTCATTACAAAAAGGTGACGGTCTCATATCGTTGCCCACTTATGCTTATTACATGTGTACATAAATACCACACATGAAGAAAATGCCCACTGGTGAATGCCGTCGTGCAGTCAGTGATGCAACCAGTTTTTGACCCAGAGGTTGAGTGAAACGCTTGCACAGTAACTTTACACAGTCCATGCGCTCTGTTTTTAGCCGCGGGCGACCCCCTCACAAGATACACGAGACGCCTTCGGAGCAGCTGCAGGAAGGAAGAATACGCTGAGGGTCAGGAAAACAGCGCGAGGCTTTTGGTGGCTGATTTTAATGGTCTTCGGCATTGCTGTTTAAAACAAAATGATGTGTGCTGAACGTAATTTTTAGTGACCAGACGACATTCAATCACATTAAAACACAAAATCTGGCGCAATGTAGGTTTTCATGAAACACCTGTGTGGGTCAACTTTCTATTATCCTCAGTTTGAGCAGGATTATGTTAGTGTGTAAATGGAGCAAATAGCAAAAATGAAGGGAACTCGTGAGAACAAAATGATTAATGTACAAAGCAAAATATGGTTTTGATAAACGACGAGAGTGAAATCAATAACGTCAAAATTATTGCTGAGCAATTTAGACTTTCAAACTATATTTTTCTTGGAAGCAGTTGCCATAGTTATGGATTCGGCAATCATGCACAACACATTAAGGTCATCAAGGTAGTTATTCACTCATGTAAAAATAGACGCCCTACATGCTCCGAGCCCGCAATTTGTAAAGCTTGGGCCAGATGTCCCAAGGCATTTTATATTCATAAAAAGTTCAATTCACAAAGTTGGACAGTTTATGGCCATAAAAAGTCCTTTTGGTATGTAACAAACCCACATTGCAATTCAACAAACATGTTACCGAATCGCAATCTGCCTTTTCAACGTAATGAGTATATGGAAAGGGCATGTTTAGGGCATCTTGTCCAAATAGGGATTTAAAATGAGACGTATAAATGTTCTATGACCAAAATTCTGTTGCAAAACATTAACATTTTACCACCTACACAAATATAGACACATTCCCCTTTGTGAATGTTGACAAAAACATTTTTTTAAGAATGAGCAGTGGTCCCATGAAGCACTGCCTACTCCTAAAAAACATGTTAGTTAAACTTCTCATTTTATTATTAGAATCATACCGTTTTCCTTTAAGGAAACCAGGATACATTTACAAAAAAATGAAGCCTTTATTTAAAAGCAATCACGGACATGGTGGTATGCTGACCCCAGCAGGCCACTATTCCTGTGATCACAGGGAATCATAGTAGGTTGCAATTTGCCTTGTGAATATTAATGAGGAAGGTCACAATTTGCAACCTTTCACATTGCTATTCATGAGGTAGCTGGAATCGCTACCCATGGCAATTTGGTATTTTTTGAACTTTGCAAAATACCATACTGGTTGCACAAATACTGGATGAAAATTGCAACCAGTATTTTGCAACCAGCAGTTCTTAGTACATCTGGCCCATGGTTCGCAATGAGAAAAAACACAACGTACCTTAATGGCCTAAACTGATGAATGAGCACTCACACAAAATCAAAATTTGCATTATACTTTATGATTCAACCTCTTTCTCTCAATACCACATGCACCGAAACACCCTTCTCTCATTCCCACTTGCACTGCAGCTTCCTTCTTTTGGTTTTAAATCAGTCGCAGTCGTTGGTTTTAAAGGTTCTAATTAACCTTTGTTAATTAGAATAGCTCATGGTTTAGGTTGAGAAGCTGTTAGATTAGGGTACATTGATTGCACCCTTGCTGTTGGTTCTAAAGTGCGTGAGGCTGGGAGAGAGCCTCCTCTTCCAAGCAGACCAGACTGCAGCTACTTTCAAGGTAGTGCAGATGTGTGCTCCTTTGTTTGGTGATGGGAATGTAGGGAGTCTGACTGCTCCCAAAAGACAGTACATTCTGATTGGTCTATCCAGAGAGAATTGGTGAGCCAAAACTTCTAGAGACTTCTGTTTGATTATAATTGTATATTTCTTGGAATAGTTTAGGAGATCCTGTCCTGATTTTGCAGAGGGAACACTTTTTTGTAATACTGCTGATTTCCCCATTGTTGTTTCTTGAGATTCTGTCTTAAACACATGTGGCTGTTTCCTCTGACACCTACCATTTTAGAATTTCCCATTGTTACTTTTGATGCCTTTTAGCTTAGGGAAGTTCCTTTATGGAACCAATCTATGTTGTGTTCTTTATTCTGTATCTATTTGTATCTTGCATCTTCTTTTATTGGATATACTAATTTAGTTTGCATGACCAAGTGGATATATATGCTTATTTGATAAACTGATTAACTGTTTTGATTAACTTGTAACTTTGACAAATTTGCTAATAAAACCTTCATGGTTTGAATGCCATCCTGCTCTCATGGAGACAAACTGATTTCACTATAATTGAAATTTGGTGCTAATGCTATCTCCTTTCATACATTTCCAGTCAGTAATAAAAGGTCCATACGAACAGTGGCATAACCTATTCCATGACTCCACTAGAGCCTACAAGTACAGACAAGTGCACCTGATCAAGACCATTGCTGTTACTTTAGTATGCAATGTTTACCTTTTCTTCCTGGACACCATCTAAGATACAAACTAGAAAGTTGGTAGTGTGAGTGACACCAGTTCCCAACATGACAAATTTCAGGAGTTTGACACGATGTGTTAAATGGAGTAATTTCTGAAACTTATCTCAGACTTTTGGACATAAGCACTTTGTTCTACTCATAACAAAGCGCCACTCAAAGTGGCATGCATAAAGCCTTAAACATGCCCAGTGAAAATGAAGAAATGTCACACACAGACAAATTGAAAACTTGGTAAGTATGCTGAGGCTATATCTAATAGTAATTAAATTAACACTGATGCATGGTCTTGCTGGATCTCCTAGTGGACATGGCGTATCAGGAGCCAACCTAATTCTTACTAAAATTGACTTCTATTTCTTCAACCCTTAAGGGGGTTTCTAGAAGCCCACTATTGCAGGGGCATCAGTAGAAGCTGCACAGTGGGCCTCTAACTTATGTCCACCCCTTGCTGCCTGGGCCCATAACTATCAAATGCCTACTTACGTGAATCTAAAGAACTGGTAATAAGGGGCTTTGAATAGATGTTTTGGTGCTGTGTAGAATGCTGAAATGATTGGTGATAGAAAGTGTGCTGAATCAAAATGAGTGAAACTGGCACAACCAACAAATGCTACAAATTCAACAACTATTTGACGTCACTATATTCAGTTATTGCGTGCCACAGAGGAACGCACCCTGCCTAAAGTATGTGACAACAACCTTGGATAACCAAACCACTCATGTGGTGAGGATCCTCTATGCACAGCATCAGATGTAAAGTTATACACAAGTTAAATAAAATATGTCAACACATCAAAATTACATCAATATTTGATGGCAATGCAAGTTAATTCACTTCAACGTTTATCCATATTTCCATAAAGGATCCAACGCAACATGTGCTTTTATATACAAAGTTCATAATTCCTTCATACAAACACCACTGCTGATAGTTCATAAAACCCAATGCATTTGGGGGACTGGGTGTCCCTTCATCAGGGATAAAGCTATGTGTTATATAGAATGCGACAGACAGAAAATGACAAGAGAACAAGGAGGGGGAACAGACAAAAAATAATTAAACATTAGTCACGAGAACCACTCCAAAACTCAATCCAATAACATTGTCAAAGAGTTGCTCAACATGCCAAATTGCATATACACGCCCCAGTGAGACATCCACCACATATTTTTACCAATTCGTAGTGAAAAAACCCATGCCAAGTCCCTTGGTCAGAAACATGCTAACAGTGAGGCTTGCCAAAAAAGTGTACAACGTTCAGTGTGAAACATTGCGTAATTAGCAGCTTGTACCAAACAAGCTCACCTGCTGAGGTTGCGAATGCAGTCAGGATTTACAAAACATGACAATTGCTTGAATTCACCTAACCTGATATAATGTAAACAAACAACCGGTCACCAAAATATGTTGTGCACCCAAATGGTAAGTAATTCAATCATATACCCACGACATGCTTCCACACCACATGCCGTGAAATAAACATGCTCACCTGCTAAGGCATACAGGTGTAACAAAGACTTGCAAAAGCAATGTGTTACGTGAATTCATTTAGCCTGACATGATGTAAACAAAGCAACCGGTCACCAAAATATGTCCTGCACCCAGAAGGACTGTTATTCAGCCATATATCCGCGTTACCATAAGGCAATGATGCAGTCCTCGCCCGTTCAGTTGGATCAAACAAACATGGTGTCCTGAAAAAAAAGTAAAATGAAACCGTGCTGTAGCCAGGTGTTAGAAATGGGGTCTTTAGTTGGCAGTCAGGTTACCCCCTGTCCAAGCAAGGACCCTCACTCTAGTCCGGGTAAGTCACACAGAATCCAAATTATCCTGTGCCCACTCTCTGGAAGCTTGGTACTGAGCAGTCAGGCTTAACTTAGAAGCCAATGTGTGAAGTATTTGTGCAATAAATCATACAACACAGTATAGCACCACAAAAATACACCACAGTGTTTAGAAAAATATATAATATTTATCTGGATAAATGCAGGTCAAAACGATTAAAATGCAATAAGTATATGTTGAGATATCACTGTAAAAGTGATATAAAGTGTCTTAAGTCTTTTAAAAGCAATCAAAGTCTCTTTCAAGCACAAAGTACCTGGTTCACGTGCAAAATCTCCGCAAAGAACTGCAGAGGAGGAGATGCGTGGGAACAAAGGGGAGTGCGTCGATTTATCGGGCCGCACATGGTGATGTGTTCTGTGTCAATTTCAGGTGCTCGGTTGTGATCCTCTTTGGGTTGCGGGGTTTTTGGTTGCCCCGGGATGATGGGTGGATTTCCTGCACTGGCAGGACAAAGTCACAGGAGCTGCGTTGATTCGGTGTGCGTTGCGTTGAATTTTCTACCGCACAGCAAGCGCTGCGTCGATTCCTCTCTGGAAGTCAGGCTGCATCATACCGGCTCGGTGTGCAGTGAAATTTTCACCGGGGTGCAGGCTGTACATCATTTCTGGCAGGCTGTGCATCGAATTTCGCCGCGCAAGGATTCCTTCTTGTAGAGATGAGGTAATTTTGGTCCTGAGACTTCAGGAACAGAAGGCAAGCTCTATAGAAGCCCTTGGAGAGCACTTCTTCACCACAGCCAGAGAGCAGCAAGGCAGAAGGGAAACAGCAAGACAGCAGTCCTTCACAGAAAGCAGACAGGTGAGTCCTTTGGGCAGCCAGGCAGTTCTTCTTGGCAGGATGCAGGTTCTGGATCATGTTTCTTCTCCAAGAAGTGTCTGAGTGGGTAGGGGCAGAGGCCCTCTTTAAATATCCAAATGTGCCTTTGAAGTGGGGGAGACTTGGGCTTAGAAGTGCACAAGGTCCCATGTCAGTTCAATCCTGTCTGCCAGGGTCCCAGTAGGGGGTGTGGCTGTCCTGTGTGTGAGGCCAGGCTACAGTCCTTTGACATGTAAGTGTCAGGCCCTCCACCCTCCCAGCCCTGGAAGACCCATTAAAAATGCAGATGTATGGAAGTGAGGCTGAGTATCCTGTGTTTGGGGTGTGTCTGAGTGAATGCACAAGGGAGCTGTCAACTAAACCCAGCCAGACGTGGACTGTAAGGAACAGAAGGATTTAAGTGCAAAGAAATGCTCACTTTCTAAAAGGGGCATTTCTAAAATAGTAATATTAAATCCAGCTTCACCAGTCAGCAGGATTTCGTATCACCATTCTGGCCATACTAAATATGACCTTCCTACTCCTTTCAGATCAGCAGCTACCACTCAAACAATGTATGAGGGCAGCCCCAATGTTAGCCTATGAAGGGAGCAGGCCTCACAACAGTGTAAAAACGAATTTAGGAGTTTTACACTACCAGGACATGTAAACTACATAGTTACATGTCCTGCCTTTTGCCTACACAGCACTCTGCCCTAGGGGTTACCCAGGGCACACCTTAGGGGTGACTTATATGTAGAAAAAGGGGAGATTTAGGCTTGTCAAGTACTTTTAAATGCCAAATCCAATTGGCAGTGAAACTGCATACACAGGCCTTGCAAAGGCAGGCCTGAGACAAGGTTAAGGGGCTGTTTAAGTGGGTGGCACAACCAGCGCTGCAAGCTCACAAGTACCATACAATCTAATCTGCAGGTCCTGGGCACGCATTGTGCACTCTACTAGTCCAATTGGGTATGATCCAATGTTACCATGTTTAAAGGGAGAGAGCATATGCACTTTAGCACTGGTTAGAAGTGTTAAAGTGCGCAGAGTCAGCAAAAACAGTATCTAAAAAGTGGAGGGAGGCAGGCAAAGAGTTAGGGGTGACCACAAAAGCCTCTCAGGTCCAACACAAGGTAACCCTTTTGCTGAAATGACTGTCCAACAATGAGACGGGCCGGTGGTGCCATTCCGTGTAGGGGTTGTTCCTTGACTCCCAGAATTCATGAAAAAAGAAACCACCATCCAGACATAGAGAAAATGATAAAGGAATCCCAAAAAAAGGGAGAGACTTGGCTGGATATCACTCCTTTTGTACAGACAGAAGTGGAATGGCCCATTCCAAAGTCCATAAGAGCTGAAACCAATTCCAAAAAGAGAAGCAGAAAGTGTCCAAAGCTCTCCCTGTCCAGAGGGAAGAATTTATTTGGGAGTCTGACAGAAACTTCCAGATAGCCCAAAGAGAGGAGCCCCAATTTCAAGACACTTGGAAAAGAGCTAGTGAAGAAGAAGATCCCCAGGCGGTAGGCACCCACTTTATTAATTGACAAGGGCTATTGTGCAGGAAAGACGATCAGATTAGTCCTCAGCAATTATTGGTTCCTACCCCTTTCCATGAAAAGGTATTACACCTGGCACATAGCCATTTATTAGGGGGACATTTGGACCTAAAAAGACGCTAAAAAAGGCAATCTTAGAATTTTTTATTGGCCTGGCATATATAGCCAAGTAAAGAGATACTGCCAGAATGTCCTATGTGTCAGAAAACTAGAAGAAGGCTCCCCAAGAAGGCTCCCCTGAGACCCCTTCCTATTATCGAAGTCCAATTTTCTCAGTTACGCATGAACATAATAGGTCCTTTACTTCCTACTAGAAACAGCTATCAATTCATACTGGTTATAGCTGATTATGCTACCAGTTACCCAGAGGCTGTACCCCTACGCCGGCCTACCACTACTCTAATAGCGAAAGCCATGCTAGATGTCTTCTCCAGAGTAGGTTTTCCCTGCAAAATCCTAACCAACCAAGGCACACCTTATTTCTCACATCTTATGAAACAAATTTGTAGACAACTTGATATTAAACAGATCTGCACGGCTGGAACCACCCCCAAGCGGAGGGTCTGGTCGAGCAGTATAATGCCATGTTAAAGTCCACCTTGAAGAAGTTGTTGGAATTGGAAACCCGAAAGTGAGACCAGATATTACCCCAAACCTGTTCGCGATCAGAAGCCAAAAGCAAAGCAGCATGGGTTATTCCCCTTTTGAATTAGTTTTTGGCCATAAACCACGTACTCTGTTAGACATGGCACAGGGAAACTTGGGAACAAGAAGATGATGTTTCCAAGCTTTTACTGGAATATGTCACCAAGCTGAAGACTCGTTTGGGTGAAATCGGTGAGATAGCTCAACATAACTTAGAAGAAGCTCAAGGGTCTCACAAAGAGCAGCATGACAAACACACCACCCTGACAGTTGTCTGTAGGAGATATGGTATTGTTGATAATGCCCATATCTGCTAATAAAACATAGTGTCAATCGCAGGGACAACAACAAGGTATTGGAGGTGGTAACTCCTGTAACATATAAACTAGAATTGACTAGGGAAAACAAGAGAGTCAAGTATACCAAATTAACTTGCTAAAAAAATGGGAAGTACCAAACCCCGTCTTTCATGTACCGCGTGAAGATGAAAAAATCCAAGTAGCCAACAGTATTTCATTGACACTTGATCCAGACAAGAAAAAAGAGCTCCTCGAGTATTTATCTCCATACCTGTCTACCTTTTCCACCCTACCAGGAAGGGCTGAGATACTCACACATTCTATTCCTACCATACTAGGTAGGATTTCTCAGCTTAAGCCATACCGCATACCTGAAGCCCGAAGACAGGCTATAAAAGAGGAAGCCCAAACCATGATAGAAATGGGAGTCATAGAGCCGTCCGTAAGCTAGTGAAACTCACCTATCGTGTTAGTCCCTAAACCTGATGGTTCTACCAGGTTTTGCATAGATTTCCGTGAAGTAAACAAAGTTTCCAAGTTTGATTCCTATCCTTTACCCAGGGTAGACGAAATGATAGAACGGTTGGGCACCTCATGTTACTTCAGTACATTAGACCTTTGTAGAGTAACTGGCAGTTACCACTCAACCCTGCTGATAAAGAGAAGACTGCCTTCTCCACCCCAGACTGGCTCTTTCAGTTTACTGTTCTTTACCTTTTGGCCTTCATCGAGCATGAATGATGATGAATTATGGCCCCCCATAAAACGTATACAGCCGCCTATATAGATGATATGATTATCCACAGTTCTCACTTAGAGAAGGTATTATATGCCTTAGACTCAGTTGGCCTGACAATCAATCCCAAGAAGAGCCATCTGGCGGCCATCACTATCAATTACTTGGCTTATCTCCTGGGGGAAGGTATGATCGACCCACAGACCGAAAAAGTAGCAGCAATCTAACAATTGTCATTTCCCAAGACTAAACGCGATCTCAAAGCATTTCTCGGTTTAGTCGGGTACTACAGGAGGTTCATCCCTCAGTTTTCTATGATAGCAGTCCCTGTAACAGATCTCCTAAAAAAAGGGGAAAAACCATGGAAAAGGCTGCAAAAGAACCCACACCTGCCATCGTAGAGGCATTCCAACAGCTAAAACAAGCCGTCATGATAACACCGGTTTTACAAAGTCCAGACTTCAGGAACCTTTCATCCTTCAAACAAATGCATCTGGGGTAGGCCTGGGTGTGGTTCTCTTCCAAACAGACGAAAATGGTGCTGAAAGCCCTATCTTATACATAAGCAAAAAACTGTTTCCACGTGAACAGAAATATGCAACCATAGAAATAAAACGCCTTGTTATCAAATGAGCAGTAGAGACCCTATGATACTATCTAGAGGGTTGTGTGTTTACCCTTTACACCGACCACGCCCCTTTGGAATGGATGTCCTGTAATAGAGGCAATAACTCACACATCCTTAGATGGTTCTTAGCCCTACAGCCTTACAGATTCACCACATTACATAGGGCAGAAAAAGAACAACTTAACGCTGACTTCCTGTCCTGCTACCCCTGAGGTTTGTTTCTTCCAAGTAAGAAAGTAGGAGTGAAGATATGTGAAGGTGCAAATAACCCAAGCCCCTCCTTATCTGGCGTGCCGCTAGGTCCAGAGACGGATCGCTTCCTCTCAACTCAATCCATACGGTTCCTGGAACAAGAAGTGAAGGAAAACAGATGTCAGGAGGGCAGGAATATGAAAACAACAAGTGACAAAGGACTTTTGCTTACAGGAACAGAAACCCGGAAGTGACTCCCCAACTAACGAATTCCACTGGATGAACCCGAGAGATCAACCGGAAGGTGGGCGGAACAAAAAAGTAAAAGGGCAAGAGAAAATAGAGCATGGGAAGTTAAAGGATCAGAGAGAATGTGAAGGAGAAAAAGAACAAAGAGAAAGCGGATATATTGAGAAGCAAGAAAAACAAAGGAGAGGTGTGTCGGATACGGGCTGTGAAATCCCCTTGGCTTCAAAGCAGATGCAGCACAACCCGACAGAAGCAGCTGACCGGGACGACACCAATCGGAGACAGCAGATGGACGTTGAGACCTAGACGGAAGAATGGTGGTGTCCATCGCATCTTGACTATGCGATAATCCCACACAACTCAGGGAGAGTTGGGGCCCTCGTGGCGAGTGAACTGGGGCAGGCAGTGAATATTGCTGGGAGGGTTTATTTTGTGGTATGCTTCCAGTTTTTATTATTTCTATTCTGCCTTGAGATTTTTTTTCTTTTCCTTTTTTTTCCACATTTTATTTTTTCCTCTGGCTTGCATCGGAGACCAAATCTTTCTTTCTTCTATACGCCATGCAGATCAGGGAGAGAGGAGTGTTCCGCTGAAGACTTATGGCATCTACTCCAGTCACCATGGTGTTCTCGTGCATGAATACTATACCATTCTCCAGTATCTGAGAGCTTATCCACCCCCTCTCACGGGCATAATCTGAACACTCTGTTCCCCAGATGAGTGACACTACATGGGAGTATCGGAGGTGGTGCATACTACAAAAGATAACAACTTATCGCAGTATCTCTTCTTTCCCCGAGGATGAAGGTGGGAGATTAGCAAGAATTCTACGAGAAGGAACGAGAACAAGAGAAAACCATCACTCCCTGGTCACAGTTGAGCCACATACACAGTATGTTCCTAAGGAGTATTGTTATTGTTGCAGTGAACACATATGTACTTGTAATAAACGCCCAAACTCAACCACAACCTAACCCTTCTAAGCCATATTTCTGACCCACCCTTCGACACTTGTGTATAACTTTATGTCTGATGCTGTGCATAGAGGATTCTCGTGAGTGGTTTGGTTTTCCGAGGTAGCTGTCACACGTTTTAGGCAGGGCGCATTACTATGAGGCACGCAATAACTGAATATAGTGAAGTCAAACAATTCTTGAATTTGAAGCATTTGTTGATAGTGCAGGTCACACTCATTTTGATTTCCTTTCTTGCCTCTAAACCTAGCACCCAGAGTTATCAAATATATTGTTTGAGGCTATTTTTAGTATCACAGACAACAAGGCAGATGCAAAGACATACACAACAGAACAAGCTTCAGAGGTTTACTCACTTATAAAGGAGACTAACATTTCAGGGGTGTGAAGAGGGTCTATCAATCAACAACTTAAACAACTGGAATATCTATTACAACGAGAAATCAGCCAGAGACTGCATGCATCCACATTAATATTTAATATCACCGTGCAAAACTGATACCACGGGGTCTACGTCTTGCCATTTTCAAATTTCAATTCAACAAGGCATTCATGGAGAAATGGTATGCTATTCTCAACAAATGTTCTCTTGACCTGATTTTACTCCTCACTGAAGAATTATCTAAAGTTCTTAGAGATTTAGAGGAAGTAATTTATGAGATGAAAAGCCAGCTAACATCACAAATGGAACTGGAAGTGTGGCAATCTACTTTGTCAGAAATTACAGAAAAGCTGGTGGGATATAACAGAGAGCTCCAGGAACATAGATTGTGAAAATATTAATGGGACACCATTGATTATAGACTCAATGAAGTTAACACTTGGACTAAAGTTTATGCTCAAAGACGTCCAGGAAGAAAGTCTGCCGTTTCATTAGAAGAAAGCGTAGTGTCTGACAAAGATATAGCCTTCACTCGCCAACCAGTGCATTCAAGCTTGATAACACAGGATCAACCATCTACAATGGATTAGTTGTCCACTGGGACGACAGTCATGCAAGATCAGGCTGCACTGGGTCCATCTTATTTATTGACCAGTCCAGCAGCCAAACACCCGCCAGACAGCAGCAAACAAAAACAAGCATCTGTACCCGGAAACCCCATAGAGGACAGAGGAAGAGAAAAGGATCACCAGATGAATCTACAAAGTCACAACAAGGTCTAGTGATTAATATTTCCACCACCAATCTGACATCTCAACAGATAGCAGTATTGCATAAATGATTGAACTTTGGCCCAAGCTATCAAACAAACTTGTTAGAATCAGAAGTAGCTTTGTTTAAATTCATTAGGAAACTATGGTGGTCATTATGACCCTGGCGGTATTATAACCGCAGGGCCAAAATGACGGGAGCACCGCCAACAGGCTGGCGGTGCCTCCCGGCGTCTTTTGACCGCCGCGGTCACACCGCCGGGGCCGGCGGTTTACCGCCACAATGGCCCCGGCGGATGTAATCCGCCAGGGCAGCGCTGCATGCAGCACTGCCCTGGGGATTATGACATCCCTACCGCCAGCCTGTTTCTGGCAGTTTGCACCGCCAGGAAGAGGCTGGCGGTAAGGGGTGACCTGGGGCCCCTGGGGGCCCCTGCACTGCCCATGCCACTGGCATGGGCAGTGCAGGGGCCCCCTAACAGGGCCCCGGACAGCTTTTCACTGTCTGCATAGCAGACAGTGAAAAGCGCGACGGGTGCAACTGCACCCGTCGCACGTCCGCAACACCGCCGGCTCCATTAGGAGGCGGCTCCTATGTTGCGGCCTCATCCCCGCTGGGCCGGCGGGCGCAAACTTGGTTTGCGCCCGCCGGCCCAGCGGGGATGTCGTGATGGGGGCGGCGGGAGTGTGGCCGCATTGGCGGCCGCACGGCGGTTACCGCCAATGCCGTAATGACCCCCTATGTCTTCTACATTTTGTTTAAAAACATCCAGTTGCCTGTCACAGGGGATACAGAACTCCAATACCAAGAGTTTAAACCAAAATCAGTTTATTCCTCCTATTTCACACAAGAGTCTGGATATCTTTGAGGCACTGGTAAAACAATATCTTCGTCAACCAAACTTCTGTCAAAATAAATGAGGCAACCTGACACCCAGTGAACTTAGGATTCATAAAACATTATCCATGGATAAGGCATTGACTTTTCAGAAGGCTGACAAAGACGGTGCACTGCTAGTGATGGACACATGCTGCTGTAGAAATAAAGTACGTGAGCACGTGTCAGATGACAAGACTAATATGCCTTTGGGCCAAGATCCCACTCCTACTTTTGTAAAAACCTTGAATATACTATTATAGAAGACGCTGGACATAGCATTGAGGAGCAAGAAAACTAAAACATACCTGATAACCGATTTTCTACGCAGGCCGGATATGTACATGCTACCCAAAATGCACAAGAATTCCACTGATCTGCCATTTAGATCCAACATTTCTGGTCGTGGGTCACTTCACAAGCCTGTTGGAAAATACCTGGATACATTTTTACAACATTTTGTTCAACATTGGCAGACTTACATCAAACACACAACGGATTTCGTCAGAAAATTAGTGCATGTGACGCTGATGGGTGAGGTCTCCCCACCGTTACGTACTATTGATGTGACTGTGCTTCACACCTCCATTCCACACCAAGAAGGATTTGAAGCAGCAGAATGGGCCCTACTCCAATTGCCAGACATCCAAGCCAACAAAGTGTTTTTACTGGAGGTTCTTTATTTTGGTTACATCATAGTTATTTCAAATGCGAAGATCCGTTCTATTTGCAGAGGACCAGAACCTCTATGTGTTTTTCAAAAGCTCAGTCAGATGCAAATATATTTATGACTAAATTTGAGGCAGAATTCATTTTGAGTGGCACAGCTTGAAGTGAAAACTTGTTGATGTATGTGCGCTATAATGATGATGTTTTTCTCATTTGGCGTAGCTCTAAAGAGACTCTAGAAGACGCAATAGCAGACTTGAATACCAGGAATCCACTGATTAAATTCACTCACACAATCAGTGACAGGTGCATTGCATTTTTGGATGTGTGTATCAATCTGGAGTCAAATAGGTTGTCAACAAGTATCTTCCAGAAACCAACTGACCTTAACAATACCTAGGCATTTGACAGCTTTCACCCAACTTCTTTGAGGAACCACTTGCCATATTCACAATTCATTCGGATTAAAAGAATCACCTTAGAGGCCAACAAATGCACTGAATCCCTGGCAGTGTACGGATTGGATTTTCAAGCAAAAGGTTACCCGAATAGATTGCTGAAAGACATGGTAGCCAAAGTTGGAACACCCCGCTTTATTGCAAAAGAAGATTGAGTTGAAATGTGATCGCAATATCTTCCTATCTAAATTTTCCACCACGTCATATAGGATTAAGAAGCTGAGTTGTAGACGATGGGAACTATTGCAATCAGAGTTCATGGGAATTTTCAAAGATAAACCTGTGTTTGCCTACACAAGATCAAAAAATCTTCAAGAATTGTTGTTGCCTGTCTTTAACACATCCTCCAGTAAATGGTATGGGACTAGAAAATGTCACAATTGTGTGCATTGCAATAATGTGATCGCAGGAACTACCATCAACCACCCGACGACAGGCAAAGCCATAAAATTGCGTCATTCAACTGGTTGCAATTCTTCTGGTCTCATTTATTGCGTTAAGTGTCCCCGCGGACTGGCCTACATCAGCAAGACAGAAAGAAACATTAAAACTTGTATATCTGAGGACAAAAGTATGATTCAGAATATAAATATGAACTCCTACCTCGCAGCTCATTGGCTTGAATTCAAGCACATTATATATAGCCCAGCTCCGTTTTCAAGTTGTTGAAGTTGTGAGTCCCAATCCAGAGGTGGATACCATGAAATTGTTACTGCAACGTGAAACATTTTGGATAAGATATCTTGATGCTATGACCCCAAAGGGTCTCAATGATAAACTTAAATTTGCATGTTCCCTGTGACATACTACATATCACTCATGACTTCTCCAATTAGCTCATATTATTAGACTCATATGGTTCTTCATCTAATTTTTCCTTCACATACAGCACAACACTCTGGTTCAGTTCAGTTGTGTTAGGTTTTTCATGGTTGGACTTTAGATCATTACTCGTAAAGATTGTCAATCACTATCTACCATCACACATCCATACACCGTGATCAGCCTGCCTGGCACCATGGTGCATTGATTGTGACTGTGTGACAGCTTTGGTTACCTGCATGCCTGTCACTCCAACACATCATGATGCCTGTAGCACCTCTGGCCCTCTTTTTACGGCTTACACCTTGTAAGGAATTTGACAACATGGGGCGCATGCTATACGATTGTGTGGCTGCTGCATTTTTCACATGAGTAAATATTTGCCACATTTACCACACAATCCATTATCTGATGTATAATCCGCAGATTTTAACACAAAAATAGTTTCTAGCTCAAATCTTTCAAACGTTACTGATTACGCAGCAACATGTGTTGCTACACAGTGGAATGCCCTTTGCAAATCTTAACTGGTGACTTTTCTGTTGCTTTTTGCAATATTTTGTGTTAAACTGGTACTAATGAGGTGCAACCAATGACCAACAAGTGTTAACAAATGTAAAAATGAAACAAATAATAATGAAGTTATACTATCATAAAATGTGCTGCATTAAGCAGCACAATTTGGCTTTTCTTGTTGCATAATTTACTGAGCCCTTCCGCATAATCTGGCTCTCTCCTGCTGCATAATTCCAGTGGCCCTGGCCAAACAAGAACTGATGGACTTCCCCCAGAAGGCAATCCCTACACACAACTTGAAACCACCTCGTCATGAGACTCAAACAAACAAACTCAACCACATACCACTTGCAGACCCCTCCACTAGAACATCCTTGGAATCTAAAATCGATACAATTGCGCTGGATATTAACCTTCTCGGAGACCACCACCGGGAGCGCTCTGATAGTGCTGCCTAGGCAGAAAGATCACTATAAGCAGCACAATCAGAGGTTAAACCTTCAATCACAACTGGACCTAGAAGCCCGAGTTCACTACCTGAAGGACAGGATGGAGGAGGCTGAGAGTCGCTTGTGGTGCAATTATGTCCATGTGGTGGGTGCAGCAAACTGGGATTCTTTACAGATGCCCCCTTACGTTTTACCCCCATTTGAAATGCTAGATGCTGGTTTTTGACTCTGATAATGAACTGGGACCTGCTAACGAGGCCCTAGTGCCAGTGCTCTGTGCCTTAAATTGTACTGAGACGTTTGAAGACCCAAGTGGCAAGGACTTTACCACTCCTGTAATGCCCTAGTAAATGGTACCAGTGGCACCCAGGGCAGGGATGATAAAGTGGTCACCAGGGCTGCAGCACTGATTGTGCCACCCAGCCTGACCCAAGTAAAAGTAAACCTGCAGAGATGCCATGCCAGCCTGCACGAGCAGCTTGCCTGCTCTAGTTTGACTCTGCCCACACCAAGTGCAGGCAGAGTCCATTCACTGCCATAGGAGAAGTCAGTCTCCCCCTAAGGCAGGCAGGGTGCACAGTGTTATGATTGTGGACATATATGCATGAACATATATGGCCCTGTGGTAGCATGTAAAGCCTAATGCTATCACAAGTGACCAGCGGTCTATAGCATAACATGTGCTGGCACCCGGGCAGTCCCCAGATGTCCAGCTTCATGATGGCCTGGCCAATTTCCCCCCTGTGTTTGGTATTGAACACTGTGCTTTTTAACCTTTAACATGATTCTTATGCCCAGGATTAGCTAACATGTACCCTGGTGGGGTCCCGTTAGGAAGCCCACCAAGATACCAGCTTTCCCTTGCGATGGTGGGTTCTCCTGAGCTATTTGCCGTCAAAACAAGTCTACCCTTCTCCTGCCCGTGCTAACACTGCCCCCAGGATGGAGACAGAGGACCAGGCAGGAAAAAGGTCATGCCTCCTCCCTCCCAGGAAGGATAGTGTTTACAGTAGTCAAGACAGTGACCTTGATGTGTAATCTGTTACCCCCCACTCGAGGACATAGCCCTTCCTGCCCTAACCAAGCTGGGAGCCAGGAAAATTTGTTATTCAGGAGGCGTACACCCCCAAAGACTAGCCACACCTTTAGGGTGGGCTAGGGGGTCTGTACAGCCGAAGAAGTGTTCCACCATGCTGGCAAACCTTAGGAATAGTGGGTTCCGGGTAGAAAAGTGATGTGCTCCCACAGGAAGTCATCACTTCAGGGGTGGGCTATCCACAGGGATCAGTAGCCCATTGGCCACTGTCCCCACACCTTTAACACCCCATAAACCAGGATTTACGGGGCTCCCCTGGCACCAGAACCTCAGTTCTGACTTTAAAACCAAGAAGAGGCACAAAGAAGATGCCGTCACCAACAACAGGACTTCGGACACTGCTGTAGCACAAAAAGAGGACAGTTAAGTGGCCTGAGGAGACCATATACTGGAACCGTGTGATTGACGTGTGCCTGTAGTTAACACTCTTTGCTCCCAGCAAGAGGAACTCTAGAGGATGCCAGAAACTAAAGCAGACTCCCCTGACTGTTGGTTCCAGTCACCTGCAGGAGAGGAGAAACAAAACATCTTTGGCACGACAAGTCCCCTTGATTGAGATGTGGTGTGATGTGGTGGACTGTGGAGTTGTGGAATCCAGGTCCTGGGACCCCAAAGTCCTTTACGTTCCAAGGATAGAGTGTGAAATGCTTTGTGAAATAAATAAATAGTTGATACTGTGGATGATCAATCAATCAAAGAAATTTGTAGAGTGCGCTACTCACCCGTGAGGGTCTCAAGGCGCTGGGGGGCTGGGCGAGGGGGGGGCGGGTCAGGGAAATTCACTGGTCGAACAGCCAAGTCTTGAGGTTCTTTCTGAAGACTAGTAGGTCTTTGGTTTTGCGAAGGTCGGTTGGGAGGGAGTTCCAGGTTTTGGGGGCGAGGTAGGAGAAAGACCTGCCTCCTGTGGTGGTGTGCAGGATGCGGGGGACTGTGGCTAGGGCGAGGTCGGCTGATCGGAGGTTGCGTGTTGGAGTGTGGAAGTTTACTCTTTCATTGAGGTAGGTTGGGCCGGTGTTATGGAGGGATTTGTGTGCGTGGATGAGGATCTTGAATGTGATTCTCTTGTCTATGGGGAGCCAGTGTAGGGATTTGAGGTGTGGTGAGATTCGTTCGTGTCGGGGGAGGCCGAGGACGAGGCGCGCAGCTGTGTTCTGGATTCTTTGGAGTTTGAGTTTGAGTGTGGTGCCGGCGTAGAGGGCGTTGCCGTAGTCCAGTCTTCACTGATGAGGGTGTGGGTAACTGTCTTTCTGGTCTCTGGGGGGATCCATTTAAGGGATTTGTTTAGGGTGCAGAGTGTGTGGAAGCAGGAGGAGGTTAGAGCATTGATTTGCTGTGTCATGGAGAGGGCGGGTCGAGGATGATGCCGAGATTGCGTGCGTGGGTTGCTGGGGTGGGTGCGGGGCCTAGGGCGGTGGGCCACCAGGAGGCGTCCCATGTGGTTTTGTTGGGGCCGAAGATGATGACTTCGGTTTTGTTTGAGTTGAGTTTGAGATGGTTAGTGGTCATCCAGTTGGCGGTGTCTAGGAGAGCGGCATGTAGGTCGGTTTTGCGGGTGAGGGAGAGGATGAGTTGGGTGTCATCTGCATATGAGAGGATGGTGATTCCGTGTGCTCGGGGAATGTTAGCTAGGGGGATCATGTAGATGTTGAAGAGTGTGAGGCTGAGAGAGGACCCTTGGGGGACTCCGCAGGTGATCTTAGTAGTGTTGGAGTGGAAGGGCGGGAGGCAGACTTTCTGGGTTCGGTCGGTGAGGAAGGAGGAGAGCTAGTCTAAGGCTTTGTGGTGGATTCCTATGTTGTGGAGGCGTGTGCGGAGTGTGTGGTGGCAGACTGTGTCAAAAGCTGCAGAGAGGTCTAGGAGGATGAGTGCGACAGTCTCGCCTTTATCGACTTTGGTCCTGATGTCGTCAGTGCATGCGATGAGGGCGGTTTCTGTGCTGTGGTTCTTGCGGAACCCAGATTGTGAGGGGTCAAGGGTGTTGGTTTCTTCGAGGAAGTGGGATAGGCGAGTGTTGACTAATTTCTCTGCAACCTTGGCGGGGAACGGGAGGAGGGAGATGGGGCGGTAGTTGGAGAGGATCCCCGGGTCGGCTTGTTTTTTTTTAGGAGAGCGGTAATTTCTGCGTGCTTCCAGGGGTCTGGGTAGGTGGCGGAGTCAAAAGAGGAGTTGATTATGTTGTAGAGTATGGGGGCGATGGTAGGGCTAGCTTTGTTGTAGATGCGGTGTGGACAGGGGTCGGAGGGGGAACCGGAGTGGATGGAGTTCATGTTTTTTTCCGTTTCTTCGTGTGTGGTAAGGGTCCATGTGGATAGTGTGGTGGGGTCTTGAGGGGGGGTTGAGTTGGGTGGGAGAGGGGTATGTGTGGTGGGTGTGTGTGATGTGAAGCTGTTGTGGATGTCCAGGATTTTGTGGAGGAAGTGGTTGGAAAGGGCGTCACATAGGGGCTGTGTGTGGGGTCTATGTTGCTGGCTTTGGGTTTGGCAAGTTCGTTGATGATGGTGAAGAGTTCTTTGCTGTTTTGGGAGTTGTTGTCAAGGCGTGTCTTGTAGTGAACTCTTTTAGCGGTGCGTATGAGTTGGTGATGGGTGCGAATGTTGCTTTTGAGTGTGGAGAAGTTTGTTGAGGAGGGTTCTTTTCTCCATATTTTCTCAGCTTGGTGGCATTTGCGCTTGGAGTCTTGGAGTTCAGGGGTGAACCATGGGGCGTTCTTGATGTTGCAGGTGGTGATGTGTCTTCTGAGGGGTGCTAGTGTGTCTGCACAGGTAATGATCCATTTGGAGAGGTTGTGTGCTCCTGCGTTGGGGTCGTTGGTGTGGGGGGGGTTATGGGCCAGTTGGAAGTTTAGACGTTCTGTGGGGATCTTGTCCCACATGCGGTAGGGTGTGGTGTGTTGATGGTAGTGTTTGGGGGGTTTGGTGAAGGAGAAGTAGACGCAGCGGTGGTCTGTCCAGGGGAGTTCGGTGGTGTGGGTGTAGGCTATGTGTTGGCTTGAGGTGAAGATTGCATCCAGCGTGTGTCCTGTTGAGTGGGTGGGTGCGGTGACCAGTTGTTTGAGTCCGAGGTTGTTGAGGTTGTCTATGAGGGAGGTGGTGTGGTCTTGTGGGTTTTCTAAGTGAAAGTTGAAATCACCGAGGATGATATAGTCTGTGGAGGAGAGGGCGTACGGGCTGATGCTGTCTGCGATGGTGTCGCAGAAGGTGGGGCGTGGTCCGGGAAGGTCTGTAGACTAGTGTACCTCTGAGGGTGGAGTTGTTGTTGATGTGGACGAGGAAGTGCATGTGTTCAGTGTTGCCGATAGTGTCTTGGTTGCTGGTGGTGACTTTGATGGTGTCTCTGTGTAGGATGGCGATGCCTCCGCCTGGCTTGTTTAGGCAGTCTTTGCGTTGGAGTTTGTATCCCTTGGGGGTGGCTATGGCTATGTCAGGTTCTGAGAAGAGGTTGGTCCAGGTTTCCGTGAGGAAGGCGATGTCAGGTGAGTGTGTAGTGATGAGGTCCCAGAGTTCTATGGCATGTTTGTGAAGGGAGCGTATGTTGAGTAGCAGGCAGTTCAGGTGGTTGTGGTGGGTGGCGTTTGTGTGGTGTGTGAAGTTGTTGTTGGGGGGGTGTTCTGGTTGTGGGCTGGTGTGCTGCGGGGTTGGTTGGTGGGGGCAGGGTGGGTGAGTTTTGTGTTGGGGGTGTTGTGTTTGTTGAGGGTGGGGTCGCTATGGTTGGTGTGTGGTCTGAGGGATGACAAGCAGGAGAAGTGGCAGGTGTAGCAGGTGAAGGGGCCATGAGTGTGTGTGGGGCTAGATGTGGTGCATGTGGGGTGGGGGCCTGGGTTTAGGGAGTGGAGGGTGAGGGGGGGAGTAGGTGTGTCTGGGAGGGCCAGGGGTTCTGGCGCTGGGCGCGGTCCAGGCGCAGACGGGCTTGCCTTTGGTGCACCTTTGGCACGCCAGCGGCGCGGCGCGGCCGCGCCGTGGCTGCCATAAGAGGAGGGGAGGGTGGGAGTGGCAGCTGGGAGGCAGGAGGGCCTGACCTATGAGATGGCTGGGGGGTGGGGTCGCAGGGGATGCAGCGGCGGGGTTTTGGAGAGCGAAGAAAGGTGAGAGAAGAACGGAGAGTGAAGAACAGTGAGAGAAAGGAGGGGGGAGGCGGGAGGGGTGCAGGTGACGCAGCGGCGGGGTTATGGAGAGCGAAGAAAGGTGAGGGAAGAAAGGAGAGTGAAGAAAGGTGAGAGAAGAACGGAGAGAGAAGAACAGTGAGAGAAAGGAGGGGGGAGGCGGGAGGGTCCGCAGAGGACGCAGCGGTGGGGTTTTGGAGAGCGAAGAAAGGTGAGAGAAGAACGGAGAGAGAAGAACGGTGAGAGAAAGGAGGGGGGAGGCGTGAGGGGCCGCAGGGGATGCAGTGGCAGGGTTTTGGAGAGAGAGAGGACAGGAGAAGGAGGTGGCGCGGAGGGCAAGGCGGGGAGCGACCTACCTGCAAGCATAAGTCCTTCGTGGATCTATTAAGCTAGATCATATGTTAGCTTTTTCAATAATCAAGCTAATGTGGCCTTATTTTGCTGTTTTTTGACTTGGGAACAGTTGACCTGAACATTTTGGATGATGTTGAAATCTCCCCCTGGCCCAGCTAGCCCCTTTGAACCCATGGCTATATAGTATATTTCCTCTAGTGCTGAAGTAGAGTTTTCAATAACGCCATAATAGCTTATAAAGTTGAAACTTTCTGCTGTATCAGTATGCTAACCCAAATTTATGTTGCCCCTGAGTCCCTTACAACTTGATGAACTTCACAGTGTAGCTCCTTGGAAATTACAATAGCCACACCTCTAACTGCTCCGTGAGCAGAAGCAAAGAATGCATGTGTGATAAAACCTGGGGCTGGGGTGAAATGGTTTTGAGACAAAGTAACATTCACATTGAATGTTCTTTAACAGAGCAAAATTGATCTATATTTGATTTAATTGTTAATCCCATTAACATTAAAAGAAGCCACCTTTATAGGCTTTGTAGTCATAGATTTTGTGCTTTCTCAGGCTTAAAATCAGCTGAACCTGGGGCGGCAGCATACTGAACCACTGACAAACTTATCTAGGTCTTAATTGTTCTACAAACTCTGAGGAATTGAACATTTTTCGTTATTTCCTTAAGTGCCTCTCTTCTCTCGGGACACAAGCACTAAACATAGCACAATTCTCTTTGCTAAAAGATCCTGACTCCTCCGGGACACTCCACAGATCCTTCTCAGATGACACTACAATCCTAAATTGCCCTTAACAATGAGGGTCCAGATCATATCCTGATCTAATGGGGGGCTCTCCAACTACACCCCTTAGAAGTGGCCCCACCCCTCTAGAGTACATTTTCACTGCTTCTTAGCAATTAGATGGTATGCAGTTTGCAGACTGCCTGAAGAATTCTTTACCTGTTGAAACTTGTTTCATGTTATTTGTTTTCTGTGTTGTTATTGTACCAATGTTGTGCTGGCTGAGATAATCTAACTTTAGAATTCCTTTTCTTCTTTCCCCTCCTTCCTCTCCTCCCTCGCAAACCCTACTTTCTTCCCTTTTGATTCCAGAATAAGAGCCCTCTGAGGTGTCTCAAGGGTACTTCTTAATATACAATAAGCATACTGTTAAATACACCATGACCTCTTAACACACATACAGGGGGTCATTCTGACCCCGGCGGTCAAGGACCGCCGGGGCCGGGGTCGGCGGTAGCACCGCCAACAGGCTGGTGGTGCTCCGCCGGGCATTCTGACCGCGGTGGTACAGCCGCGGCCAGAAGCGGAAAGCCGGCGGTGTACCGCCGACTTTCCGCTGCCCATGGGAATCCGCCATGGCGGCGCAGCTTGCTGCGCCGCCATGGGGATTCCGACCCCCTCACCGCCATCCTGTTCCTGGCGGTTCCGCCCGCCAGGAACAGGATGGCGGTGAGGGGTGTCGTGGGGCCCCCTTAAGAGGGCCCCACTTTGAATTTCAGTGTCTGCTCAGCAGACACTGAAATTCGCGACGGGTGCTACTGCACCCGTCGCACATCCTCCACTCCGCCGGCTCCATTCGGAGCCGGCATCCTCATGGAGGGGTGTTTCCCACTGGGCTGGCGGGCGGCCTTTTGGCGGTCGCCCGCCAGCCCAGTGGGAAACCCAGAATACCCGCGGCGGTCTTTTGACTGCGCAGCGGTATTCTGGCGGTTCCCTCGAGAATGACCCCCACAGTGTTGTTCCATGGAACATCTACGGTATGCATAGCATTACAAAACCCACTACTTACTACAGTGACACAGGATTCATATTGACTATCTTCAGGAATCATATATTGACCACGCTGACGGCCTCTGCATACAAAAACACTGTAGGGGACAAACGTTTGCAGAAACTATTCCACTAGTGCCCCGGGGAGCCACAGTCAAAGCAGGGATCCCCTTTGTGGCCCAGGACTTGATCGCAGATTCAGAGGGCATATTTCTTCCCCTCATGGTGAGACTTGATAGAGGTCGTCTGGTCTTGGGAAATGTTTATGCACCACACACATGACATTCCGCATTCCTGGCCCAGTAATCCACTCAATTAGCAGCCTGAGCACACCTCCCCTGTCTTCTAGGGTGCAACTTTAATTTGTAGTTGACACCATATTGGATACATTTCATCGTACTTTCAATCGTTATGAACATTGCCGCACTGTCTCATTAGGCCCTCTCCGATGTTTGGCACCTCTGCAAACCATTAACAAGACTACACTTGTTCTATTCCCCTGTACATGACCTCTATGTGTGCTTAGATAGGATGGTCTGAGCACCTGAAATTCTTCCTGGGTTGTTGCTACTGAAAATCTTGGCAGAACCATCTCTGACCACAGCCCGATGTTGTTGTCCTTGAGCTACGGAATCCCGACCCCCTCCCATTCTGAAATGGCACATTTCTTGTACCATATCTAACAATAGCATCCTGCGTGATGAGCTAGTAACTTGGCTCCCCAACTACTCAATCAATCAATCAGGGAATTTGTAAAATACACTACTCACCAGTGAGGGTCTCAAGGTGCTGAGGGGTGGGGGGGTCTGTTACTTCTCGAACGGCCAAGTCTTGAGAAGTCCCCTGAAGGTAATGAGGTCCTTTGTCTGACGCAGGTTGGTGGGAATAGTGTTCCACGTCTTGGCGGCGAGGTCCAAGAATGATCTGCCGCTGGTGGTTGTTCTGTAGATGCGTGGGATGGTGGCAAGGGCAAGGTCGGCAGAGCGAAGCTGTCAGGTCTGGGTGTAGAAGGAGAGCCGTCTGTTGAGGTATTCTGGTCCGGTGTTGTGCAGTGCCTTGTGAGCGTGGGTGAGGAGGTTAAAGGTGATTCTCTTGTTGACGGGGAGCCAATGCAGGTCTCTCAGGTGGGCTGTGATATGGCAGTGGCGGGGGATGTCCAGGATGAGGTGTACGGAGGCATTCTGGATGTGCTGCAGTTGTTTCTGGAGTTTGGTCGTGGTTCCTGCGTACAGGGCATTTCATAGTCCAGTTTGCTGCTTACGAGGGCTTGGGTGACTGTTTTTCTGGTTTCAGTGGGGATCCATTTGTAGACCTTCCGAAGCATGCAGAGGGTGCTGAAGCAGGAGGAGGAGATGGAGTTGACTTGCTGGGTCATAGATAGTGAGGCGTCCAGGATGAATCCCAGGTTGCGTGCGTGGTCGGTGGGTGTCGGTGAAGTTCCCAGTGTGGCAGGCCACCAGGAGTCATTCCATGCAGAGGGGGTGGAGCCGAAGATGAGGACCTCAGTTTTGTCAGAATTCAGTTTAAGGCATGTGTTCTTCATCCATTCGAACTTGAACCTTTCTAAAGCTGTTAGTGTAGTAGTCTCAGGAACAAAAGCATGATTGACTCCTTTTACATCAAGAACAAACATTCCCACAATCACCACTATAAACAAAATCCTACACATAATCGCCAATCCAGTGCTCACATGTTTAGAGCGCCTAACATTCCTAACTTCATTATTAAACTCAGCCATGATCTGCAAAGAAGCAGAAAGTAGAAGAAACTCTTATATAAAGTGCAGTAAAAATCTATTCTTCTCTCCCAGTTCAGTCTTACACTCAGGAACCCTTATCCTTTGTCAAAATTGATTAGCAGCTTATCATATCCGGTTTTCAATGTCAAATCAGGTTATCAGTGTCTCTTACAGTTTCTTTTCAACAGTCTCTATAAGGTTTTTCAGATTGGCTCAACAATTCAGCTTCTTGTTCCCCTTCAGGTCACATCAAAGTACTGACTCAGAACCTCTCTATCAAAACAAAAGGACAAAACAAAAGGCCATTCATTAGTAGTTGCATACGCCCATTTAGGACCTGCATAGCGCCGACTTGCTATTCTCTTTCTTTTCAACTTGCGATCACCACTTAGTTCTCCTTCACTTAATTCTTCTTTTCTCATAGTATCTACCTCTTGCTCTATTGTTTCATTTATGACCAATTCCTTTCTTTTCCCTATTTGCGACTCAGGACAATTATCTCCTTTTCTCAATCCTTCTGTCAGTATTCTCCTCAGAATTGGACTCTTCTCCTTCTCTTTCTCTATGGTGATTTTCTTGATGGACCTGCAACAGACTCAGGAGAAGTCGGATCACTTTGACTTTGATCCATCTCAACTCTTTCCCCCTCTTGGTCTGGCACTTGCTATGTTTGCTTTTTAACACCTTCTTCTTCTAAGAGAACCCCTTCTGTGCTAGGCTCTCCTGCTGTAACCGTTGAGATTGATTCTTCTGCGGTCTCCTGTAATTCTTCACTTTCGTCTCTTCCAGGGGTAATATAACTATCTTCCACAAGCTCTTGTTCAATTTCAGGCTCTCTTGGTTCTTTTTTTGGTTCAGGTGCAGCAACTTGTTTTGTTGTTGTTGGTACTCTCCACAACACTTCTTCATGACCCTGTGGACATGCCACTTTTTTTTGTATGACTTGCATGTATCCAGTTTGGGAGTCCTGCACACTTCACAGCTGTCGTAGTCGTTAGGACCACCTGGTAAGGACCTCTCCAACGTGGCTCTAAACACGTCTTGCACACATGTTTTTGGACAACGACCCAGTCTCCGGCTCTCAGATTGTGACCTGGATCATGGATGGGTGGCAGAGTAGTGGCCTGCACCTGCTGAGAGAAACAACGAACCACATCAGCCAGACCCTTGCAGTAGTCCAACACTAAATCATCTGTAATATTTACAAGTGCATTGGCTGGAATTGCTGGTAATCTCATTGCTCTGACCATGAGAATCTCATGGGGCGACAACCCTGTCTTCCTGTCAGGTGTATTTCTCATCGACATCGACACCAAAGGCAATGCATCTGGCCATTTCAGATTCGTAGCTGCACCATCTTTGCAAGACTTGATTTCAAGCTATCATTGATTTGTTATACTAATCCTGATGCTTCAGGGCGGTAACTACAATGCAACTACTGCTCAATGTTTAGTGCTGCACATAAGAGTCAAATCACCTTGTTGTTGAAGTGAGTTCCCTTATCTGATTCTAAAGAGATCGGACACCCGAAACGTGGTATCAATTCCCTGAGCAACAACTTTGCTACCGTGAGACTGTCATTCCTTCTTGTGGGGTATGCTTCAATCCAGTGACTAAATATACACACAATCACCAACACGTACTTCAAACCTCCACACGCAGGCATCTCAATGAAATTCAATTGCATTTTGCTGAATGGTCCTCCTGCTCTTCCAATGTGGCTCAAATTCACCACTGTCCCTTTTCCCACATTTATCTGCTGACAAAGTATACTGCGATGACATACTGCCTCTTCTGCCTGCCTAAACTTAGGATTGAACCAGTCAATCTTGTACAACCGAACCATGGCATCCCTCCCAATGTGTGCCTGTCCGTGGTAGTATCTGGCCATTTGTGACAATAAACTATTTGTCAGAACCATCTGACCCTCCTCAGAAACCCAAATTTCATCAGCCCTTTGACACATTTCAGTTTTGGCCAAAGTCGTTTCTCTTCCTTGTCAACATTATTTTCCAATGTTTTAAACTCTTGCAAAGTATCAATCACTTTCAATTAAAAACTTGTACATGTATTGTCTTCTTCTGACATCAGTTCCCACTTATCTTTGATTGATATACAGTTCAATGCGCAAAATCTTGCAACTTGATCCGCATATCCATTTCCCAGTGAGATGGAATCTTGGGTCTTTTGATGTGCACTGCATTTCACCACGGCAATTTCTTCAGGTAACTGTATTGCATACAGCAATTCTTTTATTCTGTCGCCATTTCTTACTGGTGAGCCAGTAGAGGTCAGGAAACCTCTTTAGGACCACAATTGACCAAAATCATGAACAATTCCAAATCCATATTGGCTATATTTGTAGATGATAACTGTCAATCTTGCAGATACATGGCACGCTCTAGTACGAGCTACCAATTCTGCTACTTGTGCAGAATATACACCTCAAAGCCAAAAGCTTCTAAAGTACCTGTAATCGTGCACACAGCATATCCTGCTCTTAGTGTTCCTGTACCATCTCTGAGACATGAGCCATCAACAAAGACAATTTGGTCATTTTCTTCCAATCGTGTATCTCTGTAATCTGGTCTTGGTTTTGTGCACAACTCATTAACCTCAAGACAATCATGCTCAATATCTTCTTCGTTTTCAATTTCAACAGTATGACTTGGAATAATGTTGCTGGGTTCAGCACTGTGCATCTTTTCAATGTTACATTTGGAGCACATAGGATGCTCGTCTCATACCTTGTCAGTATGGCACCAGTCAAATACTGTGTTTTTGTCCTTGTCAATAAAATCTCAACAGAGTGAGGTACCTATACCGTCAAAGGGTATCCCATCACCACTCCCTCACACTGTGATAGGCTTTGACCAACTGCGGCAACCGCACGCAAACAACCTGGTAAGGCTGCTGCGACTGGGTCCATGGTAGCTGAAAAATAGGCTCCTGGGCGATAAGCACCTCCATGGACCTGTGTCAAGACAGACAAAGAACAAAACAATATGAATGACTTTGTGTAATCAGGCAATCCCAACGCTGGAGCCCTTCACAAACTCTCTCTCAACTCAGTGAACACCTTCATCTGATCCTGTCTAATGTAATGGGATCTGTAACCTCTTTACGTGTCAGCTACTGCAATGGTTTGGTAATCTCAGCAAAATTTGGAATCCATTGACGACAATAGCCTACCATTCCCAGAAACATTCTGACATCTCTTTTCGAAGTTGGGGGACTTCTCTGTAATATCATTGCAATCCTTTCTCTGGAAATTCTCCTTGACCCTTTCTCAATTTGGTGTCCCTGATATTTCACTGACTTCTGACAGTAAAGCAATTTCAAAGGTGACACTTTGGCCATCATTATGACCTTGGTGATAAATCCCACTTACTGCCATGCTGACTGCCACCAACATACCGCCGCCACAGCGGATTACCACCACCCATATTATGACCCACACATAGCAATCGGTCACTATACAGCCACACACACAAGTCTGCCAGCCCAAAGGTCAGTGAAAAACTGGCGGTACCAAAACCCACACTGTTACGCCAGCAGAACTATGCCCACAGCATTATGACCCACAAATCACTGCGGCGGACATTCAGTGGTGCTAAGCCATTGGCGTTACATACCGCTGTGCTCAAAATACACACACTCAAACAAAACTACACCACATTGGACAATTCAAACTACACACACCTGACACACATACACACACCACCCCCACACACCCTCACCCCTATAAAACACACACACACACTACCCACAACCCTTTACGACTAAAAACAATTGACACAAGAGAGACAGCAAGACCACAGACAAGAACACAGACACACACCACCATCACCTATCCACACCATCCATGCACTTTACATCACACACCCTAACACATCACCCCACACACCCTCACCCACACCACTTACACTACACCCATGGCAGCGCAACGACAACCCAGGTTCTCTGAGGAGTAGCTAAGGGTCATGGTGGAGGAAATCATACGGGTAGAGCCACAGCTATTGGGATCACAGGTGCAGCAGATGTCCATTGCAAGGAAGATGGAGCTATGGCGGAGAATCGTGGACAGGGTCAACGCCATGGGACAGCACCCCAGAACATGGGATGACATCAAGAAGAGGTGAAATGACCTACGGGGGAAGGTATGTTCCACAGCAGTAAGACACCAAATAGCTGTACAGAGGACTGGTGGTGGACCCCCACCTCCTCCCCCACAACTAACAACTTGGGAGGAGCAAGTCTTGGCGATCATGCATCCTGAGGGCCTGGCAGGAGTAGGAGGAGGACTAGACTTGGGTAAGTCAAATCTCTATTACTATCACCCCCCCTACCGGCATGCCATCACAAACCCCCACCCCTAACCTGACTCCCATCACTTCACCTCCTCCCACATACCCCACCATCACAACACACTCATCCCAATACCAAGCCCTGCATGCAACACCAATGCTGCCAGGGCAATAACAACCATACAGGGCAACACACCCATGCACAAGATGACACACACAGAAACAATAACACTGCATTGACATCCCCACAGGTCCCCCACCCAACATCACCAGAGAGGAGGTGCCAGCAACTTCCAGTCCACCCTCAGAAGAGGCCCACACTGATGACAGCAGCTCTGGACGCCTGGATCTGGTTGACCAACCTGGCCCATCAGGGATCTCCGGACAGTCAGTTACCAGGCACCGTTCCATATCACCACAGAGCCTCCCCCCTCAGGAAACACGGGCACAGTATCCACCCAGCGGGCCCATACCTCTGTCCCCAGGATATGTCAATCAGCAGTGTGTCCACCACTACAGGGACCCCAGGCAACCCCACAAACACAGGACGATCAGGGACCTGGAGTCAGTGGGCACACGGTTCAGGGGACAGAGGCACAGGACAACAGGGATGCTGGGAGGACTGCTGTGTGAGAGGGGGAGGACAGGCCCAGGGAACTGACTCTCCAGTAGGCACTTACCAACATCCTGGGAGCATACCACCATTCCCAGGAGATGATGGGCCAGATACAGAACATGTTGCAGGAGACCCAGCGGCTGCAGGAGGGACAGTACCCTGGTCACCATTGCAGGGGTGCTGGCTGACAAGGCCAACACCATGAGGGAGGCGGTGGCACACCACCGGGCCCCTGCCACTAGACAAACCAATGAACAGCCTTTCACCTCCGCTGTCGCTTATGGACAGGAGGCCTCACCACAGGACCAACAGGCAACCAGCACCCCACCCCTTGCATAAGGAGAACCACCCCGCAAACGGTCCCTGCGATCCAGGCAGAAGCCAGAGAACATTGCCAAGACCCCCACCAGGAAATAAGACTCTCCTGATTGTCACCCTTGTGTCCCACTCTGTCACCCTGTCCACCTTGAACTGCCATTGCTCCCCTTCCTATGCCCCCTTGGACAATGCACCTGTGATACAAATAGACTGGACTACAACCTGGACTTTCCTCCTTCGCCACCCCAGCCCATTGCACACCCCCCTCTAATCATTAGCACTTAAATAAACACCATTTGAAAAAATACTTGTATGGAGTCTGTCAAATCATTTAACCATGAATTTGTTTAACTAGCTTTAAACACTGCAGTATAACTGTACAGTATTGTATACATAGGAATGACCTGTAGTTGGCTGCAGTCAACACACCAGGAGCGATAGTTGGACACAAATATCTGAAAATATAGATACCAAAGGGTACAGTAAGTGGGCATAGAATTTGGAAAATCAGCCTGCCAGTGACAATGTCAAATACAAAACTGTCAATGTAAAGTGTAATTAGAGTATCTTACCTGTGTGTCATTGGAAGTACTGTCTCATAATAGCACTTCTGTTGTCCTCATCCTCATCCTCTGCCTCCTCATCTTCACTGTCCACAAGGTCCACTGCTGCCACACACCCATCTCCAGCCTCATTCCCCTGCAGAAAAGACACCTGGCAACGTAAGGCAAGGTTGTGCAAAATACAGCATGCCATGATGATCTGGCACACCTTCTTGGGTGAGTAGTACAGGGATCCACCTGTTAGAAGGAGACAACAAAACCTTGCCTTCAGGAGGCCAAATGTCCTTTCTATTATTCTTCTTGTTTGCCCATGTGCCTCATTGTAACGTTCCTCTGCCCTTCTCCTGGCATTCCTTACAGGGGTCAGTAGCCATGAAAGGTTGGGGTAACCAGAGTCACCTGCAAATATCGAGGGACAACTATTAGACACACACTAACCCTAAAAGTAAAATATTTTGATAGTGCACCACTAGTTACAACGTATCATAAAAGTCCAGACATCATATAGTGTCACTTTTGTTCATTTAGTTATTTTCTTTTTATTCAACTTCTCTTTGGAACAAATTCATAAAAATGTCAGCCAGCGCGTTTCGTATGTATAGTTTTCATGCTTGTCATCAAAGATTGAATATCAGAGTAAGTATAGTTGGTATGGTGTAAATTGAATGTAGGCCAACCTTCACATCAACACATCTGCAACGATGCACGCTGAGTCGGAAATGCCATAGCGGCAAGTAAAAAAATAGCTTTTTTTTACACTTGTCCCTTGTTTTGGCCGCAATCAGTAAGTCGTCAATGTACTGCACCAGAGTTGGTTGGTACGATAGTTCCAATGGCGCCAGATTTGTTTTCAAATTCTGATTGAACAGAGACGGTGACTCCATGTGCCCTTGAGGAAACCTGCACCAGCTCTAGACTCTGTCTAGGATTTTGAAGCTAAATAGAAACTGACTATCCTCATGGGGAGGCACAGAAAAGAAAGCTTGTGACAAATCAACCACTGTGAACCACGCTGCATCACATGGAATCTGAAACAATATTACTGCTGGGTTTGGCACTACAGGACAACACTTGACCACCAGGTCATTCACTTTTCCCAATCTTGCATAATGCGTACTTTCCCAAAAGGCTTCTTCAGGCCCATTATCGGTGAATTACATGGAATGCTCAACACTTCCTTCAAAACCCTTTGTTTCAGAAAATCTCCAATTATCTACTCTACTTTCATCAGAACATCCTGTGCCATCTTATACTGTGGAAGCTGCGGAAACACTGCATTCGGCTTCAGGCCCCACACATTTTCCTGTACCGTTCCCTGCAAATCTGCATGCAATCCTTTCACTGTAAACATCGGGAAAAACTCAATCAACGGGTACTCTTCATTAATGGTTTCCTTCTCAGTTTCAGGAGTTTGTTCTTCCTCATCATCACTATTCGTCTGAACCTCTATTCCAGCAGTTGAACAACTAATCGAACATCTGGTCTTACACAATAAGTCCATCCCAGTAGAGATACTGTACTCGAATCACAAACTACAAACTTATGCAGTCCATGGAAGTTCCCAATCTCAACTTGTACTGGATCTGTGATCGGATTTATCAACTGTCTATTCGCTACCCCTACAACCTGTACTGTTCTTCCTGAAAGAGGTAGATTTTGAACTTTTGCACTTCTCACTGTAGAGCGTGTAGCTCCTGTGTCCACTAAGAATGAGACCCTGTGACCCATCACCTTTCCCTTCACAAAAGGTCCTCTCTGATCTGTCTCTAGGAATGCTGCAAGAATACATGGTTCCTCATCTGAACTCTCACAGATCCATTCATCGTTTATTCCATTCTCACTATGTAATGGGAATCGATGCACTGTGTCACTATTTCTGTCTTGTCTCTGACCTGCTACCTGCTGAGTAGGCATCATCTGTTGCAGTTCCATCAGGGCTTGAGGTATCTGCATTTGCTGTCTAGGTACCATAGGAACCTGCTGCTGCATTGGTTGCAACTCTATCATTTGTGCACGAGGCATGTGCATCTGTTCCATGGGTTGAAAATTCTGCACTTGATTCATGTTATTCTGAAAATTCTGATTAAGTCCTCTCATTCTAGGGACTTTTACAGTTTGAAATGTATTGACATCGCCACTTTGCTGAACAACACCAATCTTCACCATCAACGGACACTCCCGCTTCCAGTGTCCCATGTTTCTGCAAAGATGACACGACAACATCTTTTTCGTCCCTTGCACATCCTTCTGAACCGCTACAGTACTCAAATCCGGACCACGATTCATATTGATTCCATGACCCCTACCTCTCGTTTGGGGTTGGAATATGACAGTTCCCTGCTGCTGCAGTATCTGTTGCACTAAAGCTCCCTGCACTCCTGTTTGTGCTGCCTTGATTTGCATAACCATCTCCTTCTCCTTTAACTTTTTCTGCTTCAACTCAATCTCATCACTACAGTATTTCGCATACTGCAATACCTCATCAATCGGTTTCGCTTGCCAGCAAATCAAATGACTCTTAATCATCTGACCTATTTGAGGTCTCAATCCTTCCACGAACCTGAACACAAAGTGCAACATGTCTTTTGGCTTAATCACTTCCTTCTCACTGTAGTCCTTGAACGCCTTCAACAATCTCTCATAGTAAGTATGTATTGACTCCTTTACTTTCTGCACTGTCCTGTCAATTCCCTGCTAATCAATATTTTTAGGCAAAATCCTCATCTTCAGGAACTCAATCACCTTATAATAATGTTTCATCACTTCAGGTAATGGTGCACCTGTAATTCTATCCCTTTCTGGTTCACTCGTCGGCCAGTCCACTGCTACTGTCTCCAACAGAGTGTTCAAGTCTTCCCACAGACATTTCGAAAGTTTCACAAATCTATCTGTCTGCTGGTAGCACTCAACCAGTTTCTCTCTCAGTTTTCGGTAAACATTTGTGAATGACAGAATATCACTCCTGTGCCAGGGAATATGAACGAATTGCCCTCCTGGAATTTCTCTCATTGGTAATATTTGTACTGGATCTTTTTCTTTCTGAACGCTTTCAAACCCTTCTTGTGAATCCTGTTTCCGTTTATCCTTCTTCTTTGCCCATCTGCCTTCCCACTTCTCTAATGCTCCCCACATCTGAGCACTTTGCAATAATTCTTTAAGATGAACTTTCATCCCTGTGACCTCATGTGTTCGAAATCTTTTGCTTCAAAATCTAACATTAACTTAGTTTCAAGTGCTTTGTTTTCTCAATTTCTATGTCATGTTTATCTGCCAGATCTGCCAATTTCTGATGTATTTTGCCCACTTCTCTCGTAATTCTCGGACACAAGTATCTCAGCTCTTCTTCTGTATAGGATTCTAACCTATTCACCCCTATTGATCCCTCGACAAGTTCAGTTATTTCTGTAGTTAGCCTTACACAATCAATTTGCTCTTCGCCCTTGGATGTATTTCGAGGAGAATTCAGACTATCTAACCACTCATTTAACTGCTGTGCTGTTAATTCCTGCAATGAAATGTTACTTGCGTTCGGCAATGGCACCTATTGTACCACTGCACATGGAGTTTGCGGTTTCAAAAGCTTCAAGTTCTGACTTACACTCGGGCCATTTACAGCATCTGGAAGCGCAACAAGTGGACTAAGGTCCATTAACGGCCTAGATCCATCAAAGGTCTGACCCATAGATGATATTACCTGCACATGATCTCTCACCCCACTCCTCACGAGGCTTTGAGACATTTCACACTGTTCTCCTGCAATCGTCTTATTCTGCGCAAACAATGGTACCGCTGAACCAACAGTAATCGGCAGTGATATTGCATCTCGTGCCGCTCTTACACCCTCATTTTGTGGAAGGGCTACTCCCATACTCTAATTCATCACTGGTGTCACATCTGAATGTGTCCCTGTCATTGGCGTGAACTTTGGCAATCCTGTGGCTGTGCCTGAGGCAACAACATTGGAGTTGGTTCAGTCTGTACTAGCATCAGCCTCAGAACCACTTGGTCCATAGGAGCCACTAAGTTCGAAGTTGTCTTGAGAACTGGTATCTCTGGATAAATTCTCTGTACCAGTGGTGGGTGCACCTGCGCTTGAACTACCGAAGTAGTCACTGCATTTGGAGCACTCTGCACTACCCCTTATACCTGTCCATTATCTGTTAGTACTGGTCCCACTGTCCCGGACACTTGAGCTGGGGCAGTTGGAGCAGAACTAGTACTAGGATCCCCTTCATGTATTGCATATGGTGGAGGTCGGTCCCTCAACACCTGAGTAGTGAGAGCCTCAACATCTGAATCTTCTTCTTCTACATAGGTCTTTTTCTTCTTTCCCCTGACAAACTCTTATCACTCTTGCTAGTATCCTCTTTCTCTTCTGACTCATCTTCCTCTGTAATATCAGGAAATAACTTAACACCTTGCAATGTCGACATTCTCCACTTCTTCTGTTCCCAATCCCATCTTGCCTCTGCTAGAGACTTTTCTACCTTCCTTTTTCTCCTCTGGAATTTCATTTCTTGCTGTTGTCTTGCTATGAGCTCCCAAACTGCTAATGCCTCAAACTGTGCTGGTCTCGGAAGTGGCTTTGTCTCATATAATGTAATTCGCAACTGATCCAAAATTCTCAAATTAAACGTTCCATGTTGTGGAAACGCTAAAGCTCCCAGTTTCTCTGTTAATTTGTACTACTGCTTTAACCAAACGCATGGTGCAACACTTTGCTCCTCCACAATGTACGCTGGAGAATTTTCCGGTGGGGTCGGCTCCCCCACTGTCGCCCTAATGTAACTATTGCCCTTCATGGCACTCCTAAACGCTTTGAAAAACTTAATCTTCTCTATTGTATCTATTCGATTCAATAAGGAAATGACTTTTACTCCCAAGATTCCCTTCACCTGCTTTCTCAACCAAGTGCCTCTTACCGACAGCTTCCAATCCGCTTGCAACTCTTCTCACTAACCAACCTATCCCAGTGTGGCTCACTCTGACGCCACACACACACACTGCGGCTGACAAAGTCTTGTGGCTTGTCCTCCTAATCTCCAACTCACACGGAACTAATGCAAAAATATTGCGAGCACTAACCAAAAACCAATAACCAAAAACAAATCAGCTGGATTAATACAGGAAGGCACAAAAATCCTTCAGAGACTTAAGGGATTTTCACTGATGGCCCTTTCGCTTATGCAGCTATTCCTCTTTTTCAGTCTCCCACATTCGCAAGCAAAATTCGACCCGTGAATTTCACTCTCAACTGATCAATGGGTCTGTCCTGGTGCACATAGAACTCGCCAAATCTCAGTCGCAATTTCCCTTACTGACTTAACTTACTCACCGACTTGTTGACCACACCCGATCAACCTACTAAACCAGACAGATTACAACATATAACCCAAGTGTCTCCTACACCTGTCAATATACTCTGGAGTCTTGGACCACGCAGGGTCTGTACATCACCAACAACCATGTGGACAATTTTTTAGTACAAAGCGACACATACATATGAAGTTCAAAGACTTCCCTACTCTCATACTGTGGAGTACACACATTCCTACACAACCTCAACTGGAGTACACTGACTCCCTACTTCCCTCACATACATTACAATTCACCTGCAGTCTGCATAAGCCTTTGCAAGTACAACCTACCACTTTCACATTATCACAAAGACACCGAAAACATACCCAACTTTACAAGCGGGATCCAGGATCTGGGAAAGTAATTTCTGGGCTTAAGGGGACATCATCTTTGCTACAATTGCCATTTCAGAAAACAAAATTCAGACCTCATAAAATGAATAACTAACCCTAATATAAACTACCACCATCACCATCGGTCACCACATACCTAGTTCTCCGAGGAAACTAACCATCAAGCTGCTACCAAAAACTATTAGCGCGCCTGGTCCTAAGTAAGTAAACTTACACTTATAGGCCAATTAACCTTTTGGATCACATGGAGTATCCCAGCTACATAGTAATCAATGACAATCAATATTAAATGTATGAATCAATAATCAATAAGCAAAACATGAATCATCAGTAAATAACGTCAACATTTCATGAATAACCACAACTCAATTATACGTTTTATCAATTTTATTTCCCTATTAGTTACAATGCTAGGTCATAAGGTTAATCCAAACTTTATTCAATTCACTCAAGATTAATTCATTAGTAAACCACCAATCACATAACCTAATCAGAACTTGAGAAAACATGCGTTCTAATACCTCAACATTAGCCAATAAAGAAGAATATGTTAACATGAATAGCAGGGTTCAGCAAATCAGTCCATCAATCATTTATCACCGTATACGTCAACGTCTCAGAATTGGAACCCTACCTAACTCAGATTAGCATTGGGATGTGGGACTTCATGCGAAAACAGTTTAGAACATGAATTTGGAAAACATCTAGGTAGAAGAAAAACTATAAAACAGCGCAGTTGGTACCTAGAAAGAAAGGGCACAAAAAGTCAATCAGTCACATTGTCATAGCTACCTATCCACGGTATGGATCAGCAGCAAAGTCAGTCTTCGTCTTCAGGTCATCAATCGATCAGCAACGCATCAGGCTCTCAAGAGCATGAGCCCAATGACAAAATCTCGAATCTCTTTGAACGTCCACGCCTAACCGTCTCTGTTGGAGAGAACATCTATTCTCTCCACGGTTCTCCCTCTAGATCTGAAGTGTTTTCCCCTTTGTCACGACATTATATTAAATTTACCCAACCTATGCCCCAAAACCTAATTGGACAATTAGTCACCACATGTGACCCTAGCCAATGTCTTTTATTTTACAAATCTATTAGTTGTAATATTTCGTCGCTCTCAGGTTGTCGATTGGTTCACTGCGTGATGTCCTCCTTATCCAGCTCATCAGTTATCAGAAATGTTGCATATTCCTCTCCAGTCAGTGTCTCTATTGTTCGAGTCCTGGGAAAGTACATACTGTCTGCTTTTCACCGGGTTTGATACAAATTTGATTTCCCCATCTCCTGTCCGTCGGTTCATTGCAAAATATTCTAGCTAAGCAGATTTTATTAACATAAGTGGTTCATGGTCAGTTCAGTGCATCAGCTTTTCTACATTGCACGATTATTCAGCTTCTGCATGAGGCCTGGCAAAACGTGGCCACAACTTTGGCTAAGCTAGCTTCTACAATATAATGCAAAACATACATTATATAGCTCAATATGGCATATTACTACATTATTATTAAACATTTTCAATATTTCATGCATGTTTAATCATTTTAGTATAACTCATGTGAGTTGGCAGCCACTCTTCGTGGGCACATTTTCAAATATGGACATTATTTCTTTACATTAATTTTTCTACATATTATTATTATTATTCAAAATGCATAAACATTAATTAATAATTTTAATTAACATACCTGCGTCAGCACGCTCAACTACTGCCCAGTGAGATCACACTGCGTAGCAAATACAAAGTGTCCAGAAACCATGCAGAAAACATGGAGCCTCGTATCTTTTCAGTAGTTGACCAGTGCGCCTGAGGAGGGCTAAACACCAGAAAAGGCATGCCTTTCACAAATGAAATCAAGTGATTTCTAAAAGGCAAGCCCTCGAACCAACGAAACTGATCAGCATACGGTGGGCATGGTTAAAAGCCCACAGAGAGATTACAACAGACTAGAACACTTGAAAGCTCAGCCCTAAAAAGCAATATGACGTGGCCTGTGCTGGCCGCATCATAGCGCTGTTCTGAATGACTTATAGCCATGAGGAACATCCGATGCTGATGTGCTGTGAGACAACTTGGCTAAAAGACATTCACATCGAACAATAGCTCGTACATTGCTGAGACCTATTAGCTTTGCCAGTGCTTGTTTTCTTCTTTGCACATGAGGTAGGGTCTTGGTCAGGGGCAGAATACCTCAGCAAGGGGTCATGCCCCTTCCGAGGCCTCTCCCCCTCATCACATGGTTTGAAGTTGGCAGGTCTGATGTTGATGGCTTCCCATGATGCTCCAAGACCCACTCTTTCTTGGGCATTGCTCTCTGTAGTAACATTCATTTATATATTTTTAATTGCAAGGAAGCCTGAAGCCTTCATTAATAAAAAGGTGCATTTTCAGCAAGACCACTAGATGGCCCCAGACGCCACATTATCGCTTTCTTTATCGCTTTATTAAATACATATAAACGGGTGCTTTTTATTACACCTGGCCAAATTTGAGAAACCATCAAGAAGGCCTCACTCTTCATTTGGACGAGCCTGCATTCTGGCTTCATCAACACGTGCCCTCCTCTTCCACCAGGCACATTTCAGAGATTCAACTGTTCGCTCCCTGACTCAAAATATTTCACAAACAAATACCTGTCGCTCGCCACTCTCAGTAAGCCCCTCCCCTCCCGAGCCTAAAACCACTCCAAAATAGCTACCATGTGTGTAGACGTTTCAAGGCTGCTATCTGAGAAAAATGTTTTGGAAAGCAAAAGAAAAGTTATCCCAACGTGTCTGCCACATGTCTGCATGTATGCATTACAGCCATCTTGGACTGGTGTTTCTTTTCTGCAGCGACGGGATCCTTTGCTCGGGGTCAGAGAGATCCTGGTGAGGTATAGGAAAGATAATGGAAGCTTGCAATTTCCCATGTACAACGTGTTTTGTTAATGTTCTGATGTATCACCAGTGAATATTCACATTTTGGATCTGGTATTCACGTCAATACCTTTTTATGCAAGCCATAGAAAATACTTCCACCTTTGGTAAGCAAGCCAATTGACCTGAAATTGCCTCTGTTTCAATAAAAGTCAATAAGAGAAATACATTCTCACAATTAATGTTTTTAAATCTCCCACTTTCCCCTTCTAAAATGTTGGCATTTATGCATAGGTACCCCTAACTTTGTACAGAACAATACCCATACATGCCAATAGACCCGAGTCAGGTGATTCATGCAGGAGACTCCTGATATATGAAGCCAATAATGGCTTTATTACATCACCATGATTGATTCAATATGTGGGGTCATAAGCAGTGCATGGCGGGGGCACAAGTTATAGGGGCATATTTATGCTCTATTTGGGCCGAACGAGAGTCAAAAATTTTGAAGCACATTCTGTGCAAAATGTGCACCATATTTGTACTATGACACCCGACCCTGCGGATGTCAAAATTACTCAGTGTGCGTCATTTTTTGGATGCGGGAAACTGCCTTGCGTTAATGACATGCAAGGTAGGCATTCCCACCCAAAAAATGACTTTGAGGCCTGTGCGTTATACTCCTGCGTCATTTTGATGCACAGGAGGAGGCGGGCCTTATGTGCGCCGTTTTTTAACGCTTGGGTGAGGGCAGTCATTGAGGGACCTGTGGGCTCACTTCCATGGTCTCTGACCATGGAAGCAGTCCAGAGGTGCCCTTCCCTGCCCCCAGGGACACCCCCTGCCACCCTCGCCCACCCCTGGAGGACACCCATGGATGGGGGGACCCATCCCAGGTAAGTACAGGTAAGTTCAGGTAAGTAGTATTATTTTTTTATTTATTTTTTAGTGGCATGGGGGGGCCTGTGCCCAATGGACCGAAGTCCCCTGGGCATGGCCATTGGGCAGGGGAGCATGACTCCTCTCTTTGCTAAGACAGGAGTCATTTCAATAGGGGTTGTGCGCCAAAAAATGTCGCAAGTCCAGTTTGAGCCATGATTTTTGACTCAAACCTGACTTTCACCATTTTTTGACGCACAACCCCCATTTTCCACTACGCTGGCGCTGCCTGGTTTAAGTCTTTTTTTTTTACTCTGACCGGCCCGCAGCCCCAGCTAACGTCAATCCTTAAATATGGCACCCGCATGGCACGTAGGAATGGCGTTAGCCGGCGGTATAATTTTTTACACAAACTAGCGCCAGCATACATATACTCTAAAAGTGAAGAGACTGTCAGTACTATATTGAACCCTTATGCAGCATATAGTCCAACTACTACGTTCTATGTATTACACTATGACATGTATATCTTACATAGTGATCCTCATGTAAATAAGTTATAATATATGTCTGCTCAATAACATACAAGCAATATATCAAACCACAGGTAAAATATTTTGGAAAATTATAATTGAAAAAAGTTATATTCGAAAAAAGTTATATTTGAAAAAAGTTATGAAAAGTAGGAGACATGATGCAAGCTATTGTGTACTAACCAAATATCCCACTGCACTGATATCATAGATGCAGCGATTATGTAGTGTGCGTGTGTCTCCTTGGGAGCATAGGGTGTGTGCCCACCATACCCACATTGTATACAACTTAAACATGTGCAAGTACATAAAATAATCTGAGATCGGGTATGTACAATGAAATACAATCCTGTCATAATATGTGACAAATAAAGTTTTATACTTCTGCATAGCAATAATCATTAGACATGAACAGTACAATAATCCATAACAGAGGATGCCACGGTGAATTGGTTGGTGGAATATATACCTACATCCATCAATCAATGAAACCAAAATCCTCATATGCGACATAGCTAAGAAGATCCAGTGCATCTCATGGTACTATCAAATATAACAGAAGGCTAACAGGAATCCTGAAAGGAATACAATATTGGGCAATACCATTAGAATAGGCTAGAGAATACAAAAAGGCAATGAAGGCCTCTCATGTACAATAGCTAATACACATGCAATAAACTATCATAATTCTTATAAAAATGGTGCCAAATAACTAAAATTGAAGAACTCTGTTATTCTCATTGAATAAAGTCATGGCACTGAGTCAATATCACATACAAACTAAAATTAAAAAAAAACAAAAAACTGCTAAATGTACAGTTCTTATCTCACATAACACCACATCAGTGAATTAAAGAAATGAACGAAGAAAAGGGTCAGAGTGCTCCCCAAGACCATTCGGGAGAGCAGATCAAATGACCCTTCCTGTAATACAAAGACACAACAATAGACCAGACATTAGAATGCATATCTATAGAAGCCAATATTGGCACAACGCTGGAAATATTATACGCTTATGAACCAAAAACATTAAATTATGCTATAAAAGACCAAAACAGAAACTGGCAATATGTTATCTATATCCAATACACTAATCACTATGTAGATGTACACTCAGGTCTTCATCACAATTCAAGCAAGTATGGGTTAATGTTTGAAGATTAATGATCAATTCAGAATCCTGCTTTCTGAAATATAGAGTATGATTCCCCCCTCTGGGATTTCCTGTTGATCTGTTCAACAGATTAAAAGGATAGCTTTGCACAATCCTGGAAGTGAGCAGTTTGAAAATGTATTTCTACAAGGTATTTGGGGTTACCATGTTCAATAGCCCACATATGCTTTAATATTAACCCCTAGGGTGCCAAGGTTGAGCTGGTCTCGCCCACGGCAATGATTGCCCGGTGCCAAGGACGAGATCAGCTCGTCCTGCTATGGACCCCCCTCAGATGGCCAAGCACCCCCCTCCCCTGGGCAGAGATGGAAGGGGAATTGCTTCCCCTTCCACCCTGCCCTCCCCCCTGACCCCCTGTGGCTTTTGATGACATCAGCGCGCTTTCGTGCACTGAACTCATCAGAGGCCTTCCCTTCCGCGCTGGAAGCTCAGCTTCCAGCACCGATCGAAGGAGAAATGCAAAAGCATTTCTCCTCTGATCACGTGGAGGGGGCAGAGAGGCATGAAATGAGAGGAAAGGCCTTTCCTCTCCTTTCATGTCTCTCATAGCATTTCTGATGCGATCGGGCAGCAGAAATGCCACTAGCCACCAGGGAATTTTATTTTTAGGGTGTTTGTGAAATAAGGGGAGTGGCCCCGTGGGCTAGGGCTGTTCCCCAGGGGGGCAATTTATTTCTAGCCTATTTCTGCCCCCCTGGGGGCAGATCGGCCTATTATAGTTATGCTGATCTGCCCCTAGGGGGGGCAGAAACCCCTAGACACCAGTTTTTTTTTGTTTGTTTGTTTGTTTTTGTTTTTATTTGAATGTGGGGGCAAAATTAATTCTAGGCTGTTTCTGCCCCCCTTGGGGGCAGATCGATCTATTTTTATTAGGCCAATCTGCCCCCAGGGGGCAGAAACCACCTAGGCACCAGGGAATGATGTGTGTGTTTTGTTTGGGGGGGCAGCCCCTTGGGCAAGGGTCGCTCCCCATGGGGGCACAATACTGTTGGCCATATCTGCCCCACTAGGGGGCTGATCGGCCTATTTCTGGAAGGCACAAAGCCCACCAGAGACCAGGGAAAGATTTTTTTTTCAAAATAAGAGGGTCGGCCCCTTAGGCAAGGGTCGCCCCCCCCGGGCGGCAAATTTATTTTAGGCCATTTGTGCTCCCCTTGGGGGCAGATCAGCCTATTTCTATTGGGCCGATCTGCCCCCGGGGGGCAGAAACCACCTAGGCACCAGGGAATGGTGTGTGTTTTGTTTGGGGGGGGCAACTCCTTGGGCAAGGGTCGCTCCCCATGGGGGCACATTACTGTTGGCCATATCTGCCCCACTAGGGGGCAGATCGGCCTATTTCTGGAAAGCAGAAAGCCCACCAGAGACCAGGGAAAGATTTTTTTTTCAAAATAAGAGCGTGGGGGTATGGCCATACCCCTACCCAAAATAAATGGGGAAAGAGTTGTTCTGCCCACCAGTGGGCAGATAGGGCAATTACCCCCAATCCACTACCGGAGGGGCAGAAAGTCCACTAAATTCCAGGGAATAAAAAAAAACTACAAATAGTGTGGTGGTGGCTACCAACTAGCATGGGCATGGTTATGCCCCCACCCCAACTGAAGGGGGTAACAGTCTTTCAGCTCCCCCGCATACTAAAACATCTTATCCCACGGCAAGCAAGTGGACATTTGATTATTTGGGGGGTTGGTTTTACATTTGGGCCATGAGAGCTTTGCTAACTCTCAAAATTGTCCCACTTGGAATGGTGAGGGCTGCACTTTTTGGACTTTGGGATGCTCCCATGTAGAAAAATCCACAAGACCCAGACACATCTGAAAACTAAACATCTGGGTGTTCACATGCAGCCCGCACCATTTTCCTACCCACAATGCCATGCAAACCTCCAACTTTGCTGGAAATCACATATTTTTTCCCCATTTTTGTGGTGGAACCTTCCGGAATCTGCAGGAATCCACAAAATTCCTACCACCCAGCATTGTCTCATCTATACCGACAAGAATTCTGCTGCACTTGTCAGCCGAAAACTTTTTTTTTTTCAAACTGCCCTTTTGGACCCACTTTGGTTTCCCCTCAATTTAACATGTTTTTGGCTCCTCCCTGTTACAAGCACTTGGCCCACCTACACAAGTGAGGTATCATTTTTACCGGGAGACGGAGGGGAACATTTGGTGGTAGGAAATTTGTCCCGGTGCGGTGATCACACACAGAAATGTGGGAAAAATTCATTTTTTAGCTAAATTTGAGGTTTGCTGAGGATTCTGGGTAAGAAAACATTAGGGGATCCACGCAAGTCACACCTCCCTGGACTCCCTCGGTGTCTAGTTTTCAGAAATGTCTGGGTTTGGTAGGTTTCCCATGATGGCTGCTGAGCCCAGGACCAAAAAGGCAGGTGCCCCCGCAAAAACAGGTAGTTTTGTATTTGATAATTTTGATGTGTCCAGATAGTGTTTTGGGGAATTTCTGTTGCGAGCACAAGGCCTACCAACACAAGTGAGGTACCATTTTTATCAGGAGACTTGGGGGAACGCTGGGTGGAAGGAAATTTGTGGCTCCTCTCAGATTCCAGAACTTTCTGTCACTGAAATATGAGGAAAAAGTGTTTTTTAGCCAAATTGTGAGGTTTGCAAAGGATTCTGGGTAACAGAACCTGGTGAGAGCCACAAAAGTCACCCAATCTTGGATTGCCCTAGGTCTCTAGTTTTAAAAAATGCACAGTTTTGGTAGGTTTCCCTAGGTGCCGACTGAGCTAGAGGCCACAGTCCACAGGTAGGCACTTTGCAAAAAACACCTCTGTTTTCTTTGGAAAAATGTGATGTGTCCACGTTGTGTTTTGGGGCATTTCCTGTCGCGGGCGCTAGGCCTACCCACACAAGTGAGGTACCATTTTTATCAGGAGACTTGGGGAAACATAGAATAGCAAAACAAGTGTTATTGCCCCTTATCTTTCTCTTCTTTTTTTCCTTCCAAATATAAGACAGTGTGTAAAAAAGACGTCTATTTGAGAAATGCCCTGTAATTCACATGCTAGTATGGGCACCCCGGAATTCAGAGATTTGCAAATAACCACTGCTCCTCAACACCTTATCTCATGCCCATTTTGGAAATACAAAGGTTTTCTTGATACCTATTTTTCACTCTTTATATTTCAGCAAATGATTTGCTGTATACCCGGTATAGAATAAAAACCCACTGTAAGATGCAGCTCATTTATTGGCTCTGGGTACCTAGGGTTCTTGATGAACCTACAAGCCCTATATATCCCTGCAACCAGAAGAGTCCAGCAGATGTAATGGTATATTGCTTTCAAACATCTGACATCGCAGAAAAAAGTTACAGAGTAAATCGTAGAGAAAAATGGCTGTTTTTTTTCCTCAATTTCAATATTTGTTTTATTTCAGTTGTTATTTTCTGTAGGAAACCCTTGTAGGATCTACACAAATTACCCATTGCTGAATTCAGAATTTTGTCTACATTTCAGAAATGTTTCGGTTTCTGGAATCCAGCATTGGTTTCACACCCATTTCTGTCACTGACTGGAAAGAGGCTGAAAGCACAAAAAATCATAAAAATGGGGTATGTCCCAGTAAAATGCCATAATTGTGTTGAAAAACTGGGTCTTCTGATTCAAGTCTGCCTGTTCCTGAAAGCTGGGAAGCTGGTGATTGTAGCACAACAAACCCTTTGTTGATGCCGTTTTCAGGGGAAAAACCACAAGCCTTCTTCTGCAGTCCTTTTTTCCCTTTTTTAAAAAAAAAAAACTAAATTTTCACTGTGTTTTGGCTAATTTCTTGCTCTCCTTCATGGGAACCCACAAAGTCTGGGTACCTGTAGAATCCCTAGGATGTTGGAAAAAAAGGATGCAAATTTGGCGTGGGTAGCTTATGTTTGCAAAAAGTTATGAGGGCCTAAGCGCACCCTGCCCCAAATATCCAAAAAAAGGCCTGCGCCTGAGGGGGAAATGGCCTGGCAGCTAAGGGGTTAATTTCTGAACTGAGCATGCGGTGCTCCCGCATATCTCAAAGGACATCAGTACTAAATTTCATTTTTGTGCTGCTAGTCAAAAATTTCTAATAGGGTGTTTGTAGCTGCATACTGTTGTATACTTTTTTCTCATCTGACTGTGTTTGCGTGCTTTGCAGCACCCATAAGTAAAAAAGCTTTTTAATCCAAGCCTCGTAGTACCATTGGTCAGAGTGATGTCACTGTGTACTAGGGTATTCCTCAAAGATTTTGCTTTGCAGTATGTTATACTTGGTTTAGTTGTTTTCTTATTCCCAACAATGGTATCACTCCTGATGATCCCCCAATGATTTTTCAGAATCCTGCGTACTTTTTTTGAACTGTTGTTATATGTTAAAATCATTCTAAGTATGGGGTCATTCTTAGTATTAGGGGTACTAGAAAAAGGTATTTCATCCCTGGCAATGCCATCTACCTTCTTCCTGGCCCTCTCAAGAACCTAATTGGGATATCCACTCTCCTTGAAATGTTGTGGCATAACATTGCGTTCAATGTTAAAGGCAGTTTCCGTACTGCAACTTCTTTTCACCCATAATAGTTCATCGTATGGTATATGCCTGTTAAGATTTTCTGGGTGACTACTGAGGGCATGCAACAGGCTATTGCCTGCCCTAGATTTTCTAAATGGGCGGATTTGTAGTTCCCCTTTCTGCACTTCAAATGTTATATCTCAAAAACAAATACTCCTGCTGCTGGTGGTCAAGGTAAAGTTCTAATTGTAAGTGTTGTTGTTAAGAATCCCTTGTCCTTACAAAGTCAACAATTTCATTAATAGAACCCTTCCAGGTAATAAAAAGGTAATCAATATATCTTAACCACATTACCACCTTGTCACAGTATCTCTTAGTTGTTGTGTCACTGAACATCTGCTCCTCCCACCAGCCAAGGAAAAGATTTGCAAAACTGGGGGCGAAGTAGGTGTCTATCACTGTTCCAAAAATGTGATAGTATAGAGTACCACTGAATAGAAAAATATTTTGAAGACATAATTGTATGCATGCATGGTAGGAAAGTGGAAGGAGGTTTACAGCCGCTTTGTAAGAAGTCATCATATATTATACCCAAGCTGTCTAATGGGGCATGGGAATCACTGGAAACACTCTCATCACTCTGTAGTGCATGTAAGATAGTCAATGTTTACGGTCATTTATTGTAATGCTCTCAAAAGTAGTGTCACGCTTGGTTGGATCTTGCAGGCTTGGAAGATCAGCTTTAGAATAATGCCAAGTGGCTAGTTTCAACTTCCTAATGAATTTTAAAAAATCGACTTTGGTTCCAACATAGTCAAAGTTTGTTAATGGACAGAATGACAAGCTAAAAAATAGTTGTTGTTTTTCAGTCTCTGTCAGTACTCTGTTCAATAAATTGATAATGTTCTTGTTTACCATTTCAGGATCCATTATATTTGCGTACCTGCACTGATACTGTTTCCCATGCGTCCTCGTTGTTTTGATCTACTTCTTTTTGTTCCTCTGCCTGTATCCTTTGTCTTTTCTACTTGCTCCTCTCTGACATCTTCCTCTTCCCCTGCCTTTGGTGGACACTCTTCTGTCTCCATTTGTTCCTCTTGTTGTTTCATTGTCAATCTGGCAGCTCCTCCTAAGGAGGTGATACTGTTCAAAAAAGGTTGCAGCCTTCAGATTGTTTTTAATTACACACATATATATATATATATATATATATATATATATATATATATATATATATATATATATATATATATATATATATTATAAAACTTCTTCAAAATTAAAAAATATCTATAAAAATACTACCCACTATTTTTTCCTATACATTTTGCACCCTGCTCCTAAAACATTTTACCAATTTAGAAACGTAAAACAAGCAAAGAAACATACATAAAAAACAACCAAACAAGTGAAATTACGTGTGTGGCATCTTGGACTGCGACTAGTGTTTCTGACGACAAGTGTGTGAAGATATATAAAAACAATATTTTTACAACTATGTAAAAAAAAAAATATATATATATATTCTTACCTGCAATATTTAAAACTATATTTTTGTAATTAAAATAAACTGCAGTGATATTAATGTATACAAATATTTTTTCAGCAATATTTTGATAAACACCTGTTTTTCTCCAATTGCAAAGGTACTCCCCAGTATACTAAATAATCCAGCATTGTATCAGGGAACTCTAGCTATCCACCTCCATTGTAGTTTAATGATTGTTCATTTAGGCACACTTTGTTCTGTCATGGGTAAATCGGAAGATCATCACAGCACTATTAATTCTATATAACTTATGAGAAAAAACACACTTGACCTTAAAGGCTTTAATCTTGTGATTAGCAGCCAAAGGTCAGATGTCTACATATTTAAGAACGATCATCCTCCTTCAAGGATACATGGGCCCTCATTACGACCCTGGCGGTGAGTGATAAAGTGGCGGTAATACCGCCAACAGGCTGGCGGTAACTTCAGCCAAATTATGACCATGGCAGTGACAACTCCCATAGACAGCCAATGCACCACACCAACCGCCAGGGCGAAAACAACACTCACCACGGCGGTAGCCGGCAACAGCCAGGCAGGAGGCAAAGTACTGGCCACCATAATATGACACTGCAAACCATCACCTTTTCCGGGGCAGTACCAATGCCATCAAAAGCCCAGCAGAAACACATCACTGAAGAGAACTGACTGACCATCAGAGACACAGGGAAGAAGAACGCCGCCAGGGAACCCGAACTGCAAGTTTTCCTGATGATCTTCTACGTTATGCTCCACCTGGAACACCAATGCCGACGAAGATGATGACGGTGAGTACAGCCACCTAGCACACAAGGGAGGGAGGGAGGAAAATGAGAGTGACACACACACGCACAACACCCCCGACAACCACACACACCATAAACACAACCAGCTTCACACAAAAAACAATTTGCACCCGATACACAGCAGAATAATGCAAGGACAACAGGAATGCACCAAAGTGAATGTATTCATATCAACAGCTAACAAATATAGAATTGTCAATGAAACAGATATGTGCACATGTACACAAAGGGACACTGCCTCGTCTAATGTTCAAAGGGCCCACATGGCCAAAGGGCACAGTCTAAGGCCCAACGCAAACCCTGACTTCATCCATATAGAACTCTGCAGGGGCATCAGTTTGCAAAAGGGCAGGCACCTCAGGGGGATTAGGAGGGGGGGCACCTCAGCCAGATTTGGGAACAAGCCCACTGGTTCTGGATGGGGCAACATGCCCATTGCTCTGTCCTGGGGAGTGCAAGGCCACAGCCTCTCAGGTGGGTGACTTGCCCACTGCTTCTGGATGGGGCAACATGCCCATTGCTCTGTCCTGGTGAGTGCAATGCCACAGTCTCTCAGGTGGGTGACTTTCCCACTGGTTCTGGATGGGGCAACATGCCCACTCCTCTGTCCTGGGGAGTGCAAGGCCACAGTCTCTCAGGTGTGTGAGGGGCAACATGCCCATTGATCTGTCCCTGGGTAGTGTAAGGCCACTGTCTCTCAAGTGGGTGACTTGCCCACTGGTTCTAGAGGGGCAGCTCCTGGAGGGTGGCCTACATGGCATCCACTGGTGGTGATGGCTGCACGTTGGTGGCAGATGGAGCTGTCTCCTGGGCAGCTTGTGCAGTTGGTGATGGCTGCAGTGAGGTGGCGAATGGAGGTGCCTCCTGGGCAACTGCTGCAGTTGGTGATGGCTGCAGTGTGGTGGCTAATGGAGGTGCCTCCTGGGCAGCCTCTGCAGTTGGAGATGGCTGCAGTGTGGTGGTGGATGGATGTGCCTCCTGGGCTGCCTCTGCAGGTGGTGATGGCTGCACTTCCTCACCTGGCAGGTGGGCCCCTGGACCGCTGTTGGTGGTGGAGGTGTCACCCTGACAGCCTCTGCAGGATTAGAGGGCTTTGTCCCCTCCATGAAATGGGCGTGGATTCCTTACTCTTCCTGGCAGGGGTGGATGGCTTCTTCACCTTCTTGGATGGAAGTGCAGGCTCCTTCTACTTCTTGCCTGGAGGTGCCGGCTCCTTCCCCTTCTTGTCTGGAGGTGTGGTATCCTTACCACCGCGAGTAGGTGGTGCCACCACTGTCCCCGTGGACTGTTTGGCTGAGGTGCAGGCCTGGGTCTTTGGTATCCGGCTCTCATGGGCAGGACGGGGGGAGGGGGTTGAAGAGGTCAAGTTTGGCAAGGAAAAGCTTTTTAGGGACAGTAAGGTGGGAGGTGTGATGGGAGTGGAGGTACAGGGAGTGGTTGTAGGAGGTGTATGTCTGCTTGATTTTTGTGAAGGTGCATGGGCTGTATGCTGATCTGAGGTGGATGGCTGTTGGGTGTATGAGTGTTTGCGTTTGTGTCCTTTATGGGATGACAGACAGAGTGGGAGAGGACAGAGGGGACACGTGCATGGCTGTTGTGGAGGTGTCTGCTAGTGAGGTGTGTGTTCTGCTTGGTGTGGTGATGTTGGTGGTGGATGTATGTAGTGTATGCAGGTGTGAGTGTGGACATGACTGGGAGAGAGGTAGAGGAATAGGAGGGGGAGACAGTGGAGGCAGTGGATGTTGTATTGTCTGCAACAGTATGGTGTTTGTGTGAGTGCTTGTGTGATGAAGTGTGGTGCTTGTGTTTGCCTATGCCACTCTTGGGTGTTGTCTTGTGTGTATGCTTGTCTGTTTGTGTGCCTGGGATGGGTTGGGGTTGAAGAGAATGGAACTGGGAAGTGGTAGTTGGAGTGGGGCTGGTAGAAACAGGGACAATGGCTGCCATCAGAGAGGAGGCCAGAGCCTGAATTGATCTCTGTTGGGCCGCCAATCCACAGTGAATGCCCTCTAGGAATGCATTGCATTGCTGCATCTGGGATGCCAGGCCCTGATGGCATTCACAATGGTTGATTGCCGTACAGAGATGGATCTGAGGAGGTCAATAGCCTCCTTACTCAGGGCAGCAGGGCTCACTGGGGCAGGGCCTGAGGTGAGCGGGCACAAGCAACTCGCTGAGGGGCTACTGGGAGGGCGGTGCTGGTACAGTGGTGGCAGCTGTACCTGCAGCTGGGGTGGTCACAGTGTCCGCCACCTCCAGGGAGCTTCCATCGGAGGAGATATCTGAGTCTGTGTTGTCACCTCCAGTCTCCGCCGTGGTGCTCCCCTCGCCCTCCATCCCATTGGTTCCCTCGGTGTCTGTGGACTCTGCCTCCTGGGTCCTGTGGGATGCAGCTCCCTCTGTCACCGGTGCCCCTGCTCCTCCGCCAGTTGATGCTAATTCACACAAGGACAGGATGACAAAACACGAGGAGAGACAAAGGATATACTGGGTAAATGACTGCACCAACACCACGGTTGGCATACACAGCACCGTCACACACAGGGAACAGGCTTAAGCACTATGCATTGCACTACCAGTGATATGGCTAGTTGCTAAGGCAAGATAAGGGCCACACACCACCAACTACAGCACTCCTGGGACCCACGATGCCCTGCCTGAAATGGACTGCTAACAAGCTAGGTTTCCTGTATTTGCCATACAGTCATTACCCTTGAGATGACCCACACTGCAATGTCTGGCATGGCCTTAGGGGCACCCACTAATACACATCCACCACCCGGATCCCACTCCACCTGCCAAAATATGTAATGATACCCACTGTACTCATCCCCTTGTGGCTGCTGTGATTCCCTCAAGCACCCATCCAGATCAGGGTAGGCCACTGCCAGCATGCCGCCATCAGTGGGATCAGGGTCCGGCGGGCACCCATTCATCATTGGGAGGTCATCCCCAGATAGGCCTCCATGGCCTTCCATGCCCAGGGTCTCAGATCCTCCCACGGTTTCTGACAGTGGGTGCTCCGCCTGCTGTAGACGCCCAGGGTCCGCACGTCCGTGCCGATGGCACACCATGTTCCCTTCTTTGGATGAGCGCTGACCTGCAGAGGCAATACAGATAGGAGAACACAATTAAACAAACAGTCCTGCCTGTAACACAAATGGCCCACCATACCCGTTTCCATCACCATTGGCAGACACATCGCCCAGCGCACACCATGTACACCACACCAAGACATTTCCCTTTCCCCCTTACACGATGCTTGCACACACATCTCCATGCATCCTTCCCACATGCACTGTGCCCAAAGTGTACTCACCTGTTGGTCTGGAGGCCCATACAGCAGTCCGTACTGGGTAGGACCCCATCCACCAGTCGCTCCAACTCAGTGAAGGCAGGAGACATTTCCCCGGTCACACGGGCCATGGTAGGTTACAGACACAGGTCACAGCAGCGCACGTAGTTTAGATGTTCTCCTGTTGAAGGTCAGGAAACAAGTGAGGAATCAGATAGAAAATGGAGGTCACGTCCAAGGGGGTGGACACCATCACTGCTGGCGCAGATCCCCATTGGCCACTGTACTCCATAGAGCCCGATATTCTCCAATGAGGAATTGCACGGCATTGCAAAACTGCCTTCTGCCACAATGCCCAATGTCGGCGGAATTACCTCACTTCCACTTGTCCCTACATACAGGACAGGCGGTCGCCATTTCAGGGGTGGGGGAACAGTAATATCGACAATAATTGCGTCACAGATTAGATTGGCAAATACCTCACCATTAACACTGTCCATTTACATAGGTGTACCATGAAGACTACAGTTGTGGTTCCATTGTTCCAATTGTGACAGCCTATTCACTCTTGAGTCCCTTAGATACCTACCACTGCGGATGAATAGGAGGTGGAGACATACCATTGTGTACAGACCTCTGGTGGACTTAGCTACACTGGAGGACAGGAACATTATCCTCACCTATAGACCGGACAGAGCCACAATCACATAGCTCTGTGCCTACTTGGAGCCAGGCCTGATCTCATCTATCCGTTATCCAACTGGGATCCCCCTTCTTCTGCAAGTGCTATCAGTGCTCCATTTCTTGGCAACTGGTTCCTTCCAAGTGACAGTGGGCTTGACAGCAGGAATGTCATAGCCAATGTTCTCAATTGTGCTGGCAAGAGTGTTGTCTGCCCTGGGAAAACACATGTGCAGCTACATTTCTTTCCCCCAGGTGCAAGAATTGGCCACTGTGAAGGCCAGATTCTGTGCAATGGGACATATCCCCAATATTATTGGAGAGACTGATGGTACACATATTGCGTTTGTCCCCCCGCCAGAATGAACAGGTGTTCAGGAATCGTAAGAGTTTCCACTCACTGAATGTGCAGATGGTGTGCCTGGCGGACCAGTACATCCCCCACATCAATGCTAAGTATCCTGGGTTGGTGTATGATGCCTTTTTTCTGAGGAATAGCAGCATCCCAATTCTGATGGCCCAACTACAGAGGCACAGGGTGTGGCTAATAGGTGAGCCCTGGTCCCCACCCGCTGTAGGTTAGTGTATGCCTTCTGGTGTTGACCTCATAGGATTGTGAGGCTAAATGTGGTCCCTCAATACTTGCTAATGACTCTGGCTACCCAAACCTATTGTGGCTGCTAACCCCTGTGAGGAATGCCAGGACAGGGGCTGAGGAACATTATAATTAGGCACATGGGTGACCCAGACAGATCATCGAGAGGACCGTCAGCCTCCTGAAGGCCAGGTTGAGGTGCCTCCATCTGACAGGTGGATCCCTGTGCTACTCACCCAGGAAGGTCTGCAAGATAGTAGTGGCATGTTGCACAACCTGGCCCTCAGACGCCATGTACCATGGAGGAGAATGGAGATGCCCATGTGGCAGCAGTAGACCCTGAGGACAGTGAGGATGAAGAGGCTGAGGATTAGGATGAGGACAGCAGAGCATCAGCTATCCGTCAGTACTTCCAATGACACACAGGTGAGACAGTGCAACTGCACATTTTTATGACTATTGGTGTATTCTGTGTGGCTGTAGCAAGAAGGCATTAACTTCCTTTTTCTCTCAACTTACTGTCACCTATGGTTTATCATTTTACAGATGTTGGTGATATAACAACTGTGTACTGATGTGCTGACTACAGTCAGCTACAGGTCATTATTTCAATGCTCTCACAGTGTACAGTTCATTTATAATGGATGTGTCTGTTTCCATAAATACACATTTTCAAAACATAAAATACTAGTAGTCAAGTTGTGTTCAAGGGAGTTTTTTGTAGTGCTAAGAAATTGAGGGGAAAGTGCAATGGAATGGGGTGATGATGGAGGAAAGTCCAGGGTATTGTTCCAGTCTGTTTGTAGCACAGGTGCAGTGTCCAAGGGGCCATTGGAAGGGGAGCAACAGCAGTTCAAAGTGGACAAGGTAACTCGGTGGGACACAAGGGGGACAATCAGGAGAGTCCCATTTCCTGGCGAGAACCTTGGCAAGTGTCTTTGGCTTCTGTCTGGGTCGCAGGGAATGTTTGCGGAGTGGTTCACCTTTTGTAGGGGAGGGATGCTGGTGGCCTGTAGGTCCTGTGGCAGGGTCTCCTGCCCACTTGCTGCAGCAGAAGTGGAGGGCTGGTCAATGGACTGGCTAGTGGTAGGGGCCCACTGGTGTGCTGTTGCCTCCCTCATGATGTTAGCCATGTCTGCCAGCACCCATGCCATGGAGATCAGGGTGATGTTAATGACCTGCAAGTCCTCCTTGATCCCCTGATACTGTCCCTCCTGCAGCCGCCTGTTCTCCTGCACGTTGTCAAGGATCTGGCCCATCGTGTCCTGGGAATGTTGGTCGGCTCCCAGGATCTTGGAGAGTGCCTCCTGGAGAGTCGGTTCCCTGGTCCTGTCCTCCCCCTGGTGCACAGCAGTCCTCCCAGTGTCCCTGTTGGACTGTGCCTCTGTCCCCTGAAGGGTGTGCCCACTGACCCCAGGTCCCTGATTGTCTTGGGGGCGAGGTGTGGCCTGGGGTTCCTTTACAGGTGAGCACACTGCTAATTGGCGTGTCCTGAGGACAGATGTGTTGGTATGCTGGGTGGGTGCTGTGGTGTTGGATACTGAAGGGGGAGGCTCTGTGGTGGTCTGTGAGTGGGCTTGGGTGACCGGCTGTCCAGTGGTCCCTGATGGGCCAAGTAGGTCATCCAGATCCAGAAGTCCAGAGTTACTGTCATCACTGGAGGCATCTTCTCTTGGTGGACTGGATAGTCGTGGCACCTCTTCTCCGCTGACATTGGCTGGGGTACCTGTTGGGATGTAAGTGATGCATTATGCTTCATGTGTGACATATTTTACATCCCTGGCTTCCCCTTTATCGTTGGTGTTGCTCTGCCATTTTTTGCTTGTGTATGGTGATGTATTGTAGGATTGTTAGTTTCCCTATGCTCTGCATACTTTTGTGATGGGTGTCCATGCAGGGCTGAGAGGGATGTCCATGCATTGGTATAGCTTGCAGGGATTGGCATTGGGGTTAGTCACATGTGTGGGTGCAGTATGTGGGATGGGGTGGAGTGATGGGAGTGAGGGTGAGGGTGTGAGATGGCATCCAGGTGTGGGAGGTGATTAGTGGTAATTGATGACATACCAGTATCCAGTCCTCCGGCTACTCCTGTGAGTCCCTCAGGATGCAGCATTGCCAAGACTTGCTCCTCCCATGCTGTGAGCTGTGGGGGAGGAGGTGGAGGTCCACCACCAGTCCTCTGTATGGCGAGCTGGTGCCTTGATGCTATGGAACGTACCTTCCCCCATATGTCGTTCCACCGCTTCCTGATGTCGTCCCTTGTTCTTGGGTGCTGTCCCACGCCATTCACCATGTCCACGATTCTCCACCATAGCTCCATCTTCCTTGCAATGGATATCTTTTGTACCTGTGCTCCAAACAGCTGTGGCTCTACCGTGACAATTTCCTCCACCATGACCCTCACCTCCTCATCAGTGAAACTGAGTGGCTCTGTGGGGACATGGGTGTTGTGTGGTGTGTGTTGGTGAGAGTGTGTTGAGTAATGTGGTGGGGTGCGTAAGGGATGTATGGGTGTAAGTGGTGTGTGCCGAGTTGTCGCAGTGGTCTTGGTGTCAGTCTGGTGGCAATGATTAGTATTCATAAAGGGTTGTGGATAATGTGGGAGTGTGTTTTATCATGGTGTGGGTGTGTGGGTGTGGTGTGTGTGTGAGTGCCAGGTGTGTGTTTTTGGTATTGGCCAATGTAGTGTTGGTTTGTATGTGGGTGAAACAAGTGGCGGCCATCTTGTAATGTGTAATTTGCTTTAATTTAAATAACAATATTCCCATAAAACAAAAAACAAAATAACACAGGTGCCAAAAACACTACGACCCTAGCAAGAGGCCCAGAGGGACCCATAAAATCAGCAATGCACAAATTTTGAGAACACCCATCCTCCCAACCTATCCAGTCATGAATATACATTCATTAAGATTGTCACTCTGAGACACTGAAAACAATGGCGGCCATATTGAGCTAGGTCCTTTTCTATCTAAATGTAATCATGTTATCCATCATACAGTGAAATACTTAACACCAAAACATCATATATAACTGAACAGGAACATTCCTAAAGAACAAACGTTTAACAAAAACAACATCATCAATGTACTCCTAACTTTTAAAGTGGCCTCTGTAAGATCTGAAAATTAATTAGTATCAACCTTCACAAGCACCAAGCATGGTAAAAACGATCCTCACTACAGATCAATTACGAGCCGGAGACAATACTGTAGCCTGTTTCCTCCTAGGCCGGCAGACATTTCCACCCGTGGACCTGCAGGAAACACATAATAGCTCCGGTGGCGGAAGTCACCCTGCCAGGAGTTTGACAGACAGAGTTTTCCATCTGCCAAACTCATAATGGGGCCCACAGTGTGCATAGTGAAAATATGGTGGGACTTTTTCTGTGTTTTACCTTCTTTGCCACCATTTTGCTTCTGGCATGTTTCATCATTCTAATTATTGCATTTCATGCCATTTTATCTACGATGCAGCTGATTCAATAAATCTTAGTGAACTATGTCCCGCCTCTGTTTGTCTTTGCATGTGTGAGACTAATGTAACTAAGAGGAAAAGATGAGATCTGATCCGCCACGATTTCCCTGAGAAGTCATCATGCCATGCGCCCGGTTGCCACAAATCTTACCTGCTCTTGGGCAGAGATGAGGCACTGCTAGCTGGCCGAAAGCGGATTAGACCGACAGTTGTCACATGGTTTGGGATTGGACTCGGTTCCCCACAATTCAGTTGATGCTGCCGCCCAAATCCAGCAGCCTCATTGGTAGAAAGAGAGCCAACCGACATGGCACCATCAACGTTTGGTCAGGCACTGATTTTCGGATCTTCCTAAGTATCTCTGTTCACTACGTGCTAAAGGCACCTCAATTCTATATATGGAGTGTTAGAAATGGGGTCTCTAGTTTGCAGTCAGTTTGCACTCTGTCACCCTAGTCACAGTAAGGGAGATACACGCCTAGGATAACTCCTGCTCACACCCTTGGTAGCTTGGCACAAGCAGTCAGGCTTATCTCAGAGGCATTGTGTGAAGTATTCGTACCAGCACACACAGTAATACAGTGAAAACACTAGAAAATGGACACCTCACCAGTTTAGAAAAATAGCCAATATTTATCTAAATCAAGCAAGATCAAAACGACGAAAATCCAACATACACAAGTAACATTATGAATTTTTAAGGTAAAAAGAGTCTTACTCCATAGAAAACAATGGAAACTTTGTTGTTACACAAAGTAACTGGTTTGCCTCAAAAATAAAGCCGCACAGGCGAGCGTGCATCAGAAAAGTCAGCAAAGCGTTGATTCCTTACTCGCAAGTGAGGCTGTGTGTCGTTTCTTCTCCAGTCAGGTAGGTGAAGTGTTGTTTTTCCCTCCCGCAAGAGAGCGATGTGTCGTTTTCCGGACGGGGCACCTCGGATCCATGCAGATTTACGATGATTTTGATGGCCAGTGATGATGCGTGTGAAATCTGGCCGCACAGTGATGGAAGAAACACGTTGAGAGGGTTGCGTCGATTTTACAGCCGCTTTGCAGGTGGTGCGTCAAAAGTTTCCCTGCGCGGCTTTCTCTGCATTGATTTCAGTCACTTTTCTACTAACTTCACCTTTCGAAGGCCTAGGGACTGGGTAGGGCACCACTTGGCAGAAGTCTCTGTAGGCAGAGGAAGTCTTTGATGGCCCTGATACTTCAAAACAGGAGGCACGGTCAGTCCAAGCCCTTGGAGACACTTCACAAGCAGGAATATACCACAAAGCCCAGTCTTTGTCCTCTTTCAGGAACAAGCAGCAACTGCAGGCCAAGCCAGCAAAGCACAGTCACAGGCAAAGGGGCAATGCTCTTCCTCCAGCTCTTCAGGTCCTCTGAGCAATGATGGTCGTACCTGGCCCTTATTGGCTACATATACACTGCATCCTGATGCAGCCACCTTGGCGATAGCTGAGGTTCGCCGCTTATACGTTAAACTTACAGCGATATATAGACTGCTAGTACAGTTTGTAATGCAAACACTAAAGACTAACCCAGTACTAGTTGCCCTGGTGCAACCACATTCAGTCACACCAGGCATTAATCCTATGACTGTACATTCGATTATGGGTAAGGTACCCACCAAACAGGAAGAAATTCAATTTTGGTTTGCTCCAAAAATAAATGCGATTGAAGCAGTTTTTCCCCATAAGGGACCTCAAAATAAACATAGAATTCTCACTATATGCTTGCCATTTGGGATAGTTCCCGCAGTAGATAACTGCAATACTTTGGGCAGGGTATTTGCCACACTCTATGCTACTGCAGACGGTACACCAATACTTGCCAATCTTCTTGAAGTGTTAAAACAAATTTAAGATGAAGACGGGGCTGCCCCGGCCCTGGATTTGGAGATGCAATTAATGGAGAATTTTGCTACTATATCTTCAATGATATTAAGTAATCTTAAAGGGGAAGCAGTTGCACTAGCAGTGCGCATGTGGCTGTGGAACGTTCCTGTACAGGATCAAGAGTGCGAGCTGCCAAAGATTATCACGAGACCTACTCTAGCATTGGTTGGGATAGTCTGGGAGCCAGGCCTACTAAACCACAATTACAGAGTAAGTCCAATAAGGATTCTACCAAGAAAGCACCTGAGGGTTCTAAAAAACGCTGTAATAAATAAAAACAAAAACCTAAAAAAGAAAGGGGAGAATCTATGCATTCAGAGACCCCTCACAACCACTATAATCTTAGAAATAGAGCTAATATAAAAACGGCTGATGAATATTAATATACTGATACATGCCAATTTAGTTCCTTTCAGTACTCACCAGACAAATGCAGTGAGAGAGGTGGGTGGTCAGAACAGCCAACTGAGTACATGAAACCGAGAAAGGAGTCACAACACTTGTCAGAAGTTTCTGTTAAGAAAGAAGAGAACCTTCCCCCCCAAAAACCTTAATTTGGAAAGAAAAAGATGGCAGTCATTGCTATTCGCATTGCCACTCAGAATGAGAGCTTTACTGAAGAACAGGAAGTGAGCACTGGCCCTGCTAGACACCACAGCAGAGGTCACAATAGTTCGCCGGAATCTTCAAGAGCATCTGGAGGTGAAAGCAACGAATCACTTTTTTGCAAGTCGAGACTGCGGACATGCGCGTCTCCACACCCGATAGGGTGTACAAACTAAAAATACAATTCGAAGGAGACATAGAGTGCCCAATAGATGCTATCTTTTGGGATCACTTAGTTACTATTGATGTTTTATTGGCCAAAAAAGATTGGCCAGCAGAATTTGTCCGTAATCTCTCATATGACCAATAGGTAATTGAACCCTCGTTCTCACCCCTTGTTCAGAGAGAGCTCAGGAAGGCTTGCGCCATTCATTGGGTGTTGGTACAGGCACCTGCATTATATTGCAACCATGTATGGTGGGATGAAGATTCTCCCTACCATATAATACCAATTAAATCCCAACCACAACCTTAACCCCAATATCCAATAAAGTATAAAGCTAGAGCACCCATGAGGGAAATCCTCACAAAGCTAGAGTACCAGGGCGTAATTGAACCCTGTGTCTCACCCGTTTTTCCCCGTAGCTAAACCGGACCATTCATAAAGAATAGTCATAGACTACAGACATTTAAATAGTCACACACGCACATTTGCCAATCAAAATACACACAACACTGCAGTTATAAACAATATAGTGCACAAAAAATACAAACAACCTTGGACAGAGTCAGCTAAGGTTCATTATGCAGCTGGGTTGGACACTACAGACACTGGAATGTGGTCGCGTTCCCTGGCAACACATCAGTGCGAGCGATATTTTTGCAGTGTTTAATTTGCCGCAACAACAACAAGTAATAGCTAAGAAGGAATCAACTTATGTTATGCTAAACATCGAGAAGTTAGAAAAATTGCCTTTTACTGTGGCTGAAATACCATTTGCTGAACAGCTAATACACGGGGTTATCTATCTGCCTATTTCAGCACTGCACTTTACATCCCGCTTAAAACACATTCCACTAGGCAGATATGAAAGGCTAGGAGATAGTTACATTCCCAAGGTGTGGGAGCTTCCCTTTTCACACAAATGTTTAAATGACATGAAAGAGGACTTTCTTACTGGCAGTAAATGTGAGACTTCACTGAGCCATTCGATGGTTTGTAGGCAGCTTTCCTTGCACGGGCATGTAATGCTTCGCCAGCAAATTTAGCTTGCTACATGAATCCCCTTGATTAGACCTGAATTCTAGGTGCTCTATAATGGAAGCTATGTGCTTCTTAACAGTGAGAGCCGTTGTGGAATGTGAGCCGGAATTTCTTACGTTGTTTCGGTCCCCCAAATTGTTACCTGTTGATGGAATTTTCTCTTCCCCCTACATAACAGATGAAAGTAGCAGATATTTGACCTCACATTGCTACTTCAAATGTGAATTTTGACAAGTTGAGCAGACTAAAAGCTTTATTGTTTCAAAACCATGTGGTGCTGAATTCTGCATGCACGACCTATGTGCTCCAAGTGGGGAGGTCATCTGCAGAAATACAGTCCTTTTTCAATACAAATTTTCCAAAACACTATTGTGAGATCGTGGGATGAATTTTTAAACTTTCTAGTATTACTGGGATTGTACATTTCTTTAAGGCTGTTGGTTCTGGTTTCGTTAACACCTTCTCCTCTACATGTGGCTTAATACCTTAAGCAATACACTCAACATTTTGAGTATTTTCGGGGGATTTCTGATTACTTTGGCTTTAATAGGTGGCATTTTTCTGTTGCTGTTTTTTATTCACAATGGCGCTCCAATTGCAACAAGGAGGACTGAAAGTGACTCCACTGGCGCAGCTGTGTCATGATGCAGTATTTCGGAGCACCACTCCTTGAAGAACTGGAGTGCAACTGGTTTCTGTCATTCAGACCGGTTTTGGATTGTGTGCAGCCTATGTTTTGATGCCTCTGGTGCCTTTTCAAATGCGCACTGTCTACTTGATGCTTACTTTCATTGCACGTTGATCTGTTGATGTTCTCGCGGAGGGCTCATTATCAGACATGCGTGTTGAAGGTGCGTTTGCTACGGGAAGCCGTGTACGAGCTGCCCTTCATGCAGCTCTTGACTCAACATCGGGCACAACACAGAATGCTGCTGCCTTGGCTGGAGCTCAGGCTTTAGAACATGAGTGCTCTTTGTTTTTCCTTGGGACTGATTTGGTCAAACTACCACCTGCCGAACTAGATTAAAAAAATTACATTGACTTTGAAATTTGGTTTAATTGGTGCTCCTGCTACACTTCTAAATTGACCTCTTCTAATATTTCAAATGCTCAAGTGTGTTTTAACTTGTCAGAATTGACGTTTATGTATATATGTTTTAGAGCATTACATTTTTTTTGTTTTTTTTATTAGGAACTAGACTGCTTTACCACTTCGGAACTGACAAGTGGAGGTTGTTGTAAAGTCATTTTAGTGCTATCTCCGGGCACGTTATTTTAGCACCTAGGCCTGCTGCTTCTGCCCTCTAGCCTAGTGACATTTTATTATTTTAGAATTGGCCACTTGGTGGTGTTTTATTTTCTAGTTGTTCTTTCGCATAGGAAAGCATTACGGGCCATATGTACGAACACATTTTCCCATAGACACAGAATTGGTAAAACCCTTTGCTACATCTGGCCCTACATTTATTAGCACAACGTTCTTTTCACTTTGTGCTTTTCTCAAGGCTGCAGCGAGATAGGATTGTCGGCACAAATGGTACACTGTGTCTCTAACATTCACCGAAAACATACATATCTTCACGTAGGGACATTTTCTCAGAACATCAGTTGTTTTATTATAAAAATACTTCTCTGTCCCTTGCACGTTAGAGGGAGGTTCCAGCCAGATGACCATGACTGCATGCTGTCTGACTTCGTTACATCTGCTTACTGCTTACTGAGACAACGGGTCACTGGCCCACATTGGGAACTGTCTGTATAGGCAACAAGCCTCTTCACTGTCATACTGTCACACTCAGGTATGGGGGATGATGTCTTTCCAGGGGGAAATCCTGAAGGATGGATTAGGGCTTATCCTGCTGTGCTCTAACATAGCTTTGGTAGGAATATCATCTGGTGTGCATAGTGACAGTATGGTGGGACTTTTCCTGTGTTTCACTTTCCTTCTCACCATTTTGCTTCTAGTATGTTTCCACTGTCAGGCCTGGCATCCTTGGTGTGGTCTCCCCTAACTTTTTGCCTATACTTCCCAGGTCGCTGCTGAGTGCTGGACTCTGTTTTGGTGTAATTTGGTGTAATTCCATCCAGATGTTTTTGCGTATTGCTGTTCAAACTCCCTATACGAAAATGAACGGGGAAAATGTGGGTTCCCCCTTTTTCTCAGCCCCCCTGGACTGATCACCCCAGAACTTTCCAGACAGCAGCTAACGGGACTAGAAAATTTGTTTGGAAAGTTTTGTGAAGATTCATCAACTGGAGCCAAAGATATAGGGAAGTAAAAAGATGCTTTTCATATAGAAACTAGGTCCTAACTATACCTACCTAGTGGCAACCACCAATAGGTTATTTATATAAATATATAAAACCTACTGGCAGTAGCCAGTAAGTATAGATAGGACTAGATTCCATATGAAAATTGTTTTACTTTTGCCAATAACTTTGGCGTCGTTTGATGAATCGTCACAAAATTTGCAAAACTAATAGGACAGTCAAGTCAGCTGCTGTCTTGAAAGTTTCAGGGTGATACGTCAGCTGCGGCTGAGAAAAGGGGGAGGTCCTAAAACGCATTTTCTCCATTCATTTTCCCATAGGATCTTAAGACATGCATACAGCCCGAACTATGAATGGAATTATACAAAATTTGGCAGGAAGCTAGATCTTCATTCAGAGATTGTGATTTTTGTGATTTTGTGTATATCTTTTCAGTTGTTTTGGAGATGTTAACTGTTAAAAACATAGATATCTAGGGAGGGGGAGGCTCAGTGGATTCTGGAGATCTCATGCTGAGATCTGATTGGCTACTAACACATCAACTAGTAAGTATTGACAGCCATCCTGGGACTTGGCTTCAGCTGAGTCCCCCCCAAAAAAGCCCCAAAAAAGAAAAAGGGGCACAGTACGAATACCCTAACCCCCTAGTTTTGGTCCTGGACCCCCGGGGACCCGTCAGGGCAAAAAAGATTTTTTTTTTTAAACTTTGGCAAAATCCGCAATTGGATCCGTGGATTATGCTGAGATTTTTTTTTTAAAAAGGATGTTCTCCTGTACTTCTAAGTCATTTTGCCCTTGGGTGGGCCAGGTCACGGCAGAATAGCCCATGTAGGCCCCCCCTCCCAGGGCCCTAAACACCTCAGGGACCACCACCTTCCCAGGACCCTAACAATTAATACAGGAGGGGCAGCACAATCCCACTGGGCCCCAGGACCACCACCACTCTGGAGAAACAAATTAAAAATGGTGGGGGGCCGCACAGACTCCCAGGCCCTGCGGACGAACACCCCCTGGGTCAACATTTTTATAAAGTTACGAGGTACCGCCTGGACCCCCGGAACCACCACCTCCCCAGGGCTACATAATAAATAATGTTGGGGGGCTGGGCATACCCCCTGTACCCTGGGGACCACCACCTCCCTGGGGCTAACTAATAAATAATGTTAGGGGCAGCACGGACCGCCCCCCGGGGACTACCCCGTTCCTGGGGCTCCAAACAAATTTAAAGAGGGGGTACACACAGTACCCCCAGCCCCGCCGACCCCAACCTCCCTGGGGCCATAGAATCTTTTTAAAAGATAGAGGGGGGCCACATGGCCCCCCCTCCTGGACCACCACCTCCTCGGGCCTGCCTGTATACTTTCAAGGAGGGGGGCCGCGTGGCCCTCTCATGGAGCCATACATGGCCCTGGGGATCGTCGCTCCCATGGCCTGCTCTGTCTACCTCCCAAAGAGATGGTGTAACATAGTTTAAAATAAAGTACAATAGTTGTATAGGTGTGTCGTAGAGTTGAGTGGCGTAGCCTCGGTAGTAAACTATTACAAATCAGTGTGTGGTCTTGTACAGTAGAATGGAGTGCTGTGTCATATAGAAAAGTCTCATATGGTGAAATAGAGTGTTCTACATTGGTGTGTACGAGCATCGAGTGGAGTATAGAGTTGGACAAGGAGTGTACAGGGATAGAATGGAGTATAATGTTGTAGAGTGCCATGAAATGTGATATACTTTTATAGAGTAGAGTTATATAGCGTGGAGGAGAGTGTCATACAATGGAGCGATGTAGAGTGGAGTGGTATAGACTATAATTACATACAATGGATTACCGTAAAATGTAGTAGCACACAGTAGAATACCAGACAGTGGAGACTAGAAGAGTGGAGTGGCATAGAGTGGAGTGGTGTAGAGTGGAGTGATGTAGAGTGGAGTTGGGTACAGTGGATTAGCGTAGAGTGGGGTGGCATACATTGAAGTGGCCTAGCGTAGATCTGAGGAAACTTATAAACTGGAGTGGCATCTCATACAGTAGAGTGGAGTGCAGTGTTGGAAAGTGTCATAGAGTGGAGTGTTATACAATAGAGTGAACTGCATAGAGTTGAGTGCAAATTTAGACAGTTGAGTGAGGATGGAGTGGAGTAGAGTCTAGTAGAGTGGCTTAGAGTGTAGTAGAGTTTTGTAGAGTGGAGTTAAATAGAGCTGAGGAGAGCACACTTGAGTGGAGTAGAGTTGAGTAAAGTTCTGTTGAGTGGCATAAAGTGGCAGAGTTTGGAGTGGAGCAGTGTAAACTGGAGTGACATACAGTGGAATGACGTAAAGGTTAACAGTGTAGTAGCATACAGTGGAGTGGTGAACAGTGAAGTGGTCTGGACTAGACTGGCATACTGTGGGGTGGGATAGAGTGTAATAGCATAGAGCGGAGAGGTGTACATTAGAGTGGCACAGACTAGAATACCATATAGTGGAGTAGCATACAGAGAAGTGAAGTAGACTGGAGTGGTGTACACTGGAATAGGGTAGAATATAATAGCATACAGTGGTGTCGCATTCAATGGAATAGCGTAGAATGCAGGTGAATAGACTGGAGTGGCATACACTTGAGTGGTATATAGTGGAGTAGCATACAGTGGAATAGCATAGAGTCATGTGAAGTAGAGTGTGATAGCATACAGGGGAGCACCATACATTGGAGTGGCGTCCAACTCAATGATGTAGAATGACATAGCGTAGAGTGAAATGTCATACATTGGAGTGATGTAGAGTGGAGTAGCATAGAGTGGATTGGCATACAGTGGAATAGCGTACAGTGGAATGTTGTAGAGTGGAGTGGCATACAGTGCAATACAGTAGAGTGGAGAGGCACACAGTAGAATGGCTTAGAGTGGAATAGCGCATAATGGAGTAGCGTCCAGTGGAGTGACGTACAGTGGAGTGACGTAGACTAAAGTGGCATACAGCAGAGTTGTGTACCGTGTAATAGCATAGAGTGGAGTCTCCTACAGTGGAGAAACACAGAGTGGAGTGGTGTAGAGTGGAATACCATATAGTGCTACAGTTGTGTGGCATACAATTATTTGTGAAATGTAGCAGCAATGTAGATTATGGTGTGCAGAGTAATGCAGAACAGTAAATTGCGCTGCCTGTGTTTCTCCAGATTTATCAATCAAAGGCTGGGCCGCTTGCCTTCCTTTGTAAATCTGACTTAAATATTGAATTGCCCGTGTGACACTATGAGTGACGCAAGGGTACTGAAATTCAGTAATAGTTAGGCCTTAGTTACATTTTTGCCCATGGTATAGTGTGATAGCTTTGCAGTATACTGTGGTACATGGCGATGACAAGACAGTATATAATTGGGTAGTGGCTGTTTTTTGGGAATGAACAGGTACCAATATTGCTCTTCACTACATTTTGGCTTTGTTCGGAATTAGGGCCTTAGATATAGGTAAGTAGTAGGGCCCTACCTATTATCACTTTACTAAATTGGTGATAGGTAGGGAAATTAATTTCTATTTTTTGTATATATTTTTAATAAATGTATGAACATGTACTGTGGTAGTTTCACAAAATTTGTGAAAGTACCGCAGTGACAGTTGTCACTAAGTTTAAGTGCCTTATAACTTTTATAACTTCAACAATACTTACCCTACTTAACTGCAATTCTCAAAAAGCATCATCTCCGCCCCATAATGTATAATCTTGCCAAATTTCATGTAACTCCATTCAGCTGTTTTGAGCTACATCAAGTACAATAGCCTATGGAAAATGCATTGATGGAAAAACGCGTTCTGGGACCCCCTTTTATGTTTGCACCCCCTTAATGATTCACTATAAACATTACACTATCGCAACATGTAGAAAATGCTATAAGTCTGAAACATTTTGTGGTGATTTATCAAATGGGTGAAAATGTATTAGAGAGGTACTATCGACAGGAATCCTTTCTTTGGGAATACTATCTGTAACTACAAAGTGGTGATCATATTTAATGTGATTTATTTATTTTTATCTATATTATGTGCTATGTACTTGTTTATTGGGTTACATAATCATGTGACCATAAATGTGTCTTTTAGTTGTTCACGTAGTAATGCTAAAAGTGTACACGCCGGTCGGAGAGTGAGATTAGGCTCTTCCGGACACGCTAATCTGTGTCGTTGCTGTTATTGATAGATAAATCGTGTTTACACTTACACCCCTCATGAGAAGATAAATGGTGCTTGCACTTACTCCGCTCACGAGCAAACGCAAACTTAGGGAGTCGGCTTTAAGTACTGGATCCTCTCATTTGGAATTGAGGGATAGGAATATTTCTGACCATTACTGTATCGGTAATACTTTTTGTTCTACGTTCTACTGAGCCCTGAGGAAGTCTTTGAGATGATTCTCTCATAGGACGAAACATGTGTTGGCTGTTGTCTGCTTTACCAGTACACGGAAATCACACCTGGAGATTAAATTGGATGTTGTCTGTTCTTCCAGTATATGAAAAGTACATCTGGCAGATAAAAATTGGACTGATGATCTATGTTACCGATCTATAGTATGCTTGACCACTTGTGAAGAGGACTTTACCACATCCGAACACGGACATTTTTCACCATTTGTTCATTCATGTGTGCCCTGGCGGTCATTTTTCTAAAGGTTTACATATGCAGTCTAGTGTAGTTTTTAGACTTACTTGCTACTTTTAGTAGGATTGTGCTACCTATGAAGCCCAAAGTAAATGAAAACTAATCAGTGTTGTTATGACAATTAAGATGTTATTTTTTCCTAATAGACAATTATCATGTCTTTCATATACTAGTTTGTGTAGTTCACAGCTAGGTCTCCCTTCCATTTTGTTGCCCAAGAATACATAAGGAAGGTAGTTTTTGTTTGGTTTGTTGTGCACAGTTTTATTTTGTGAGCCAGAGAACATGTAAAGAAAATGTATGTAGATTAAGATGTATTCTATTTGTTATGTATTTGGTTATAGGTTTCTATTAGTATGGGCCCGTAAAGGGGTCTTTCAGATTATTAATGCAGTAAATCTGACACTGTACATATAGACTAAATTATTCTTTGGGCTTCCTTGCTACTATTAGTAGGATTGTGCTACATATGAAAGCCAAAGTTAATGAAAGGCAATCATTTTCAATTGTTACATCAATTAGGATTATTTTGTTATCCAAGTTACAAATTATCATGCCCTCCAAATGGTAGTTTGTGTGGCTCACTGCTAGGAAAATGTTTCATTTTGTTGCACAGGGTGCATAAGAAAGATGGTTTTGGTTTACTTGTTGGGCCACTTTTATTTTGTGAGCCAGAGAGCATGCCAAGAAAACCTATGTAGATTAAGATGTATTCTACTTGTTATGTATATGTTGATAGGTTTTCATTAACATGGCACCATAAATAGGTGTTTCAATTGATTGTGTAGTAAATCTGAAACTTTATATATGCGTCTAGTTTACTTTTTGGGCTTCCTTGTTACTTTTGGTAGTATTGTGCTACAAGATAAAACTAAGTTGAAAAACCTAATAAATTAAGATGTACGTACTCTACTTACCTGCAGTACCCCACAGAATCATCTGTGCCCCCCTAACATGTGATATAATAACATTTCATAAAAACCCAACTGACGTTGTTTGAACTGTATGAAATATGAAACTCTTTAGAAAATGCGTTGGGTTTGAAGCCCCTTTTGGGACCCGCCACCCTTTGCTCTTTGCACCCCCTTGACCAAACACTGCAAAACCTTTAGTCCTCCCCATAATGAAATGGGGTCAGCAGGCCTGCAAAGTTTCACGCACATTAGTCAAATGGGTGCAAAGCTAGAAAGGGACAAAAATCTGAAAAATCCCTATCTGTGCTCACTGTAACTATAACTACAGAGTGGCTGCTGCCATTCTATAATATATATATATGTATATATATATATATGATATCAAGGATTGCATTACATGTGATACTGAATATGTGGTTTATGTTGTTGAATGTGGGTGTCGCAAAACATTTGTTGGCAGTACCAACCACAAGTTGAAGATCAGATTTCTACAACATTTTAGAGCTATCAAAAATCATGATAGAACGTATCCTTTGGCTAAACACTTTTGGGATATACACAATGGCGATTGTAGTACATTAATATTCTATGGAATTAAATTTATCAAAAGTAATCCTAGGGCGGGTGATAGAACATCTGAACTTAGACAAATGGAATCCAAGATGATTTTATTACTAGGTTCTGAGTCTCCTTGGGGGCACAATCTTGATGCGGAATTACATGTCCATTTATGATATATCATAGGAAATGCATTCCAATCATAATACAGTGGAAAATGTTATTGAGTTATGCAATAGTTAGTATCTATTGGATTTTGTAGACAATATAATATCTAGATTCACCAACAATAAGTGGTGATTTGAATGTTTTATGAATAGTATGTGTTTATTTTTGATTTTTGATTTTGATTTTCTCTTTCTTTCTATATTTGTAAGATAGTAGGGGAAGAGATTAATTTTCCATCACTGTTTTCAACATGTGATATTCACATAATTTATATAGAAGTGGTTTTGATGGTTAGCACTTTGCACTTTATTTAGTGGCCATTTTGTCTCTATGACATGCATAGATTATAATTTTGAATGAAGGATTAAAAATCAGCATATCATGCCTTACAAAACAAAATTATTTTTCGTGTGTCAGAAATACCAGACACTTCGAATGGTGAGGGTAAATCTAGGACCTAAAGGATAAAATGCTCTCATATATGGGTTATAATACATAATGTAATCGTGTGAAAAGGCTCCATATTAAAAATCCCTAGCTTAGTTTAACGATATAGCCAGATTATTTATAAATATTTATAGCACTTGACACTTTATCATTATTTTTAAATTACGATCTTGGAAAATAATAATCATTTTGTGATTTGAATAATGATAAATGTTATTTTGAATACTTAACTACAGGAAAATGACTATCCAGTTGTTATGAATGTATTTATTAATAATTTAAAATATTTAAAAGTATTTCAAAATCTTTGAAAATATTTATGAGCATTTAAAAATAATAACAAAAGTTTTTTATAATATTGGTTCAAAATATGTAATAATATATATTTTTTAAATGTGTTAATTATGATATGGCATTGAGTTAATGAAGATACATCTTCTTGCAGGTTATTTTTTTACATTGGGCAGCAAAATCAATTAGATTGAAAATTAACAGCCTTCAGTTTATTGTATTATTGGCATTTATTATGACAATTGATGGCGCCTGTGAGGACTACATGTTTTATTAGTGTCCAGGTTAACGAAAACATTATATGTGAATATTGTTAAGGCAGTGCGTTGTCATCAATATGTAGGTTTACTTGAGTTATTTGCATGTTAAAAGATGGCCGCACCATTAGTTTGCACCAGTATGAAATGGAAACAAATGATGGTTTTTAATTATGTATATAACATGCCGTTTTTTTGGCTAAGTTTGTCCAGTAGAAGGCGTTTGCCGAAACGCATTGACATTCTGTGCAGGAAACTGTGACACCATTATATGGAATAAAATTGAAGAAATTCAACTTTGAACTTTGCTTTGTCCTCACGATTCGGAGACGATCATGGGATCAGTGCAGCCGTCTGGTGGATATTGTTCCATCTGTTGTGGATTATATATATACATATATATACATATATATATATATATATATATATATATATATATATATATATATATATATATATATATACAGATTGTAAAACTGCCCAGATTGAATGACCTAGATGACAATCTTGTGAAAGGCTTCTATAATAATATATCAGAATGAATGAGAACTCTTATCACACCTGCTGAGAGAAAATTGAAATGTGAGAATTAGAACATGAATTGGACAAATATATAACTAATGAACTAAAGGTGATGCTGGAACAGATGAATAAGAAAGTTGACAAACATGAGGCACCGGTAGAAATGAGGAACGTCGTAAAATTCAATGGAGACCAATTAGATTATGCGTATGGGAGAATACACACATTTGCAAGGAACTATGACACCATGAGAAACAGAGAGACAATGGATATAGCGCTTGGGCAAAAGGTAACTCCAGAGATTGTTGACAGTTAGGAGGAAGTCCTGCAGATGAGGACCCCACAATCACTAATTTGGATTTTTCTGGGGAAATACAACTAATCCAGATGTGTATGAGGCAGAGAGGATGATGGAGCAACCCGGGAGCGGGGGGGGCAGAGGAAGAGGAAGATTAAGAGACAGAGAAATAAGAACAAGGCCAGGAGGCAGAATGAGAAAGTAAAAAGAAAGAAAAAAGTAATGAGTGAGAATCTTGTAATCAATCTCTCATCAAAAATTCTGAGTGAAGATTAAATGAAAGTGCTCAATAAGAGACTGTCCTTTTGTCCGGAATTAGACATGGCAAACATATGGATAGATCGATACAAATTCTCATGGAAACTCAAATTGAAAATGAATCTTTGTGACACAAATAGAAAGAAAAGGTAAATGTATAAGAATCCATCTTGACAATGGCAAATCAACCAGGGTTGAAAGTATTAGCAGAACTAGAAAGAGCATCAGACACACTAAAAGAGAAGGGTTCCCACAAGATGGATCAGAAATACAGATCGGCCGAAACTTGGAGATTACAACCTGCAAATCTGGGGATAGTAGATGCAAACCACTAACACACGTTTGTCCACAAAAGCCTGCAGGGAACACAATTGACCTGTTTCTGGAAATATTAACAGGAGAACTCAACCACTTAGCCTCCATAGAATGTCTCAGGATAAAGAAAGAATCAAATCTGATCTTTGGGAAAAGGAAGGCCATAAGGGAGTTGAAAGGTGATCAACAAATAGTGACCAAAGCCTTCCACAAAGACAGAAATTTAGTAATTCAAGAGGGAATAAAATATATGGCAGAGGTGGAAAAACAACTAAAGAAATTTCCACTATTACATGAAGCTAAAAGAAAACCCTGTGAAAGTACTGACAATAGAATACCATGAGAAATTGCAAAAGAGGTTCAATCTTGACCTAACTGATTATGAAGAAAATGCATATTTGAAAATGGAACAACTGGTTGTACAAATGATTTATATTCTACATAAGGTACATAAACATTAAATAATTCACTAGGCCACCCTACTGTGAACTCAACTGTATAGTTGCTGGAGAATACATCAAGATTTATTAACACATTTTTATTTCAATATGTAACGGCATTACCATCATATCTAAGAGACTCAGAGGATTGAGATCCAGGGAATACCATGGATGGAGGATTACTTATTAGCTTTAATAGATGTGACATCACTGTACACTTCAATCTAATACAGTGATGGCATGAGGGCATGCAAGTACTTCTTAAGTGCTCAGTCAGTAAGCTATATACAGCATTAAAGTATGCTGATAGAAATGCTAGAATACTGACTCAGACATAGGCCCTCATTCTGACCTTGGCGGGCGGCGGAGGCCGCCCGCCAAAGTCCCGCCGTCAGGTTACCGTTCCGCGGTCGAAAGACCGCGGCGGTAATTCTGACTTATCCGCTGGGCTGGCGGGCGGTCGCCTTCAGACCGCCAGCCAGCCCAGCGGGAAAGAGGCTTCCACGATGAAGCCGGCTCGGAATCGAGCCGGCGGAGTGGAAGCTGTGCGACGGGTGCAGTTGCACCCGTTGCGTATTTCACTGTCTGCACAGCAGACAGTGAAATACATGTAGGGGCCCTCTTACGGGGGCCCCTGCAATGCCCATGCCAGTGGCATGGGCACTGCAGGGGCCACCAGGGGCCCCGCGACCCCCCCTACCGCCATCCGGATCCCGGCGGTCCGACCGCCGGGATCTGGATGGCGGTAGGGGGGGTCGGAATCCCCGCGGCGGTGCAGCAAGCTGCGCCGCCGTGGAGGATTCAATGGGGCGGCGGTACACTGGCGGGACCCCGCCAGTGGTGCCGGTCTGACCGCGGCTTTACCGCCGCGGTCGGAATCCCCATTGGAGCACCGCCGGCCTGTCGGCGGTGCTCCCGCGGTCCTCCGCCCTGGCGGTCAAAGACCGCCAGGGTCAGAATGACCACCATAATGTCTTCATGTTTTATGGCACATATTGCCTGCAAAAGCAGGTTACGGTAATGGAAGCATCACTTGCCTCTAAATATGCTAATCTTTTAATGGGACACTGGGAAGCTGAGGTAGTTTGGATGGATGAGAACAAAGAGATATTAGTGCATGTCATACTGTGGGCAAGGTTAATTGATTGTTTGTTTTTTTATTTGGGAGGGCGACAATTAAAGCCTTGAGATGTTCACTTCATCTTTAAATCAAAACACTTACAATCTGACGTTCGCCTACACAATTGGTCCAACTCAAATACATTTCTTAGACATTGAAATCTACATCAGTGACATGAAGATATGTGGTAAAATCCATTGCAAAGCAACTCCATGTAACAGTATTCTGCATGCCAACAGCATACATCCAAAAACGTTGGGGAGATGTTAAGAGCCAGACACAACTGCTCAGAGATGTCAGAGTTTAAAGCTCAAGCATAAAACATGTTTAGCCAATGTCAGTGGAGAGGAGGTGCCAGCAATATCCAGTCCCCCAACTGAAGAAGCCCACAGTGATGACAGCAACTCTGGTCGTCTGGATCTGGATGACCAACCAGGTCCATTAGGGACCTCTGGACAGTTGGTTACCCAAGCCCAGTCACAGACAACCACAGAGCCTCCCCCATCTGGAAACACCACCTCAGCCCCCACCCAGCGTACCCACACCTCTGTCCCAAGGACACGTCAGTCAGCAGTGTGTCCACCACTACAGGGACCCCAGGGCACACCTCAAACCCATGACAATCAGGGACCTGGGGTCAGTGGCAATGTGCACACGGTTCAGGGGACAGAGGCACAGTACAACAGGGAAACTGGGAGGAGTGCTGTGCCCCAGGGAGAGGACAGGCCCAGGGAACCGACTCTGCAGGAGGCACTTGCAAAGATCCTGGGAGCATACCAACAGCCCCAGGACATGATGGGCCAGATCCTGGACAATGTGCAGAAGAACAGGTGGCTGCAGGAGGGACAGTACTAGGGGATCAGGGAGGACTTGCAGGCCATCAACACCACCCTGGACTCCATAGCAGGGGTGCTGGCAGACATGGCCAATATTATGAGGGAGGCAGTCTCACAACAATGGGACCCTGCCACTAGCCAGACGTCTGAACTGCCTTCCATCTCCGCTGCCACTAGTAGACAGGAGGCCCCACCAAAGGACTCACAGTTCACCAGCACTCCCCCTTGCAGATGGAGAACCACCCCGCAAACGTTCCCTGCAATCCAGGCAGAAGCCAGACACTATTGCCAAGACCCCCGCCAGGAAATGAGACCCTTGTGTCCCACTCTGTCACTCTGTCCACCTTGAACTGCCATTGCTCCCCTTCCTCTGTCCCCATAGACAACGCACCTGTGCTACAGACTGGAACTATACCCTGGAATTTCCTCCATCATCACCCCTTCCCATTGCACTTGCCCCTCAATATCTTAGCACTTCAATAAACACCCTTGAAAAAATATAGAAGTATGGAGTATATCACATTTTGTAAGTATGTATACGTTTAACCATGTTCCAACATTGCAATTCAACTGTACAGAACCTCTGTAAAATGAATTGCCAAAGGGTACAGTAAGTGGGCATAGAAGTGAGAAATAACAGCATGCCAGTGTCAAACAATTTCAAAATAATGACAAAGAAATGTGAAGTAACGCTGTCTTACCTGCTTGTCATTGGAAATATTGACTGATCATTGCTGTTCTGCTGTCCTCATCCTCATCCTCTGCCCCCTCATCCTCACTGTCCACAGGGTCCGCTGCTGCCACACGGGCATCTCCAGCCTCCTCCTCCTGCAGAAAAGGTACATGGCGTCTCAAGGCAAGGTTGTGAAAAATGCAGCATGCCACTATTATCTGGCAGACCTTCTTGGGTGAGTAGCACAGGGATCCACTTGTCAGATGGAGGCACCATAACCTGGCCTACAGGAGACCAAAGGTACTTTCTATAATCCTTCTTGTACGCCCATGTACCTCATTGTAACGTCTTTTGCCCTTGTCCTGGCATTCCTCACAGGGATCAGTAGCCATGATAGGTTGGGGTAGCCAGAGTCACCTGAAAATATTGAGGGACAACATTTAGCCACACACTATTCCATGTGGCCCACACCATACCTCAACATCTACTGGATGGGAACCAGGGCTCACCTATTAGCCGCCCCCTGTGCCTCTGTAGTTGGCCCATGACATTTGGGATGCTGCTATTCCTCAGGACAAAGGCATCATGCACTGACCAAGGATACTTAGCACTGACACGGGAGATGTACTGCTCCGCCAAGCACACCATCTGTACATTCATTGAGGGAAAAGTCTTGCGATTTCTGGACACCTGTTCATTTTGACGGGGGGACAAATGCAATATGTGTTCCATCAATCACACCAATTATGTTTGGGATATGTTCCATTGCATAGAAGTCAGCCTTCACTCTGGCCAAATCTCCCACCTGGGGAAATACAATGTAGCTGCACATGTGTTTAATCAGGGCAGACAACACTCTGGTCAGCACTATTGAGAACGTTGGCCGTGACATTCCTGCTGCCAAGCCCACTGTCACTTGGAAAGAACCAGTTGCCAGGAAATGGAGAACTGATAGAACTTGCACAAGAGAGATAAGAGGGGGGATCCCAGTGAGGTGATATACAGTAGATATCAGGTCAGACTCCAATTGGGCACACAGCTCTGTGACTGTGGCCCTGTCAAGTCTATAGGTGAGGATGATGTGCCTGTCCTCAATTGTTGGCCAGTCCACCATGGGTCTGTACACGTGGACATGTCTCCATCTCCTATTCATCCACAGCGGTAGCAATCTAAGGGAAAAAAGAGTGCGGAGCCAGTCACAAAATGAACAATGGGGCTACAAAATACGATGCATGCTGTCAAATTGGAAAGGGTCAGTGAGAATTGTCCAGTATGTCCAGAATTAAACAGTGACACAGTAATTATCCAGGGCCTGCCCCCCCCCCCCAAAATGGCATCCGCCTGTCCTGTGTGGAGGGACAGGTGGAAGTGAGGTAATTCCGCTGACGTGCGCCATTGCGGGAGGCGGTCGGGAACCGCCGTGCAACTTCTCATTGGTTATAATTGAGCCCTATGGGGTACAGTGGCCAGTGGTGATGTACGCCGGCGGTGACGGTATGGACCACCGCGGATGTGACTGCCATTTTCTATCATATTCCTCACTTGCTACCTGACCTTCAATAGGAGAGGACCCACACTGTATGTGCTGCTGTGACTTGTGTCTGGAACCTACCATGGCCCGTGTGACTGGGGAAAGGGCTCCTGCCTTCACTTCAGCAGAGTTGGAGAGACTGGTGGATGGGGTCCTACCCCAGTATGGACTGCTGTATGGGCCTCCAGACAAACAGGTGAGTACACTGTGGGCATGATGCATGTGGCATGAATGCATGGATTGGGGCGTGAAGGCATTGCGTAAGGGGGTGGGTGGATGTCCCTTGGGCAGCGTACAGGTTGTGTGCTGGGCAATGTGTGTGTAAATGGTGATGTGAAGAGGTATGGTGGGCCATAACTGTAACAAGCAGAACTGTCTGACTAGTACTATTTTCCTGTGTGTATTCCCTCTACAGGTCACTGCCCATCAAAAGAAGGGTATATGGTGTACCATCGCCAAGGAAGTGCCTACCCTGGGGGTCTATGGCAGGTGATGCACCCACTGTTGGAAACGGTGGGAGGACATGAGATGCTGGGCACGGAAATAGCGTAGGCCCAGCTGGTGATGGCCTCCCAATGAGGAAGGGGTGCACTTTGAACCCTGAACCCCCTGATGGCCCACATACTGGCGGTGGCCTATCCTGAGCTGGATGGGCGCTTGAGGGCATCACAGCAGCCACAAGGGAGTGAGTACAGTGCTTATCATTATAACTTACGCATGGTAGGGTGGTATCCGGGTGGGGGATGTGTTTCAGGGGGTGCCCCTAGGCCAGGCCTGACATTGCAGCATAGGTCCCCTGGTGGCTAGGGTCCAGAAGGGATAATCCTGCTACGTAGGTCATAGGCATCCACTACTGGTCAAGGCTGCATGGGTCACAGGTGTGCTGGATTTGGCGGTGTGTGTCCCTACCTGTGCCTTGTTGGCTAGCAATATCACTGGTAGTGCAATGCATAGTGCGTAGGCCTGTACCCTGCATGTAAATGTGCTGTGTGCACCAATGGTGGTGTTGGTGAAACCATTGACCCGGTGTATCCTTTATCTCTTCCCCCACCCTTTTAGTTCTGTCCACCAACGGTGAGGGCACCAGTGGGACAGAGGGTGATGGGAGCACCACTGCGAACACTGGATGGGACAGTTCAGACACAGATACCTCCTCCGATGGAAGCTCCCGGGTGGTGGCAGACACCCCTGTGACCACCCCAGCTACAGGTACAGCCGCCACCCCCATACCAGCACCTCCCTCCCAGCAGCCTCTCATTGAGTTGCCTGTGCCCGCTCACTCAGGAGGGTGGGCATCTCCTTTGCCCCATCACCTCAGGCCAGTTAGCCCTGCTGCCCTGAGTAAGGAGGCTATTGATCTCCTGAGATCCATCTCTGTAGGGCAGTCAACCATTGTGAATGCCATCCAGTGGCTGGCAGCCCGATGCAACAGACTAATGCATTCCTGGAGGGCATTCACACTGGCTTGGTGGCCCAACAGAAATCAATCCAGGCTCTGTCCTCCTCTCTGATGGCAGCCGTTGTCCCTGTTTCCACCCTCCCCAGCTTCCTCTTCCCAATCCCATTCCCCTCAACCCCAACCTATCCCAAGCACACAGGCTGACGAGCATGCACACAAGACAACACACAAGAGTGGCACAGGCAAACACAGGCACAACACATCATCCCACAGGCACTCACACAAATACCATCCAGATGCAGACATACCAACATCCACAATTTCCACTGTCTCCCCCACCTCCTCCTCTACCTCCTTCCCAGTTCCATCTACACTCACACTTGCATGCACTACATCATCATCCACTACCAGCAACACCACCACACCTAGCAGAACACACACCTCACTGGCAGACACCTCCACAACAGCCATGAACACATCCCGTGTCCTCTCCCACTGTGTCTGACCCCCTTCCTAAAGTACACAAACGCAAGCAATCAGACACCCAACAGCCATCCACCTCACAACAGCATCCAGCCCATGCACCTGCACCCAAAATCTGCAGACAGAAACCTCCTACAACCACTCCCTCTTCCTCTACTCCCAAACCTTCTCCCTCTTCCCGCCTCAATGTCCCTAAAAAGCTTTTCCTATCCAACATTGACCTCTGCCCTACGCCACCCCCCTGTCCTGTGCGTCTGGCCAGTATGGCAAAAACCCAGCCAAGTACCTCAGCCACTCAGTCCATGGCCCCACAGTCACCACACCCACTTGTGGTGGGAAAGGATCCAGGGCACATATCCTGAGGGTGAAGGAGCCTGCACCAGGCAGCCTCAAGGGTAAGGAGCCTGCTCCAGCTGCTGCCAGGAAGAGCATGGAGCCTGCCCCAGCTGCTGCCAAGAAGAGCAAGGAGCCTGCCCCAGCTGCTTCCAGGAAGACCAAGGAACCAGCACTAGCAGGCAGGAAAGGCAAGGGGCCTGAGGCAGGAACTCTGACAGATCCCCCACCACCAACCATGGTTGTGTAGCAACCCGAGGCTGCAGAGGGATGGGCTGGAGCTTCCCACCACCAGCAGGAGCACCACCACCACCACCAGTGGGCAGCCATCCGAGGCTGTAGGGGATGGACTGTAGCTTCCCCCCACCAGCAGCAGCAGCACCACCACCACCAGTGGACAGCCATCCGAGGCTGCAGGGGATGGGCTGGAGCCTCCCCCCACCAGCAGCAGCAGCACCACCAGTGGGCAGCCACCCGAGGCTCCAGGGGATGGGCTGGAGCCTCCACCCACCAGCAGCAGCAACACCACCGCCACCAGTGGGCAGCCATCTGAGGCTGCATGGGATGGGCTGGAGCTTCCCCCCACCAGTGGCAGCAGCAGCACCATTTCCACCACTGAGCAGCCGTCACCGCCGGCAGACGGTATGTAGTCCTGCCTCCATGGGCTGCTAAGCGGCCATCCCCCTGCAAATCCTGTGGATATGACACCCACCTGAGAGATTGTGAGTTTGCACTCCCCAGGATCAAGAGCACAGGGTACGATGCCCCCTCCAGAACCAGTGGGTAAGACACCCACCAACCCCAGCCTCCCCAGATCACGAACACGGAGCACGATGCCCCCTCCAGAACCAGTGGGCAAGACACCCACTCAAGAGACTGTGGCCTTGCACTCCCCAGGACCAAGCACAGGGCATGTTGCCCCCTCCAGAGCATGTGGGCAAGTCACCCACTCAAGAGACTGTGGCCTTGCACTCCTCAGGACCATGCACAGGGCATGTTGCCCCATCCAGAGCATGTGGGCAAGTCACCCACTTGACAGACTGTGGCCTTGCACTCCCCAGGATCAAGCACAGGGCTTGTTGCCCCGTCTAGAACCAGTGGTGTTGTTCCGTCTCCTGGCTGAGGTGCTCCCTGATCCCCCATCCCCCTGAGGTGCCTGCCTATTTACCAACTGATGCCCCTGCAGTGTTCTCTCCGTGTTGATGCAGGTGACAAGTGAGGCCTTGGACTTTGCCCTGTGGCCATGTGGTCCACGCAAACCGAGGACTGGGCAGTATCCCTTGAACTGAACAATTGTAAATATCTGTAAGATTGGCTACGTTATTTTTATATTGTGTTGATCTTATTACACTCACTTTAGTAAATTCATTTTTTCCTTGCATTATTCAGCTGATTTAGGGGGAATAACTTGTTTTCTTGTGCATCTGGTTGTGTGTATTGTGTTGGGGGTGTATGTGTGCTGTGCGTGCATGTGTGTCACTCTCTTTTTCCTCCCCCTCCCTTGTCGTCTGTACTCACCGTCATCGTCTTCGCAGTCGTTGGTGTTCTTGGTGGAGCAGCATGTAGAAGATCATGGGGAAGACATGCAGCTTGGGCTCCATGGCAGCATGGTTGTTCACTGTGTCTCCAATGGTGAGTCCTTTCACTTCTGAGGTCTGTTTCCGCCAGGCTTTTGATGTTGTTGGTACCTCCCCAGAAAAAGTGGCGGTTTCCAGGGTCTTAATATGGTGGGCGGAACATTGACTTCCGCCTGGCTGTAGGCTGCTACCGCCGTGGTGGATGTTGTTTCCGCCCTGGTGGTCGGTGTGGTAAAGTGGCTGTCTATCTGAGATCTTTCCGCCATGGTCATAATGTGGCGGTAATTACCACCAGCCTGTTTGTGATATTACCGCCACTTTTGCACCAACCAACAGGGTTATACTGAGGGCCTATAAGTTTTTAAAGGCAAATAATACTAATGATGGACTTGCATGTGGAGGTGGAGTTAAAGTGGTGTGTTCACATAAGGACTCTATGGTCAAGTGAAAGGCAGAAATGCCGAAAGACGTAGACCATTATTCCCTGTAAATAGAGTATTTTGCACGGTTTGTAGAGAATGAATAAAGAGAAGTAAATTGAAGGACCCCTGACCTGGATTGTGGTGCTGCTTCTTTACCCTATCACCGAGGATAAGGGATAGGACTGGGAAAATCACTGCTGATATTATATTATACACAAATATATATGTCGGAAAGTGGATTATTAGTAAGGGCAGGTAAGTACCTACACTAATCAATAGGCCACTAACCTCCAATTAGATCCAGTTAGGTCTCAATAAATTAAACCCAGCTGAACCCTTGGTAGTTTGGCAACGAGCGACAAGGCTTAACTTAGGAGACAAGTGTGTAAAGCAGTTAAAAATCACAAAAAAGTAAATAAGTAAAACACAAAACACAATAAAAATCCAACACCAATTTATAAAAATAGATTACATTTTTATTGTTAAAATGACAACAAAACAATTAAAATTGGAAAAGGGGAACCGGAGATATTATTTTTTAAAGAAATAATGTTTTCTAACGCATAGAAGCAACTAGCACTCAAAGGGTTAAAAAAAGTTCACACTGGAAATTGACAAAGTCCAGAGTTCAGGCCACACATGAGGTAACACTGTTACAGTTACTTTCAGAAGTGTTTCTTGATTCAGAAAAGTGGTTCACAGCATCAGGCAAGGGATCTGCAGCTCTGGTTTTCCCCTTGGGGTCTGAGACTACAACTCCCACAATGCTCCTCTTCAACTTATGGAGTTGCTCCAAATGTCTCCAAACTTCTGGATATTCTTCCAGAGGTCCTTTTTGGGTGTCCACAACTCGATCAAAGGTTCCAGAATCTCTGAGTTGCTCTTTGGGGGTTGGGACTACAATTCCCAGAATGCACCTGATCAGGATCCTCAAATGGCCACTGGATGCTGGTCAGCTGGATTCTGCTTGCAGGACTTGATGCAGGGGACTCTGGGCAGCTCCTTTGTACCTGTAGCAAACAGGGAGTTTCTTCTTGAAGCAGTAGAAAACAGGCAAAGTCCTTTTAGTGGTGAAGCACAAGCGTGCAGCTGGTGCAGTCCTTCAGAGTGCAGTGTCCAGGTGCAGGTCAGGGGTCCAGCAGGGCAGTCCTTCTTATTCTTTCTATGGTTTCTTGTAGGGACCTGGTAGGGAACTAAGGTGTGGGTGCAGCTCTGCCATATTTATCTTTCTCCTGGGTGAAAAAAGAAGGGGTCCTGGTTCTCCAATCAGATGCAGGGTCCTTCCCTCTGTGATGACCGCTTCCTGGGAAGTGTGGCAGAAATCAATCCCAGGGAGCAACATTCTTCAAAAATCCATCATGGCTGAAACTGATTTTTGGAGGTTACATCTGGCTGAGCCCACCCACTGGTGTAGCTAAAAATCCTAAACACCGGGGCCAAAACCAGCCGGGGGAAGGGGGCATGCAGAATTACGGCAAACTACCGCTATGTATGGCCAAAGGTTGTGCACAGTGTGGGGTTGGGTGAATAGGGGTGATTGTCGCTGAGCCTGGCTGTAGACCAGGCCCTGCGGCCAACCTCTGCTTCGCACATCTGAGTGTGCAGCGTGGGGTTGGGTGGCTGTAGGGGTTGGCTGCAGGGACTGGTCACATGCCAGGCCCTTCGGCCAACCTCCGCCATGCACGGCAAAGGCCATACACCGTGGTGATTGGATTAAGGTATAGTAATGAAAATTAATTTACAAAAACCATAGAAAGTCACTGAAAAAAACAAAGGTTACAGGTACATTATAGTTAGGAAATAGACTTAACAAAATTATACAAATTCATTTAAAAAAGCAAAGGTTACAGGGAGGTCACATTTAGCCTTACAGTTTAAGTGACCAAAACATAGAAAAACAAAGGTTAAAGTAAAGTTAGGTTAGTTAGCTGAAATGTTCAGTAACAACATAGGCGGTCATTCTGACAGCGGCGGTCGGCGGTCGCCGCACGCCAGGCGGTTCCCGCCGAAAGACCGCTACGCGGTCAAAAGACCGCGGCGGCCATTCCGGCTTTCCCGCTGGGCCGGCGGGCGACCGCCAGAAGACCGCCGGCCAGCCCAGCGGTACAGCCCCTTCAACAATGAAGCCGGCTCGGAATGGAGCCGGCGGAGTTGAAGGGGTGCGACGGGTGCAGTGGCACCCGTCGCGATTTTCACTGTCTGCTAAGCAGACAGTGAAAATCTTTGTGGGGCCCTGTTAGGGGGCCCCTGCACTGCCCATGCCAGTGGCATGGGCAGTGCAGGGGCCCCCAGGGGCCCCACGGCACCCGTTCCCGCCATCCTGGTTCTGGCGGTGGACACCGCCAGAAACAGGCTGGCGGGAAGGCGTTCGGAATCCCCATGGCGGTGCTGCAAGCAGCGCCGCCATGGTGGATTCCCTGGGCTAGCGGGAAATCGCCGGCTCCCCTTTTCTGACCGCGGCTTTACCGCCGCGGTCAGAATCGCCAAGGAAGCACCGCCAGCCTGTTGGCGGTGCTTCCGCCGCCCTCCGCCATGGCGGTCATGGACCGCCAAGGTCAGAATGACCCCCATAATGTTTTAAACTCTAAAAGCCACAGAAATGTACAAGTTATATTTGTATCAAGTAATTAGAACTCGTACCATACAAGGAAATGTTTTGCCATGGATCTACTTCTAATTCATAGCAATTTCATTTAAAAAAACACATTTTTGGCACTAGGTGGGGTACTTCTGTGACCCCACCACCAGGACTAGAGGATCAGGGTATTCCTACCCTGCCCCATTGTGTCTTTTTTTCTATTTTTTCAGGACTCTGGCCGAGTCCCAAGTCCTATGATGGCTGCCACCACTTACTAGTTGACGTAGTGACAGCCAATCAGATCTCAGCTTGACATCTGTTGGGATCCACGGAGGCGACCTGTAACTAGATATACAAATATTTTTAACAATAATTGCTCAGCAACTAATTAACAAATTTACACTGAATTATAACAAATGCTCTTTGTGGACCTAGATCTAGCTTCCTGCCCAATTTGGAGGAACTCCTTGCAGTGGTTTATGTTGCAGCTATGTCTAAAGTTCATGTGGGAAAATGAATGGGGAAAGCGCATTTTGGGACCCCCTTTTTTCTCAACCCCCCTTGACAGATCACCCCAAAACTTTGCATGTGCAAACTAGTCAAAAAGTAGCACTTTTCTGGAACGTTTTGTGGAGATTCGTCAAATGCCACCAAAGTTATTATCAGCACAAAAAAATTAACTTCCAATGGAAGCAGGATCCTAACTACAAGTACTCAGTGGCTTCTGCCACTGGGTAACATATTTATATCTGTGAGAAAGACTTTTGCAGTCGAAGCATGTCAGTGTTTGCCATTCATTATTTTGAATAAACTAGTATATTTGGAGTTCCTGGAGTGCAATGTTATTCTCATCTCGTGGAGTGCAGTGAATACTTTTTGAAATTTACATTTTTACGAGACTGGTCCTCTCCGTCACTGGCACCGACAGTGGAGTGCGCCGCTCAACAATTTTCAGACCATATTTGCTTGAGGATATATATATATAAATACATATATATATATACATATATATACATATATATATATATATATATATATATTGGAAGATGCAGGATCACGAGAAAACAACAGCCAGCCAGGGCAAAAATCTGGATCCCATATATATATATATATGTGCTCTCTGTTATTGCTACCGAGCTTTTAGGGAGACAGGAGCCAGTGACTTGCACCCATTTATAAAGCTTTACTCCCCCGTGGGGTGTCTCAGGTCTTCTCAGACCTTGTTGGTTCAAGTGCTCAGAGTAAAGAAGGTCCATTTTGGGGGTAGCTTCTTTAGTTTTTTGGCACCTAAGTTATGGAACTCTCTCACTCTCTCTCTTAGACAATCAGAGACAGAGGCCTTGTTCCGGAAACATCTGAAAACTTGGCTTTTTAGACAGGCTGTCCGCTATCTGGTTCTTCTGCTAAGCATTTCTGCGATTTTTTCAATATGCAGTGCTAGGACACTTCTTTGAAGTAACTATTGCACTTTAGAAATTCTATTACTATAATTTTTATATATATATATATATATACATACATAGAAAAGCAATAGAATCATTATGAAAGGATAAAAACATTGTGATACAAAATCTGACAAGGGGGGTAATGTGGTAATACTCTCTAGAGATAAGTATATCAAGGAAGATTTACGACAGTTGCAAGATGAGAACCATTCTTGCATCCCAGAGATGAAATCAAGGTTGCAAAAACAAAATTGTTTGATGAATTGGAGGAGTGGAAAGATCAGGGACTGATTGAATGGGATGAATATCAGTTCCTGAAAGTGGAATTTCCCAAGCTAGCTGCTATTTATTTTGTACTGAAAGTGCATAAAAATGTAGTGGATCCCCCAGTTAGACCTGGGGAGTCTTTTTGAAAATATCTCCAAATATGTTTATTTCTTTTTGCGCCCCTTTGTGGAAACATTACCCTTGTATATAAAGAATACTACCGATTTGTTAAGGATAATTGAAGGAATAACTTGGGAAGATGATTATGTATTGATGAGCTTGGATGTTACAAGCTTGTATACATGTATACCCCATGATGAAGCAATTAAGGCTTTAAGACACTTTTTGAGAGCAAGATCGTTGTCATACCTCCTGCATACTGAGATGTTATTAGTGATGGTTTATATGTGGTTAACTAACAATTTTTTCATCTTTGAGAACACAATATATCGACAGTGCCAAGGGACTGAGATGGGCACCTGTTTTGCTCCCAGCTACGCAGGTTTATACCTGGGTTGGTGGGAGGAAAGGGATATCCCTGGTTTTCAGGATCAAGTAGTTCTTTGGTGAGATTTATAGACAATATCTTCTGCATTTGGAAAGGGAGCAAGGAGTCTGCTATCAAATTCATCACAATTTTGAATGATAATACTTTAAATTTGAAATTTAGAAGTGTTATACATCCTTCTGAGCTTATTTGCCTAGATGTAAAGGTATATGTGATCAACAAGAAGCTAGAATGTGAACTGTTTAGAAAAGACACAGCAGATAATAGGTTATTGCATGCTACCAGTAGTCACCCCAAAAACTTAATTCAAAGTATCCCGTTTGGGGAGTTATTGAGGCCCAGAAGAAATTGTAGCCTCAACACCGCTTTTGAGATGGAGTCAAAGATTATGATAAACAGATTTAAAGAAAGAGGATATTCGGAAAGCAATATAGAGAAAGCATTAACTAAAGTAAAACAAATTAAAAGGGAAGATTTATTAGTAACTAAACTGAGGACAAACACACAAGATAGAAACCAAGCAAGATTTATCACAACATTTCATGATAAAACATGGGAAATAAAGAAGATGTTTAATAAGTATTGGCCTGCATTAAAAACTGATGAAAATTTAGCTAAAATTATTAATGATTATCCTACATTTACATTTAGGAGATGTAGATCCCTAAAGGATACATTAAGCCAATGCTTGATACCATCAGTTGAGAAGAATGTGATGCAAGGCTTCTATATTTGTGGAAAGTGTAAAGCATGCAGATACAGTTGTAATTGTAAAGAAATTAGATTTAATGGTATTTTAAAACCATTTAAAATTAGGAAACATGTATCATGTCAGTCTGACTATTGTGGTTATGCTTTGAAATGTCTCTGTGATAAATTTTACATAGAGAGCACCATACATATGGCTAAAAAGAGAGTATTGGAACACATTAGAGACATAAAAAATGAAGACAAGTCTTATCCGGTAGCAGACACTTCAAAGAATACCATGGCGGTAATGCCAATGATTTAGAATTTGTGGTACTGGATATAATAGTGTTAAATGTACGAGGTGGAAATAGAACCTTAGAGTTAAGGAAATTAGAATCTCGTTTAATTATTGAATGCAATACGTGGAACCTGTTGGATTGAATAAAGATGAAGAATTATCCGCACATTTGATGAATTAGACATAAAATGAATAGTAAAACATCTATGAGCAGAATCTGGATAACAATGTTATGAATGCATTTGGAATAGTAATGCTATAAGTGTAGTGAAATAGGTATCATGTTATAGCTGTTTCAGGTGATTTTGAATAATGTGTCAAAAATAATGGTGCCTGTGTGCTTTTTTTATTTTATTACTATTTTTTAATTTTTTAATTCTATTTCTTTTCTTTATATCTACAGAAGGAAGGATTATTAAGACCTGGAAGGGCAAAAGAGCTATTATATCTAAAATGAGATCGATTGGTGAAGTATAATCATTGATTTTGTAGATAATTTGATTGTTTAAACTAATAATTGGAGTACACAACTGTACTCATAAATATGGTATTGAAGGAGGTGTATTAATAAAATGGTATCACATGATTATAGCAATCAGGGATCTAAATTTGAGATGAGGAAGAAGGAGTTAGTAGAAAGTTATTAGAAAATTATTTGTTTAACACAAGAATATTATTTGTTTAACACATGCATATGCCTGAATATTTAAAATAAGAAAGTTCTAAGATGGCCGCCGTCTTATGAGGAATGTTATGAGTCTGTTTTCTATGTTGCTAGCACTTGTGCAGTAATATATGGAAACAGAAGTATGGACTAGGATTACTCGTGAACAAGGGAGCTGTGACTCCTGAAACGCGTTGAGTATTTTTGTCTGTGTGCCACAATAAAAAGATTATGTAAGAAGACACCGTGTGGCAGAGGCGTCTTTCTGTAAGAAGGAAGCTGTTTGTTTGAGATATATCTATATATATATATATATATATATATATATATATATATATATATATATATATATATATACCTTTTTTCACTTAAAAAACAAAGGTCACAGTGACATTATAATTAGGTTCATATTTTGCACGAATTATAGGTTCCTGAGATTGGTATAACTATACTTTCCGAATTACCATATGTTAACCCAACTGCCTCACAGCAGGGGGATGGCCACACGTCCTGTGGCCAAACCTCCAAATACAACCAACCCGGATAGGGCTACCCTTTTTTAGGGGAGGGGGTATGTGACTCCACTCCCTGGGCCATATTTAGCCCCAGTTGACTCTATGCCCGGGACCCATTGCTTAATTTACAGGTGAGGAGGTCAGGCAGACCTCCTGCCCATGCTGATTTTGGCCCCCGGGAACCTCATTCCCCCTAGGCCCTTAATGCCTCCAGGAGGAGGGCTATTTCTTTGCACAGGTGGCCCCTGGCGTTGCGGCCTCTGGAGCTGAAAACGGCCCAGTGATGGGTGTCATGTGACTCCCTTTCCCTTGTTGTTTAATGGCCGGCACTAGGGGTGGTGGTCTCTGGGGCTAAAATCAGCCCGGGATTGGTGCCGCACTCCCCCCTCCCCTTCATTGTTATGGTTGGGTCCAAGGTGGTGGCTGTACCGGGTGCCAAAATCAGCCCAGGAGGAGGGCCGCGTGCCCACCTTTCAATATTTAAAAAGGCTAGACCCTGGGAGATGGGGTTCACTGGGTCGAAGTAGGACCCGGGAGGGGTGTCACGTGCACCTCTCTCCATTAAATATTAATGAATTAACCCCCACAGGACCTGGCCCACCCGGAGGTCTTCTAAAAACAAGTTGTTTTTTTCTTTTCCATTTTCCCACAGATCCATGGTTCCCCTGCGAATACATGTTGCATTGTTTTATGCCGGTGCAGTGTCTTAGATCTTGGACTATAACTCAGGATCATATCCTAGACTGGGCCTTTGTGATCACAGTCTGTCTTTGAGCTTCCTGCTTGGAACCGCTGATACTGAAATCCGCAGATCATTCTCCTCAGTCTTCTTTCTCAGGGTGTGCCACAAATTTAGGGGACTAGTTGCACCTAATTCCTCCTGGACAGACACTACTCAGGTCCCATCACTTCTGGGAAGCTGGCTGTCTGGCAGACACTAGCTCTGGTTTCACAGCAGTCTTTTATTAATCTGCAACACACTCACTTCCTAGGTCATGTAGAACTTGAAACAGGAGCAAGAAGTGAGGTAATGGTTTCGTGATTTTATAAACAACTGACAGACAGGAGATGTAATCAACTGTCTACACTTTCATAACTGGTTTGGTGGTGTTCCTTCTTTCAGGCAGATGTTCCAGGTTGTTCGTCAGAAAAGCCTTGGAGTACAGTGATGCTTCTGACAGTGGGGTTGTCTCTATACTTCAGCATCCAAAGCATAGGAGGTTTTGTGCACCTGGATATCATCAGCCCCATTGAAGGGGTAATCAGGGAACGACTAAGTGGTGGGTTTCATCTAAAGCTTTCCTCAAGTATCACATCAGTCTATACGTCCACCACCCACCTCCAACATCTACTAAAAGGCAATGCTCAGGAAGCATTGCCATGCCAACGAAAAAGGCATTACTGAATACCTAAAGAAGCTATATCCCAACCCCCTCACTTCAGTACCTAGGACTCCTTCCTTTAGCTGCAGAACTGTGGGCAATACACAGTCCTCACCCTACATCTTATGGAAGGCCAGGCCTGATTTAATCTAGGCCACCCAAATGCACCATGTATTCAACACTGAGGCCACACACAGCAACATCCTTAATGCACACACAGAATGTTAGCACAAAAGACTGGCCAAGTGCAAGGAAGTGGGTCTTTACACAAGTTGGCCAGTAGGAATCCACTCCAGTGATGAATAAAAAAGTCTGTTCACAGCTATGGATTCACATCAAATGTATTACTTTGCCACCATGACTTTATTTGCAACTACAAACCCCCCAACAGTACAGTGATGCTATGTCTCTCAACAAAGGCACTCTTGTGCATCCCAACCGGTCAGTGGACAGGTGCAGAAACTTACTCATGTAATGGAACATGGCTAGATCTCTGTGCACATACTATATTAGCTTTATGCCAGAGCCAGAAAGCCAAATCCAGGATACCAGATACACACACTTGGCTACACAGTACAACAGCACTGTAGACCATGGAGGGGACCTTCCAGTCATAAACAATTGCTTATATGTTTTAATTATTTTGGCTAAAATGAAAAGTGGTTTACATTTTTTAAAAATTATTTTTAGCCTTCATTCTAAACTAACATTTTAAAAAACAAGAACAAATCAAGGCTTCAAAAATCAATATTATTTTAGGATTCATTTTAACTCAATTGAATAGCTGTGATGCACACACACACTGGCCATATAGCTTATGCAAAAACTATACACTGGTGGAAATATTTATATCACGGTAATTTAAACAATGAAGCTACTTGCACATTACAAAAAGGAAGAATTAAGACTCACAAATTACATTTAAATTTAACGTTATACAGTCAAACACATATACTATTCATGAGGCATTACAAAAAGTATTTTATCCGACTGTATGAAAGGTAACACTAACATACTTAGTTGTCAAAAAGATATATATATATATATATATATATATATATATATATATATATATATATATATATATATATATATATATGTATATTAGCATATTTTAGATTTTTTTTAAACATAATACATAAATTCAGATAAAACTATTTTATTCATATATATTATTTCTATTGTGAAGGGAAGAGATAGGCACCATGACATTATTGGAGCATTACTTTTTATGAGTCATTGCTTCTACAAACAATTTACAATATAAATAATAGAATATATGTAGATTGCAATTTGGCCATCTACATATATATTGTTTGTTGTATAACAATATTAATTTATCTCTATATCTTTTATCTCTTTCCTTCCTGAGCACGCTCGGTCTCTCTCTCTTGGTATATGCATATATATATATATATATATATATATATATATATTTATATATATATATATATATATATATATATATATATATGTGTGTGTGTGTGACCTCCTGGCAGTAGGAAGGTATAGTTAGAACCTAGTTTCCATAGGAAAAGTGTTTTTTGACTTGCCTAGATATTTGGCACTGTTTGACAAATCATTTCGAAAAAGTGTGCCCAAGAATATTGTTGTGCATGGCATGGAAAGTTTTGATGTGATCTGTCAAGTGGGGGCAGAGAAAAAGGGGGTAAGAACTGCCAGACGGAATTACACCAAAATTGGCAGAAAGGTAGGTCCACAGATAATGCTTTTTGTTATTTGGTGTAAATCTGTTCAGTAGTTTAAGCAAAATTTAAGGAAATCCAAATTTGTATAACTAGAGGTGCAAACATTTTGTAAATCCTCCCGATCTTGTGCAGAGATCTGATTGTCAGCCAGCACTCAACCAGGACCCCTGCCTCCCCAGGGCCATATTGAAAAGAAGGAGGGGGGACTGTGTGGACCCTCTCATGAAGCCATACATGGCCTTGGGGACTGCCACCCCCCAGTGTCGGCTCCTGCTACCTCCCAAGGTGCCCACCCTGGGCAGGTAGCTGCTTGCTTTTGCTTTGTGGGAGCTGACAGCTCCGTCCAAGCAAAAGCAAACATAACTCCTCTTTCAGCAAGCAGGAGCTGTCAAAATGCTCCCACTTACTGAAAGCAGCTCTCTGTGTGCAGGAGCAATCCTGGCTCCCATAGGAGACAGGAACTGGCTGCGACCGTGGGGGCCTTGAGGCTCCCCCAGTGGTCCCATAAGCACTTACCTATATAAGGTATAATTTATTGAAGTGTGTTTTCTCTGCAGTTCCACCTTGTAAAGTTATCTGATGAAGACGCTCAAGGAACAATCACATTGGCAAAGTTACAGGCACACAGGTTCACTGAACACATTTCCACAATGTCCTTTATGCAGCTGTAGTATAGGAGATGGCCTATACATTTACCCAAAGAGGTGGCACTTACTAATTAGCCAGTAGAAAGTATTCCAGTTGGGTAGACATTTTGCACAAAATGGTGGCTGTTCTTGGATAAATACACATGGCAGAATTTATTCTAGCACAAGGCTCATTTCACAGAAATTAAACCTCAATAGGAAGCTCTTACAGATATAAACAAAGCAGGTGCTCAGGTGGAATCTCCAGTTCTGTAAAGTACTTATCATCCAAATTTCGTGAGCATGGTGAAGACAAAGCAAGTGATTTTTTTCTGTATTTCGACCTTGAAGAGTTATCTGTAAACGTTGATGGAGGTGTTTGCATCCTTGATTTTTTTTAACGCAGTATCTCATGTAGTGATTGTGATGAGTGGATTCTTTCTTGTCAACTGCTGCTGAAACCCAACCCCTCGCTGTGCATGGATGAAGACTGTGTGGGGCACAGTGTTGGTGTGAGATTGGGTGATTATAGGGGTGGTGTGCGGTGGTGGTTGGATTAACATATAGTAATTAAAATTACTTTCTGTTAAAAAAAAACTATAGTTCACTGAAAAAAACAAAGGCTACCGGGCCACTATAGTTAGGAAATATATTATATATAGTTAGGACCTAGTTTCCATAGCTGGGTCTTGTTGTGCATAGAAGGTTTCAGGGAATGATCCGTAAAGTGAGGGCTGAAAAGAAGGGGAGGTAAAAAAAAAGTGTGTTTCCCATGTTAATTCCATAAAGATTTTACACACAACTACAGCCCAAACCGCTGGACGGAATTACAACTTTGTCAGAAACGAAGGTCTTGGTTCAGAAAGCATCCTTTTTGTTACTTGGTGTAAATCCATTCAATAGTTTTCAAGATATTTAAAGAAAACCATATTTGTATATCTAGGTTCTGGAATGGGCATCGTGCCCTGTACTCTTGATCCTGGGGAGGCTGGGGTTGGTGGGTGTCTTACCCACTGGTTCTAGAGGGGGCATCGTGCCCTGTGCTCTTGATCCTGGGAGTGCAAGGTCACAGTCTCTCAGGTGGGTGTCATACCCACTGGATTTGCAGGGGGCAGGCCGCATAGCAGCCCATGGAGGCAGGACTACATACCGTCCGCTGGCGGTGACGGCTGCTCAGTGGTGGTGGTGGTGGTGCTGCTGCTGCTGGTGGGGGGAAGCTCCTGCACATTCCCTGCAGCTTGAGACGGCTGCCCACTGATGGTGGTGCTGCTGCTGGTGGTGGTGGGAAGCTCCTGCCCATCCCCTGCAGCCTCCGACAGCTGCACAACCATGATTGATGGTGGGGCTCCGTCTGAGTCTCTGTCCCTGGCTCCTTGCCCTTCCTGGCAGCGGCTGGGGCTGGCTCCTTGCCATTCCTTGCAGCAGCTGGGGCTGGCTCCTTGCCCTTCCGTGCAGCAGCTGTGGCAGGCACCCTTTCCTTGAGGCTGCCTGGTGCAGGCTCCTTCAGCCTCTGCACAAGTGCCCTGCATTCTATCCCACCACAAGTGGGTGTGGAGACTACTAGGCCCGTGGACTGGGTGGCTGAGGTGCTTGCCTGGTTTTTGCCACCCTGGCCAGACGTGAAGGACAGGAGGAGGGGTAGGGAAGAGATCAATGGTGGAGAGGAAAAGCTTCTTAGGGACATTGAGGTGGGAAGAGGGAGAAGGTTTGGGAGTGGAGGAAGAGGGAGTGGTTGTAGGAGGTGTCTGTCTGCTGATTTTGGGTTCAGGTGCATGGGCTGGATGCTGTTGTGAGGTGGATGGCTGTTGGGTGTCTGAGTGCTGGGTTTGTGTACTCTAGGAGGTGGGGGGACAGACACAGTGGGATAGGACACAGGGGACATGTGCATGGCTGTTGTGGAGGTGTCTGCCAGTGAGGTGTGTGTTCTGCTAGGTGTGGTGGTGATGTTGGTAGTGGATGAGGATGTAGTGCATGCAGGTGTTAGTGTAGATGCAACTGGGAGGGAGGTGGAGGAGGAGGAGGAGGGGGAGACAGTGGAAATTGTGGATGTTGGTATGTCTGCATCTGGATGGTGTTTGCGTGATTGCCTGTGGGATGATGTGTGGTGCTTGTGTTTGCAAGTGCCACTCTTGTGTGTTGTCTTGTGTGCATGCTTGTCTGTCTGTGATAGGTTGGGGTTGAGGGGAATGGGATTGGGAAGAAGAAGTTGGAGGGGGAGGGTGGAAAGATCGACAATGACTGCCATCAGAGAGGAGGCCAGAGCCTGGATCGATCTCTGTTGGGCCGGCAAGCCAGTGTGAATGCCCTCCAGAAATGTATTTGGGCTGCTGCCCCTGGATGGCATTCACAATGGTTGACTGCCCTCCAGAGATGGATCTCAGGAGGTCAATAGCCTCCTCACTCAGGGCAGCAGGGCTAACTGGGGCAGGGCCTGAGGTGCCTGGGGCGAAGGAGATGCCCACCCTCCTGGGTGAGAAGGCACGGGCAACTCGCTGAGGGGCTGCTGGGATGGCGGTGCTGGTACGGGGTGATGGCTGTACCTGTAGCTGGGGTGGTCACAGAGGTGTCCACCACCACCAGGGAGCTTCCATCGGAGGAGGTATCAGAGTCTGAACTGTCCCCTCCGGTCTCTGCCGTGATGCTCCCCTCGCCCTCTGTCCCACTGGTGCCCTCACCGTCGGTGGACTCTGCCTCCTGGGTCCTGTGGGATGCAGCTCCCTCCGTCGTTGGTGCCTCTGCTCCTCCACAAGATGATGCTAAATCACATAAGGGCATGGTGACAAAACAAAAAAGGGGGGGAAGAGACAAAGGGTACACCTTGTCAATGGTTGAACCAACACCACTGTCGGCATACACACCACTCTCACACACAGGGAACATCCCTACGCACTATGCATTGCACTACCAGTGATTTTGCTAGCCACCAAGGCATTGGGAGGGGCACACATCTCCAAATGCAGCACACCTGGGATCCATGCATCCCTGACCAATTGTGGATGCCTACGAGCTAGGTAGCATGATTATCCTCTCAGGACCTGTTAGAAATGAGGTTTCTGGCTGGCCAGGGCATGCACCTAAGCCAGGCAGAACCCACCCACTCTAGTCAGGGCAAGGGAGTTACACGTCCAAGATAACCCCTGCTCTCCCCCTTGGCAGCTTGGCATGAGCAGTCAGGCCTAACCCGGAGGCAATGTGTAAAGCGTTTGCACAACACACACTTGACACACTATCCCCACCACATTGGAAACACAACACCAAGTTATGTGAAAATATACTGTATTGTACACAATGCAATTATTAGACCAAACATCACATATCAGTAATATCCCGCTACCTTAGCAGTTGTCAGAACGTTACACATTAGTTACGCTGCCAAACTAACAGTAGTCACATATAACACACAGGTTACTTAGCATTCTGCAACATAAGCAGTAGTCAGGAAACACGTTATTACAGCAAAGCACTTGTCATAAAAAATATCATAAAGGCCTATATCAGGAACATTATAAAATTATATGGAAAGTAACGAAAAACATATATCCGCATGTCATGTCCATAACAGGAACATGTAGCAAATATATATCGCATTAGCAAAATAAGCCTGGAGCATATCACCCTCCCAGTGTCCCCAAAAGTACCTGGCTCCTGAGAAAAAGTCACTCCTAGTGCCTGGAAGAGTAAGGTGGGGCCCCAGGCACTCATGTGTGCTCAACGGGGGCCACGTTTGGTTCCTGGGGAGATGGGCGGTTGGCACCCTCTCTGTTGCATCTAACGGGGCCCCTCTGGGGCCCGCGATCTCCAGGGGGCTCCCCCGGGCCTCCACTGACCATTCCACCAGGGGGAGGGGCACCAACAAAATGCCAAATTAATTTACTGGGGCGATCGCGCCCCTAAGGCAGTGGCCAGGGGGAAAGGAACCCCTTTTCCGTCCCATGCCCTGCGTTGTGCAGGCAGCCGCTCGCGTCCTTGTTGCGGCAGCCCAAACAAAGGAAAGGGGAGCAGGGGCCTCCGAGGAGGCTTTCCTCCTGCTCCTCCGCGGCCACCCCTGATACGGTGCGTGAGACCATCCAACAGCGCCCTGTGTCCAGTTCCAAGTAAGTTTTCTGGATTCCCAAGAATGTCTAAATTGTCAGGGAAAACTCCCCTGTGCTTATACTCAGTTTTCACAGTGTCTTATGTCTATGGAAGGGGAGAGGAGGTTCCAACCAGTTATAACTGGTTCTGGCAGTGCCCCTCTCTCCTCCAGCACAGGCTACAAACATCAGTTGGGGATAAACGACCCTATTGTGTGAGGCCAGGGCACAGCCTTTACAAATGTAGGTGTGCCCCGCCTTTCCCTTCTCTCAGCCCAGGAAGACTATTCAGTATGCATTTGGACAATGTACATATAGTGAAGTGACCATGTGTTGAGTTTTTCCAGTGTGACATGGATGTTTCCAAGTCAGCTTCTTCCGACTACTGTACTTCCTTCAGCAACATGGTTGGAATATTTGGCCATTATTTCTTCATGTTGTGGCATTGGGTATATGAAGAATAAAGGTATGCATGACCTTGTGTGGGATCTATGGAATTTAACTTGGCATTTCCCTACTAATGTGTGACAACAGGTAACTGAGCGATGCTACTGGAGGCAAACCATTGAAGGTGATTAAGGGGGTCATTCTGACCCTGGCGGTAATTACCGCCATGGCGGAGGTCGGTGGTAGCACCGCCAACAGGCTGGCGGTGCACCGCTGGGCATTCTGACCGCGGCAGTTCAGCCGCGGCCATAAACGGAAAGTCAGCGGTGTACCGCCGACTTCCCGCTGCCCTTGAGAATCCTCCATGGCGGCGGAGCGTGCTCCGCCGCCATGGGGATTCTGACACCCCCTACCGCCATCCTGTTCCTGGCGGGTCTCCCGCCAGGAACAGGATGGCGGTAGGGGGTGCCGCGGGGCCCCTGGGGGCCCCTGCAGTGCCCATGCCAATGGCATGGGCACTGCAGGGGCCCCCGTAAGAGGGCCCCACGAAGAATTTCAGTGTCTGCTTTGCAGACACTGAAATTCGCGACGGGTGCAACTGCACCCGTCGCACCTTCCCACTCCGCCGGCTCCATTCTGAGCCGGCGTCCTCGTGGGAAGGGTGTTTCCCGCTGGGCTGGCGGGCGGACTTTCGGCGGTCGCCCGCCAGCCCAGTGGGAAACCCAGAATGACCGCCGCGGTCTTTTGACCGCGGTACGGTCTTCTGGCGGTTCCCGCTTGGCGGGCGGCGACCGCCGCCCGCCAAGCTTAGAATCACCCCCTAAGTGTCCTACTTGTTCAGTGGGTACTATGATTGCACAACTTCACCCATGCAATTGAAGTTGTCTGTGATTCAGAATTTCCAGTGGGCAACAGTTCATTTAACATGCATGCATATAGTGTGGCAAATGTCAGAGACACTTTGCTGGAGCTTGTGGCTGGTGGGTACTGTCTGTCATGATAACGTTTGCAAATCACAGCTGTTGTTCAAGTGTGATCAGGCACATGTAGTGACCCTATTTGTCTTTGAAATTTCAGCTCATCCCAGGCAAGTGGAGGAGACAAGGTGGAAGCAGCTGACCACGGTACCTCCAGTAATGAGACAACCAACACAGGGGGACCCAGTGGCTTGGAGTTTGAGGGAAGGACCATGGAGGACACAGGATCCAAGTCATCATCTTCAGATTCTTCCTCCAGTGGCCACTCCCTAGTGGTGACGGCCACATCAGGACCTGCTCCTGTTTGATCCTTGTTTCCTACCCCCAGTTCCATCTCTACCCTCCCTGTTGACCCCCACCTATTTGGTTGTGCCGGTTCACCCAAGTGGGTGGGTATGTTGTTTGCCGAAGGGAACCTCACTCCAGTCCCTGTCACCCCTGCTGCCCTGAGTGAGGAGGATATTGACCTCCTGGGGAGTATCTCTGTGCGTCAGACTGCCATTCTGAATGCCATCCAGGTGCAGGGCAGCCAGCTCCAGCAGATGGGTGCACATCTGGAAGGCATTCATAATGCAATGTCTGGCCTACAGAGATCTTTTCAGGCTCTAGCCTCCTCACTGACGGCAGCCATCAACCCCGCTCAACCCTACCCCCACCACCTAACTCTTTCCCAAACAATTTCCCTTTTTCCCTACCTATCCCAAGCATACATACATATCTGCACGCACCCACCTCAACACACACACAAACAGCACACATATACACAAGCACCACAAGACACACCTGCACGAAAGCACTCAACAGTCAGTCACATACACCACAACAACCACCATTCCCACAGACAACATCAGCCACTGATCCACACACCACAACTGCCATACCCATAGATACCTCCTCAAAGCCCACTGACAGATCCACCACATCCACCATACCTCAGACACCACCCAAACACCCTCAAATACAGTGACCACATCCACCATATCCCCAGACACTCCACCCCACCACCGACAGAATCACTACATCCACCATACACTCAGATACCACCCCAACACCTACACACACAGTCACCATATCCACCATACCTCCAGACACTACCCCAACACCCACACACACACAGCCACCACACCCACCGTACCCCATGACACCACCCCAAGACCCACACACACAGCCCTTACTCCCACATTACCCAGCGCCTCCTCCATACCCCCAGACACCACCCAACGCCCACACACAGCCACACACATCCACCATACTCCCTAACACCACCCCAACACCCACACACAGAGCTCTCACTCCCACCTTACCCAGCACCTCCACTTCACAAACTCCTAAGAAATGCAAACACACAGACTTGCACACGCAACAGACACTACCCAAACCCAAGCATTCATTATACACGCTCACACAGCAGAATCAACACCCACAGGCAAGACAATTACTCCCTCAAACTCCCAACCCCTAGTCACTTCTGCAGACCCTACCCATTTCCCAAAGAAAGTTTCCTTTTTGACCTTGACCTTACCCCTGTGATCGCCACCTCCTCCCAAAACTAAGAGAACCCCACCTACATTCCAACCAATCCCTTCCACATCCAAGTCCTCCCCTGTCACACCTGCCTCCCCCTAAAAGCATGCCCACTTGAAACCACTTCCTGTGGTGGTTTCTCTGGCAGTGATCGGAGTCAAGCTGATGCACAGTGCTGTGCTTGGAGTTACATATAGACTGGCTAATGGGATTTGATCTTCATCATTTCTGTTAATAAACTCAAGCTGTTGATTTTTGTCCTGCCATTACTTTTCTACCTTTTGGTTGTTTCTGTGTAATTTGTGTTGTATGCCTACATTTGTGTGCGTTTCACCATGATTGCTGATCCATTTGCTGTGGTTGGCAAGATCTGACTTTGTGAGCAGTGCTGGTGTCACCCAGGTCAGGGATAGATGTTCACTGGATTGAGATTTGTCCCCTAGATGTAAATTGGACATTCGTCCCATGTGTGCAAGCTAGAGTTTTGTTTGTCCACACATGGAGGCTGTTCAATTGTGCTACCTTCATTTACATTTGACTGACCATGTGTTTATTTTCACGTGTGTACCTTGTAGCTACTTCATCTACATGTGTGATCAATGCTGTTGCTATTGTATTTGCAGTTTTGACTTGCACTTACACATTTGGTAAATAGGCATGTCACTTGGTTATAGTATTGGTTGTCCCTGAGGTACCTGAAGGGCCAGTTCCTGTGCACATGGTGTTTTAGGGGCATGTGCAAAGTGAAATGTGTCCCAGGGAAGCATCCTTCCTGGAGTGCCCCTGATGCCCCCATCTCTATTCAGCAGGTATTGTTTACATTGTGAGATTTGGATATTTGTCTCACAAAATATTGTGCATCCCATTGACCTTTCATTGTGTTGCAATGTGGGTGATATGTGTGGGTTGATCACAGGGATGTTTCATGGAAGGTGTGTTTGGGTTAAATGGCACATCCATACATATGTGTCTTTAATATCACAACAGTTCATGGCATGTGAGCAATGTCAGGGTATCAGTTTATTTCTGTGTGATGTTGAAGCGGTGCTTCTGTTGTGTGACACAGTGTGGTGGTGCAGTGGCAGTGACCTGCCCAAAGGGGGCATCATATGTCTGTGTATGGGTCATTCTCTGTGAACGACTCCTGATCCAGGACACCAAAAATAGTGAATTTGCTCCACGTAGCATAACCCACATACCAGGTGGATGGCGGTGCGATGATCTGTTGTGGATTTTCTGAACAGGGGTAGGTGTGTGATCTTACATCGGTTGCGTCCACAGCGGCGTGTATTTTGGGCTTCACCTATGAGCAGCAGCAGCGGCGGCAAGATGTGTGTGATCGGCTCCATGACATCATAGGACGTGTGACGCTGCCTGCAGGTGTGTTACTTCTTTTAATATCTCCATTTCTGCCAACTGGGATGTGTTGGTTGGACTGCCACTGTCACATTGGCAGAAGTCCACATCATAATCTGCCCAGCAGAAACAGTGGCTCTGATGACCTCATTGACCTATCTCACTACCAAGGCGGTCTGCACTACCTGGGGATCTTGGCTGGACTGCAGCGGTCTTTGGTCTATGGAACCATATGCATAGTAATACGGTAATCTGACTGCCAACCAAACGGCAGGTGGACTGCCGCTACCACCATGGCGGTCCATGGACCGCCAAACTCATAATCAGGCCCTTAATTATTTAGTTTTTTCACAGTTTTACATAGCGCAGACTTGACCCAAAGGTACTGGAGTGCTTTACATTAGCATCAGTTACATTACATGAGGACACATTCATTTTGGTTTTAGGCACCCACTCTGAAACCCGCACAGACACTCATGCACCCACTCAAAAACCCACTCACACTCTTACACCCACTCACACACCCACTCAGAGACCCATGCACTCACTTACGGACCCACTTAGGTGACTCACAAACCCACTTACAGGTCCATTCAGAGACTCATGCACCCACTTGCAGACCCTCGCAGATACTCACGTACTCACTCACAGACTCACTCACGGAGGTTATAATTAGGAATTAGTATTTAAAAAACCTTAGACGTTCACTTAAAAAAACTAAGGTTACAGATATAACGTTTGTATAGGAAAGTGATTGCTGACTCCGGAAGCGGAATCATAGTCGGAGCGCCACTGCTCGAGCGGTCGGCAGTCAGCGGTCACACAGCGTCTTCTCTAGCTTTGTCGGAGCCGGCCACTCAGCAACCAGGCAACCCGGCAACCCGCCAATTCGGCAAGCCAGTAATTCGACGGCTGGGAGCCAGGGGCCGGTGTAGAGCAGTCCATGCAAATTTGCTGGTCGGAGCAAATCGAGGCTTCAAGCACCAGCCCGCTCAGCCGAAGAGTTTGGGCGTTTGGAGGGCGAGGATCAGGTGGCTCGGCAGTCGGGTCATGGGGCGGCAGGCTGGCAGTACTCTGGCCCCAAGAAGCCTAAAGGAAGCGGACTAGGACTGGGAGCAGTACTGAGTTGAGCCGGCCGGCCTAGAGTGCACCCAGGATCACAGTGCGGATGCTCCGTCGGCAGGAGGACGTAGGAGCGAGGTGGGGGCGGGGGAAGAGTGAAAAGTGAAGTGGAGCAACGCAGCAGCGGCGGCGAGCTGCAGGAATTGTTGTAGAGGCATTCGTCGCCTCCCTTAGTGTGTCAAGGGGGAAAAAACAGAGCAGCAGCGGAGAGAAGGAGTGCCGCGAGGGAGACGCCGCAGGGCACAACAACGCGAGAAGGATCACAGAGGAGCGGGGCCACGGGGACCCGCTGGTTCTGCTGTATCCTTCTGCAGGGGGTACGAAGCGCAGCCCGCGCTGGAGAAAAATCCACAAACTGCTGCCAGTGAGGAGCGAGGAGCAGAATCGCACAAGCGCCCGAGGCCTCTTTCTTCCCCGGACTTCCCCCCTAGATCGGAGCTGCCTGATTTCACTCAGCTCTCTTCCTCGCTAAGAAATTTAGTGTAACGAGTTTTGCCAACTTGGATTGGACTGAAGTGGGGAAGGAGAGACTCTTCCAGCGCTGAAGCAGCCAGAAATAGATCATCGTGATTAGCACACACACAATCTAAAATCTATCACCAGTCGAAAGCACTCAGATATTGTCTGTCAACCCAGGGATGGCAGCAAGGATGACATTAACACGTGGAAGGAAAAAAGCAGTTAAGAGGCAAAGGCAAGGCTCCCAGGGGAAGACCACCACGATCCAAAAAATGAATCTACAGAAAGGAAAGCACCCCCAAACCCGGCACAAATAAAGAAATCGCCTTGCAAATCTCCAAGCAAGGGAAAAAAAGCAGGATACAAAATCACAGACTTCTTGCTCACTAAGAAGGAATCGAATTCCACCAGCGCCTTAATGGGTATAGCTCCTGCCAACGACTCCAAGACAACATGTGCACTGACGTGAAGACTGCGCAGGACATTGAAAGGACCTGTGCGGACTTGGAAAAAATCAACATACCAATTCCCCAGCCAAATAAAACCGGCTTAACGATCAGCGCAGAAATTCACAGATGTTACCTAGATGATACTTTTTCCACTTTAAACGTCAGTAACTAGAACATCTGGGGTGAGAGTCTGTGCTGCACTCCTTTTTCCAAACAACCCTCACAAGTAGAGAACGACACAGACTATATCATAATTGAGGAATTTCCACTGATAGACCTTTCAGGTACTTGCTCAGATATACCTCAGGGCACTCAGAGTGCAAACAACAAAACAAAAATTAGATCTACCTGTAGTACAAGCTCACCACGAAAAGATCTCTCATCTTGTAATATAACAACTACAACAACATTCGACACGCATGTATCAGCTGTCATGGCAATGGAGCAACCAAAGCAACTAGAGTAACTTGAAGACTCACTAGACCACACAACGGGGGCTAAAGCAAATGTAGTACCATCAACATCTGGCGACTCGTTGAGGGCCTTGTTAGCAACAATGGACGCGACATCAGCAGCCATCCAATTTCAAGCAGATAAGCAAGACACTCAGGTAGATTTACTTAACATTCTGGCCATCCACATTGTGAGCATCGACAACAAGCTACAATCCTTGAATGATCTGATAAAGAGGGCTCAAACCCACTCATACACCCAGCAGGTGACATGTCAGTGCTCTACCACAGGCGGTAACTCACAAAAATCCATGGATATCCTAAACGACATCTTGAAATAGGTAAAAATCCAGACCCTTAGAACTGAAGAGCATCTTAGCAGCAATGGCGAGAAGATCCCTAAAAACCTAATGAATAAGGAAAACCCACAAAGCACAAAGAAATCCCATGGGAAAAGCAATAATATCAAGGATATTCACTTATCCGGACAGGCATTGTCTCAGAGCAACACTGAAGACAGATCATGCCTTAGTACACAAGAAATGGGACCCCCCACGGACGGATCGAAGGATTTAATTCCCAACAATTCAATAGTGGAGGAATCGTCCCTCACGAAGTGGGAAAAGAAACGAAAAAGGAAGGCACGGAAAAAACAAAGGGGGTCCAGCAAAGCTGTATATGCAAATCGTTTGCTAAATCAAATGGCACGCAATCTAAGGAATCAGCAGGCACTGAAAACAGAAACAAGATCGGCCAATCTAGACAAATCAGATCAGAGCGGCCAGTCAGCGAGGACAATTCTACGGGCGAACCAAATGCTTTAGTTAATCAATCAACATCACAGCAACAGTCTCCGAAAAAACCCCGTTCCAGGAACAAGCAGGGTAGCAGCCTTTTGCACGGAGAGATGGCCTCAAAAGAATTCCAGGGAAATAGAACAATCATCAGGCAGTGCCCAGAACAGACAATTCAGTGGTTTACTGACAGGCAGGAAACTGGCAAACCCTGGGAATATAACCCTCAATGCACAAGCTCCGTACGCAACATGACCGTAACAAATCAACCTGCAGGCAACAACAAACAGGTTCTAGATCATGGTTACCATCTTTGGCCAGATGACTGCACAAACAGCGCAGCACAAAAAAGAATCCCAGGACACCAGATAACGCAGGACAATGCGGCCTTAGAGGAAAATAAATTACTTTTCATTCCTTGCTATAATTCAAAGGGGGCTTTTGACATTCTAAATAGAGGCACCATACTGAAGTTAATAAATGCGATTTTGCCCCTGGCTCACATTTCAACAACAGAATTGATGACTGTGGAGTTCACTCCACATCCAAACAATAAAGACAAAGATGCAACGTTGACATCCTGGGCCACGCCTGCCATTACTGATCAAATTCTAGTACATCAAGATACGTTTAGCGCATGGGGCATCGTCCTGAAAAAACTAGAACCGCCCAGATACCCTAACCTTCTAATACCACAACAAAAGAAGGGCGGCTCAATCTAGAAAGGGGCCGGTGGAGTAGAAACCTCCCAAAGCAGTTGGGACCACATAACAATTGTAAAGCACCAAAGCACGCTCCATCCTGGCATGCACCAACATATCTTCATTGGTTCTCCCTCAACAGTCAAACAGGCTGGAAGGCAAAATGTAAATGACAACAATCATAATTGGTACTGACGAAAATTCAGAACACATCCATATTTGCTCCTGGAACACTCACGGTTTAAAAGATCTGGTTACCGACAGGGCGGCTCTGAGTTTCCTTCAGCAGTTTGAAATCGTCATGTTGCAGGAAACATGGTGCATGGAGCCAATACAAATTTTGGGTTATTCTGGGATAGACGTCTGCCAAACAACCTCAAAAACATGGACACTCCAAGGGGGGCATCACAATGTATTGATCCACAAAAATCAACTGGGCGATCAAACAATCAACCTGGTAATTGACTTGCTGCTACCAATAAAATTGGAACGTCGGGTGCCATCAGGCAACAATAGAACTTTACTACTGATCAATATATACACCCTAAAAAAAAAAAAAACAGTGGAAACATTGAAATACTGACTAGTATTTTAAAAATGCTGCAGAAACAAAACAAGGACGCAATCCTCATTGTGTCAGGCGATTTCAACCTTGATTTGAGAAAAGGCAGCACAAAATACCCCAACAGAACATGCACATATACAAAGTTTGAAACCCTGGGTTTGCGTTGCCTTACGCCTCTCCCAGAGGATGCCTCATCCGCACAAGTAACCTTTTCAAGCGGCACAAAAAAATCCAACATCAACTTTACATTAATAAACAAAACCGCATTGCCACTGGTCTCAGTATACAGGATCCAACAACACACAGAGAGCGATCACTTTCCACAGCTTATTAAGATCTGGAATGAATGGAATCGGTTCCCCACCGCCAATATCATAATTTCAGCCCCAGTGACTTATGATACAAAAAAACTGAAATGGAAGGGGCCGGGCCTCGACAAAGTAATGGAAGAAGTGTACCGCAGTGTAGGCACAAATAAAGAGCTCAAAGAATTGCTAAGAGTGCAGGAACTAGAAGACCACCCCCAAGGAGAACGAGTGATCGCTTGGACGTACTTGTGTGATTCTTTGATAAATAAATTTTCCATTAAAAAACGTCTTCCAATTTCAGTCACAGAGTCAAAAAACAAAGTCAAGAGTCGCATATGAGAAAAGCCATGGTTTGACAGGACATTGCGTAATCAGAAAAATCAAGTCTCTAGAGAATTAAAAAAAGTCCTAAAGGACGTACACTGGGGGAGGAAATCTGATGACACAAGGCTTTCTGAATTAAGAGCCAAATCTAAGAAACAATGCTGGATGGCAAAACAGAGTTATCACGAGAATCTGTGGACCAAGCTGCTTATGTCCAACAAACAGAAAAATAACAAAAGGTTCTGGGAACTAATAAACAGATTAACTAAGGGTAAAAATCAACACACGAATGCAGGTATCGATGCAGCCACATGGGAAGCCCACATACAGACAATGTTCTCACTCCCAGAGCACCATGTGAAGGAGGAGGCCACACAGATAGCCAATGACTTAAGCAAGATTAATTTTGGCTTCAGAGTGACAAAGCAAACAGACTTATCTCCAAACGGAAACGAAGGAAAGCACGCACTAATGACCATTGACATAGCAATGCTGATAAGCCTTATCAAGAAACTAAAAATGGAAGGGGCAGCTGGTCAGAATGGTATTCCTAACGCCTTGTTTAGAGGAGACCCTTCATTCTGGGTGTATTATTTGGCGCTGCTTTTTAACGATCTCCAAGGCACTACGGGTCTCCCAGATGCATGGAAAGGCAGTATTATTCACCCTATATACAAAGCAGGCAACCCTGCAAATCTTTCAAACTACAGGCTAATTGCATTGATAGACGTGGAAGAAAAACTCTACGCATCCTGTCTACTGCAACAACTAGTAGAATGGATTCAGGACAGACAATTAATTCCACCATGCCAGACAGGTTTCAGAGCTGGTATGGGTGCTTGCATGCTTTATTGATCTAAAGGCATGCAGTCACAACCCTTAGTTGTTTTCAATTATATATACATGGTACATTTGCTTATACGGCCCTCTTCATTAATAGTCCTGTTGTTTGACCATTCAATATTTGTTCTGCCCCTTACAGCACATGGCATTAGGCACTAGATCAGCCAATCCAGCCATTGGCTAATGTCATTGTGATTGATGGCATTCTGGCTTTTTACAAGGAGCGGATCCTCACACAAAGTATTTCCCTTCTGAGAAAGGGGATACTATTGTAATATGTGCTTTTAGAGACCAACAAATTAATTATGCCAGACGAGGCATAATTAATTTTCATCAGATTACTTTCCTTGAGGTGGGCCAACAAAGGAAAAAAACAATATTGTTATTGTAGTTGCATTTTAGTTTCCCTTAATGTATGTGTTGCAAGTGAAAGTTTTTTTTTGTTTTCTTGAAGTGTCTGAAGGTTGTTGACCTGTGTCCAATTTGCCATATGCGATAGCTAAAACCTTTCATTCACTATTTTTGTTGGCTTTCTTACTTTTGTACCACACTTTCCACTTGTGCAGCAATGGATTGCATTGCTACTTTCTGCTCATATTATATCCACAGTTTTCCAGTGTGTTAATATTTCTGCCGGAACCTCAAATATCTACCTATAACACATTATTGAGGAAATCAAGTTTTAGATGGGAAACAGAGTTGACATCTGTATGGATAACTGCTACCCAGGCCGCAACTCAAAAAATGGAGGCGAACTCTGAAACCAGTTCTGTATCTGAGGAAGAGGATTATGGATCAGGATCTGGAAGTGATTTTTCAGCTCGCGGAGTTCTGTTGGATGATGCGTCTTACAGTGATTCTGATTAACGTGGCCAAGCTTTTCAGCAGGGAAGTCATGATATCCATTCAGAAGCACAGCCTGTGTAGTTGAGGCGGGGACAGTGTAACTCAATCCAGAGTACAGGCAGGTTCCACATAGAGTGTGAAAAGAGGGCTCACGTGCAGCCTGCCAATAGATATCAGCCTCAAATCCCCCCATTTACTGGGGATGCTGGATATAAAAGCAATACTATAATTTTGTTTTCAATTGACTACTTCCAGATTTTTGTGGATGAGGTATTCCTTGAGGAAATTATGCACCAAATTAATTTGTGTGCCACACAGTTTCTGAGGGAGCTAGGGGGCACTCTGGTGCCTCATTCTAGGGTGCATCTGTGGACTCTCACTTCATTGGGGAGTTGAAAAAATGAGGAGTCCTCATTCTGCTTTTTGGAATTTCACCAATTCAGTCTTTCTGGTCTCCTTGTGCATTTTGGGCACTACTTTTCTGCAATTCATTAAACAAAATTGCATCATTGCCACAGGACTATGTAGACTATGACAAGTTGTTCAAAATTTGGCCTGTTGTGGAATATTTCTCTACTATTTTTCCTGGGATTTGCACTCCAGGAAAGAATACTGCAGTCGATGAGTTTTTATCCTGTACAAAGAGCGGTTGCTGTCCAGGCAGTACATATAGGGGCTCATTATGACCCCGGTAGTAGGAGCTAATGTGAAGGTAGTACCGCCACATTATGACATTGGCAGGTTGGCTGAAGCCAGTCCGTCAATGTACCACTCAGACCACCATGGCGGTAGAAGCCACCAGGCTGGAGAAAATAATCCCCAGCCCGTCTGCCGCCATTGTGCCACCGGCGGTATTATGTCCCTGCCTACCGCCATGGTTTTTGTGGCATTCGTAACACCACGAAAACCATGGCGGTAGGCCCATCAGTGACAGGGAATTCCTGTCACTGATAGGAGGCCCCCCACTCCCAAACATCCCCAGACACCCCCCCTACATCCAGATCCCCCCAAAACACACATACATGCAGACACACACTCATCCACACATACATACACGCATGCATACATTCATTCACGCACACATCCACACACACATCATAATATACACGCTGACACGCAGATTACCATACATACACGCACTCACGCACATTCATACATGCACTCACACTTGCATTCACACACACTCACACATACATGCACACACCCCCCCACACACACAACACCCCCTACCTCCCCCTGTCAGAATCCTGACTTACCTGAATCCATGGGGTATTCCGGCAGGGGACGGGGCATTGCTACCGCCAGCAGCACCCACCAGCAACACATCGCCAGGCCGTATTATTTGTCATAACACGGCTGGCAGTGGTCTACTGGCGTGGCACTGTTGGTGGTAGCAGTGCCATCTTACCACCATCTGCCAGTACGGCCACAGCTGGATTTCTGCCCCTCTTGTGGAAGAAATCTGGATGTGGTCATTATATGGTGGACGGATGGTAGATGCGCCGACGGTCTTTTGGTGGCTGTCGCTACGGCGGTAGGCGTTTTTTACCGCCATTCTCAAAATGAGGGCCATGATGTAAGAGAGCATGTAATGGGATCAAACTGTAAATTTTGTGCAAGAGCTCCACTTGTGGTGCTTACAGCCTGAAAGTGTGTACTGTACAGGACTCAAGTATCAGACCTTCTCATTGGCCTTCCATGTTAGGAATTAGTAAAAAGATTGCATGGGATCTTGCTCAATTATTCTTTTATGAAGGTTACAACTTTTTTGTGGACAGTTTATATACAGGAGTCCAGCTATTCGGGGAGCTGTACAACACTAGCACTAAAGCTAGAGCCTTAGGAATTATGCAGCAGGAGAGGGCCAAATTATGCATCAGGGTTGAGTAAGTTATGCAGCAAGAAAAGGCAAATTAAACAACATAATGCAGCATATTTTGTAACAGTATTTCATCATTTTTAAACTTAGTAACACTCTCTGGGCACTGGTTGCACCTCATTAGTCTCAGTTTAATATCCATTTATAGAAATAAGCAACAGAAGGTTGTGCAGTGCAGCTTTTCGAAGGGCCTTCCACTGCGCGGCAACTCATGTCATTGCATTTTAGTAACTTTTGAAATGAGCTACAAACACATTTTTTGGGGTAAAATCTGCAGATTATGTGGCAGATGATTTATTATGTGGCAAATGCCACAAACTGCTACGTTTTAAATTCTCAGCTAGGCTTGAAGTACTTGAACTCACTATAATTGATGATGTGAACACTTCTACAAATAATATTAGGGATTAGTTGGCAGAAAACAACCAGCACATTCCACAGTTGGGTCTAGCTTGGTCAGTAAAATTGGTTGGGGGTGTGAGCTTCAGATTTCCCAACAATCAGGCTGGCACATAATGTTAAAATACATTATACGATAAACAGGGCACACAAGAGGGGCTCAAGAGGTAAGGAAAAACAAGAGAAATATGGATTGGTAAGGGCACTAAGTGAGAAAAAGCACATTATTTTGTGAAATAACCAACACTTTTAAGTCTTTCCAGACATTGAGGGGGAAAGAGTGTGTGTTTGTCTGTGTGTAAGAATTCCTGGTGAAATCCAACAGACACTGCATCATACCCAAATTAAAGCACATGTACCCAACTACTTATCCCAAAATACATTTATAGGGGGATGTAGCTCCCCGAACACCCCCCCGAAGCTAGGCCCCGGTCCACAGTGCCCATCTCAGCCAGGCCTGTGCTTTCCAACTTGCATGCTTATTACCACAAACAATTAAAATTAAGAGTGAGCACATGACCTTAAATGGTAATGAATGGATACATTCTTTTCACTGTCCATTACTTGACTTCCTGTGCCTTTCAAAATTAAATGAATGGTACATAGGATTTCCTCGGAATACCCCCCTCCCCACCAAATTACTACCACATACCTGGTTTCATGCAGTGATAGAGACACTTGAAAAACAATCCCATCTGATTCTACTTAGGCTGCAGTCTCCCAATACAGAAGCTACCAGAATTGAGTTTCAGGGCCTATCACCTGCAAAGGGGAAGGATGAAAACTGTGACCAAAAGAAGTCAGAGTGCTATCATTGTGGCTGTGCATGGTCACTGGAATGGTCTATTCGTGTCTCAGGTAATTGTTCCAGCCACACAAGATGGGTATCATGTTTAAAAGCAGAATTGTAGGAGTGCTGTGTTTTTGAAACTTTGTGAATAACTTCAGATTCCAGAACTTTCCCTCACAGAAATGTGAGGAAACTGTGTTAATTTAGCCAACGTTTGATGCTAGTAGGGTGTTCTAGGTAATAAAACATAGTGGTCTCCATGCAAGTCAAATCATACTGGACTCCATTTGTGTCTAGTTGTCAGAAATGTCTTGTTTTTGTAGGTTTCACTGAGTGGCAGCTGAGTTCAGGGCCAAATACCACAGCTAAACACATTGGAAGAATGTTGCATTTTCATAGCGAAATCTCAATGTCTCCATGTTGCATTTTGCTGTTGAGATAGGCCCTTTTCAATACAGACTTGACATAATACGTAAGAATAATCCGCTCCAGACCCAAATGGAGAGCTCACACATTGCCCAACTGCAATTTCCCCAGGATCCTCAGGCGTCCCTGAGGGGGTTTCACATCAGTTAAAAAGTACCAACATTTTTTTCTGGTCCCGGATAAGATTCCAGGATATTTCCTCCCATGTTTTAAAAGCAACCTCTTCCCTCACATATCACCTTTTTCATCCAGCATGCACCACTCCATATCTTTTTTCCAGTCATTGAGGACTGGCAAATCTATAGTGCACCACCCTTGAGCAATACTAGAAGAATTAGGCTCAGGGTCATTCATATTTTCAGGTATTTCGGGGCTTTGCCATCTCCCATGTGTACAATATGTATTGTTTAGAAGAGCTATTTTGCCCCACTCCCATTACATAACTCATGCATTCTCCTTCCAGTATGCAACATAGAAGAAGGCGCCCACAAGAAAGAATATTTTAAAAAATTGCATTGAATTTCTCTCCATTTTTGGTTTTCAACTATAAGCCAGTGTGCAAAAATAACACATTTTTCCAAATGCCCTCTGAATCACATGATAGTATGGGTAATCATAAATTCAGAGTTGAAAAATAACCACCCTGCCTAAAAACAGTAATTTTGGTACATTTCAAAATGTTGTGACCAGCTCCTCCCGCGTAGTATGTAAGGGAAGCTCTGTCCCAATACCTCCTCTTGCCTACTACGCTGATCTACTTCCGTAGTAAGCTGCTTCATGTATGGCTCCCTGAACACTCCTTTTCCTTCAGCTATGTTTACACCATGCTTTATTAACCCATCTGTGGAACAATCCAAAAACTCTAGAGTGACCGCATGGCCTTTCCCGGCCCATTCTCCTGTCACTCATGTAACTGATGTGCGTAAGGTGAAACGCACCTACAGAGGGAGGCCATTTTAGGACAAACATCGCAGTGTCAGCTACTCTGATGTTGAAAACTGTGGAGGATGAAACACATCCGGTTTCAACATTTTAACCACTATCAAAATGTCTAGCATACGCGTCAAGAATTTTCAGTTCTATTAAGGACATGGAGGCGAGGATTATGCTTCTCCTTCTTTGCTGTTTATTACTTTCAACATACAGCAGCCAATAAAAATGCAACTTTTATAAAAACCACAAATCCCAAAATGCCCCCATGACATCAGCTCTTCTGCACCAATCACGGTACACTAATCCGTATAAAGAAGTGAGGAACCATAAATCATTTTCTTTCTGTGCTCTGAAACAAGATTATCAACTAGTGAACAGGTCCCACAAAAAACGTTCTGCAGGTTGAATACATCGAATTGAACTGTCCCCTTGAATTAGCAGGACAAAGAGATCTGTGTCCCTGCACTGTAGTCTTTAGGCTTCCAGTTAACCAGTCTTCTGATCGGAAACTGAAAAACAGAAGAGATAATCTTGTCATAATCGTCTGTTTACAAAACTCATCCTACAAAAATCCGTTATGAATCAAACGTAGACAATCGTATTTGTATTCAATGTAATCAAACACATGTGATGCAATTGTCTAAACATATACTTAACATTAACACTCTGAATTCAAGGCGCAATAAAATGGTACTTCTATATGTACTGAACAAGGGATGGACATGATTACTATTAGGGTGGAATAATCCTCACCTCCGTGTCCTTAATAGAATTGAAAATTCTTGATGCGTATCCTAGAAAATTTTATATTCTATGTCAGGACCGGAGGCTTCGGATTATGGTAGTTTAAAGCTGGTGTATCACAATGGAAGCTACATCCAGAATGGGTTTATAATAAAATTTCTTAAAAGTAGAGTCTGTCGACCAATCTGCTGCCCTCATTATGGCGGTCATTCTGACCCTGGCGGTTGAAAACCGCCAGGGCAGAGTGCCGCGGAAGCACCGCCAACAGGCTGGCGGTGCTTCATGGGCAATTCTGACCGCGGCGGTAAAGCCGCGGTCAGAAAAGGGCAACCGGCGGTTTCCTGCCAGTTTACCCCTGCCCCAAAGAATCCTCCATGGCGGCGCTGCTCGCAGCACCGCCATGGGGATTCCGACCCCCTTCCCGCCATCCTGGTCCTGGCGGTAAAAACCGCCAGGAACAGGATGGCGGGAACGGGTGTTGTGGGGCCCCTGGGGGCCCCATAATGATTTTCAGTGTCTGCCTAGCAGACACTGAAAATCGCGATGGGTGCCACTGCACCCGTCGCACCCCTTCAACTACGCCGGCTCCATTCGGAGCCGGATTCATCGTTGAAGGGGCTTTCCCGCTGGGCTGGCGGGCGGCCTTCTGGCGGTCGCCCGCCAGCCCAGTGGGAAAGTCAGAATGACCGCGGCGGTCATTTGACCGCGGTACGGTCTTCTGGCGGATTTTCTGAGAAGCTAGGATAAGCTACTTGCCTGGAAAAGGATTTTGTTTTCCGGGATATGGAAAAAGTAACACCGTCAGGAGAATATACTCTACCTGCAATATCCAGGGCGTGAACGTCCGAAACTCTCTTGTTGGAGAGGAGGCACAGTAAAATGGTTCGTTTTGCTGACAATTGTTTTCTGGGTAGATCTGCATTGCATGGCCATCCCTACAAAACTTTTAGGATTATATCCACATCCCATAAATACCCATACTTGGTTTGTGGAGGATTGGTCAATCAAATACCCCTCATTACTCTTCTCACTATTGGATGTTCCCCTACTGGTTTCCCCTCTATAGACGTATGTCCAGCTCAAATAGCTGATCTATGGTTATTGACTGAAAAGTAACTCACGCCTTCTGAAGCCAATTCAGCCAAGAAATTGATTATATCTGTAATGGGGGCCCTCAACGGATCCAGGTTCCGTGAGTTGCACCAACCCACCCATCTACGCCAGGCGGATAGATGTAGCTTATGAGTGGAGTCAGCCCAGGAGACAGAGATTGATGAAATAGCGCACTCGGAAAAGGCCCGGCAAACACCAGCATTGCCTGAAATGTGCTAGGCCATGAGCTGTAACTTGTTCTGCACAATGAGAGGATGAGGTTGTCCTGACTGGTCCAATAAAAGATTGGGACTGGTCGGGATCCGCACCGGAAGATCTGGGATAGTTCTAACAGAAGAAGAAACCATGCCTGTGCTCTCCAAACTGGTGAGACCAGAATCAATTTCACTCTGTGTTGTAGAACCTGAGATGCCACTCTCAGAGCATTATGAATAGGGGAAGGGCATAAAGAAGCGGACCTGTCCATTGTTGTAGAAACACGTCCGAGACAATGGCCATGGGATCCGGTCTCCAAGAAAAGAACTGATCTATTTGATGTGAGAGACGAGATGCAAAGAGGTTTATATGACATAAGCCCCATCTCGTCTGTAACTCTTGAAATATTGATGGGTGGAGCTTCCACTTGCTGGGATCCTTGAGAAATCTGGTATTGCAATCTGCTACTACATTGAGCAGGCCTGGTAGGTATTCTGCCATTACTGAAATTCGATTCTTCAGGCAGTACTGCCAGAATGTTTTGGATATCTGGACTAAAGCCTGAGATTTTGTCCCTCCCAGTCTGTTGATATAACGGACCGCAGATACCTTATCCATTCGAAGAAGTATGCAACAACTGGACAGCGGAGCCAGTGCTCTTATCACGAAAGACCCTGCTAACAGCTCCAAACAATTTATGTGACGATCCAATTCTTCACGACACCATCGACTGCCAGTTGAGATAGCCGCATCGAGCACCTCAGCCCCACCTGCTAGCGTCTGATTCTAGGACAACATCCGGGCGAGATTCGAAAATGGCTCTGCCGTTCCAGGCCACCTTGTGATCCAGCCACCACTGAAACTCGTTGCATGTCTCTGGAATGATATCTATGAGCTCTGCATAACTTAGGCCCTTTTGAAGGTGGTCGATCTTGAGACGTTGAAGAGCCTTGTAGTGCCCCAAATCAATATGCTACTTATGAGGCTTGAAAATTGTCAGAGGATAAGTTTGTTGGCAAACTTAATATTTAATCAGTTAGTACTTGTTTGTAATTCCCTCAGGACAGAGCCTATAATAGCCAAAATGCAGCCCAGGCTAACGGGCGTAGGAGGGACGCTCTGCTTGACCGTTTGTTAATGGAAGCCCACTCTAAGTCTGCTGAGTCGAGGTGTGGGCTCTCTGTCACTTTCTGACAGTGAAACTGACCAGTAGCGCTTCACGCGCGTGCAGCAAGCAAGAAAGAGGACAAACTGTCCTTGCGCCGTAGCGCACTGTCCCTCCGCCTCCTTGCACCCAGCCGGGTGCCCCAAGCAATGCGGCTAAAGCAGTGGGTGAGTGCAGGAAGTGTTATAAGGCTACTTGCTTCACCGCGCCACCTAGCGAGGTGGTATCGCCGAGCAGTGTGAAATGAACAACAACCAACAATAAGGAAACGTTAATGAAAAAGCACTTATCTGTCATGCGAGCAGCAAAGAAAGAGGACGATTTATGGTTCCTCACTTCTTTATATGGATTAATATGATGATTGGTACAGAAGAGCTGATGTCATAGGGGGCAATTTGGAATTTGTGGTTTTTATAAAAGTTACATTTTTATTGACTGCTTCATGTTGAAAGTAATAAACAGCAAAGAAGGAGAAGCATAATCCGAAGCCTCCGGTCCTGACATAGAATTGGGTAGTGCATCTGATTGTCTGCGGTGTGAGAGCTACCGCCCATAGAAAAAGGTCTGAATGCGTGCAGGAGTTTAAACGAAGAAAGCAAGCTCAGGAAAAAAACTAATTATGCATGTGGCATAATATGCTTGTTAAACGTTGGCGTAAACGGTGACAGGCACACCTAATGTTCTTTTAAGAGCAAGAAACATTTGGAAACAAAGTTGGGAAAAGTTGAAAAAAGAAAAAAGAAAAAAATAGATCTTAATTTCGAAGTGGTTGGTAACAGGCACACCATAGGAGGCTGGAAAACAAGAAAATGACCAACAAACAAAAGAGTATGTTGATTGGGGATGGGAACATCTAATTTAAAGAAGTCAATCTGTCTGTTATATTCAGTGATAGGCACACTTTGTTCATGACACATTGTTTGTCATTGGAAAAGCAGAAACTAAATGGTAAAAGGAACACCTGTTAAAAGCACACTGGCAGTGACTCAATATCAGCATCAAATCAACAAGTGAAAATCTCTTAGAAAATTGTAGTGTTAACGTTATCAAAATGCAGAATCTCATGCCCCCTCATTTCTTCTAATTAACTCTGGAGAAAGGATAGTTAAGCGGAGTTGAAGAAAATCGTTGGGAACTATGCAAGAGTGTTCGGCACCATTCTTAGTGCAGAAAGAATGAATGCACTTTTGCTACACTGTCTGCGAAATGAGGACCACGAGATGCTTGAAAGCGTACGAGATTTAAGTCCTGAGGAGGAATGTAATTAGAATGAATATGAAATTTGTATCCGTAAACTTGATAAACATTATCTTCCAAAAAAAAAGCACCACAATGGCGAGGTACCATTCTGGTTTGAGGGCACAAGGGCAAGAAGAAAGAGAAGAATAATATATAACCAGTTTGAGAAAACTTGGTTGTACGTGTACATTTTGAGCAGTGCTAGAAGAAGGAATATGGGCCAATGTTTGTTAAAATGCAGCAGTGAGGAATTGTGGCTGAAAGAACAGACACCTCTTGACGAAGTAGTTAGTGTGGCAAAGAGGGTAGAACGCATGGTAAAATGTGTTAAAGGGTTGAGTACTACAAAAAATAGAACAAAATAGGAAAAACTAAGTAATGGTGTATGATAGATAAGAAAAAAGTGGAAAACAAAGAATTTGTTAGCAGGTTTTAAGGAGAATGTTTCAGATGCTGCAGGTCAGATCACAGGGCACATTCTAGCAACTCTCCGGCTTTGCATGCAAGTTTCAATACATGTAAAAAAGGACTTTTTAGTAAATGTTGTAAAAGCAAAAATATTTTGAAAAATGGTGCCAAAAGACGTGAAATAAACAACACAAGAACTTATTTTTCAAGTAGAGGAATTAAACTTAAGAAACAAACAGTCACCCAAGTGAGATGGTATAGATCAATCTGACAATGTTTCATCCCCAGGTATGAAAGCCTGCAGTTCAGGTGCCTTCTCCAAATCTTTTTTTAATGATTGACATTCTTGTGCACAGGCTATAGACCACAAAAATCTTCTATCTTTTTTTAACATCTTTGTATTTGATTTTTGTTACAGTTTTAACTGCTGTCTCAGTATCACATTTAATCATGATCAGGAACAATCAGACATATCATCTCTGGTGGATGCATATTGCAGAATATATATATATATATTCATTGTACACTCCCACTTAGAAGGACTACAGCTTAAATTGTGTACGATTTTTAGGGAGACCCTGTCAAAACAGTCGCCCCTCTCGTTGCTTCTAAGTTCAAAGCATGCTCCAGCGGAGACGGCAATCCAGTGCCGATAGTCCTATGACAAGTAATCAACTCTGTTAGGCAGGTACAGTAGATGTAAAGGATGCATCTGTTTTATAATGTGTGCTTCGGCACAACTTAAGACAGCAAGTGACAACACTACTAAGTTTAACAAACATAACCGGAGCCTATTAACAACATCCCACCCATATTCAACCCCCTGCCGCCCACCCAACGCATCCAGTCGGTCCTTCCGCTTTCTAGAGGCACAGATATACAGCAATTCAGACTGCTAAAACTGTACAGCTCCCAGCAACAGAATCACAAACCGCTCCCCCATCACATAAACAATGCACAATGGACACTGCACCTCTAGGTCTCCAGATTGCCGTCAGGTACACACTGTAGTGTCTCAAACTCAGTGAGCATGTTCTCCCAGCTAGCAGATAATGGATACTTGCGCTGCCCTAGTGTGTCTTCCCTGCGTAATGCTGCCCACAGAGCCCGTGCCCATACCAAGAAAGAACGCAGCCATGCCCCTAAAGGTGGAGGTTCAGACGCCCTTCATCTCTTTGTAATGAGGCGCAAACATCAACAGTCCCAAGTCCAAGACACAGGAAGTTGCCTATGTCTCCTAGATCTGGGGAATAATCCCAATAGGCAGGCTTCCCAACTGGTTAATGCTGGGCGCGCTGTGCAGGTAGAAAGGTGGGAGGCCACATCTCACCAGTATGTGCACAGTGAAGGGCACGACCACATCATGTGCAAGAAATCAGCTGCAGCCAATGCACACCTGGGACAGGACTCATCAGTTTGGTGAAAATACATATTAGTCTTCTCGGGAGTAAGGTACACCCTGTGGAATATGTAAAATTGGATCAGGCGGAAGCGTGCAATCCGTGGAACATGTGTAGGGCTTTCCTGTGCCCTCTCCCATTCCCTATCTGTGAAGGGCCGGGTGAGGTCCCCTTCCTGTCGGGCGCGCATACTAGCACGTGTAGGTGTGGTATGTATTTGTAACTAGCTAACTAGCCTGTGAACCAGGTGTGTTCCCCGACCCATAACCTGAATATATTGGATCATCAGGTGGGTTGGTAGTTCCACCGATATGTCTCCCTAGTGAAGTGCCAAATATGCCCTCAATGAATTATAAAGCAGAAACTGTCCCGGCGGTAGGCCAGTGTCCACTGCCAGAGTGTCAAAGGGAATCAGTGAGCCCTCCCTTTATAGGTTACCTAATGAGTGAATTCCAGCTACATGCCATGATTCTAGCTCCACTGCCAATGTAAAAGTAGTGTTCCTGGGGGTGCCCAATAAAGTCATTGAGAGTGTAATATTGATTCTCCTACAGTAACATTGGTGTGCCACCCTTAAAAAAGGGAGTCTGGTGCCCTGGTGCGTGTATTTAGGTGGAATAAATAAAATATGCTGGCCAGAGTCCACTGCGGCCTCGCTGTAGCTGTGTCCGGTAAGTGTTGGCCCGAAAGCTAGCTGGTCACCCACTGTAGCTGGGCGGCCAAATAATAGTGTTCTAGGTTAGGCACCGCCAAACCGCCTCTGCCCAGTGGTGCATATAGTTTCACCAATGCCACCCTGCAGCGGCCAGTATTCCATATGAACTCTCTCATCCTGGGCTCTAGCTCCCAGAAAAACTTAGTCGGTCTATAAAATGGGCAGGTTGGAGAAGTAGTATAAAAGGCGGGGAAGTACTACCATTTTCAGGAGGACCAGTCGCCCCACCACAGACAACGGCAGCATCTGCCAGAAGTGCATCTGTGTGCAGATGGAGGTGACCGCACTCAATGTTTCTGTCGTGTAAATCAGTGTGTGAGTGGTATACTCGGAACACAAGACATCTGAATGTTCTGGGTTGCCAGAGAACTGGGACACCAGAAAGCTGCCAGGCGGGTCCCTTGACTCTGGATGAAATGGGAACAAACATCATTTGCCCCAGTTAACTTGCAGACCTGACAGGGAGGCAAAATGTTGCAGCACTTCCACAACCTCAGCGGGAACCTCCGAGATGGCCCTACGATAAAGAAGTAGGTCATCCACATATAGGGTCACCACATATAGACCGTCCCCCAGCAGGATGCCCCAGTTTGCCCCTCAGTGGCAGAGCTCTGCTGCCATAGGCTCCATAGCTAGTGAAAATAGTAATGGGGAAAGGGAGCAGCCCTGTCGCGTACCCCTGCCCATTAAAATCGGGTCAGAGATAGCAGAACCAGTTCCTAACCTGAATAGAGGTTGTGTATAGAATAGCCACACAAGTCTCAAGAAGCCAGGGCCAAAACCGTATTGACTCAGGACTTGAAATAAGAATGGCCATTCCAGTAAATCGAAGGCCTTTTCAAGGTCCAATACCAGACATCCAGCAGCTGGCCAGGCCTGCGTGGAATACCTCATTACATGAAAAAAGTGCCAGATATTCAATGATGTGCTGCAAGTTGGCACAAACCCGTTGGGCTCAAAGGGTACCACACGCGGGGCAAGCACCTTGGCAAGTATCTTATAATCGATGTTGAGCATGGCCAGCAGTCTATAGGAGCCCAGCAGAGTTGGATCTTGGCCAGGTTTTGGAAGAGAAATTAGCAGTGCCTCTCGCTGAGAAGCAGAGAGTGAACTGGCAGAGAGCGCCTCCTCATACACTTTCAGGAGGTGGGAGGCGATCAAGTGTGTATACGCTTTGTAAAATTCAGTTGGGAGTCCATCGGGGCCTGGGGTCTTACCAGTGGCTAAGGCACATATGGTCTCCTGCAATTCGGTCAGTGTTAGAGGTTCCTCTAATTCCATCCACTGATCATCCGTGAGGGGAGGCAATGAAGAGGTGTAAGAAATGCATCATATTCCTCAGGGCTTGCCGATACCGTAGACTGGTACAGGTGTGTGTAGTAATGCGTAAGCTCATCATGTATTTCTCATTGAGTAAGTAGCAAGTTGCCCGCCACAGAGCGTAACGCCACTAATGGGGTAGTGGCACCCTCTTGTCGTATCAGCCGCACCAGTAATCGTCCTGACCGGTCTGCTGCAGCATGCGTACGGGCTGAATGTGCGGCATAATTAAGGCATCGCAGACACTCTAACAGGGATATACGTTTCCAGGGACTATCCGCTAGGGCTCGTCGCCCCTTCGGGTTGCGCAAAACATGTGCTTCATGACCAAATAGAGTTTCCTCTATTCGCATAAGACTGACCTCATTCGCCTTACGCATGTTCCATTGAACACCTAAACAGTGGCCCTGCAACGTCACCTTAAGCGCGTCTCATTCCAGGCACCTCTATGGGCCTCATAGGCCCATTGTCGAGGGCGTTGTTGTCGAAGTATGGCAGAATGGCCTCCCCAAGCGACTCGCGAAAGGGACGGTCCTCCAGCGCCTCTGGCCGCAATTGCTAAGTGGGAACAGCTGGAACTAGAACATTCCCTACCATCTGCATGTATTTGCGGATTATGGTCTGAGTGTGTACGACCCAAGTAGTCCGTGTGCGATATGGTGGCTATTAGGTTTTCAGTGCAGAGGATTCTGTCTAGCCGCACATAGAGATTATGTGGGGTGGAATAGTAGAAGTATACACGGTCCCGACTGTGGCGATGGCGGCAAACATCTGCCAAGGCTGAAGCCAGTTACGCAGTGATGTTGCAGCATATACTGCAGACGCCATGGGAAGGGGTGGGAAAGAGCGGTACAAGCCCAGGTCGATGACGCTATTAAAGTCTCCCCCCAGGAGCCACGGAATGTCACTCCACAAGGTTAGGACACCAGGTAGTTTGGGCAAAAAGGAAGCTTGTTCTGTGTTTGGGGCATATATTGATCCTAAAATTAGGGCTCCGCCATTTAAGCGGCCGCGTACAAATACATAGCGGCCATCAGCGTCTATTATCTGCTCCTCAGCCAGGAAGGGGGTTCCTGGTTTAATCCATAAGAGGACTCCTCTTTCAATTAGCTGTCCGCGCCAGCATTTCTGTAGCCTAGTGGCCTCCGACATAGTAAAGTGCATTTCCTGTAGAAATCCAATGTGTACGGAGTGCCTTTTGAGGTATAAATAGATAGCATACCGGGGTGCTGGTGTGTGTATCCCTCTCACTTTCCAAGTGAGTATGTTAATTGGTGCCATTTGTGTATTGGCGAAAGAGTGGCTGCAAGATCAGGGAAGGGACAGTTACCGGGGTGCTTTGAGGGTGGCGGGCAAGCCGCAGGGCGAGGGTGATGACAGAGGCTCCATTCAACAACAAACCAATACAACAAGGCGTAAACAGAGAGCGCCAAAAAACTATTGCAAATACCATAAGGGCAGGAAGACAAACTACTCCCGCCCAAACTTCCAAAGTTATTGCCACGGTTGAACTAACGCAGCGGGAAGAGAATGCCTACAGGGGGGTCTGCGCGGGGAGTGCCAACACAAAGAACCCAACTGACTATCATTGCTTGGCCAGTGTCGCAAGGAGATAGCGCTTTGGGCTGCTTACAGTATTTCCCAGGAGGGAGTGTGGCCCATCTCCGCAAGTGAGACAAAAGAAGCATAGACTGAAGGAGGGAAGCGGCACAGTGGGAGGGGGAGGGAGAACGGGTCCTCCGCAAGGGAGCACTAGTCGGAAGAAGCAAAGGTCAGAACGGAATTCACAAGTCTCTCTCCAGACACCCGGGTGTGCAACTGGTCGTCAGATATACATTTGCCCATCGCGGCCCTGTTATACAGCAGTGTACATATACAGCATGAGGTTGCGCAATGTCAAACAAAACGGTTTGCCACTCAAACAATGTCATCTGCCGTCTGTGTTGTCACATCCAGGGGGAGTTACAGTCTCAGTCTCTGAACGGGTACCGCTCAACGACTCATCTTCGCTGCCAGCCGCGTCAGACCCCACCTCCAGGTCCGAAAAACGAGTTGGCTCCCCGATGGCTGCTGCTGACTGTAATGCAGTTCGCCGGTCTCATAACATCTGTTCAAGAACAGGAGCATGTGATAAACGTTATGCAGATGTTTCACGATGCCCTCTGGCTCGACTACGGCCGGGTCGTGTCCTCCGCTCTCTGCCTCATGCTTCAGGTGATGTAGGTTGTCAGCCCTGATGTGTTGCCTACAACCACTCTCTGGCCACCTCTGGGGTACCAAAACCATTTGACTGTCCCTGAGCCACCACCAGAAGTCTTGCCGAGTAAAGAAGAGAATACATCAAGTTGAGGGTGCGGAGTTGTTGTTTCAAGGCCAGGAAGGAGCTCCTTTGCTTTTGTACAGCCATAGTGTAATAGGGGGACAGCATGACCATGGCATTGTCTACCTGAATGCTTTGTAGTGCCCTTGCCTCACGTCATATGGAATCTCTGTCAGCTTAGTGTAATGGTTGAAACAAAAAAGGGCACAGGCCCGACCCAGTCGGCAGGGACCTAACAGGCACCTGGCGCACTCGTTTGACAGTAAAAACAGCGTAAGTGCCCCTGTGGGGACCAGTTCCTTTTTCCATTTTTCCACATAAGACACAGGGTTGCACCTTTTAACCACCTCCGGCAAACCCACCACTCAAATGTTGTTTCTCCGGGAGCACCCCTCCGAGTCTTACACTTTGCGCTCCAGGACAGTCCCCCTGTCAAGCAATGACTACACTGAAGCTTCTACTAGTGGAGTTTTGGGGGTAAGTTCGTGCAAGGTGTGTTCCATGGTGCGTGATTTATCTGCCATTTCCAGTGGTCTGTATGTAGCAGATTGAGATCAGTCACCATAATGTCTATCTTCTGCTCCAGGGATGATCTGGTTTGATCCAGCAATGTGGTGAGGCATTCCACCGCCTCCAGTGCTGCATCCAGTTTACAATCCAACAAAGATGGAGAACCTGCCCTCCGGGCCAAGGAGCAAGTGTCCCTCCCGGAGCGTAACCGCCCCATATTGCGGGCACTTGGGAACAAATCTTCCTTATCTCCTTGGTGTACAATTTGCAGAGTAGCAGCCGCAATCAGCGCAGTCCACTCTTGGCTCCCCTAAGATGGTGCAACTCAGATGATATATGCTATTATTGTCTGCGCACATCTTATGTTCAAAGCGTAGCCGGGTTATATGGTGGGTGTCCCCCAGCAGCTGTTCCCTGAGCAGCACAGCAATGGCAGCCCGCCAACACTGCTCCAGACAGGCAGGTGTGTCAGTAACTGCCCATTCTCTCTCGTTTCCCCTCACTGGCCGCCTGTGTGGTAATCTCAAGGTGGGGGGAGATAGTGCCTAGTGCATCCTTCATGAAGCGCCTCTCCACTCAAAAGCAGCTCTCAGCGTGGGAGCCCATTCACTCCCGCCCTCTGTGTACTGTTTGTTTGTTCATTGCGGGCAGAAGCGCCTATCGACAATCCTGTTCCTTCCCCCCGCACAGCAGCAATTCAATGTGGGACCAGATCACCTCAGGTTCCAGTCTCATCCCTGTCTCCGGTGGTCCCGTAGATTCCGCTACGCCGGAGACACCATCCCAGGAGGCCACGCAGCATCAGGGTCTCCACTTCACTGCTCTGAGCTTGGGCACCCCTAGCTCCCTCCGCTTTCTTGCTCACCAAGGGGGGGAGGGGCGGCCACCACTTCAGTGCCCCAGGGCCCCAGGATACCCCCAGTCAGCAGGGGAGCCCTCGTGGGCCAGTGACCACCCCCTCAGGGTCCGCGGCTCCAGGCCTTCTGCCGCCAGCCTCCTCCACTCGCAGAATGGGCGGCCCTCCTCCTCACACCGGAAGGCCACACAGGCCGAATCAGCAAGTCCTGGGCCGCATTATCAGTCACCAAATCACCTCTCCAGTCTTGCGTGCCCCAGCAGTTGCAGACCGCCATCTCGCTCTCCGTGAGGTGCTTACGCATGGGATAACCACAGGATAAATTGTGTGTCGTGGCGGAACATGGTTAGAGTGCATCTGCCATGCTGGCTCCTCAGGCCATGCCCCGAAAAATTCTCCTATCTTTACAAGAAGTTTCATCAATGAAATTGACTTCTGAGCAAAACCTAAAACCTCTGATAATTTTGCTGTAATATTCCACCATTCCCATAAAGGAAACTAGTGCCTCCTTACAGCTTGGTGCCTGCAACGTGAGAACAGTGTCCACTAGATCCTTTTTCAGGTGATACACCTGAGCTGGATATTTTGTGTCCAAGGTAATCTACTTCTGAAGTCCCAAATTGACACTTACACTTCTTTAGTGTTAACCCTGCTTCCATTAATATGTTTAACACTAACTGTGCTCTGTCATCATGCTCTTTTTGTTCATTCCAAATATCAATAAATCATCCTAGTAACACCAAATCCCTTCCAATCCCTGCAACACCTTTCCCATCACTCTCTGGAATACTGAGGCTGTTGATATTAGGTCAAAAGGCATTCTCCTGAACACACCATATGGCATTATGAAAGCTGTTAAATCTTGGGAATCTTCATCTATCTGTGTCTGGTGGTAGGCAGAAGAAAGATGTAAAAATACTGTGCTCCTTTTAGTGGTATTAGCATCTCATCTATATGTGGGAGAGGAAATGTATCTACCACCAGTTCCTGATTTAATGCTCGTAGGTCCACATATAGGCCTTCATTATAAACATGGCAGTAATGACCGCCCTGGCGGGGGTGACCGCCTTGCTGGTGGTTCAGACGGCCATATGATAAACACAGTAGTGAACTGGCTGAAAAGCAGCCAGTTCACTACTACCCACCACCAGGCCAGATTCAACCACCGGACCAACGGTAGGCACTTTCAACTCGGCGGTGGAGGCCATACCGATGGTGGGATAATGATCTCATTTCCACCAGGGATTTCCTGGTGGGATACTCATTCCTGTCATCTGTATGTGACATGCCAGCCCCCCTTGCCACAACCTTCACCCACCCCCCAGCCGCAAGAACCACCCCCACCCCGAACCCTGAAAACCGACCCCCATCCCTCCTCCCACCAATCTCCCTGTAGGCCCTCTCCAACCCACCTCACCATTCTCCACCCCCCACCTCCATACAGATCCCCCCAAACCCTAACCCCCACATCCACATGCACCCATATTCCTACATGCACACACACATTCATACATGAAGACACACATCCCCCCTTCACAAACATACACGCACACCCCCATTCACTCATGCACTCAACACACACACCCCCTAACCCCCTTCCCTCTTGGCAAGCACTTACCTGCTCCGTGGTGCTGTTCCGGGAGGGAACGGGCTCCTTGGATGCTGCTCGGCTGGCATTTCCGCACCTCCATAAACTGCCACACCTATGACTGCATCATTATAGGCGTGGCGGTGTCTGGACTGACGTGGTGGTGTGGGTGGAGCAGCATCCACCCCCGCCACCGGCCGCCAGCATGGCAGCCATTGCCGCCATCAATGACGGTGAGGCTCCATGCGTCAGAATATGGTGGGATGCCTGCCGCTGCCACTGGCAGTCTTCTTTCGGCCGTCAGCATGGTCAGGAATCTAGGGTGGGGGATGCCACTTACTGTATTAACTGATCATAAACTCCTGAGGGAAGTGTTTCTAAAAAAACGATTTAGATCAGATGTCTTCAAGGATCAGGAGATTAATAGTTTCTTTGTAGGATTTTGACTATTTAGTGGAGTATGTTCCAGGTTGAAAAAAAAAGCCAGCAGATTGTTTATCAATGTTAGTTGAACCTGTCAATGGGGAAGTGGAAAATGAATATGAACAAAATAATGAAGTTGAAGAAGAAATTAAAGTGTGTGAAGTGACTTTTTGTGTGATTACTTAAGAGGAATGGCAAGTGGCCCTTTTAAATGTTGAGACATTGAGTGGGGTTGTTAGAATTGAACAAAATGAAAAGTAATTGGTACACACTAGGCAAAGTGTGGATATCAAGAAAATAAGAACTAGCAGTAGGCAATGGCATTTTGTTAAGAAGGACAAGATTAATTCCTCCTAGTTTGCTTAGAAACAGAGTGATAACAGTGGCTCAAGTAGGACATCTAGGGGTTGATAAAACAAAAGAAAGGTTACGATTTAATTTTTGGTGACCTGGTACGGATGTGGAGGTGGAGAAGGTTGTCTGTGAATGTGTGGAGTATAACCTTAGTAAGAAGATCTTTAAAACCAATAATGTATCAATAGTGGTACATGACTTACCAAAACATCCATGGGATAAAATACCATTTGACATTATAGGTCCCCTTAGTGGTGAACAGCGTACGCCATTTTTGACTGTATTGCTTGATCTATATTCCAGGTGGGAGGAAGTTAAGTATGTGTCTGACAATACCACTACTGTTTTTAAATGAGATTTTTAAAAGAGAATGTTTCCCATTTCGGCTATGTCTGATAATGGTCCTAGTTTTGTTCAAATTTATTTGAGAGTTTTGTTTTTAAATGATGGGGTGGTGCACAAGAAAAGGTTATTGTATCATCCAGCTACCAATAGCGATATTGAGAGATTAAATAAAACTCTTAAAGAGAGCATTCAGTTGGTGAAAGCTAATGGATTGATTGGAGACAGGCTTTACAGGAACGGATTTCAGCAAATAGGATGACTCCGCACTCGTCCATGGGGAAAATTTATTTTCGAAATATTTAAAGGGAGGTCACCAAACATATTGCTATGCCCGAGGTGAATGCTATGGAGCAAATGAATAAAAGATTTGAGTGTGGGGCATTTGAGAGAAAGAGAAATTGCAAAGCAGAAGAGGAGGAAACAAAAGTATGATGAACAAAAGAATGTAAAGAAGGTGCTACTTTAAAGTGGGGGATAATGTTAAAATAAAAGCAACAGTGGGTTGGGCGCCATGGTCAAAATATACAAAGGTACACAAAGTAACTAAATTGTTTAAAAATGCAGTGAAAATAGTTGCTGAAAAAGTGTGGAATGTAAATCATATAGCGGTAGTAAGATCTAAGGAAAATGAAGATGAAAGTGAGAAAATGAGAGGAAACCTGGATACACAAGAGTAGAGTGAGAGGGTAGGCCAAGATGTGCATTCAAACTAAAGTATACTTAGGTGGTCATAACGACATTGGCGGTAAAAACTGCCTACCACGCGGTGACAGCCGCCAAAATACCTCCACCATGGCTACCATCCGTCTACCATATTATGAGCACTGCCGGACTTCCGCCACAAGAAGGGTGGAAATTCGGCAATGTTCATGGTGGAGGACGGTGGTACGCTGGCGCTGCTACCACCAGCACCGCCACGCCAGTAGAAAGCCACCAGCGTATTATGACAAATAATTCAGCCTGGCGGTGTTCTGCTGGCGGGGTGCTGCTGGTGGTAGCAGTGCCCCTTCCCATTCCCTGCAGGAAGACCTCCTCGACAAAGGTAAGTCAGGCTTGCGACAGGGGAGTGGGGTGGGAGAGTGGGGGGTGTTGTGTGTGCGTGTGTGTGTGAGTGTGTGCATGAATGTGTGAGTGAGTGTGTGAATGTGTCTGTGTGTGTTGTGTTGTTTGCATGGTTGTATGCGTGTGAGTGAATGCGTGTAAGAATGGTGAAGTGAGCGCATGTCTGCATGTCAGTGTGATTGTGTGTAAGAATGTGTGCAAGCATTTCTGGAAGTATGCGTGTATGAATGCGTGAATGCCAGTGTGAGTGATTGAGTGTATGCATGGTGCGTGTCTGTGAGTGTGTGCATCTATAGGGGGGGTGTGATGATCGGAGGGGGTAGGGGGGGTGTTTGGAAAGGGTTGGGGATAGTGCGTGTATGCTGTGGTGGGGCTTTGGATGGAGAGGAGTCAAGAGTGTCAGGTGTGTGTTGGGGGGGTGGGGGTGCTGCCTACTGGTGATAGGGAAGGAATTGCCTGTCACCGGTAGGGCTTACCGTCATGGTTTTCAATGCATTGCTAATGCCACGAAAACCATGGTGGTAGGCAGGCTTATAATGCCTTTGGCGGTACTGTGCCGGCCGCCATACTGGAGATTGATATCTCCGGCCTAGCGGCTGATACCGCCATGGCGGTATGAGTGGAGAAGTGGCGGGTTGGCTGCAGCCAACCCTCCATTCTCATAATGTGGCGGTATGTACCACCAGCCTGTTGACGATACTACCGCCGGGATCATAATAGCCCCCTAAATGTACTAAAGAAAAGTATGAGGATAAAGAAATGTTAAGAATATCTAAAGAATTTTGTAAACAAGTAATGATTGTTACATTTGTCTAATCAAGTTTTCTAATATGTTCCTTGTGAAGTATGTTGTAGTAACGTTTAGGATGTTATTGTTTAGACCAAGAATAGAGCACATACATGTCCATGGTTGTGGTTTTTGGTAAAACTTTTCTGACTATATGTAATTAGTTATTATATAGGTTAAAGTGTTTTTTTAATAAGTATTGTGAACAGAGGGCGAAGTGTGGTGTCTCTCTTCTGTGCAGTTCGTGATGATGTGTGGTCACTAACTGATCACAAGCCCCAAAGAATGTTGGGGGTGGAATGTTAGACAACTGGTGACAGATGAACTTGTACGAGAAACAGGCTGGCGTTGTCAATAAACTACTCTCTTTACTACAACTTTTGGCCTTTAGTGTGATGTCTTACAACTTCACAAAAACCATTAGCAATCTGTGTACAGCTCTCTTGGTCCACCCATGAGTTTCACTCCTGTTTCCACAACAAACAAAAACAGGAAAAATCTAGCACCACTTAGACAAATGCGAAAACTGTGGTAGAAAGTATTTTTTGCAGCTTTGTCTGTTCCTGGAAGCTGGGAAGAGACTGGTCTTAACACAGCAAACCTTTTGTTGATGCCATTGGTAGAAAAAAGAACATACACTTTCCTGTTCAGCTCTTTCGTCCCATTTTGTTTTTCAGCAAAGTGTTGCTATATTGTGACTATTTTGAGTTCCCTCCAAGGGAATACATAACCCATTGGTAAACCATTAGTAACTTTAGGATCTCCAACATGTGCGGAAAAATTTACAAATTTGGCCTGGATGCCTTTTGTGAAAAAAGGCTCTGAATCCTTAAGCGCAAACTGCCCTAAACATTAAAAAACAGGCTAAGCAACTGCTAGTAGTCCATGGATGGGAGGGTGTGAAGAGGAAGGACAGCACAAGCAGTAAAGGGGCCAATGTCCTGAGTTCACTGGGGCAGCTTTTATGCTTACAACTGTTTTCACTGCTTGTTTGTTGGTTTGTGAAATATCTGTTTGTGTGTGTTGTCGGTATTTGTTATTTGTTCTGTCTTACCTTTTTGCCTTTTGCAATTTGTGGGCAATATGCATCATAGGGATGTTCAAGGGAGTCACCAGGGTAATTTTAGTGAGTCAGAGGTTGGGGCTCTGTGTTGGCTGGTGCTGCACTACCTCCCTGACATGCTTGGTACGTAGGTGTAGGGTGGTGGTATTATCTAAAAGAAAGGAGACAGCATTGGACTAGGGTTGCGTTGTCCTTAGGGAGAATGCGACCCGTGTCGATCCAACTATACCCATGTGATGAAACTTCGGCCCAGTCACTGATACATTTTTTGGTAAGTTCTACAAAACTTGTAGGTCGATATTTGTTCATTATTCTCACAGCCTACAACTTTCTAAAATGGAAACTGGCTAATTTTTTTACAGACTTTATGTAATCATACTGTTTGCCATTCGGTTGGTCGTTTTCTAAAGTCCCCCATATAATCCCAAAAATCAATGCTTTTTTAATGCAGTAGGTTTTTATACAATGATTGGGAGTCAGCAAAATCAGGAACAATGGCGTGACCCTTATTGTATCATCCTGTTTTTTTAATAACATGCTTCTGCAATTTTAGGATTATGAATTCAATTGTACATTACCTTTTAAGATGTTTTAATGTTTTTATATTAACTGTCAGGTTCTCTGTTTCAAATGTGTGAACTGTTATGTCTAATTTAGTAGCCAGATAAAGCTATATTTGATTGATTGATTTGAATTAACAAATCATTAATTAAATATCTTAGACAAAATGCTTTACTTAAAAAATATTCAGACACTTGAAATAGTATGTTGAAATAAAGAAGGGAAGAAATTCAGCATAAGGCTGTCACAGATCCACTGGGATACGAAGTCCATCAGATCACCATCACCAACCCATGATGAACCCATAGGCAAGCTGTTAACATTTGCTAAAGTTACTTCCCCAAACTGGTAATACCATCCTGACAGTTTCTTTACAACTATATCTCTGCTACCTCCTGAAGAAAGACTTGCAACCTGACTCACAAAAGACCAAGAAGCACCCATGGCTCTCTAAAGCAACAGCTCACCACACTGGAATTCTGGCCCAGTCTTAAGAAAACCTTGACACTGACCCAACTGCCCAAAAGTATTTCACCTGGCACATCCTGAACACAGCCCACATGCAGTCCCATCACCAACCTGTCCAAAGTGTCTCTACACATGAGAGACAGCCTCTGTGCTGCTGCGCTGGAGGATACTGGAACTCTTACAGAGGAAGACTTCAAACATTTCTATGTCCCTCAAACATTGTATTCAGAGATTCAAGCAACACAAACAATGGAAGAGCATGCTTCACAATGGAGCCCCCATGATCCCAGCAAATTTCTTGATACACGTTTGAACTTTTGTACAATAACCAACAACTTTCCTGAGCATTAGACGGGGTACACTATCTCCTGCTCTTCAGACAAGATCCCATTGTTCTTTCTATCACAAGACCCTGGACTACTCTGCTTCAGTGTTCCTGTCATGACTCGCATCAGGTTACAATATGAACTTGAATGATGATATCCTGTTATATCCAACATCACTCAGCTAGTTGTTCATGGCTGCCCTGTTGATTGACTCGACACATTTAAAGTGATGTCTGTTTTGTTTTTATGATATTTTTCACATTTGGACTATGGCTATTCTTTGTTTTTGGGAGGAGGGTAGTGTCCGGTGGACATGCAACTGCAGCCCCTCTCCGAAGGGTTGTCCTGACACTCACATACATACGTCCTTTCACAGATGTTACCTGTCAGGTGAGCTTGTTGAAAAAGGAGCTGGGTGTATCCTCTCTCCAGTTATTGACCCGCACTTAGGGCCATATGTACGAACACATTTTCCCATAGACACAGGATGGATAAAATCCCTTGGTACATCTGGCCCCTAGAGTCTGTTTTGTTCCTTTACATAATGCAGGCCCAGAGGCCACGACTCAGCCACAAATAAACACATGAATAACGAGAACAGACTAAAGTGAGTAGTCCTATAAATATATCTTCAAAAGCGCCTAATCGTCTGAATGGAACTACAGAAAAAAAGTGACATCCTGGTTATGAAGTAACCATTCATGCCCTGTCCTTCCTTAAAGTATAGTATGTAGTTATATTTGTGCTGCAAACTACCTCTACTGTGCACGTCACTTGTGAGGCTATTGTCATATTGGCTTTTTGCTGCACCTCAGAATGCAAATCTGTACTGCCACCTACAAGGAATGGAACTTCGCAGTCAACTATTGTCTTACCTAAAACTAATAGCTGCATGCGAGACATTGTAGTGACCAGTTTATACCATTAATCCACCCTTCATATAGCTAGTGGGACCGCATGGGACAGCCTGCATTTAATTACACTGAGCAGCAGATAAAAGCAGGCGGGACTGACCTAGAGAGCAGTGATGCCCCACCAGAACACAAAGGGCCTGATTACAACTTTGGAGGAGGTGTTAATCCGTCCCAAATGTGACGGATATACCACCAGCCGTATTACGAGTTCCATAGGATGTAATGGACTCGTAATACGGCTGGTAGTATATCCGTCACTTTACCATCTCTTTTGGGACGGATTAACACCACCTCCAAAGTTGTAATCAGGCCCAAAGTCTGTACTCAGAGTAGGAGACCCACTGGTGTGCCATAAATTTTAGTAGGCATGTTTAACAGTGTATTACTATGTGATGTCTTTCCTTTCAAATGTTGTGTCCCCTCCCTTCTGATTAGATGTTGCATCATAGCTGGTGAGTATTGCACATATGCCTCAGCTGATTGTAAGAAGAGGTTTCCACCCATGCCTTGCTACAGGTTGGTGGCCGCCGTGTGGTCTTAGTTTGAACAAGCCCAGGAATCCCCTGCGCACTGAGCGTTTACCCAGACATTCATCTATTCAGTGATTTTCTTTCAGATGTTCCTGCCACTTCATGCCAGCTATCACTAGCTCTGCTGGAAGAGGACCACCCACCAATTTCTTTGTCCGAGCTTCGAAGCCGTGGTTTTAGCTGTAGTTTTCATTTTTGTGAACTTCCTCCTTCCCTCGTGTACAGGGATCGCTATGGTTTGTATTATATTTCTGATTTAGGAGGTATCTTTTAGCATTCACAGTAGGGAATTTTTGGAAATGCCCACTAATCTGTTTAACTGCGGAATACCGCTGGTTTTGTGCACATTCAGGAAAAATACACGTATATGAATCTCTGTATCTCTTGCACGTTCTGCACTTTATATGTGTACATTTTGTACATTCACTACAAGCGATTTATACCACCTACTCTTAGTAAACTGGTGTACTCAAAAAGAAAACAAACGATGCCAATCACCTGAACCTAAATAGATTTTGAGGGAACTGCCTAAATGTATCAAATGTATGCATTTGAACTTTTATGATCTTAAAAAGCCTTTGTACTTGTTTTCATTTGTATGCCACAAACACTTGTCTATGCCAGCTCAATTTTATAGGAATTCTTTTACACAGCAAAAGAAAATATGAATATGGTACATTATAAACGTGTTGTAAAACGTGTATTTCCTGCTTAACTTGTAGTTATGTTTTTGTTTTTAAAATGTGATGTTACTTTTGAGTTCACTAATATTGGTCTCGAGGTGTACCAGAATGAAGGTGGGTAATTCATTCAAAAACAAGAACAAAGGCGGAATGTGCAATCTGATTAAAATGCACAACATAATAATGTTCATGGTCCTCTTAACAGAAATTTCTATTTATAATCTTTCATTGTCTGATCTTCAATATAGATTCTACACAGTAATCTATTAATTCAATTTAGTGTTTGGGAAGCTGCCCATCGTTATTAGTAGACGGAATACTCAGTGTTTTTCTTAACCACCATTCGTGCTCTAATGTTCCCTCTCAATAATAATTACCTCTTGTGTGTGATTATCAACTTATCCGTCCCCGTTATCCTCCTCCCATCACGACGCCATTTATTTTTGGCTCTGACAGAATGCACTTCACGTTTGGATTGTAAACCTAGATAATTATCACATTATATCATGTTCGGATGAAAATATTCCAAGCTGATGTTAGAGCGTCATTGCTGCCATGAATAGTAATGCACTGATTAAAGAGAGCCAACCGCTCAATAATAAGCAGGTTTGAAGCAAAGGGTCTTCCACTTCCTCCCGTTTGCCCTTCTGTTCTTTACCCATCTGTGTTATGTTACCAAGCAACAACATTGACATAGCATGTCTCCTCTTATCCACTCCATTCAAACCAGAGTCCAACAATTAGGACTTAAACAAGGAAGGCTTCAGAGTTTCAGGTTGGGTTAAATGGTATATCTTCTCTCAAGTGCAGAACTACTGAAGCGAAAGCCATTTTGCCACCCTTATCATTTCTGTTTCACGGGGATCTCAGGGAAGGACAGAACACCCCAAATGGGTTACCGTCCACTGCACATGACATGCATTAAACTGTCCCAGAACAGGATCCCAACTGATGCTTTGTCTTGTTAGCCTGCCTGGGACTACCTCTCCCAAACTGCATTGGGCCACGGAGGAGGTGGGACAAGGGACCACCAACGGCTGGAGTGCTTAAAAGCATAATATTCATCCAGCAGAGCGGGATGCTTTATTGCCTGCACGGGACTACCTGGCCACACTGCATTGGGCCATGAAGGAGGAGGGCCCAGGGACTACCAATAGTGAGAGCGCCTAAAGGCATTCTTCATCACGCAGTGCAGGATGCAACCGGGCAAAGTCCCTGACAAGAGCAGGCCCATCCATCAGAGCAAGTCAGAGCAAGTCAGAGACTGGAGGAGGCTGGGCTGCTCCATGCCCTTCCCCCCTTGGCTCCATGGATAAAGGTACTATTATATTCTAATCTGTGAATTTTTGTTATGCTAAGTCCAGGACTGTTGATGGGCTTGTTATAGCCACGTGCATAATACCAGCTTTGTCTGAAGAGTGAGCCCCACCTCTAGTAAGAAATGAACTAGATCTTAATGAACTCTTATTGAGCTAAGGACTTAACAAAAGCGGGGGGGGGAGGGTAGAGGTTGTAGGCCACTCCTATTTTCTAATTTTGTCCATGCAAAGGCTCAGAACTTTATATTAGTAATCTTGCAGCTGAGCTAGTAGCTGCTGTACAATTACTTTTAATTATTTTTTTATTGAAAGTATCTTATCCTTGTTATTGCTACTTTGTCAGCATATTTTTGTCTAGCCACGGATGGATTTCTCATGGTAGTAACTGCCATTTATACTCCCTTGATGAATATTTGCTTCTTTGTGATATGGGAAAATGTAAAGCCACTGAACCTGCTCAAGGAGATACTAACCAAAGCACAATGCCAAGGAAATCTAGAAATTGCACCTTCAATGAAATAGTCTTGTTGATAAAAAAGGTTGAATCCATTATTGGTCATAAAAGTCCATCCAAAGGGGCCCGGGGACATCAAGTAAGAAAATGAAACAGGAACCACATATACTCCGTAATTTACTCAAGAGGAAAGCAGCTCATAATTCATTATTTATGGAATCACTGGCCTCATGTGTAACCCAATTTATTCCCAATGATGACTCCAAATGTGTAGATCCACCACGTGAACCCTCTTTAGAGCCAACTATAGTCTGCAGAAATTGATGCCTGCCCCTTGGAGCACCAGTATGAACCTTAGATGCCTCTGAGGCTCCAACTAAGATGGGTAGTGAAAGTGTCTCAACAGAACTGTCTGTATCCCCCGTATATTGCTCCATGAACCAACAAAGGATTTGAGGGGAGAGATAGGGGGTCTCAAGACTATGATATTGCATTTAACTGATATAGTGAAAATTTCATAGCATTAATAGCTGAGCCCAACAATATCGAAACACGCAATTACGAGAAAAAGCTTCTGCGAATTCGCCAAAGTCTCATATTTCATCGTTACTCCAGAATGTGCAAGGAGTCTCTCGGGGGAATAGCGAGCAGGTCAGCACTGAGTGTCTCTGTGACTGAGATCAACAGGGAAGTTGGGCACCCATGCAAGGTTACACACCCATTGCTAAATAAATTGAAAGCTGGCACTTACAATCTGGGGTTTGGGTTGCGGAGAGTCTGCACTTGGTCCTTGCCAGTTTACGTTAATCAACATAGAGCAAGTCATTCATCATCATCATCATCATTAACATTTATAAAGCGCGCTACTCACCCGTGCGGGTCTCAAGGCGCTAGGGGAAAGAGGGGGTTACTGCTGCTCGAAAAGCCAGGTTTTTAGGAGTCTCCGGAAAGCGGAGTGGTCCTGGGTGGTCCTGAGGCTGGTGGGGAGGAAGTTCCAGGTCTTGGCCACCAGGAAGGAGAAAGATCTCCCACCCGCCGTGGAGCGGCGGATGCGAGGGACGGCAGCGAGAGCGAGGCCAGAGGAACGGAGGAGGCGGGTGGGGACGTAGAAGCTGAGGCGTCGGTTGAGGTATTCCGGTCCCTTGTTGTGGAGGGCTTTGTGTGCGTGGGTGAGAAGTCGAAAGGTGATCCTTTTGCTGACTGGGAGCCAATGCAGGTGTCTCAGGTGTGCGGAGATGTGGCTGTTGCGGGGTACGTCGAGGATGAGGCGGGCCGAGGCGTTTTGAATGCGTTGCAGGCGATTTTGGAGTTTGGCTGTGGTCCCAGCGTTGAGGGTGTTGCCGTAGTCCAGGCGGCTCGTGACGAGGGCGTGGGTCACGGTTTTTCTAGTGTCGGCGGGGATCCAGCGGAAGATCTTGCGGAGCATGCGGAGGGTGAGGAAGCAGGCGGAGGACACGGCGTTGACTTGCTTGGTCATGGTGAGAAGAGGGTCCAAGATGAAGCCGAGGTTGCGGGCGTGGTCTGTGGCGGTTCCGAGGGCCGTGGGCCACCAGGAGTCGTCCCAGGCGGATGGGGTGTTGCCGAGGATGAGGACTTCCGTTTTTTCAGAGTTCAGCTTTAGGCGGCTGAGCCTCATCCAATCTGCAACGTCCTTCATACCCTCTTGTAGGTTGGTCTTGGCACTGGCGGGGTCCTTGGTGAGGGAGAGTATAAGTTGGGTGTCGTCGGCGTAGGAGGTGATGATGATGTCGTGCTTGCGTACGATGTTGGTGAGGGGGCTCATGTAGACATTGAAGAGTGTCGGGCTGAGTGATGAGCCTTGAGGTACGCCGCAGATGATCTCGGTGGGTTCTGAGCGAAACGGAGGGAGGTAAACTCTTTGGGAACGGTTTGAGAGGAAGGAGGCGATCCAGTCCAGGGCCTGGCCTTGGATCCCGATGGAGCGGAGGCGGGTGATTAGGGTGCGGTGACAGACGGTGTCGAAGGCAGCCGAGAGGTCGAGGAGAATGAGGGCGACTATTTCACCGTTGTCCATCAGGGATCTGATGTCGTCTGTGACTGAGATGAGGGCAGTTTCCGTGCTGTGGTTGGTTCGGAATCCGGTTTGTGAAGGGTCGAGCAGGTTGTTGTTTTCCAGGAAGGTGGTCAGCTGTTTGTTGACAGTCTTCTCTATTACCTTGGCTGGGAAAGGCAGGAGAGAGATGGGGCGGAAGTTTTTCAGGTCGCTCGGGTCAGCCGTAGGTTTCTTTAGTAGGGCGTTGACTTCGGCGTGTTCCCAGCATTCGGGGAAGGTAGCAGAAGAAAAAGAAGAGTTGATGACGGCCTGGAGGTGCGGGGCGATGATGTCGTCGGCTTTGTTAAAGATGAAGTGAGGGCAGGGGTGCGAAGGGGCGCCGGAGTGGATAGAGTTCATGGAGGATTTGGTTTCTTCAGTGTTGATGTGGGTCCAGTTGTTGAGGGTGATGGCGGGGGTGCGGGTTCGGTGGTGTTAGGTTGGGTCTGGTGTCCGAAGCTGTTGTGGAGGTCGCTGATCTTGCGATGGATGGGACAAGAAGGCCACAGCACACAGAATGTAATGTCCAACAGTAAAGCAAGAATAGATATTCCTGATGTCGTTCTGTAGGTTGGAAGAAGTATGAAGTTGAAACGAGTCTCAGATCCTGTTTGCAGATGGTGTCTTTATTTGTAGGTGTTAGAAGTCATTGAGTCATCATGGAGATACAGCCAACACGTGTTTCGTCACACAGGTGACTTCATCAAGGCTGTAATACAGTAATGAAAGCAAACATTGGATATATATGTGTGTTTTAGAATTTGGTGTGGAACCCAGAAACCGGTAACCAGTGGTACGAGCTTGTGTAAGTGAGTAATTAGTGAACATGGCTAGAAAGGTAAGTAGTGGTTGGGACCCAAATTGTGAAGCATGAAAATACAAAGTAAATCACTGTGGTCATGTGGATAGTGTTGAAAACAAAAGTGTTGGAAAGCTTATACCTTAAGTACTAAGTAGGTAGAAACAGTGTTATCTAGTAATTGGTATGCAGGTAGGAGAGTAGTGCAGGACTAAGACAAACCAGGAAGAGAAAGTGAGTAGAAACTTCAAAGAAAGGGGAGATACGGTTAAGCACATGTTGGGAAAGCAGAGAGGTAACAAGGGCGGGGGGCCCCGGAGGGCACACAAAAGTAATTCATAATAAAATCAAATTGGGTTTTCGCCTGGATGAGGGGAACGATAGGCAATGTAATTGATATAGAGCAAGATCCGAGTCAGGGGTTGTGTGATAAGATTCAAGGCTAGTGGTGAGTCTAGTTTTAAAAAGGCAGTAAGAAAGTCCTGATAAGATGAGAGATATACAGTAAGTCTAAAAGCAGGGAGGACTGCAGGCACGGTAAGACTAATCAAGGAGATTGGTGTGGAAAAGAAGGTAGGATTAAAGCGACATATTATCGTGAATGTGATTTATACGAAGAATATGGACATTAGGAAGCCAGCGTGGTCAAAATACAAGTGGAAACAACCCGTGCGGTCGGGTAATAAGGATTTAGCTAAGGGGTAATGCGCCAGTAGTTAAACCGAAACCTGTTTGAAAATGCAGAATCAATGCACACGGTAATGTCGTGTTGGGCACGTAGCTCAACCTTAAATAAACTGTGGTTAAAAATGTAGAAACAGCCCGTGTGGTGGTGGGCAGCTAAAGAGGATTTGATCAACGTGAATCGTTGCAATGGAAGAAGGTGACGAGGGATTCGCACAAATCCTGTGAGGGCGTGACGGCGTTGGCATTGGGGTTGGAGAACTCCTTGACGATGCTGAAGAGTTCTCTGCTGTTGTGGCTGTTTTTGTCCAGTCTGTCGGTGAAAAAGTTCCTTTTAGCTGCGCTGATCAGGTGGTGGTGTTCGCGGGTAGCGTTCTTGAGGGCGGTCATGTTGTCAGCGGTGTGGTCCTTGCGCCAGGCCTTCTCGAGGGCACAACAGGTTTTCTTTGATTCTTTGAGGGTGTCAGAGAACCAGAGAGGTTTTTTGGTGTTGGTGTGTCGATGCGTGCGTTTGAGGGGAGCAAGGTTGTCTGCGCAGTTGGAGATCCAGTTTGTGAGGCTGAGGGCTGCGTCGTTGGGGTCGGTGGTGAGGGTGGGTTGGTTGGCGGCGAGTGCGGAGAAGAGTTGCTCTTCGGGGATCTTGTTCCACTGTCGACGAGGGATGGGTTGAGTGCGGAGGTGGCGGGTCTCGCGTCGGAATGTGAAGTGGACACAGCTGTGGTCGGTCCAGTGTAGAGCAGAGGTGTGGCTGAAGAATATGTGTTTGCTGGCGGAGAAGATAGGGTCGAGCGTGTGTCCGGCTATGTGTGTGGCAGTGTTCACCAGTTGTTTGAGGCCGAGGTTGGCGAGGTTGTCGAGCAGGGTGGTGGTGTTGGGGTCGTTGTTTTGTTCCAGATGAAAGTTGAGGTCGCCTAGGAGGATGTAGTCCGGTGAGGCGAGGGCATGCGGGGAGATGAAGTCGGCGATGGTGTCGCTGAAAGGGGCGCGCGGTCCGGGAGGACGGTAGACGAGGGATCCTCTGAGGGTGGTCCTCGGGTCGGTGCGAATCTGAAAATGCAGGTGTTCAGCGGCGAGAGGGGTGTCTTCGGTGGAGGTGGTGACGCTGATGGAGTCTTTGAAGACGATGGCGATACCTCCTCCAACTTGGTTGGTGCGGTCTTTTCTGGAGATCTTGTAGCCTTCGGGGATGGCGGTGGCGATGTCTGGAGCAGAGGAGGCGTTCATCCAGGTCTCCGTGATGAAGGCGACGTCCGGTGCTGTGGAGTCCAGGAGGTCCCAGAGTTCAACGGCGTGCTTGTGGACGGAACGAGCGTTGACCAGGATGCACTTGAGGTGGTTGATGGCGCGTGGGCTTGTGGTCGTGGTAGTTGCGTGGTGGAAGATGCGTTTGCAGGAGTTGCAGGCGAAGGGTCCATGGGTGCGTTTGGGGTGAGCTTGGAAGCAGGTGTTGGAGCGCCCTGGGTTGAGGGCGTGGAGGGTGGTGGGGTCGTAGCAGATCAGCGGGCTTGGGAGAGCTGGGGACCAGGGGTCGTGGCACTGGGCGCGGGCCAGGCGCGGACGGGCGCAGACGGGCTTGCCTCTGGCGCACCCGCTGTGCGCGCGCCATATGAGGTAGGAGGGGGGAGGGGTCAGCTGGGGGCGAATGGGAGCTGGTGGGGCGGGGGCGTGCAGGAGGTCGTGGCGGGAAAGCGCGAGGGAGGAGGGGACAGGTAGAGTGAGAAGAGCTGGGGGAGGGGGGTTTAAGGGTGGAGGTGGGTGAGTGTTAGGAGGTTTAGGAAATTAGGGAGAGAGATAGGAGTAGGGTTGTGAAGATAGGGGAGGGGGGTTGTAGAGGTGGGTGAGGGTGAGAGGTAGAGTGAGAGGATAGGAAGATAGGTAATAGAGGGGGTGACGGGAAGGGGGGGAGAGATAGAGAAATAGATAGAGAAAAATAGATAGATAGAGAAAACGATAGATAGAGAAATAGATAGAGAGATAGGTAGATAGGAGGAGGTGGAAAGTGAGGGAGTTAGATAGTGGGATAGAGAGACAGAGAGATAGGTAGATAGGAGGAGTGAGGGAGGTAGATAGCGAACGGGTTAGATAGGGGTGATAGAGAGGAGGAGGCGAGTGAGGGAGGGGGATGAGTCAGGAGCAGGAGGGCAGGCGCGGGGAGAAGAAGACGGAGGAGGCAGAAGAGCCGAAGGCAGAAGATAGAAGACAGAAGACGGAAGAGCAGAAGACCGGAAGAACAGAAGAACCGAAGACCGGAAGAACAGAAGAACAGAGGACCAGAAGAACAGAAGAGCAGGAGACCAGAAGATCACAGAAGAGCAGAAGATCACAGAAGAACAGAAGATCACAGATGAAGATACGGAAGACGAGGAACAGAAGGCAGAAGACAGGCAGAAGACCTCAGAAGAAGATGAAGAAGAAGAGAGGCGACAGGAGAGGCAGAGAAGCACACAGAAGAAGAGAGAAGACGGGGAGAAGAAGAGTACAGAAGAAGATTACAGACGAGGAGCGAGGACGAAGAACAGAGAAGAGGAAAAGAAGAAAAGAAGCAGGAGCAGGAGAGAGGGTGAGTAGCGCGGGGCAGGGCGAGGGGCTGGGAGGTGGGGGGTACTTACTGTGAGGTGGGTCTCAGGAACCCAGGAACCTGGAGGAGCTGGAGGAGCTGCAGCGGCAGGGGGAGCGACCTACCCTTGGGTCAAGGGTCGCTACCACTGTCGTGCAGCGGCCGCCATATGAGGTAGGAGGGGGGGAGGGGTCAGCTGGGGGCGAATGGGAGCTGGGAGGCGGGGGCGTGCAGGAGGTCGCGGCGGGAAAGCGCGAGGGAGGGGGGGACAGGTAGAGTGAGAAGAGCTGGGGGAGGGGGGTTTAAGGGTGGAGGGGGGTGAGTGTTAGGAGGTTTAGGAGATTAGGGAGAGAGATAGGAGTAGGGTTGAGAAGATAGGGGAGGGGGGGTTGTAGAGGTGGGTGAGGGTGAGAGGTAGAGTGAGAGGATAGGAAGATAGGTAATAGAGGGGGTGGCGGGAAGGGGGGAGAGATAGAGAAATAGATAGAGAAAAATAGATAGATAGATAGAGAAATAGATAGATAGAGAGATAGGTAGATAGGAGGAGGTGGAGAGTGAGGGAGTTAGATAGTGGGATAGAGAGACAGAGAGATAGGTAGATAGGAGGAGTGAGGGAGGTAGATAGCGAACGGATAAATAGGGGTGATAGAGAGGGGGAGGCGAGTGAGGGAGGGGGATGAGGCAGGAGCAGGAGGGCAGGCGCGGGGAGAAGAAGACGGAGGAGGCAGAAGAGCCGAAGGCAGAAGATAGAAGACAGAAGACAGAAGAGCAGAAGACCGGAAGAACAGAAGAACCGAAGACCGGAAGAACAGAAGAACAGAGGACCAGAAGAACAGAAGAGCAGGAGACCAGAAGATCACAGAAGAGCAGAAGATCACAGAAGAACAGAAGATCACAGATGAAGATACGGAAGACGAGGAACAGAAGGCAGAAGACAGGCAGAAGACCTCAGAAGAAGATGAAGTAGAAGAGAGGCGACAGGAGAGGCAGAGAAGCACACAGAAGAAGAGAGAAGACGGGGAGAAGAAGAGTACAGAAGAAGATTACAGACGAGGAGCGAGGACGAAGAACAGAGAAGAGGAAAAGAAGAAAAGAAGCAGGAGCAGGAGAGAGGGTGAGTAGCGCGGGGCAGGGCGAGGGGCTGGGAGGTGGGGGGTACTTACTGTGAGGTGGGTCTCAGGAACCCAGGAACCTGGAGGAGCTGGAGGAGCTGCAGCGGCAGGGGGAGCGACCTACCCTTGGGTCAAGGGTCGCTACCACTGTTGTGCAGCGGCCGCCATATGAGGTAGGAGGGGGGGAGGGGTCAGCTGGGGGCGAATGGGAGCTGGGAGGCGGGGGCGTGCAGGAGGTCGCGGCGGGAAAGCGCGAGGGAGGGGGGGACAGGTAGAGTGAGAAGAGCTGGGGGAGGGGGGTTTAAGGGTGGAGGGGGGTGAGTGTTAGGAGGTTTAGGAGATTAGGGAGAGAGATAGGAGTAGGGTTGAGAAGATAGGGGAGGGGGGTTGTAGAGGTGGGTGAGGGTGAGAGGTAGAGTGAGAGGATAGGAAGATAGGTAATAGAGGGGGTGGCGGGAAGGGGGGAGAGATAGAGAAATAGATAGAGAAAAATAGATAGATAGATAGAGAAATAGATAGATAGAGAGATAGGTAGATAGGAGGAGGTGGAGAGTGAGGGAGTTAGATAGTGGGATAGAGAGACAGAGAGATAGGTAGATAGGAGGAGTGAGGGAGGTAGATAGCGAACGGATAAATAGGGGTGATAGAGAGGGGGAGGCGAGTGAGGGAGGGGGATGAGGCAGGAGCAGGAGGGCAGGCGCGGGGAGAAGAAGACGGAGGAGGCAGAAGAGCCGAAGGCAGAAGATAGAAGACAGAAGACAGAAGAGCAGAAGACCGGAAGAACAGAAGAACCGAAGACCGGAAGAACAGAAGAACAGAGGACCAGAAGAACAGAAGAGCAGGAGACCAGAAGATCACAGAAGAGCAGAAGATCACAGAAGAACAGAAGATCACAGATGAAGATACGGAAGACGAGGAACAGAAGGCAGAAGACAGGCAGAAGACCTCAGAAGAAGATGAAGTAGAAGAGAGGCGACAGGAGAGGCAGAGAAGCACACAGAAGAAGAGAGAAGACGGGGAGAAGAAGAGTACAGAAGAAGATTACAGACGAGGAGCGAGGACGAAGAACAGAGAAGAGGAAAAGAAGAAAAGAAGCAGGAGCAGGAGAGAGGGTGAGTAGCGCGGGGCAGGGCGAGGGGCTGGGAGATGGGGGGTACTTACTGTGAGGTGGGTCTCAGGAACCCAGGAACCTGGAGGAGCTGGAGGAGCTGCAGCGGCAGGGGGAGCGACCTACCCTTGGGTCAAGGGTCGCTACCACTGTCGTGCAGCGGCCGCCATATGAGGTAGGAGGGGGGGAGGGGTCAGCTGGGGGCGAATGGGAGCTGGGAGGCGGGGGCGTGCAGGAGGTTGCGGCGGGAAAGCGCTTGGGAGGGGGGGACAGGTAGAGTGAGAAGAGCTGGGGGAGGGGGGTTTAAGGGTGGAGGGGGGTGAGTGTTAGGAGGTTTAGGAGATTAGGGAGAGAGATAGGAGTAGGGTTGAGAAGATAGGGGAGTGGGGGTTGTAGAGGTGGGTGAGGGTGAGAGGTAGAGTGAGAGGATAGGAAGATAGGTAATAGAGGGGGTGGCGGGAAGGGGGGAGAGATAGAGAAATAGATAGAGAAAAATAGATAGATAGATAGAGAAATAGATAGATAGAGAGATAGGTAGATAGGAGGAGGTGGAGAGTGAGGGAGTTAGATAGTGGGATAGAGAGACAGAGAGATAGGTAGATAGGAGGAGTGAGGGAGGTAGATAGCGAACGGATAAATAGGGGTGATAGAGAGGGGGAGGCGAGTGAGGGAGGGGGATGAGGCAGGAGCAGGAGGGCAGGCGCGGGGAGAAGAAGACGGAGGAGGCAGAAGAGCCGAAGGCAGAAGATAGAAGACAGAAGACAGAAGAGCAGAAGACCGGAAGAACAGAAGAACCGAAGACCGGAGGAACAGAAGAACAGAAGAACAGAGGACAGGAAGAACAGAAGAGCAGGAGACCAGAAGATCACAGAAGAGCAGAAGATCACAGAAGAGCAGAAGATCACAGATGAAGATACGGAAGACGAGGAACAGAAGGCAGAAGACAGGCAGAAGACCTCAGAAGAAGATGAAGAAGAAGAGAGGCGACGGGAGAGGCAGAGAAACACACAGAAGAAGAGAGAAGACGGGGAGAAGAAGAGTACAGAAGAAGATTACAGACGAGGAGCGAGGAGGAAGAACAGAGAAGAGGAAAAGAAGAAAAGAAGCAGGAGAGAGGGTGAGTAGCGCAGGGCAGGGCGAGGGGCTGGGAGGTGGGGGGTACTTACTGTGAGGTGGGTCTCAGGAACTCAGGAACCTGGAGGAGCTGGAGGAGCTGCAGCAGCAGGGGGAGCGACCTACCCTTGGGTCAAGGGTCGCTACCACTGTTGCGCAGCGGCCGCCATATGAGGTAGGAGGGGGGGGAGGGGTCAGCTGGGGGCGAATGGGAGCTGGGGGGCGGGGGCGTGCAGGAGGTCGCGGCGGGAAAGCACGAGGGAGGGGGGGACAGGTAGAGTGAGAAGAGCTGGGGGAGGGGGATTTAAGGGTGGAGGGGGGTGAGTGTTAGGAGGTTTAGGAGATTAGGGAGAGAGATAGGAGTAGGGTTGTGAAGATAGGGGAGGGGGGGTTGTAGAGGTGGGTGAGGGTGAGAGGTAGAGTGAGAGGATAGGAAGATAGGTAATAGAGGGGGTGGCGGGAAGGGGGGGAGAGATAGAGAAATAGATAGAGAAAAATAGATAGAGAAAACGATAGATAGAGAGATAGGTGGATAGGAGGAGGTGGAGAGTGAGGGAGTTAGATAGTGGGATAGAGAGACAGAGAGATAGGTAGATAGGAGGAGTGAGGGAGGTAGATAGCGAACGGGTTAGATAGGGGTGATAGAGAGGGGGAGGCGAGTGAGGGAGGGGGATGAGGCAGGAGCAGGAGGGCAGGCGCGGGGAGAAGAAGACGGAGGAGGCAGAAGAGCCAAAGGCAGAAGATAGAAGACAGAAGACAGAAGAGCAGAAGACCGGAAGAACAGAAGAACCGAAGACCGGAAGAACAGAAGAACAGAAGAACAGAAGAACAGAAGAATAGAGGACCGGAAGAACAGAAGACCAGGAGACCAGAAGATCACAGAAGAGCAGAAGATCACAGAAGAGCAGAAGATCACAGATGAAGATACGGAAGACGAGGAACAGAAGGCAGAAGACAGGCAGAAGACCTCAGAAGAAGATGAAGAAGAAGAGAGGCGACAGGAGAGGCAGAGAAGCACACAGAAGAAGAGAGAAGACGGGGAGAAGAAGAGTACAGAAGAAGATTACAGACGAGGAGCGAGGAGGAAGAACAGAGAAGAGGAAAAGAAGAAAAGAAGCAGGAGCAGGAGAGAGGGTGAGTAGCGCGGGGCAGGGCGAGGGGCTGGGAGGTGGGGGGTACTTACTGTGAGGTGGGTCTCAGGAACTCAGGAACCTGGGTAACAGAAACGACACAGTCACAAGTACCAAATTACTTGCTAACACGTGGTGAGAAGGCTGAACTTCATGCTCATAAAAGTGGTCCAATATCACTAGGTCAGATCTACACGGTTAATGTACTCAATTTTTTTTATTTTTATCAAGACATGAGGAAGAAATTCCCTAAAAATCAAGGTTATAGATTGGATATGATATGTTAGGAATTGTAGATTGGTGATCAGCTCTGCTAATGGGCTTGATTTTGATTGTATTGAGTTAACTTTTGTGGATAGAAATCTAACCAGAAGTCTGGTGGCCCTTAATGCTAAGACTACTCCCTGAATAGCTGCACTATTCAATGCAAATTCCACCCAGTAGAGGAACACATGGTAGACACTTAGCAAACCTCGCATTTTCCTTCTCAAAGTGACTCCATTTTGGGGGATCTTGATTGACTGTGCAGCAAGAGCCTCCTCCCTCTGCCAATACAACATGCAACCCTTCAAGCAAATCTATAGTGATGCAAAGCCTAACATGAGAGGAGGAATTTCTCTCTTGAAGTCAACAATTTCATCCTTTACTCTAGCCCCTACGAAGAGGTCCTAACAGCCCAGAAATGACACAACACAAAATTCTCAATAAAATACTGCTTCTAATAATAATACGATTCTATCTATACAGCCCCTACACCAATAGATATATCAGTAGGTGATGCAACTGTTACCACAACATTGGTTTCCTGGGAGGTGGCAGGTTTAAAGCCCAAACATGAATTATCTGGACTGGAACAATTTCACTGAGAAATTTGATATCTGCATATTCCAAGAAACCTGGAGCATAGAGCCCGTTTTTAGGGCTGGTGATACGAACTACTGGATTCCAGCCAAAGCTAACTCTTGTGGCCGGCCACATGGAGGGCTGGTTATATGGGCTAGGGTCTCACTTAATTGTAAAATAAGGAGACTATAGATTGATTTTCCTGATATTCTGAGAATACAATTTAGGATAAACAAGAATTTTAACATCAACATCTACAATGGGTATGCGAGAAGAGTTATAGTGGTAAATTTTCAGAAATGCTCCAAATATTCAATAGACACTGGGAGAAAAAAAAATACTTAAAATATATTATCTTGGCTGGGGATGTTAATACCACGTTTAAACCCTTGGACAGGAATGAGATTGGTTTAACCATAGAAGAAAACGAGAGATGGGGTATTCCCCAACTTGATCTAGCTCCTGTTAAAAATGGACTCACACAGTCCTCCAATTGAAGGCCCTATCATTAGAACGTGAGCTCAGAGCAATAAATGGCAGAACAAAATCAAATATGAGGAGCGGCCGTCACACATAATAAACCGAACTGTGAGAGTTGCATTGATTATACATGGATTGATCTCAGATTATGGCACAAAAAGGAGATATGATATTTAAGGAGAGGATTGTGAGTGACCATAACCCCCTGTGCCTCTATATGTCATCACTCTGGGAAAATCTCCCTCTGATTCCCATCCACAAAGGTTCACCATGGATGTCCAGCAAGCCAATATAAAGCATACACTTAAGTGACATCAGCTAGCTACACGGCATGATACATTGTCTTCCATTGTCTAGACTTGTGCCACATCCAACCTAGATGTTTTATTGACAAAAATATAATAACATAAAGGAAGCTACATGCATCCAATCACGCTTCTTTGATCGTATAACCCTGCACTTCTTAGCTCCTATCACTTAGACCAAATCTCATAATTTTAACATCTGGTTTCATAAGGAGTATAGGCAGGACAGAAGCCAGCACTGGCTATTAGGTCAAAAGGTTTAGGACAGATAAAAGTTTCAAGGAAGAAATTACAAACAAGTACAATATCAAGCAAAGAGGTATTGGGATGAGAAGAGATGGCGTCATATACTTATATCATGCACTGACAAAGATCCTCATTAATTCAAGCTTTGGTGGTGTGGTGACTGGTTTAATTATGTCAAGGTCTTACACACTGCTGAATCTCAATTCCCCAATTAGGGCTCGCAGTTGATGCACAAAGCTTCGAAACAGGATGATCTGGCAGTTGACCTAAGGAATATAAAAACTGCCCTTGATGCCACTGCATGTGAAAAAGTACCTGGACCCAATGGTATACTGGGCGACATTTTCCTCTATGATAAGGAAGTCTGGTCTAAATATATGCTAGTGCTGACTAATGCAATTCTAAGGTGAGCACCTAATCTGAGCTCCTGTCAAGGAGCTTAGATTATACAAATCTATAAAAAAAAAGGGGATAGAAGGATGCCCCTAAATTATAGGCCTTTAAGCTTAATTGATACTATCCAAAAGGTCTTCTGTCGGGCGGTACTGGGAAACAAGGGGACTGAAGACAACAAAATACTTTCCACACTGCAAGCTGGTTTTAGGAAGAAAGCTAGCACCACTGATCAGGTCTGCCAATTGTTAACCTTCTATTGGAAGCTGGTGCTAATTGAGAAAGAACAATTGTATTTGGCCTTTGTCAATTTTAAGTCTGACTTTGACCTGGTACCCCACTAGAAGTTGTGGGACGTATTACAGGACATGGGGTTGCCTTTAAACATTCTCTCTATTCTTATTCGCTTCCATGAGGATAACTATTCCAGGGTAAGATGGAGTGACAACGGGCAGCTTACAAACCCCATTGGTGTTAGCAAGGGTGTTCTTCAGGGCTATGTTTTTTTGGCTTACACCTTGCTCTCTTTGTACTTGAAAGATGTAGTACATTTTCTTTCATTGCACACTACTGATGCTTTCTTAAAGACTTACTTGGATTAAAGCAGTTTGCTTCCAGTTTGGCACATCAAATCATGCAGTGACCCTAAGAATGGCTAGAGTAAAAATACCCACTCTACCTTTTGTTGATGACACCCTCCTAGTGTCCCAAACCCCAAGTGGATTGCAGTGCCTACTGAACCGCTTTGAAGGATTTTGCTCTTTGTGCAGCCTAGTAGGAAATTCAGTTAAAGCCAAGTACATGACTATCAACCAACATAAATTATATAAAGGGAGGATGACACCTGGATGAGTGGAGCTAGCTAAAGTACACAGCTTTGGATATTTAGGAATCAGGTTATCATTTAAAATGTCATGGAAAATGCACATTGAACAGGTCTCCCTAAAACATAAACAAATCATGGGTGCCATACTGAAAGAACACTGTGCATCGCATAGTAAGCCAATTGCTCCAGCCCTGCAATATGATTGGATTGCTGTGAGTGCACTCCTTATGGGGCAGGGCTCTGGGGCTTTTCACAATTTAGCAGCTGTGTCTAGACCTGAAAGTATGTTTTTGAGAAACTTGGGCCAGATTTACAAGGCCCTAGCGCCTATTTGCCCCCACATTAGCGTCATTTGTTTTACGCTAATGAGGCACAAGTAGGCAATTTTCAAGGCACCATATTTACAAAGTGGCGCAATGCATGCATTAAACCACTGTGAGACCCCTTGGGCCACAGAATGCCTGCATCAGGGGCGGTCCGGCGTTAGGAGGCCTGCAAAAATGGTGCAGTGAAATCTGAAAGATTTCACTGCGCCTCTTTTGGCATAACTGTTAATGCCTGCTTAGAGAAGGTGTTAAAATGACACACCCATTGAAATCAATAGGCCTCTTTCCACTTTGCTACACTATCGTCAACATTTTTGACGCTGTTCAGTAAAGCGCTACAATAGCGTCAAAAATGTTGATGCCATTGTTCTAACAACTGCCATGGTGCGCCGTATTATAAATACGACGCACATATGGTGTCATTAGGTGGGGCAAGGGAGACGCAAGAAAAGTGGTGCATCAGTACAGATGAGCCACTTTCTTGCATATCTGGCCCTTAGTCTCCTTCCCCTCCAGTACTCCAATATATCTGTTAAAACATGACATGGGGAGGAAACTGATGTTAGACAAAGTAAGAATCAAACCAGTCTTGTTCTGGAGGAGGTTGAGAGCCACACTGGAACTAGCTGCTTATGCTGAAGCCCTGAAGAGATAGTTAAGCAGGATAGATTTCATAAAAACAGATTGGCTCAACAATATTAATAAATTGCTGAGCTCTTTGGGTTTACAAGAGATGTGAGATGCCACTACGACCGAGCATCTCCCTTCCAAAGAAAATAGAAGACATATATCGGTCATGGATAGCACCGAATGATGCTGAGTACATTAATAGGGGTACATTGTTAAATGAATTTGCTGAATTTAAGGCTATCAGTATTTTTTAACATTATTTGGATTTTATTGCTGATCCAATAGATAGAAAGCTATACATTCAGTTTAGGTTAGGATCATTGCCTCTCAATGTGTTTACGGCAAAATGGTCAACCACATCCACATCATCTTTGACATGCCGGGTTTGTAACACTCGGAATGAAACTGTAGCTCATGCTTTACTTGCTTGCATAGCTTACACATGCCCAAGACTTACTTGGATTAAAGCAGTTTGCTTCAGTTTGGCACATCGAATCATGCACTGACCCTAAGAATGCTAAGATCAGATCCTAGACCACCCTATACTTATGCTGTAGCTACATTTTTAGGAAGGATGGGGACTAGAAAGCGGAAAGCCATGTCAACCCAAACGGAAAGCTAATAGTTCAAGTACTTACGCCTCATTAGCACTCAAGTACAACGCTGGTGCTGATTCGGTATCTTGGCGGTCGTTCCTTATTGTATATATAGCAGACCTGAAAAGAGTTTTTTGCATAACGACTAGGTTTTGTGAATTCTGGTAGCTTATCTGATATCTGGGCTCCTCCCAGGTCCTAAATAAAATCAAAGCCAAACATAGTGAGCACGACAGCTGGAAATAACTGGTGCTTTATATTTCATGTTAGGGACGTATGTCAATCTTTCAGTTTTTACTTCAATACCCCACTGGGAATGTGTATATTGCTTGTCTTGTTGGTGTATACCATCGAATTACCTGAGCTTCAACTTCCGATACCAATTTTAAATGCAGATTTGCAGAAAGGATAAGAAGTTACTTTAAAAAATAAGGTTTTAATGTATTGTATTTCGATGATTCTTCTTGCACTTTTGACATCATGATCTATGTATTCTGCTGGTTTAAATCTACCTATAAAAATGTGCCGAATAAAGTTTTATATATCGATACCTACTGACTGTTTGGGTGTGTCATAGTGAGGAAAAAATTGCCTAAATGTGGTAATGTTGAAAAATAAGTTCACCCTAGCTGTTCCGAAGACGTCTTTCTTTTTGGACTGCTTTTTAGGTCTCCCGTACAGACAGCTTTAACCAACAGTTAGCAACAGTCCCATTGCTTCCAATATACACGAAGACCTACATTTACTATGCTTTTGCATCATTCAAACCAGTGCGGTTTTTAAAGCAGTATGTACTAAGTTGCACAATGTACACGTGTGTGGCACACAACTGCATGCACCATGCAGTGTGAAGGCATTTTTAATGGTATGTAAGGCAGGCATGCCATGGTGGAACCATCACAAAACCCACGCATTACCTGCGCCAAGGGATTCACTAGTTTATTGCCGAATAATGCAATGTAGCACAAATGTCATTTTATGCAAAAGAATAAGACAAGGTCAGTGCAGGTGCAAAATCCGGGTTAACATCACAAGCGCTATATAAATGATCAGAAGACAACAGTCAACACACAGGAATATCACCTGGAAATACTGATCCTGACACAGTCATTCCTGGCAACAACTTGGGCAGAGAGGACGTCAAAAAAGTAGTGGATCTTCAGGGAGAGTGAGACTCCTTGACTGGAGAGAGCTGAGGACATCATCATGTTTTGTGGACTTTATAAGAGCAATGTCAATTGTTTGTTCACAAAATAAGTTCAGGATGGAGCCCGCCATAGCTAGGTCAGTTTTGGCAGTACTACACCTATTTGCCTCTTTGTCATTCCAGATCACATACACCAAAGTGGCAAGTTTATGACAGGGTTTACTCTCTGCATTCCTTCTGTCTGTCCTGAATCCCATCTTCAAATTGACAAAGAGGACATACGCTTTCAAAACCTAGACAGGAACAGATATGATTCTATTCTCTCCATAGATAAATGAGGCACATGCTCACGCGATTCGGAAGCATTTTAAAAGCCTGCCATCAAAACAGAATATTTCTAAATTACTTGTGAAGTGATAAGCAGTGTGCCTTTGGTTCCTTTCACTGCATTGGCATCTAGGTGTTAGGCTCCAGATGGGTCTAAGCCATGCTGATCATCCTTTAAATCAGACCTTTGTTTTAGACCCAGCTGGAAGTGAAAATAAGAAAGCCCCCTCACTGCCTCCAGGTAGATGCCCTGAACAGAAAGCAGTCAATGTGGAGACTCTGCTGAATAGTGCCTCGGTGTTGGGAAATTACACCAGGACAAACTCAGCATACTTCACTGGGCCGGACAGATCCCAAATCTGGCTCAGAAATAGGCCGGAACTGTGGTCCTGTGGGATTACCCTCTTTTACTGCATTGCTTTTGGCTAAATACAGCAGTAGCATACAGGTAAATAGTCCAGATTCCTCTGTAATGAGGGCACATGCAGTGGCTATCCGCCTGTCTTCGACCAACTGGAGAGGATAAGGTGTGCTCCGGGAGTAGGTAGAGAGAGTCAGGCCAGGTGAGCGGTAGCAAAAGTCCAGGGGAGAATTGACGGGTCTGGCAGCCACTCTTTGGTCAGCTGGACTTTAGCTGCTTTACTCAATAATCTGCTCAGAAAACCAGGGCCCATATTATGTTTAGGGTGCACTGTGCCAGTGTGCACCTTGGCACACCTTTTAAAAGTGTGCATGGTGCAGACTGAGATAGTGCATAATATTCTCATGAATGCAAACTCTCTGCTGAACTGGGGGCAGCACATTCAGCTCCTTCCAAACCGCTCCATGTTTTACAGTACAGGCGGCAGCCTCCAGCACTTGAACTGAGGGGAGAGACCCTCTGCAGGTAGTGACTGGGGGGTGGTCTAGGGGGTTCCATGGAACCTCCTACCACCCCTCCAGAAGGCTGCCTGGGGGACACATAGTGCAGCACTCTGTGTAGCACTGCCCATGAGCCTCCTAAGGGGCCATGCCCCCATGCTGATGAGGGACTGACCTCTGAAGACAGCGCTGGCACAAATGTGGCAGCAGCACTTACAGCATTAAACTGGGGATGCCCATTGCGCAGCCAGAGCACTGTAAGTAATACAGCCCCACGAAATCCCACCTCCATAGGTGAAAGTGTCACTGATGCAGTTGACATGTTGTTGGACATGTGGAAGATCACAGTAGAGCTTAGAGCAGCGTCCCGTTTCTCTCACAACGAGGAGGAGTCCCTGCTTTACTTTTCAGGCATAGTAGGGCTCGGGACCTAACTGCCTCTTGTACGCATTTCATGTAGCATTTCATATTGCCTGGAAGGGCCTGGAGATGTAGGGTGTTCTTCTAGCACTTCACGCTTCACCCTCGGGTGAGCCGGTTCTTCACTGCTTGCAGGCAGCAGACATGATTTCCTCTCTTGGGAAGTGGGGGTGAGTTTCTAAGAGCGAGATGGAAGTTGTGTCAAGCCCCATTCAACATCATTACCCTGTCTTGTTGAAGCTGGAGGCAGGGCTATATCCCAAAGGACAGCCTTTCGTTCTTCAAGGGCAGTACATATAAGCAGGTGCAGGTCATCTCCTGGTTGATTGCGAGCCTCCGCGAGATAGGTCCATTTCTGAACTAGGACTATTTTGACACATTATTTCCTTCCCGAACACCATGGAAACACCATAGAAGGGAGGCCTGAAAAAAAGGGACAATAAAGACCAGAGATGCAGCGCCGGAATCCCAAACAATTCCCAAGCATGCATCATTTGATCCCAGGGCAGCAGGTGGGATTGTTTCTGGTCGTCATTGCAGTTATATTTTTGTGGTTCTAGGCTCGCATTATGGTAAAGTAACTGCACGGACAGTGAGTGCGGGCCAGTAAGTGGAACGAGGGCACACGTGCCCAGCTTCTTTTTACTATCAGTCACCAGATTGGTGATACTCGTGAATCGATATGGGTCGGTAAGCCTAGCGACTTCCATTAGAGGATAGAGGGGTCCTGAGATGTGTCACAGATGGGTTACAGGGAACTTTACATAAGAACAGTCACAATACGTGAAGAGTTGAGGTATGCTACGTTAATTTGCAATAAGGACATGTCACAAGGAGAGAGTTACAATCAGCAAGAAGGGCACTTGTGTATGCATTGCTCTTCATAAGGGTTCTGTGCTCATCGAGACGCTGCAATTCCTTTCTAAGCTTACCTAGCACCAGCTTGTCCTTTATTGGAATGTCTGTGACAAACCTGGCCTTTTTGTGTTTTCCGCCACTTAAAAGTCTTGAAATTATGATTTAGTACAGTTTGGTGGACTTTGACCTTTGAATTTCTTTAACTGCTGGATAGCGGATGTGAATTTTGTGTGATTTTGGACTTTGTGTTGTTGTTAAACTTAATTTCAGCTATGATTTTGATCCTTAATATTTATCTCAAGTGAATGTTTGTTAGTGTCCTCTGCCTCTATTTTTCACTTTGTCTAGCTGTTTGATGATGCAGAATAGTTTATACCACTGAGCAACATAGGTTCTTCACAAGTAGTTTGAAGTACATAAAGTCCCAAACATAACTCACAACGGTTAAGACTTATTTTCAGGCCTGGCTATAGACAGCATTAGAAATATTTAGACTTATGTTATCAGTTGATGCAATACGAGGTCAGAGAGCGAGAGAGAGAGAGTGCCTTAGGACAACTATTGGGTTCTTCCACACAGCAGGTAAGACTCGTAGGCAGAAGCTCATCAGAGTAGTTTTATTTTCCGTTCCACAGACAGCACAAACAACATCGCCTCCATAAGCTCCCAGCGTCAGCTCCAACTGACTTCCCCTGAAATTCCTCACCAGATCTCCTGTTGTACATTCTATAAGCTACATTCTAAACTCAACACATTCTCCCCCTTGTGTAACCACACACCAACCTAGTCATACAACACATACTCACCAGTCTCAAATAACACATAGCACAAAACCCAGGACAACTCAGAATGAGTCCACAACAACATAGAACACAGAACTAACACCCCTTAAGCCCCCAAAACCACAAATTTAACCCGACCCAAAACACTTAAAAACAACTCAACATATTTATTTTAAGACACAATCTTCAAAATAATGCTGAAGTCACTTGTCTCCTGCCTTCCCTTGAGGAGACCTGTCTCATACTTTCCCTTGATGAGACCATACCTTCCGCTGTGTTATCCATACTGCATCTGCCACCCACTGTTTCCTCAGCTTTGGTAAGCATATCACCAGCTGCTCTCATACAGTGTTCTCTACTGGGTGCACATCCTGTCTGGAAGCATTCTGATCCACCAAACGCCACCCCTCAAGAGTTTGATGGTACTCTCCCTCATCATACTTTGGGAATTAATTATTTTAATCTTTAATTAAAACCACATTTCTGTTGCTCCACAATTTAGCTTTTTCTACTTGCACCGCATGTTTTGAGACCTTGATAATTCTTGTCTTTGGTAAAAACTCCGAATTTCCCTTCATATTACCAAGTGGCATTTTCACTTTTATTACATCACCCACTTGAAAACATACTTCTCTCACCTTCCTGCTTACTTCATATGTCAACTTGCTTTTCAACTGAGCATTCTCCACCAAATCTGGCAGTCTGTCTTTACTATGCGTTTGCTTTAACACCCAAATAGGACTCAATTTGCATTTACCACAAGATGCTTTCAATAGCGCAAAAGGTGGAACTCCTGTGAGGGAGTGTGGTGTATTATGAGAATTCAGCAATTTTTCTTAGTCTGCATCACTCACACTCTCTCATGCAGTGAAGGCTAACTGAAGTGTCTCTTTTAGCATTCTTTTCACCACTTCTACTATTCTGTTTCCTTGAGGACTGTGCAAAGCAACAGTCAAGCGCTTGACTCCATAAGACTTCAAAAATGTTTGCATTGTGTGCAACTTAAACTAGACTCCATTGTTCATTGACAAGACTGTGGGGACTCACTTTCTGCAAAACATTTTTTTCAACAATCCTGTGACAGTGGATGAGGTGGGTTCTTTAAAAAATGTACATTCCACTCATTTAGAATGATAGTCTACCAATACCAAAGAGTACCTCCTCCTCACATCTAGATTATGCATAGGACCAACAAAATCTAAACCAAATTTCTCTCAAAACCATCAGGAAACTTAAAAGGATGAAGGAGAGTATTTTGCAGCCTGACTGACTTATCTGCTGCTTGGCAACTCACACATCTTGCTATACTCAGCTCCACTTCGGTGTTCATGCCAGGCCACCAGTAATACATAGGCAACCGTTTTTTGTCCCCATCATGCCAAGATGATCTTGATGTGCAAAGTTGAGCAACCTAGGTCTCAACTCAAGTGGAGGGATCATCAAATTACCTTTTAAAATTGCATCATCCTCAATAGTCAATTTGTCGTAAATTTGTAAAAAAGGCTGAAGGTCCTTGTTCACATTCCTTTCTTCAGGCCACCCTCTAACAATGAGGTCCTTGATTATCTTTTGACATTCATCTCATTCAGAATAAACTTTCCTTTCTTGTTCACCAGTCACTGTCTCCAGTACTACCAGCCCATCCATCAACCAAAACACACACTCCACACCCTCTTCTTGCATTTTATTGTCATTATTTACTGTGGGACACCGTCATGGAAAATTTGCCTGGGAGTTTTTCCCTCCTAAATCAAACTCAAGCATTCTTGACAACAGTTTCAACGATTTTTGGCTAATCCTATTATGAGCATTTGTTGACATTACAAACACTAAAGGTCAGTTACCAGGATAAATCTCCTTCCCCATACAAATGTCTCAAAATATTTAGTATCCCAGACACACGCTAACACCTCCCTCTCAGTTGTGCAGTATTTATGCTCAGTTGTAGAGAGAAACCTTGAGGCAAAGGCAATTGTGTGTTATTTTCGTTCAGTCATTTGAGTGAGTACTGCCCCAAGTCTAACCCCACTTACATCCACTGTTACTATAGACTGGATGTTGTTTCTGAAAGCATGTGAAGCGGGTACTGCCACTATAAGCTTTTTCAAACTGACAAATGCTCCTCCTCTTCAGACCTGACCCACGCAAAATGTTCTCCTTTCCTAAGCAATGTCCTAAAGGGCTCAATTTGAAGTGCAAAATTATCTATGTACATTGAGTAATGCTCACATATTCCAAGAAAGGATCTTAATTGATTCTTGTTCTGTGGTCTAGGTCTCTTGTTAATGGCCTTCATGAAATCAGCCTTAGCTGTATCCCTTCTCCAGAAATATGGTGCCCCAGATAATCTAAGCTGTCTACCAAATAAATATTTTCCCTTTTTACTGTAAAGCCATGTTTCTCTAAAAAGTTCAACCCATCATTCAGCACACACAAATGCTCCTTTGTATCACTTGTGAAGATCAGAATTTCATCCTTATATGAAAAGAGATTCTTATTGTCCCCTAACAATCTGAACATCAGTTTCTGGAACACTGAGGCTGCTGAAGCTAGATCAAACGGCATTGTTAGGAACATGAAAGCTCCAAACGATGTGTTGAACACTGTTGAATAGTTCAATTCCTTGGCCAACTCCACCTGATGGCAAGCTGCTCTGAAGTCTAGACACAAAAAAATGTTGGCACCCCCCCCAACTGAGCCAACATCTCCTGAATTTTAGGTATTGGGAAACAATTACTCTGGATGTTCTTGTTGAAAGAGCTACACAAAGTCTAATGTCTCCTGTTTTCTAATTTGTTACTACAATAGGAGATACCCTTTGTGATGAATCAATGGGTTCAATGATCTTGTCTTTGCATAGTTTATCCAAATGTTGTTTCAACAGGCAATGAACACTTAAAAGTACAGTCCTCAGTTTGTGAATAATGGGAATGACATACTTTTTCAGAATGATTTTATGTTTGTATCCCTGTGCCAAACCCATCTTGTCTTCAAACAGTGACTCCTGATTACTTACCACCTGCTGAAATGTTTGTGAATATGCAGGTATTGCCAATATGCTGGCGTACCTACCAATGAGATAGGACACATGGTACCGGGTCTTAGCACCATGCCAAACTTGCCTTCATCCTTCTATCCTTAGATATTGTAACCTTTTTTGGTGACACATACCTTGGTTAAAATCGACCTGTCTTTGAAATGGACCTTCTCAGAAAAAAGCTCATCATGTGTATTTCGTGTCCACAGTGGACATTCAATGGCGGTAAACCATTGGTGGTACATAACGCCGCGCTCAAAATACACACACTCAAAAAAACAACACCACATTGGACAATTCAAACTACACACACCTGACACTCATACACACACCACACCATCATGCATCCTGAGGGCCTGGCAGGAGTAGGAGGAGGACTGGTAAGACTGGAGTCTGGTAAGTCAATTCTATACTACTACTACCCCTCTATCTGCATGCCATCACATACCCCCACACTTACCCTCACTCCCATCACTCCACCACCTCCCACACACCCTACCATCACAACCCACTCATAACAATGCCAAGCCCTGCATGCCATACCAATGCAGGGACACCACTCACAGACCTGCATTATCACCTATCACTAAAGCATGCACACTAGAGAGAATCAGCTAACCCGCCACATAACAACTCACATAAGTAAAAGTTGCCAGGGCAATAAAAACCATATAGGGCAACCCACCCATGCACAATTTGTCACACACAGAAACTATAACACTGCCAGCACTATCCAGTCCCCCCACAGGAGAGGCCCACAGCGATGACAATGACTCTGCTCGCCTGGATCTGGATGACCAACCTGGCCCATCAGGGACCTCCAGACAGTTGTTTACCCAGGCACAGTCACACACCACCACAGAGCCTCCCCCGTCAGCAAACACCACCACAGCACCCACCCAGCGTGCCTATACCTCTGTCCCCAGGACACGTCAATCAGCAGTGTCCCCCCCACTACAGGGAGCTCAGGGCGCACCTCAAACCCAAGACAATCAGGGACCTCTGGGTCAGTGGCAGTAGGCACACGGTTCAGGGGACAGAGGCACAGGACAACAGGTCAGCAGACAGACACCTCCTACAACCACTCCCTCTTCCTCCACTTCCAAACCTTCTTCCTCTTCCCGCCCCAATGTCCCTAAGCAGCTTTCCCTCTCCACCATTGACCTCTTCCCTACCCCTCCTCCCCGTCCTGCACGTCTGGCCAGGGTGGGTAAAACCCAGGCAAGCACCTCAGCCACACAGTCCACGGGCCCAGTAGTCTCCACAGCAATTCGTGGTGGGAAAGGATCCCGGGCACCAGGCAGCCACACGGAAAGGGTGCCTTCCCCAAGTGCTGCCAGGAAGGGCAAGGAGCCCTCCCCAGCTGCTGCCATGAATGTCAAGGTGCCACCCTCAGCTGGTGCCAGGAAGGGCAAAGAGCAATCCCCAGCTGCTGCCAGGAAGGGCATGAAGCAATCTCCAGCTGCAGTCAGGAAGGGCGGCAAGGAGCAATCCCCAGCTGCAGCCAGGAAAGGCAAGGAGCAGTCCCCAACTGCTGCCAGGAAGAGCAAGGAGCATCCCCAGCTGCTGCCAGGAAGGGCAAGGAGCAGTCCCCAGCTGCTGCCAGGCAGGGCAAGGGGCCTGCACCAGCAGGCAGAAAGAACAAGGGGCCTGGTGCTGGGACTCAGTCGGAGCCCCCACCACCAACCATGGTGGTGCAGCCATCCGAGGCTGCAGGGGATGGGCTGGAGCTTCACCCCACCACCACCAGCAGCAGCACCAGCAGGGGGCATCTGTCCGAGGCTGCAGGGGATGGGCTGGAGCTTCCCCCACCACCAACAGCACCAGCACCACCACAGGCAGTGGGCAGCTGTCTGAGGCTGCAGGAGATGGGCTAGAGGCTCCCCCACCACCACCACCAGAAGCACCAGTACCACAACCAGCACCACCACCAGCAGTGGGCAGCCGTCCGATGCTGCAGGGGATGGGCTGGAGCTGCCCCCCACCACCACCAGCAGCAGCACCAGGACCACCACCAGCACCACCACCAGCAGTGGGCAGCTGTCCGAGGCTGCAGGGGATAGGCTGGAGCCTCCCCTCACCACCAGCAGCAGCATCAGCCGCACCACCACTGAGCAGCCGTCACCGCCGGCGGACAGTGTGTAGTCCTGCGTCCATGGGCTGCTGTGCGGCCTTTACCATGCAAATCCTGTGGGTATGACACCCACCTGAGAGACTGTGACCTCACCAAGATATGAATCACAGGGCTCAATGCCCCTTCCAGAACCAGTAGGTAAGACACCCACTCACCCCATCCTCCCCAGGATGAAGATCACAGGGCACAATGCCCCCTCCAGAACTACTGGGGAAGCCACCCACTCATCCCATCCTCCCAGGATGAAGATCACAGGGCACGATGCCCCCTCCAGAACCTGTGGGAAAGTCACCCACTAGAGAGACTGTGGCCTTGCACTCCCCAGGACCAAGCAGTGGGCAAGTCACCCACTTGAGAGACTGTGGCCTTGCACTCCCAAGGACAACGCAGTGGACATATCACCCACTTGAGAGACTGTGGCCTTGCACTCCCCAGGACCAAGCAGTGGGCAAGTCACTCACCTGAGAGACTGTGGCCTTGCACTGCCCAGGACCAAGCACAGGGCATGTTGCCCCCTCCAGGACCAGTGGTGTTGTTCCATCTGCAGGCTGAGGTGCCCCCCGTTTCCCATCCCACTGAGGTGCCTGCATATTTTCGAAATGATGCCCCTGCAGTGTTTTCTCCGTGTTGTTGCAGGAGTCAAGTGGGGCCTTGGACTTTGTAATGTGGCCCTGTGGCCCATGCACATTGAGGACTGGGTAGTGTCCCTTGATTTGTACATATGTATATACTTTTAGATTGAATGTATGTATTTCTACTTTATTTATATTATTACACTCACTTTCATCTATTCCTGTGGTCCTTGCATTATTCCTGAGGGGTACGGTGTAAATATGTTATGTTACAGCATCTGCTTGTGTGTATGGTGCTGGGGGTGTTGCGTGGTGCGTGTGTGTGTCACTCTCTTTTTCTTCTCTCCCTCCCCTGTGTGCTAGGTGGCTGTAATCACTGTGGTCGTCTTTGCCGTCATTGGTGTTTGTGGTGGAGCAGGACGTAGAAAATCATGGGGAAGATCTGCAGTTCAGGCTCCATGGCAGCGTGGTTCTTCCCTGAGTCTCCAATGGTGAGTCGTTTCCCTTCTGTGCAGTGTTTCCGCCAAGCTTTTGATGTTGTTGGTACTGCCCCGGAAAAGGTGGCGGATTGGGCTGTCATAATACAGTGGGCGGAACATTGGCTTCTGCCTGGCTGTAGGTGGCTACCGCCATGGTGCCTGTTGATTCCGCCATGGCGGTCGGTGTGGTAAAGTGGCTGTCTGTCTGAGCTCTTTCCGCCATGGTCATAATCTGGCAGAATTTACTGTCAGCCTGTTGGCGGTATTACCGCCAATTTATCACCAACCGCCAGGGTTGTAATGAGGGCCTATGTGTGTTTTGTTAACAAGTATATTAATGCATTATATTTCTTGTGTTAGCATAACTAGGCCTGCAGACCTTGTATTTGCAATAATGTAAAAGTTATAAAATATTCTTCTTTTTCCCCAATGCTGGGGAGTGCAAGGTCACAGTCTCTGAGGTGGGGAACTCACCCACTGGTTCTGGAGGGGGCACCGTGCCCATTTCCCAATGCTTGGAAGTGCAGGGTCACAGCCTCTGAGGTGGGGAAGTCGCCCACTGCTTCTGGAGGGGGCTCCATGCCCATTTCCCAATGCTGGGGAGTGCAAGGTCACAGTCTCTGAGGTGGGGAACTCATCCACTGCTTCTGGAGGGGGCTTCATGCCCATTTACCAATTCTGGGGGGAGTGCAAGGTCACAGTCTCTGAGGTGGAGAACTCACCCACTGCTCCTGGAGGGGGCTCCATGCCCATTTCCCAATGCTGGAGAGTGCAAGGTCACAGTCTCTGAGATGGGGAACTCGCCCACTGCTTCTGGAGGGGTCTCCTTGTACAACAGTCACTGGAGGGTGGCCTACATTCCCCCTGCTGGAGGTGAGGGCTGCATTGTCTCTGCTGGGGAAGGTGTCCCCTGGGCAGCCTCTGCTGAAGGTGAGGGCTGTATTCTCTCTGCTGGGGGAGGTGTCCCCTTGGCAGCCTCTGCTGGAGGTGAGGGCTGCATTGTCTCTGCTGGGGGAGGTGCCCCCTGGGCAGCCTCTGCTGGAGGTGAGGGCTGCTGTGTCTCAGCTGGAGGTGAGGGCTGGTGTGTCTCAGCTGAAGGTGAGGGCTTCTTGCCTTTCATTGCTGGTTGAGTGGGAACTATTCCTGTCATTGGTGGGTGAGTGGGAATCACTCCTGTCGTTGATGGTTGAGTGGGAAACTTTCCCTTCCTGGCTGGTGGAATGGGATCCTTCCCTTTCCTGGCTGGTGAAGTGGGATCCTTCCCTTTCCTGGCTGTTGGAGTGGGATCCTTCACTTTCTTGTCTCCACGACTAGGAGGTGCCTCAACGATTCCTGTGGGCTGTTTGACTGAGGTGCTGGGCTGGATCATTGGGACCCTGCTCTTAATGGCAGGATGGGGGGGTGGAGGGTGAAGGAAGAGGTCAAGTTGGGCAAGGAAAAGCTTCTTAGGGATGGTGGGGCGGGATGAGGGAGGAGGGATGGGAGTGGAGGTTGAGGGAGTGGTTGTTGGAGGAGTACGTCTGCTTGACTTGGGTGCAGGTGCATGGGCAGTGTGCTGATGTGAGGTGGATGGCTGTTGAGTGTCTGAGTGCCTGCATTTTTGTCCCTTAGGAGGGGGGGTAGACAGGGTGGGAGAGGGCACAGGGGACGCATGGAGAAGTGGAGAAGTGTGGCACAATGGTTAGAGCTGCAGATCCTGATGCAGAGATCTGGCCGGTACCAGGGTTGAAGTCTCGCCTCAGCAGGTCTTGGGCTCAATTCCCTTGGACCAGATAATTCTCGCCTCGGTGCCTAATCTAATTAATGGGTCCCACTCTGTAACTCTGGGCAATAGCTTGCTTAATCTCCACAACGGCCCCAACAGCGCTTGGATGAATGGCTTCACCCTGGGGGTGCCCAAGAGTGGGCACCTCACAGGGAAAAGCCAGGAGGGGTTCCACAGCAGTATGCGTACAGCACCTTGAGACCCTAACGGGTGAGTAGTGCGCTATACAAGTGCGAAGTTTACAGTTTACAGTTTACGCATAGATGGATGTTGTGGAGGTGTCTGCTAGTGAGGTGTGTGTGCTGCTTGGTGTGGTGATGAGGGTGCTGGCTGTTGAAGAAGTACATGCATGTGTGAGTGCGGATGTGACTGTGAGAGAGGAGGAGGAGGGGGAGACAGTGGAGGCAGTGGATGTTGTTGTGTGTGCAACTGTCCGTTGTTTGTGTGAGTGCTTATGGCCTAAAGTGTGCTGCCTCTGCTAGACTGTGCTACTCTTGTCTGATGTTTTGTGTGCATGCTTGTCTGTATGTGTGCATGGGATGGGTTGGGGTTGAGGAGACTGGGACTGGGAAGTGGTAGTTGGAGGGAGGACGGTAGAAACATGGTCAATGGCTGCCATCAGAGAGGAAGCCAGAGCCTGGAATGATCTCTGTTGGGCCGCCAATCCACCGTGGATGCCCTCCAGGAATGCATTGCATTGCTGCATCAGGGATGCCAGCCCCTGGATGGCATTCACTATGGTTGACTGCCCTACAGGGATGGTTCTCAGGAGGTCAATAGCCTCCTCACTCAGAGCAGCAGGGCTCACTGGGGCGGTGCCGGAGGTACCTGGGGCGAAGGAGATGCTCACCCTCTTGGGTGAGCGGGCACGGGCAACTTGATGACGGGCAGCTGGGAGGGGGGTTCTGGTACGGGGGATGGCAGCTGTACCTGGAGCTGGGGTGGTCCCAGAGGTGTCCATCACCACCAGGGAGCTCCCATCGGAGGAGGAATCAGAGTCAGTGTTGTCACTTCCTGTCTCTGCCATGGTGCTCCCCTTGCCCTCCGTCCCACTGGTTCCCTCGGCGTTGGTGGACTCTGCCTCCTGGGTCCTGTGGGATGCAGCTCCCTCAGTCACCAGTGCCCCTGCTCCTCCACCAGAGGATGCTAATGCACACATGGACAGGATGACAGAAGAAAAAAGGGGGGAGAGAGAGAAAGGGAAAACTGGGTCAATTACAGCACCAACACCACAGTTGGCATACACATTACCATCACACACAGGGTTCAGGATTGAGCACTATGCACCACACTGGCAATCAATTGGCTAGGTGCCACAGCAAGATGAGGGCCAAACACCGCCAACTGAAGCCCTCCTGGGACCCACTAAGCTCTGTCTGACATGGAATACAGCCTAGTTAGGTTACCTGAATTTGCTATACACCCATTACCCTTGAGCTGGGTCACGTTGCAATGTCTGACCAGGCATTAAGGGGCACCCACTGACTCACACCCACCACCCGGATTCCATGCCACCTACCAATGATTATGGTTACGCCCACTGTACTCACCCCCTTGTGGCTGCTGTGATGCCCTCAAGCGCCCATCCAACTCTGGGTAGGCTAACACCAGTATGTGGGCCATCAGGGGGGTCAGGGTCCAACAGGCACCCCTCCCTCGTTGGGAGTCCATCCCCAGCTGGGCCTCCACAGTCTTCTGTGCCCAGCGTCTCAGATCCTCCGACCTTTTTCTACAGTGGGTGTGCCACCATGTGTAGACCCCCAGGGTCCACACGTCCTTGGCGATGGCACGCCAAAATCCCTTCTTCCGATGGGCGCTGACCTGCATAGGTAATACAGATGGAAGGACATCATTACACGTACAATCCAGCATGTCACACATATGGCCCACAAATCCCATTTCCATCTCCATTGGCACACACATCACCCAGCGCCCACCATATACACTATCAACAGACATACCACCCCCCCAAATGACACGATGCTTGCGCACATATCTCCATGCAACCTTGCCACATGCATAGTGTCTGGGTGTGCTCACCTGTGGATCTGGAGGCCCATACAGCACTCCATATTGGGGTAGGACCCCTTTCACCAAACGCTCCAGCTCCTCCGAAGTGAAGGCAGTGTCCCTTTCCCCAGTCACACGGGCCATGGTAGGTTCCAGACACAGGTCACAGCTGCACATGCAGTTGAAAGTCAGGAATCAAGTGAGGATTTAGATAGAAAATGGCGGTCACGTCCACGGTGGTGTACACCGTCACCGCCGCTGCTGATCTCCATTGACACTGTACTCCATAGAGCCCCATATTAGCCAATGAGATATTGCACGGTGCTGCGAGACTGCCTTTCACAACGACGCCCGACGTCGGCGGAGTTACCTCACTTCCACCTGTCCCTAGATACAGGACAGGCGGTCGCCATTTAATGGTGGTGGACAGCATTCTGATAATCCATAACTGCATCATTGCTGATGATTGCACATACATTGCCATTCCCACTGTCCCATCACATTAATGCTCTATGTACACTGAGGTGGTGGTTCCACTGTTCAAATTGTGACAGCCTAGTTACTCTTGTGTCCCTTAGTTTCCTACCACTGCAGATTAATAGGAGGAGGAGACAAGCCCCCATGTAGAGACCCCTTGTGGACTTGACTACCCTGGAGGACAGGCACATAATACTCAACTATAGACTGGACAGGCCCACAATCACAGAGCTGTGTGCCCAATTGGAGCCTGATCTGATATCAGCTATCCGTCATCCCACTGGGACCCCCCCGCTTGTGCTAGTCCAATCAGTGCTCCATTTCCTGGCAGCTGGTTCTTTCCAAGTGGCAGTGGGCTTGGCAGCAGGAATGTCACACCCAATGTTCTCAATCGTGCTGGCAAGGGTTCTGCCTGCCTTGGTCAAAAACATGTTCAGCTACATTGCTTTCCCCCGGGTGGATGGTTTGGCCACTGTGAAGGCAGGATTCTACGAAATGGGACATATACCCAATATCATTAGGGCGACTGACGGAACACATATTGCATGTGCCCCCTGCCAGAATGAACAGGTGTTTAGGAATTAGAAGAGTTTCCACTCACTCAATGTGCAAATGGTGTGCCTGGTGGACCAGTACATCTCCCATTTCACTGCTAACTATCCTGGGTTGGTGCATGACGCATTTGTTCTGAGGAATAGCAGCATCCCAAATGTGATGGCATAAGTACAGAGGCACAGAGTATGGCTAATATGTGAGCCTGTGTGCTCACCCAGTGTATGTCAGTGTATGCCTTCTGGTGTTAACCCCATACCATTGTGTAAGGCTAATGTTTGTCCCTCAATACTTGCTGGTGACTCAGGCTACCCAAACCTATCATAGCTCCTAACCCCTGTGAGGAATGCCAGGACATGGGCTGAGAATCATTACAATGATGCACATGGGCGAACCAGGAGGATTATCAAAAGGACCTTCAGCCTCCTGAAGGCCAGGTTCAGATGCCTGCATCTGACAGATGGATCCCTGCACTACTCACCCGAGAAGGTCTGCCAGATAGTAGTGTCATGCTGCATGTTGCACAATCTGGCCCTCAGATGACATGTGCCTTATCTGGAGAAGGAGGAGACTGGAAATGCCCCGGTGGCAGCAGTGGACCCTGAGGACAGTGAGAATGAGGAGGCAGCGGATGAGGATTTGGACAACAGAACATCAGTTATACATCAATACTTCCAATGACACACAGGTGAGACAGTGGAACTGACCATTCCTCTGACTATTCTTTTATGTGTGTGGCTGTAGCAGGATGGTATTCACTTCCTTTGCATCTCAACTTACTGTCACCTATGGCTTCTCATTTAGCAGATGTTGTTGATATTACAACAGTGTACTGATGTGATGACTACAGACAGCTACAGGTCATTAGTTGTATGCTATAACAGTTTTCAGATAATTTGCACATGATGTGACCGTTTCCATCAATGCACATTTCCATCACATAAAACACTATCAGTCAAGTTGTGTTCAAGGGTGTTTATTGTAGTGCAAATAATTGAAGGGAAAGTGCAATGGAATGAGGTGATGGTAGAGGAAAGTCCAGGGTATGGTTCCATTCTGTTTGTAGCACAGGTCCAGTGTCCAGGGGCCATAGGAAGGGGAGCAAAGGCAGTTCAAAGTGGACAAGGTGACAGTGTGGGACACAATGGGGTCAATCAGGAGGGTCTAATTTCCTGGCAGTGGTTTGGTCTTGGCAAGTCTCTCTGGCTTCTGTCTGGGTTGCAGGGACCGTTTGCATGGTGGTTCACCTTCTGCAGGGTGAGGGGTGCTGGTGGCTTGTGGGTCCTGTGGCAGGGCCTCCTGCCCACTAGCTGCAGCGGAAGTGGAGAGCTGGTGAGTAGGCTGGCTAGTGGTAGGGGCCCACTGGTGTGCTGTCCATTTCCTCATGATGTTGGCCATGTCTGTCAGCACCCCTGCTATGGAGATCATGGCGGTGTTGAGGGCCTGCAAATCCTCCCTGATCTCTTGATGGTGTTCCTCCTGCAGCCGCTTGTTCTCCTGCATGTTGCTAAGGATCTGGCCCACCTTGTCCTGGGATTGTTGGTAAGTTTTCAGGACATTAATGAGTGCCTCCTGGAGAGTCGGTTCCCTGGGCCTGTCCTCCCCCTGATGCACAGCGGTCCTCCCAGTGTCCCTGTTCCCCTGTGCCTCTGTCCCCTGAACGTTGTGCCAACTGGCACTGACCCCATTACCCTGATTGTCTTGGGTGTGAGGTGTGGACTGGGGTCCATGTACAGGTGGGTACACTGCTGATTGACGTGTCCTGGGGACAGAGGTGTGGGGACATTGGGTGGATGCTGTGGTGTTGGATACTGATAGGGGAGGCTCTGTGGTGGACTGTGATTGGGCTGGGGTGGCTGACTGACCAGTGGTCCCTGTTGGGCCAGGTAGTTCATCCAGAACCAGAAGTCCAGAGTTACTGTCATCACTGGGGGCATATTCTGTTGGGGGACTGGTTAGACATGACTCTTCCTCTCCGCTGACATTGGCTGGGGCACCTGTGGGGATGTAAGTGATGTATTATGCCTCATGTCTGTGACAAAGTGTACATCCCTGGCTTCCCCTCTATCGTTGCTGTTGCCCTGCCACAGTTGTTTGTGTATGGTGATGTATTGTGGGTTTGTTAGTTCTCCATGCTGTGCATGCTTTTGTGATGGGTGTCCATGCAGGGCTGGGAAGGCTGTCCATGCATTGGTATAGCATGCAGGGCTAGACACTGGGGTTAGTCATATGTGTAGATGCAGTATGTGGGATGGAGTAGAGTGATGGGAGTGAGGGTGAGGGGGTGTGATGGCATGCAGGTATGGGGGGTGATGAGTAGTAAATATCGACTCACCAGTGTCCAGTCCTCCGGCTGCTCCAGTGAGTCCTTCTGGATGCAATATTGCCAAGACTTGCTCCTCCCATGCTGTGATCTGTGGGTGAGGAGGTGGGGTTCAACCGCCAGTCCTCTGTTTGGCGAGCTGGTGCCTTGCTGCCACGAAACATTCCTTCCTCCGTAGGTCGTTCCACCTCTTCCTGATTTCATCCCTTGTTCTTGGATGTGAGACTGTTGACACTATTAGGATTTAATATGACTCCCAAAGCTCCTTGGTCCTTACACCCTAAGACAGAAGGTCCTTTCTCCGCCATTAACAAGGTACCAGGTGCCTTCCTGCTTTTGAACTCACACATCAACTCCACTGAACCCACCATGGGAATTTTTTCTCCTGTAAAGGTAACAGGTTGCACACACCAGAGTGACAGAACACTTCCATATGAATCACCATTTCTTTTCCCCAAACTTCATTACTGATAAGTGTGAAAGGTGACCCAGAATCTGCCACTACTTGTATCTGGATACCACCAATTTTGATATCACAGACTGGCTTGCTACGTAGTTAATAGGTACCCAAAATGAAATTGTCTAAACTTAGAATGCAATCACCCTCATCAGAGTCACATCCATCAGTATGGCATCCTTGTTCACAATCAACACTTTTTACAGTAGATTAATTAATCTTCTTTCTGAACACCTTAGCGAAATGCCCTACAATCCCACAAAAGGCACATTTCGACTTGGACGCTGGGAAGCACTTGTCCCTCGCATAATGTCCTTTGTTACCACACCTATAACAGGTAACCTCCCCTTGATGATTTTCCTTGGTGCCCAATTTATGTGTAGCACCCTTATTACCCAAAAACATCCACGTCTTCACTTGCCCTCTGTTTTTTCTCCATTTGGGTGAATACTCTCTGTCCTTCAGGTCCCAAACAATGTAACAGAATGCGTTTTTTCCTAACACTAGAGAACACCTCTTCACTCTCATCTTCTATTGCAGCAATGTAATTTAAAAAATAGTCTTTCCAATCATTCCATTTCATATTAGGTTCCCCAGGCTTAGGTAGAAAGGGAACTGGAGGAGTGAGCGAAAACGATTGTGCACACATTTTCCTAAAAATGTAATATAATAAGATTACTTCCTTTAAACTGTAGAAAATTTTCACCAACAAAATAATTCTGAAAAAAATATAACCAAAAATATAGTTGATAGGTTATTTCCTGACTTAAATATGGCCACTTAATGTCTTAATATCAACTGCCTGACTTAAATATGGCCACCGTTTACAGTCTTTCCTCTGTTTCTTTTACTGTGATGCTGCATGGCTCCAGTATGGCCGCTGTTCCAGTCCTATGTTTGTTTCTATGACACTGAGAAGTACAACGTCACCACCTGCCGTGCGTGCACAATGGTCACTGAAGATCAAAAACAAAACAAAACACACGAATGAAGGTCCGATCTAAGACCTCGACCCGAATCTGCGTACCTCTCAACCTGGTAGCCTTGAGAAGTGCTGTTCGTCACACAGCTGTTTTTCCGTGAATGGCCCAGTAAAGATTGCCTGATAACCGCGTTCCTCAAATATTTTCCCTGACGCGTCTTCCCTTCAGAGACACATCAGGTGCATCAATCATACGGCCTCAACTTAATCACCTGCATGAGTCAAATGCGACAGTGTCAGTGGTGCCGCAAGCAAGCTCCCTGTTCAGTTCTTAAGCAAAACTGCATCTCTGTAGTCTGCGGTGGCTTCGGGGTTCAGCTCGTGCCAAATTATGTAATAAAGACTCCAACCAAGTACTGCGAAGAACGGCCGTTATTCCAAGTAAGTAAGCGTACATTTGTCTCCTACACCCGCTAACGGCAATCTCCCGTTTTCATTCCACATTCTTCCCCACATTCTATCCCCACAATTCTATTCCTAGTCGCGTGCTGGTGTCAAGCACGCAACTATAATACAACACCATCCAGCGAGGGAAACTGATCAGTCCCAAGCCCAGGAGCATCCCCCCATTCATATCAGAGAAGAAAGTAGAGTGTTCAGTTGTTGAAAGACAACCTGGGGGGCAAGAATCAAATGAATGCAGTAAAGGCACCACAGCAGAAGGCCCATTTTGGAAATAGCCACATGCCCATTAATGGGGAGTGGAAAGTATTCCTAAATTGAATGGAGGAGCTGAGGCCCTCGATCACCCTAAAGATATTGGCCCTCATCTTGACATTGGCGGTAAATCCCGCTTACTGCCGCGGTGACAGCCGGCAACATACCGCTGCAGTGGCGGATATCACTTCGTCATATTATGACACACACACCAATCTGACAGAATACTGCCACATACACAAATCCGCCAGCCCAAAGGTCAGTGTTAAAGTGTCAGTACCAACACCCATACCGTTACACCAACAATACAACGCCCACCACATTATGACCCACGATTCCCCACAGCGGACATTCAGTATCTTTGGAAGAACCAGGTACACTTTTAGAGGTAGAGTTGTTGGAAACATTCCCACAAGGCTTTTCTGGTAAAGTGGAGGAATTGTTGAAGTTCAAGCATAAAATTGTACTTAAAGATGGGGTTATCTCTTTTTCCCACAAAGTAAGAAACATACCCATAAGTGTAAGAGAAGCTGTTGTGAATGAATTGGATAGATTGGAGAGGGATGGTGTATTAGAGCCTATTGAGTGTGTAGAGTGGTTAGCACCCTTAGTGGTAGATCGTAAGGCCAATGGACATGTTAGGCTCTGTGTGGATTTGAGGGAGTTTAGCAAGTGCATTGTAATTTATAAATTCCCTCTACCCAAAATTGAAGAACTTTTAGCCAAATTAAAGGGGTGTCAATGGTTTTCCACCATAGATCTTAAGTAAGCGTACCATCAAATCTATTTACATCAGTCTAGTAAGAAATTGACATAATTTATAACAATTTTATGGGTGTTATAGATTTGTTCACATGCCTTTTGGTTTAGCTTCTGCAGCAGCAGTGTTCCAACGACTTATGCACAAGCTATTAGGAGGCATGGAGGGGTTACTTATTTCCAAGATGACATACTCATCATGGGGAAAGATAGGTGTGGTCATGATACAAGACTGATGTTGGTTATGGAAAGGCTGGCAGATAATGGGCTCACGGCTGAATTGAGGAAGTGCAAGTTTGCCAAAGAATCTGTTACGTATTTAGGACATGTTGTAAGTAAACAAGGCATCCTTCCAAAGGATAGTATCCTACCAGCGATTAGAGATGCCCCGGCTCCAAAGTCCAAAGACGATGTCAGATCCTTTTTAGGTTTAGTTGAATTCTATGCGAGATTTGTGAAACATTTTTCTACTAAGACCTATCAATTGAGACAACTGATAAGGGAGAGATAAGAATTTGGGTGGAATTTTGAGTTGGATGAAGATTTTGAGCAAATAAAAAAGAGAAATTTGTTCAGATCTTCCCTTGCATTGTCAGATAAGGGGTCTGAAAATTTCATTGCCTTTGCTTCACGTGCTTTATCCCCTTCTAAAGAGAAATTCTCTGTTATTGAAAAAGAAGTAGTGGCAGCTGTGTGGGGTAAGGAGAAATGTAGGCATTACTTGTGGGGAACAGATTTTGTATTGAGGACGGATCATAAACCTTTGGTGAAAGTTCAGACCTCACATGGCTTTACTAAGGCGACACCTCGCATAGCCAGATTATCATTACGATTATTGGATTATGTTTATGAAGTCAAATACCTTCCTGTCATAAGGAATAAGGTGGCAGAATACTTAAGCCGTTCTCCACTACCATTTCAAGCAATGGAAAGTTGCGAATGGAATGAGTATAGTGTTGCCATTGCTGATATTGTTGAAGATGATCAAGCTGAATGGGAGGGTAATGTCATTAATGAGGTGGAATGGATTTCTGCATATAAAAAGGATGAGGTTTTGCAAAAAATCATGGGGTGTGTCCATAATAGGTGGCCTTGCAAGAACAAATTGACTCAAAATCTTGTCAAATGGTGGGAGGTCAGGGATGAGTTGACCATTAACGGTGACAATTTTCTCATGAGAAGGGAAAAATGTTACCACCCGAAGTGCTTCATGAAAAGATTCCAGAAATAACACATGAAGGTCATCTAGGAATTGTTAAGTCAAAGAAAAGAGTGAAGATGTCATATTAGTGGCCTGGTATAGATGCATATGTGGAAAGTGTGGTGGTTAATTTTAGCATGTGTGCTAATGCAGAAAAATCCTTGAAAGTCTTTAGACCAGCTCTAGGGATGAATTCATGCTCAGAGAATCTGTGGGAGGATGTTGCAATTGATATTTTGGGTCCGATATCTAAATCCTTAGATAATAATTTTGACAAAACTAAATATGTCATAGTTTTGTTAGATCTTTATTCTAAGTGGCCTGAATACAAGGTGTGTGAGAAGTGTGACTCATCCTCTGTGATTTCCATTCTTTCGAGTGTGTTTTTGAGGGAAGGCATACCCAGATCTATTTTGAGTGACACTGGGCCTCATTTTGTGTCAGAGAAGTGGAAGGAGTTTCTATCTAGGAATAGTGTTAAAGAGAAACATACTCCTGTATATCATCCCGCAGGGAATGGTGCTGTGGAACACTTCAACCGGGTGATTATGGGTTATATTCAAGTGGCTGAAAAGGATTGGGAAAAGGAACATGCATACATGATGTGGGCTTATAGAATCACACCAACTGTTTCAGGATACAGTCCATTCAAAATATTAAGAGGCAGAGAACCGTTCACTAAAGATAACAGAGCGTGGTTAAAACTTAAGATTCAGAGTAAGTGGTCCCCTGCCATGGTCAAAAGTAATATTTTGAAAGCATGTGAAGCATATAAGAAATAATATGATCATAGTCACAAGGCTATGGAAGTCAAACTTAAACCGGGAGACTAGGTCAAGGTAAAATTAATGTGTAAAACATGTAAAGGAGACAGCAAATTCTCTGAACCACTCCAAGTAAAGAAAATGTTTAAGTATTCAGCGTTATTGAGTGATGGGAAGGTGTGGCATTGCAGGAAGTTGGCAAGTGTAGTGACAGGATGAAGAGTTCTGGTGTGAGTGCATGGGAAAAATCCTGTGCTAATTTAGATTTGTTTGGGTCAGAGGTGGAAAATAATTATCAGTGTAATAATGAACAACTGCAATCAGCACGAGAACATCATGGAAGGGATGTTAGATCGGCGCTCCCTTCAAGTTCCACATCCTCAGTAACCCAAATGAGTTGTCACCTGCACATAGAGCACAAGAACAAGTACCAAACCAGTCTTGTGCTAATAACCATATGGAATTGCTTCGAGTGGCTTCGTGTAATGTATGGGTAGTTGAATTGCCCCAAAAATTTCAGGATTTTGTGTTGGACTCATAATGGACAATTTTGTGTAATTTTAGGAACTGTAATTGTAGAGTTGAATTTAAGTTGTTATATATATTTGTTGTTATTAAAGGGAAGGGATGTGTTGTGTTATAGTCGCATGCTTGACACCAGCACGCGACTAGGAAAAGAATTGTGGGGATAGAATGTGGGGCAGAATGTGGAATGAAAACAGGAGATTGTCGTCAGCAGGTGTAGGAGACAAATGCATGCATACTTACTTGGAAAAAAGGCTATTCTTCGCAGTACTTGGTTGGAGTCTTTATTACAGATGGAAAGGCAGGGAGTTTCCTGAGCTCTGAAGGAGGGAGGGGAAGACAGATCACAAAAAACCTTCTTGGCAGGGTGTCTCCTTCCCTAAAGAAATGCAAATGTGCGCAACTGGTAAATCTGCAAATACAAAGGGGCCTGGAAACCTGTATTGACTTTAGTCAAAGGACTCACTTGTAGCTTTCTGACCACCAAGATGTTTCCTTTTAGAGAGATACTGTAAGGGTGTTCCAAGGTGAGCTGTGGAGTGTGTAGTTTTATTGGACTGCCATAAAAAAATGTTAGGACTAGGTATAAACTATATTATTCAAATTTGTATTTCAGAGGGACTTTTTTAACCGAAATGTATCGGTGCATTTTGTAGCAGCCTTAATTATGATGTGTGTAATGTATGTTTAAAATAAGGACTTACACATTCACAGTTCTTTCAGGGACCTCGGTACCTCGTAGTACTAACAAACACTGGTAAAGCCAAAAGATCTTGCCTACGCAAGAGTTAATGGCTTTGCTAATGTGTTTTAGCCATGTTATGCACCAGTTTAGAGTGCATTGGCGTAGAGTGGAGTAGAGTGGCATACAATAGAGTGGCAGAGAGTGCAGTAGTGCAGAGTGTGCAGTGGCACAGAGTGCAGTGTAGACTCACGTGGCATAGAGTGCAGTGACACAGAGTGGTGCAGAGTGGAGTGGTGTGAAGTGGTGGAGTGCAGAGTAGAGTATAGTGCTGTAGATTGAAGTGGCATAGAATGCAGTAGTACAGAGTAGAGTGGTGTAGACTACAGTGGCGGAGAGTGCAATGTTGCAGAGTAGAGTGTCAGTGCAGTGGTGTAGAGTGGCGTAGAGTGGTACAGAGTAGTGGCGTAGAGTACAGTGGTGTAGAGTAAAGGGCAGTGGCATACAGTGCAGTTGTTTAGAGTGCATTGGTGTAGAGTGCAGTGGCCTAGAGTGGCATGGGGCAAAGTAGAGTGGCATAGGGTGCAGTGGAGTAGAGTGGCGTACAATAGAGGGGCAGAGAGTGCAGTAGAGGAGAATGGTGCAGTGGCATAGAGTGCAGAGCAGACTCGAGTGACATAGAGTGCAGTCACGTAGTGTGGTGCAGAGTGGAGTAGTGTAGCGTGGTGCAGTGTAGAGCAGAGTATAGTGTTGTAAAGTGCAGTGAAGTAGAGTGGAGTTATGCAGAGTAGAGTGGTATAAAGTGCAGTGGAATAGAGTGTACTTTGCAGAATGCAGTAGTACAGAGTAGAGTGGTGTAGAGTATAGTGGCAAGTAGTGCAGTGTTGCAGAGTAGAGTGTCAGAGTGCAGTGGCGTATAGTGCAGTTTAGAGTGCATTGGCGTAGAGTGCAGTAGTTTAGAGTGCAGTGGGGCAGTGTTGTACAGTGCGGTGTCGTGGGATAGATTGTTTCAGAGTAGAGTGCAGTGGCATAGAGTAGATAGGTGTAGGGTAGAGTGCAGTGGCATAGAATGCAGTGGTGCACAGTGCAGTGGCATAAAGTAGATTGTTTCATGGTAGAGTGAAGTGGCATAGAGTGTAGAGATGCAGGGTAGAGTGGACTTGCATAGAGTGGCATAGAGAATGATGGCATAGAGTAAAGTGGTGTAGAGTGTCATGGCATAGAGTAGATTTGAGTGACGTACACTATGTTGATGTAGAGTGCAGGGGCATAGAGTTGAGTATTACAGAGTAAAGTGCACTAGAATAGAGTGTATTAGCATAGAGTGCAGTGGCGTACAGTGCAGTGTTGCAGAGTGGCATAGAGTGGAGTTCTGCGGACTAGACTTGTTTTGCCTAGACTGTAGTGGTATAGAGTGCATAGGAGCAGAGCGCAGTGGGGCATTGACATAGAGTAGAGTGGTACAGAGTAGAGTAGAGAGGCATAGTATGAAGTAGCATAGAGTGCAGTGGCATAGAGTGGAGTGGTTTAGAGTGGAGAAAAGTGTGGTGTCCCACAGTGCAGTGGCATGGAGCGGTGTAACGTGGAGTGATCCAGAGTAGGGTACAGTGGTGTGGAGTGGTGCAGAGCAGAGTGGAGTGGAGTGGAGTATGCATGGTGTGGTAACACACTGCCATTACAGACAACACTTTTTGATTGAAATGACCATTAGATTTGCACAGACATACCGTTTTTCGAATAAAACTATACAGTGCACAGTCAATGATGTGTGGAAATGGAATGATTTGTTTTAATCATAAATATGTATTTGTTTCCAGCACAGTTCAGAATTAACAACAATGTGCTTCATGTGTACTCCTAATTCTGATATATTCTGAAATGTATTTCAATGTTGTCATGTAATAGAAAAAACTATTTTCTAATCCCAGTATCCAGCAAAATTGTTGCATAACTCCTCTCATTTTAAAGTCAGAGAAAGAAAAGTAAACACTAAGGGCCAGATGTACGAAAACCAAGATTTGCGATTCGGTAATTGCAAATCAATGCAAATCGCAATTATGAGTCGCAAATCGGTATTTATGTAGGAAGGGAACACCAATTTGGTGATTTGGTGGCAGCTCCATTGCGATTTGCCAAATCGCAAAGAGAGACTCACAAAATTGAGCCTGCATTTGAAACCGTCTTGCATTTTGCAATCCAGAATCGTAAATTGCGATTGAGTCGCAATTAGCGATCGAGGAGCAAAAAGAGAACAATTTCATTTCCCCGCCGACACCAGAAAAACCGTGACCCACGCCCTCGTCACGAGCCGCCTGGACTACGGCAACACCCTCTACGCCGGGACCACAGCCAAACTCCAAAACCGCCTGCAACGCATCCAAAACGCCTCGGCCCACCTCATCCTCGACGCACCCCGCAACAGCCACATCTCCGCCCACCTGAGACACCTGCATTGGCTCCCAGTCAGCAAAAGGATCACCTTCCGTCTTCTCACCCACGCACACAAAGCCCTCCACAACAAGGGACCGGAATACCTCAACAGACGCCTCAGCTTCTACGTCCCCACCCGCCCCCTCCGCTCCGCTGGCCTCGCACTTGCTGCCGTCCCTCGCACCCGCCGCTCCACGGCGGGTGGGAGATCTTTCTCCTTCCTGGCGGCCAAGACCTGGAACTCCCTCCCCACCAGCCTCAGGACCACCCAGGACCACTCCGCTTTCCGGAGACTCCTAAAGACTTGGCTGTTCGAGCAGCGATAACCCCCCCTTTCCACTCTAGCGCCTTGAGACCCGCACGGGTGAGTAGCGCGCTTTATAAATGTTAATGATTTGATTTGATTTGATTTGATTTGATTTCCTGGTGCTGGGTAATGGCCTTTGAACCAGAAAGTGGCCTCCGTGACTGTGGGAGGAGCCTAGGCAGCATACACAGCAGAGGCTCATTAAGCAGAGAGGGGCAATTGGAGCCATGGCTAGCCAAACCAAGGAGGCAAAGACAGCAGCGAGGAAGAGAAAGCTAAAGTTCTTTGAAAAAGAGTTGGAAATACTCACCGAGTGCTGCTCACAGTCCTGTTTGGGAGGGCTTCAATGCCTGAATCTGAGTTAGAAAAAAATAAAATATGGCTGGACATAGAGGCCAAAATCAATGTCACTGGAGTCAGCCATCGCTCCATTGAAGAAGTCTGCAAAAGGTGGTATGACCTCAGGTCCAGAACGAAAGAAAAGGTTGCAAAGTGGCTGAAGGAAGTGCGTGGAACAGGTGGGGGACCATTCACAGCACCACCACCCACAGGAATGGAAAGTATGGTGGAGACCACACTGGAGCCGGAAGCTGTCATGAGAATAGGGGACCTGGATAGTTTAGTACCAGGAACCTCAAAATGTGAGTAGCACATATCACATGTTCACACTTGTCAGGCCACTATGCAGACATCCTCACCTCACAAAAGCATGCATCATTCTGAGTAGTCCATGTTTGTATTTTCAGTACAAGTAGAGTGCATAATGGGTAATGTAGTCCAGTACTCAAAATAGTGATGGATAAAGAAATGTATTGTACCAAACATATGATAGGTACTGACAGGGTATCCATTGTGTTCCATAGGTCTCCCTTAGGTATCTACTGATGACCTCCATGTGGAGGGAGGTGATGATGCCAACATGGCGGGAGAGGAGGCAGTCAGCATTGCCACAGAGGTGTGCAACCCACAAACCATTGCTGGTATTGACCCTGTAACCATTGAGGACCAAGATCCTGGCAATCAGATTGCAATGATGCTCCCAGTCCACAGATGGGTGAAAGCCACTGTAGGAAGTTGGCTCTGTATGCACTATTTCAAAGTAAGGAATAGTATGCACAGAGTCCAAGGGTTCCCCTTAGAGGTAAGATAGTGGCAAAAAGAGATAATACTAATGCTCTATTTTGTGGTAGTGTTGTCGAGCAGTAGGCTTATCAAAGGAGTAGTGTTAAGCATTTGTTGTACACACACAGGCAATAAATGAGGAACACACACTCAGAGACAATTCCAGGCCAATAGGTTTTTGTATAGAAAAATATATTTTCTTAGTTTATTTTAAGAACCACAGGTTCAAGATTTACATGTAATACTTCAAATGAAAGGTATTGCAGGTAGGTACTTTAGGAACTTTGAATTATCAAAATAGCATATACAGTTTTCACATAAATCACATATAGCTATTTTAAAACTAGACAGTGCAATTTTAAACAGTTCCTGGGGGGAGTAAGAGTTTGTTAGTTTTTGCAGGTAAGTAAACCACCTACGGGTTCGATTTTGGGTCCAAGGTAGCCCACCGTTGGGGGTTCAGAGCAATCCCAAAGTTACCACACCAGCAGCTCAGGGCCGGTCAGGTGCAGAGGTCAAAGTGGTGCCCAAAACGCATATCCTTCAATGGAGAAGGGGGTGCCCCGGTTCCAGTCTGCCAGCAGGTAAGTACCCGCGTCTTCGGAGGGCAGACCAGGGGGGTTTTGTAGGGCACCGGGGGGGAAACAAGTCCACACAGAAGTACACCCTCAGCAGCACGGGGGCGGCTGGGTGCAGTGTGCAAACACGTGTCAGGTTCTCAATAGGTTTCAATGGGAGACCAAGGGGTCTCTTCAGCGATGCAGGCAGGCAAGGGGGGGGGGGCTCCTCAGGGTAGCCACCACCTAGGCAAGGGAGAGGGCCACCTGGGGGTCGCTCCTGCACTGGAAGTCGGATCCTTCAGGCCCTGGGGGCTGCAGGTGCAGAGTCTTTACCAGGCGTCGGATCTTAGAAGCAGGCAGTCGCGGTCAGGGGGAGCCTCGGGATTCCCTCTGCAGGCGTCGCTGTGGGGACTCAGGGGGGGCAACTCTAGCTACTCACGGTCTCGCAGTCGCCGGGGAGTCCTCCCTGAAGTGATTGTTCTCCACAAGTCGAGCCCGGGGCGTCTGGTGCAGAGTGTCAAGTCTCACTCTTCCGGCGGGAAACGCAAGTTGTTTCAAAGTTGCATCTTTGTTTCAAAGTTGCTTCTTTGTTTCAAAGTTGCAGTCTTTGGTGAACAGGGCCACTGTCCTCGGGAGTTCTTGGTCCTTCTAGATGCAGGGCAGTCCTCTGACGCTTCAGAGGTCGCTGGTCCCTGGGGAGAGCGTCTCTGGAGCAGTGTCTTTAGAAGTGGGGAGACAGGCCGGTAGAGCTGGGGCCAAAGCAGTTGGTGTCTCCGTCTTCTCTGCAGGGTTTTCAGCTTAGCAGTCCTCTTCTTCTTAGGTTGCAGGAATCTGAGTTCCTAGGTTCTGGGGAGCCCTTAAATACTCAATTTAAGGGCGTGTTTTAGGTCTGGGGGGTTAGTAGCCAATGGCTACTAGCCCTGAGGGTGGGTACACCCTCTTTGTGCCTCCTACCGAGGGGAGGGGGGCACATTCCTATCCCTATTGGGGGAATCCTCCATCTGCAAGATGGAGGATTTCTAAAAGTCAGAGTCACCTCAGCTCAGGACACCTTAGGGGCTGTCCTGACTGGCCAGTGACTCCTCCTTGTTTTTCTCATTATCTCCTCCGGCCTTGCCCCCAAAAGTGGGGCCATGGCCGGAGGGGGCGGGCAACTCCACTAGCTGGAGTGCCCTGTGGTGCTTTAACAAAGGGGGTGAGCCTTTGAGGCTCACCGCCAGGTGTTACAGTTCCTGCAGGGGGAGGTGATAAGCATCTCCACCCAGTACAGGCTTTGTTACTAGCCACAGAGTGACAAAGGCACTCTCCCCATGTGACCAGCAACATGTCAGGTGTGTGGCAGGCTGCTAGAACTAGTCAGCCTACACGGATAGTCGGTTAAGGTTTCAGGGGGCACCTCTAAGGTGCCCTCTGGGGTGTATGTTACAATAAAATGTACACTGGCATCAGTGTGCATTTATTGTGCTGAGAAGTTTGATACCAAACTTCACAGTTTTCAGTGTAGCCATTATGGTGCTGTGGAGTTCTTGCATGACAGACTCCCAGACCATATACTCTTATGGCTACCCTGCACTTACAATGTCTATGGTTTTGCTTAGACACTGTAGGGGCACAGTGCTCATGCACTGGTGCCCTCACCTATGGTATAGTGCACCCTGCCTTAGGGCTGTAAGGCCTGCTAGAGGGGTGACTTATCTATACTGCATAGGCAGTGTGAGGTTGGCATGGCACCCTGAGGGGAGTGCCATGTCGACTTACTCGTTTTGTCCTCACTAGCACACACAAGCTGGCAAGCAGTGTGTCTGTGCTGAGTGAAGGGTCCCCAGGGTGGCATGCTGCAGCCCTTAGAGACCTTCCCTGGCATCAGGGCCCTTGGTACCAGGGGTACCAGTTACAAGGGACTTACCTGGATGCCAGGGTGTGCCAATTGTGGAAACAAAAGTACAGGTTAGGGAAAGAACACTGGTGCTGGGGCCTGGTTAGCAGGCCTCAGCACACTTTCAAATCAAAACTTAGCATCAGCAAAGGCAAAAAGTCAGGGGGTAACCATGCCAAGGAGGCATTTCCTTACACAACCCCCCCCCCCCAAACGAAAGAGGATGAGACTAACCTTTCCCAAGAGAGTCTTCATTTTCTAAGTGGAAAAACCTGGAAAGGCCATCTGCATTGGCATGGGCAGTCCCAGGTCTGTGTTCCACTATAAAGTCCATTCCCTGTAGGGAGATGGACCACCTCAACAGTTTTGGATTTTCACCTTTCATTTACATCAGCCATCTGAGAGGTCTGTGGTCAGTGTGAACTACAAAGTGAGTACCAAAGAGGTATGGTCTCAGCTTCTTCAGGGACCAAACCACAGCAAAGGCCTCCCTCTCAATGGCACTCCAACGCTGCTCCCTGGGGAGTAACCTCCTGCTAATGAAAGCAACAGGCTGGTCAAGGCCATCTTCATTTGTTTGGGACAAAACTGCCCCTATCCCATGTTCAAAGGCACCTGTCTGCACAATGAACTGCTTGGAGTAATCTGGAGCTTTTAGAACTGGTGCTGTGCACATTGCTTGTTTCAGGATGTCAAAGGCCTGTTGGCATTCTACAGTCCAGTTTACTTTCTTGGGCATTTTCTTGGAGGTAAGTTCTGTGAGGGCTGTCACTATGGATCCATATCCCTTCACAAACCTCCTGTAGTACCCAGTCAAGCCAAGGAATGCCCTGACTTGAGTCTGGGTTTTTGGAGCTGCCCAGTCCAGAATAGTCTGGATCTTAGGCTGGAGTGGCTGAACTTGGCCTCCACCTACAAGGTGTCCCAAGTAAACCACAATTCCCTGCCCTATCTGGCATTTGGATGCCTTGATAGAGAGGCCTGCTGATTGCAGAGCCTTCAAAGCCTTCTTCAGGTGGACCAGGTGATCCTGCCAGCTGGAGCTAAAGACAGCAATATCGTCAAGATAAGCTGCACTAAAGGACTCCAAACCAGCAAGGACTTGATTCACCAACCTTTGGAAGGTGGCAGGGGCATTCTTTAAACCAAAGGGCATAACAGTAAACTGATAATGCCCATCAGGTGTGGAGAATGCTGTCTTTTCTTTTGCTCCTGGTGCCATTTTGATTTGCCAGTACCCTGCTGTTAAGTCAAAGGTACTTAAGAATTTGGCAGCACCTAATTTGTCAATCAGTTCATCAGCCCTTGGGATGGGATGGGCATCTGTCTTGGTGACAGAATTAAGTCCTCTGTAGTCCACACAAAACCTCATCTCTCTCTTTCCATCTTTGGTGTGAGGTTTGGGGACTAAGACCACTGGGCTAGCCCAGGGGCTGTCAGAGTGCTCAATGACTCCCAATTCCAGCATCTTGTGGACTTCCACCTTGATCCTTTCCTTAACTTGATCAGACTGTCTGAATATTTTGTTTTTGACAGGCATGCTGTCTCCTGTGTCCACATCATGGGTACACAGGTGTGTCTGACCAGGGGTTAGGGAAAAGAGCTCAGCAAACTGTTGCAGGACCTTCCTACAGTTAGATTGCTGTTGGCCAGAGAGGGTGTCTGAGTAGATCATTCCATCAACTGAACCATATTTAGGGTCTGAGGAGAGGAGATCAGGGAGAGGTTCACTATCAGCTTCCTGGTCCTCATCTGTTACCATCAACAGATTCACATGAGCCCTGTCATGGAAGAGCTTAAGGCGGTTCACATGGATCACCCTCTTGGGGGTCCTGCTAGTGCCTAGGTCCACCAGGTAGGTGACCTGACTCTTCTTTTCTAGCACTGGGTAAGGGCCACTCCACCTGTCCTGAAGTGCCCTGGGAGCCACAGGCTCCAAAACCCAGACTTTCTGCCCTGGTTGAAATTCCACCATTGCAGCCTTTTGGTCATACCAAAACTTCTGGAGCTGTTGGCTGGCCTCAAGGTTTTTGCTTGCCTTTTCCATGTACTCTGCCATCCTTGAACGTAGGCCAAGTACATAGTCCACTATAACCTGCTTAGGCTCATGAAGAGGTCTCTCCCACTCTTCTTTCACAAGAGCTAGTTGTCCCCTTACAGGGTGGCCAAACAGAAGTTCAAAGGGTGAAAACCCTACTCCCTTCTGTGGCACCTCTCTGTAAGCGAAAAGCAGACATGGCAAGAGGACATCCCTTTTGAGTTTTTCAGGGAGCCCCATGATCATGCCTTTCAATGTCTTGTTGAATCTCTCAACAAGACCATTGGTTTGTGGATGGTATGGTGTGGTGAATTTGTAAGTCACCCCACACTCATTCCACATGTGTTTCAGGTATGCTGACATAAAGTTGGTACCTCTGTCAGATACCACCTCCTTAGGAAAACCCACTCTGGTAAAAATACCAATGGGTGCTTTGGCTACTGCAGGGGCAGTAGTCGATCTAAGGGGAATTGCTTCAGGGTATCTAGTAGCATGATCCACTACTACTAGTATGTATAGGTTCCCTGAGGCTCTGGGAGGTTCAAGTGGATCCACTATGTCCACACCCACTCTTTCAAAGGGGACCCCCACCACTGGAAGTGGAATGAGGGGGCCTTTTGGTGCCCACCTGTCTTACCACTGGCTTGACAGGTGGCACAGGAGACACAAAACTCCTTGACCTTCTGGGACATGTTGGGCCAATAGAAGTGGTTGACTAATCTCTCCCACGTCTTGGTCTGTCCCAAATGCCCAGCAAGAGGAATATCATGGGCTAAGGTCAGTATGAACTCTCTAAACTCCTGAGGCACTACCACTCTCCTAGTGGCACCAGGTTTGGGATCTCTTGCCTCAGTGTAAAGGAGTCCATCTTCCCAATAGACCCTATGTGTTCCTGTTTTCTTCCCATTGGACTCTTCAGCAGCTTGCGCCCTAAGGCCTTCAAGAGAGGGACAGGTTTCTTGCCCCTTAAACAACTGCTCCCTTGAGGGTCCCCCTGGGCCTAAGAGCTCAACCTGATAAGGTCCTAACTCCATAGGCTCAGTTCCCTCAGAGGGCAGAACTTCTTCCTGAGAAGAGAGGTTCTCTTTTTGTTGTTGTGTTGCAACTGGTTCCCCAGTTGTCTTTCCTGTTCTCTTGGTAGGTTGGGCCCTTTTTCCAGGCTCCAACACTACTTTTTCACCATAAGCCTTGCACCGTGCCCTTGTCTTGACACACACCAGTTCAGGGATACCCAGCATGGCTACATGGGTTTTTAATTCTACCTCAGCCCATGCTGATGACTCCAGGTCATTTACAAGCAAACAGTCTACAGGGATATTTGAGGAGACCACCACCTGTTTCAGGCCATTGACCCCTCCCCACTCTAAAGTTACCATAGCCATGGGATTTACTTTAGTCTGATTGTCAGCGTTGGTGACTGGATAAGTTTGGCCAGCCAGGTATTGACCAGGGGAAACCAGTTTCTCTATCACCATGGTGACACTGGCACCTGTATCCCTCAGGCCTTCTACACTTGTCCCATTAATTAGGAGCTGCTGCCTGTATTTTTGCATGTTAGGAGGCCAGGCAGCCAATGTGGCTAAATCCACCCCACCCTCAGAGACTAATGTAGCTTCAGTGTGACACCTGATTTGCTCTGGGCACACTGTTGATCCCACTTGGAGACTGGCCATTCCAGGGTTAGCTGGAGTGGAGTTAGAAGTGGTACTTTTCTTGGGACAGGCCTTGTCTCCAGTTTGGTGTCCAGGCTGATTACAGCTACGACACCAGGCCTTTTTGGGATCAAAGTTTTTACCCTTGTACCCAAAATTTGTTTGTGAAGAGGCTCTGGGCCCACCCTCCTGTGCAGGTTTTTGGGGGCCTGTAGAAGACTCTTTACTATTTTTGTTTTTGGTTGTCTCAACACTCTTCCCCTGGGGAGGCTTTGTGACCCCTTTCTTTTGGTCACCCCCTGTGGAAGTCTTGGTCACCCTAGTCTTGACCCAATGGTCCGCCTTCTTTCCCAATTCTTGGGGAGAAATTGGTCCTAGGTCTACCAGATGCGGATGCAGTTTATCATTTGAACAATTACTTAATAGGTGTTCTTTCACAAATAAATTGTACAGCCCATCATAATCATTTACACCACTGCCTTGAATCCAACCATCTAGTGTTTTTACTGAGTAGTCCACAAAATCAACCCAGGTCTGGCTCGAGGTTTTTTGAGCCCCCCTGAATCTAATTCTATACTCCTCAGTGGAGAATCCAAAGCCCTCAATCAGGGTTCCCTTCACAAGGTCATAAGATTCTGCATCTTTTCCAGAGAGTGTGAGGAGTTTATCCCTACACTTTCCAGTGAACATTTCCCAAAGGAAAGCACCCCAGTGAGATTTGTTTACTTTTCTGGTTGCACAAGCCCTCTCAAAAGCTGTGAACCATTTGGTGATGTCATCACCATCTTCATATTTAGTTACAATCCCTTTAGGGATTTTCAACATGTCAGGAGAATCTCTGACCCTATTTATGTTGCTGCCACCATGGATGGGACCAAAACCCATCTCTTGTCTTTCCCTTTCTATGGCTAGGAGCTGTCTCTCCAAAGCCAATCTTTTGGCCATCCTGGCTAGCAGGAGGTCATCTTCACTGAGGCTATCCTCAGTGATTACAGAGGTGCTGGGCCCTCCTGTGAGGGAAGCAGCATCTCTGACTATCACAGTTGGAGTCAGGACTTGAGGGGCCCTGATCTCCCTACGTAGGACTGGGAGGCGGGAATTCTCCTACAAGTCACTAGCTTCATCCTCTGGGGGGTCATCCTCAGAGGGGTTGGCTTTGTCCAACTCTGCCAGCAGCTCCTGGAGCTGTACTTTGGAAGGGCTTATGCCAACTTGTATTTTCTTTATTTTGCAGAGAGACCTTAGCTCCCTCATTTTAAGATGGAGGTAAGGTGTGAGGTCGAGTTCCATCATACTCTCTTCTGCATTAGACATTATGGGGGTTATTACAACTTTGGAGGAGGTGTTAATCCGTCCCAAAAGTGACGGATATACCACCAGCCGTATTACGAGTTCCATAGGATATAATGGACTCGTAATACGGCTGGTGGTATATCCGTCACTTTAACGTCACTTTTGGGACGGATTAACACCTCCTCCAAAGTTGTAATAACCCCCTATGTTTCTAAAAGTTGGAATACTTTTTAAGAATCTAAAACTATCTCTAGAACTTAATTCGAACTTTCACAAAACTTTTAAACTCTAAAAGAAATGCTAACAGGGACTAACTCAAGGCCCTAGCAGGACTTTTAAAAATTTAGAAAAATAACTCAAATTGCAAAAATCAGTTTCTAATGACAATTTTGGGAATTTAGTCGTATGATCAGGTGTTGGCTGAGTAGTCCAGCAAATGCAAAGTCTTGTACCCCACCGCTGATCCACCAATGTAGGAAGTTGGCGCTGTATGTACTATTTCAAAGTAAGGAATAGTATGCACAGAGTCCAAGGGTTCCCCATAGAGGTAAGATAGTGGCAAAAAAAGATAATACTAATGCTTTATTTTGTGGTAGTGTGGTCGAGCAGTAGGCTTATCAAAGGAGTAGTGATAAGCATTTGTTGTACACACAAAGGGAATAAATGAGGGACACACACTCAGAGACAATTCCAGGCCAATAGGTTTTTGTATAGAAAAATATATTTTCTTAGTTTATTTTAAGAACCACAGGTTCAAGATTTACACGTAATACTTCAAATGAAAGGTATTGCAGGTAGGTACTTTAGGAACTTTGAATTATCAAAATAGCATATACAGTTTTCACATAAATCACATATAGCTATTTTAAAACTAGACAGTTCAATTTTCAACAGTTCCTGGGGGGGGAGTAAGTGTTTGTTAGTTTTTGCAGGTAAGTAAACCACCTACGGGGTTCGAGTTTGGGTCCAAGGTAGCCCACCATTGGGGGTTCAGAGCAACCCCAAAGTTACCACACCAGCAGCTCAGGGCCGGTCAGGTGCAGAGGTCAAAGTGGTGCCCAAATCGCATAGGCTTCAATGGAGAAGGGGGTGCCCTGGTTCCAGTCTGCCAGCAGGTAAGTACCCGCGTCTTCGGAGAGCAGACCAGGGGGGTTTTGTAGGGCACCGGGGGGGACACAAGTCCACACAGAAAGTACACCCTCAGCAGCACGGGGCGGCCGGGTGCAGTGTGCAAACACACGTCGGGTTCTCAATAGGTTTCAATGGGAGACCAAGGGGTCTCTTCAGCGATGCAGGCAGGCAAGGGGGGGGGCTCCTCAGGGTAGCCACCACCTAGGCAAGGGAGAGGGCCACCTGGGGGTCGCTCCTGCACTGGAGGTCGGATCCTTCAGGCCCTGGGGGCTGCAGGTGCAGAGTCTTTACCAGGTGTCGGATCTTAGAAGCAGGCAGTCGCGGTCAGGGGGAGCCTCGGGATTCCCTCTGCAGGCGTCGCTGTGGGGGTTCAGGGGGTGCAACTCTGGCTACTCACGGTCTCGCAGTCGCCGGGGAGTCCTCCCTGAAGTGATTGTTCTCCACAAGTCGAGCCGGGGGCGTCTGGTGCAGAGTGTCAAGTCTCACGCTTCCGGCGGGAAGCGCAAGTTGTTTCAAAGTTGCTTCTTTGTTTCAAAGTTGCAGTCTTTGGTGAACAGGGCCGCTGTCCTCTGGAGTTCTTGGTCCTTCTAGATGCAGGGCAGTCCTCTGAGGCTTCAGAGGTCACTGATCCCTGGGGAGAGTGTCGCTGGAGCAGTGTCTTTGGAAGTGGGGAGACAGGCCGGTAGAGCTGGGGCCAAAGCAGTTGGTGTCTCCGTCTTCTCTGCAGGGTTTTTCAGCTTAGCAGTCCTCTTCTTCTTAGGTTGCCGGAATCTGAGTTCCTAGGTTCTGGGGAGCCCTTAAATACTAAATTTAAGGTCGTGTTTTAGGTCTGGGGGGTTAGTAGCCAATGGCTACTAGCCCTGAGGGTGGGTACACCCTCTTTGTGCCTTCTCCCGAGGGGAGGGGGGCACATTCCTATCCCTATTGGCGGAATCCTCCATCTGCAAGATGGAGGATTTCTAAAAGTCAGAGTTACCTCAGCTCAGGACACCTTAGGGGCTGTCCTGACTGGCCAGTGACTCCTCCTTGTTTTTCTCATTATCTCTGCCCTGTGGTGCTGTAACAAAGGGGGAGAGCCTTTGAGGCTCACCCCCAGGTGTTACAGTTCCTGCAGGGGGAGGTGATAAGCATCTCCACCCAGTACAGGCTTTGTTACTAGCCACAGAGTGACAAAGGCACTCTCCCCATGTGGCCAGCAACATGTCTGGTGTATCATTAGAGGTAATAGACAACAGAAAATCTATGGTTGCCGCACATTCCTATAATAACAAGTATTGTTTAGGTGCTCATACATTCAAAACATACCTGTTGTCAAGCATGTGTGTCGGGACAGGGACACCTGTACCCGCAAGTAACCTCTGTGAAAAAATAAGAATGGAGCACACTCAAAAACGTATCCCTCTAATGTAGGAAATTCCAATAGTCATACATATTCAAACATGAGATAAGTTTTCACTGAAGTGGTATCAATACCGAGTGTACTATTTAAAAAGTTAAGCACTCAAGAAGAACTTTTAATACATAGATCATAAATTTTGATGTGTCACAAATTTGTTTACATAAGAAATTGTTAATAGAGAAATAACGATCGTCAAAGCATTACACAGATGTAAAATCTACTGATACGTGGTTTATCCCCTACTATGATCATTCAAAGTCCAAAACAAGAGTGGTTGTAGGGGTGAAAACTATCCACTTTGAAGATAAGGAAGCGGAAAAGAATTGTCTTCATCCAGATGGAAACAAGGATTGTCCAGTTCATCCAAACTCAGCCGACACGTGTTTCGTCCCATAAGGGACTTTATCAAGGCTTGCTCTTTTTAGCATAAGTTGTTTGAGAGCGAAATGTTAATCAAATGTAGTTCAAAAAGTCACGAGAAATCTGTAGTCAAAATCTCCAATTTAGGCTCTATAAGTCCAAAGTTAGTCTGACATCCAAATATAGGGTGCCTTAGTAAGTAGTACGGCGTCCTGAAATCGGTTCTTTCGTGACGGCTTCCAAAAAAGCTTATAGAGCCTAAATTGGAGATTTTTACTACAGATTTCTCGTGACACCTTAATACATGTGGGAAGTTGGCAATTCTATAGAAGTTCAGTTTGGTGTTTATATCTCCCCCGCATTCCTAGGAAGGTAAATGTATTTGGACATGTGTGCAAGTATGGCATCTACAAACCTTCTGAAGAAACGCGACAGAGTACTTTGGGACACCCCACGAGCGACAGCTCTCACCCCCTGGTAGCTACCCGAGGCCAAGAGGTGTAGTGAGCACAGCACTTGCACATGTGTGGGGATAGAGCAGCTGCACAGGGTACGGCTTTCTAGCTGGGGTTTGAGCAGTTCTATGAGCTCTAAAATGACTCTGCTGCTCAATCTATATTTGTCGTAAATTTCCTCCTCTGTTTGTTGAAATATGGCCTGCCTGGTCCTGTAAATCCTCTCCTGTCTCTGCCTCCTCCTCCTCCTCTGCTGGGCAGACTGGAATCACGCAGAGTGCAGCCATTTTGGAAAACCTTGATGTCTTCTGGGTCTGCTTTTATACTTTGGATCTGCTTACCACCTGTTCTGAAACAGTGCTAATCTGGCTGTGTAAAATGGCCTATTTGCGATGAGTCGCAATTTGCGACTGCCTTGTACATATGGTTTGCGAGTCGCAAATTACGATTTCATATTTGCAACTCGCAAAATCCAGTCCCAAACATTAGTGATTCAGTAATTGGTAGCAACGATATTTGGGATTCGCAAATGGCGGTTGTACATACCATTTCGCTAATAGCGCTGAGGCCCATTTGGGAGTCGCAATTTGTACATCTGGCCCCTAGTTCCCACCGAAGACAGAGCCTGACATTTGACCTTGTTCTTTGAATGCAAAGCAAATGTGATGAGATAAGAACAAGATTTACAGGTCTGTTTACAGGAAGGGAATACTCAGAATGGTACTGTAAATAAGGTTTGGGTAAGGGAAGGGACGAACTCAAGCTACGTAGCCTAAAACAAAAAAGCCGGCAAATTGAAAGCAACAAAATGTGAGTTACAAACCGCAAAGCCAATGGCAAGCAACGGGTAGAAAGCATTCCCAAGGAAGCTCTATGAATGTACTTAAAGTGACAGCCGTGGGATACTTTGTGGGGAAAGTCCAGTATTTTAGTCCAGTCCATATCTTGCAGAGGTTTAGCCACATCAATCACCCAGGTAGTAGGACGAGAAGACCTGTATGGTCTCAATGTATCAGGAAAGGTCTGTGCACCCATTCTATCAGCTTGCCACCAGTCCCTATGGTGTAGAGCTTCTGGCACACCTCATGTAGGGTTAGTGTTAGGTGGCAGAGATGAAATAGGGTGTTTAATGATTGTTTAAGGTGGATGTAAGTAAGCAGTTGACCGGGGTGAAGATGGTAGTCTGCCACAAGGGTTTGGAAATTTTGTAGCTCGCCATCCAGAAACAAATCCCCCAATTTTAAGATACCTGCAGCATGCCACTGATGGAGATGCTCTGAGCACAGCCGTCCTGTGTGAGAGGGAAGGCTTAGCACAGGTAGTGCAGGAGCACAGGGTTTCTTCATGTCAGTGAGTTTACAGGTTCTAGCAAGGCAAGAGAAAGCTGTGCATGATAACCCGGGATGGTGATCAGAAGAATGGTCAGTATTAAACAATGAGCAGTGCAGTAAGCCCTCCTTAAAAGTCTTTACGGATAAAACCCATCTCATACCAGGGGGCGGGCAGAAAGCGAGCGAGCCACCCATTGGGCCTGTGCAGCTGAATAATAGCGTTTTAAGTCCAGAAGGCCTAATCCACCCACAGTCACGGATAGCTTTAGAGTGGAAAGAGCTACCCGACGGTGCCTGAGCAACCAAATCAGATTTGTGGCATGTCTGAAGAAGGAAAGAGATAAACAGGGGAAGGTTTGCAAAATAATACTATCATCGGGTAGCACACTATTGTCACTAGTGCCATGTGGCCCACTACAGAAAGCAGAAGAGAAGACCGAAAAGCAAACTGGGCTCAGAGGGACCATGACGCTCTGCCAAGATTTCCATCATGCAAATCATGGGAGAATGGTAGATATTAATCACTAGGTATCGAAATGTAACTGGTTCCCAGTTCAATCTGAGGCCTAATTGTATATAAAGGGAGGGGAAAACAATGCCACATGTTAAAGAAACACTAATTGCATTTAAAAAAAATACATTTTGGTTGTGCAATTTACATCCTAAATATTTTGAATACTCTATGTGTACTTGACATTTAGGGATAACCCAGATTACTAGTTTGACTTTTGCTCAATTTAAAAACCATTTTAAGACATGAACAAAGCATGCAATTGCCTTGCAGAACCTTGCAAGGGGTCTGGCCCCTGCTTACCCTTCACAAGCCCGAACAGCGGACCATTGCATCAGAAGAGTTTGCCAAGGTGGTTGGGTGCTGCTTGTTCAACCACTTGACAGTGCCTCTTCTGTATCTCTCCTGTCTGCAGGGGCAACTCCCCAGATACCCAATACCTTCCGATAGTCTTGGTGGACCCATCTTGACTGATTTTAGGAATTGTTCCACCTTGTTCTTCTCTTCCTTATTTATCCAGTTCTTAGCAACAACCTCCCATTTGATCTCGATTTCATCCCAAGTCCGGTGTGGGACATCATCTTCACCAACCAGGAACCTGCATCCGTCTTCTTGGGTGCAGCACTGACTGTTGTTCTTCACAGGTGGTTCATCTTTCACACCTTCATCCCGATTAGCAGGGGCTCTTGTTCTCCCTGGACTTTTCTGTGCTTCTTGGACTTGGTTCCCTTCTTCCACAGGTCTTCAGGTCCAGGAATCCACTGTTGGTGTCTTGCAGTCTCTTTTGGTTCTTGCCTAATCTTCTTTCTTGTGTTCTTGTGTGTTCTATGAAAGTTCCTGTACTTTACTCCTACTTCCTGGGCTCTGGGGTGGGTTCTATCACTTACCTTTGGTATTTTGTAATGCTCGCAGTGGCCCTCTACACACTACACTTGCCTAGGAGGGAAACCAACATTCGCATTCCACTTTCTTAGTATATGGTTTATGTTCCCCTAGGCCCATACTAACTGTTGTGATTTTCACTATTTGCACTGTTTTCTAACAGTTTTTACAGCTATTTCTGCATACTAGTGCATATAATTTGTGTATTACTTACCTCCTAAAGGAGTATATTGTCTAAGGTATTTTGGCATTTGTGTCACCAAAATAAAGTACCTTTATTTTTGTAACACTGAGTATTTTCTTTCATGTGTGTGAGTACTGTGTGACTACAGTGGTTTTGCATGAGCTTTGCATGTCTCCTATGTAGGCCTTGGCTTCTCATCTGCAGAATAAGCTACTGCAGGCCAACCCAGCAAAGCACACACAGCAACAGTGCAGTACTCTTCCTCCCAGTTTACAGCTCTTCTCCTTGGCAGAGGCTCCTCTCGATCCAGAAGTGTTCTAAAGTTGTGAGGTCAGCAGTCCAATACTTATAGTCATTTCTGCCTTTGAAGTTGGCAGACTTCAAAGGAAATTCCTTATAGTACACAAGACACTGCCTCTTCCTTGCCCTGCCCCAGCCACACTCTAGGGCAGAAGTCTTCAATCTGTGGGTCGCGTCCCCCAGGGAGTCGTGGAGTCCTGGGCATGGGGTTTTGCATTCCCCCAGCCTCAGTCCAGTCATTAAAAAGGAGCAGGATAGGGTGCTGGGTCCGGAGCTGCAAGGTGCAAGAAGAACTTTGTGGAAGGATGCCAACAAGCCTTGGCAACTGCAAAACACCTGGTGCAAGGGGGTATTGTCTTGCATGGGAGGCAAGCTCTTACCTCCACCAAAGTTGGACAAGGATGTCAGGACCGTCGGGCCCACTTCATTCCACCACCCATGATGCAGGATCCATGCCACTCATCAGGAGAAGGGACCCACGCAGACAGTCATCGATGCAGAGAGGTGCCTGCTGAAGCAGGGGAGAGACTCCTTCACTCCAAGGGAGATTCCTTTGTTCTTCTGGTGTAGGCTGAAGACAGGCTGTGCTCTGAGGATGCACGACCGGGAAACAGTTGCAGTTGCTGGCAGGAGCTGAAGATACAATGTTGCAGAAGTCGTCTTTGCTTCTTTGTTGCAGTTTGTAGAGTTCCTGGAGGGTCCAGATGCAGTTTCTTTGGTGAGAAGGTGAAGTAAAGGATGCAGAGAATTCCTGCTGGAGTCTTGCATTCCGAATCTCAAGAACCACCCAAGAGAGAGACCCTAAATAGCCCTGAAAGGGGGATTGGCCACCTAAACAGGTAAGCACCTATCAGGGGAGGGCTCTGACATCACCTGCTCCCACTGGCCACTCAGATGCTCCCAGAGTTCCCTGCCACCTTGGAATCCAAGATGGCAAAACCCAGGGACCCTCTGGAGGAGCACTGAGTACCACCCATGGGGTGGTGATGGACAGGGGAGTGGTCACTCCCCTTTCCTTTGTCCAGTTTTGCGCAAGAGCAGGGACTGGGGGTCCCTGAACTGGTGTAGACTGGATTATGCAAGGAGGGCACCAAATGTGCCCTTCAAAGCATTTCCAGTGGCTTGGGTAGGATAATGACCCCAAGCTTGTAACACCTATTTCCAAAGGGAGAGGGTGTAACACCCCTCTCCCAAAGGAAATCTTTTGTTTTGCCTTCCTGGGCTTCAGCTGCTCAAGCAACTGGAGCTCAGAAACCTGTCTGAGAGGTGGCAGCAGCTGGGGCTGCCTGGGAAACCGTGGAAGGCTGGAATGGCAATACTGGGGGTCCTCTAAGGAGCCCCCCCAAATGCATGGAATCATACAACCAATGCTTGCAAAAGCCTTGGGGTATGATTCCAACATGTTTGATACCAAACATACCTATGTTCGGAGATACCACTATGTAGCTGGACATAGGTAGTGACCTATGTCCAGAACACGTGTAAAATGGCGTCCCCGCACTCACAAAGTACAGGAAAATTGTCCTGGAGGTCGTGGGGGCACCTCTGCTAGTGCAGGGGTGCCCTCACACAAAGGTACTCTGTACCCTGCCCTCATGGCTGGAGGGCCTGCTATAGGGGTGACTTATAAGTGACCTGGTACAGTGTAAATGGCAGTGAAAGGGTACATGCACCTTTTCACGCAGGCTACAATGGCAGTCCTGCAGAAGCCTTTACATGGGCTCCCTATGGGTGGCAAAAGAAATGCTTCAGCCCATAGGGATCCCTGGAACCCCAATGCCCTAGGTACACAGGTAACATATACTAGGGACTTATAAGGGGGCACCAGTATGCCAATTGTGGGTGAAATACTGGGTTACCAGTATACAACAACCATAGTTTAAGGGAGAGAGCATAACTACTGGGGTCCTGATTAGCAGGATCCCAATAGACACAGTCACACACACTGACAAACAGGCCAAAAGTGGGGGTAACCAAGCTAGAAAGAGACTACTTTATTACAATCACCCAGTGTACTGCAAAAAGAGTCAGCACATTCTAACCAAGTTTGAGAATCAAGTTTCTTATCTTCCCTGAATTTTCTCCTGTACGTCTCTGGTGTCAGGCCATATCTAGTGAGGAGAACATCCTTCATTCTCGTGTAGATGAGCTCACTAGCTGCCCCTAGGGCCAACAAGGTGTCCCTACCCTCTACCTCAAAGTGCTTACACGGACCTGCCCCCAGGTGTACCTCAGGGACCACGTTCATGTGGAGAGGTGACTCATACCCTTTGAATCACAAGTATGTCATCCTCCCTCTTATAATCATTCACTAGCTCTTTGGGAATGGCACCATCCTTTCAGATTGCACTGTGATATTGCTGCCACCATCTGTGTTGGACCTGCCCTTCAGATCCAGCTCCTTCAAGCTCACTCATGAGCTAACATTTTTCTCTCCTCCATGGCCATTGCCGTTTTCTTTGCTTATGCCTCTCTATCCATTTTGGCCAATTCCAGCTTGAGCTTCAACTTTGAGGGCAATAAAAAACAGTGATCAAAATTACCTAGTAGCGAGACACTGGAAAGAAATGCATTCCCAAAATCCTGACATACCTGTATTTTTTGGTAATGATAGGGTGCTGTTGACAGCAGGAGGAGGAGACAGGGAGAAGAGATTACACATTATGGAATCAGAATATATAATCCGTCTTCATAGCAAGGCCTTGATGCGGCTCACTGTGGTCGAGGAACTTTTTGTTCATGTGGGTTTAGTCTTGGTTGACCAGGATTCCCCCTTGTTCCCATTTATGTATCTTTTTTTAGATTCTTTTTGAGATGATATATAAATTTATGTTGCAGTTAGAATATGCTCTGTGTGTATTTATGTGTAGATGTGGATATATATATATATGTAGATATAAATATATATATGTGTGTGTGTGTGTGTATATATATATATATATATATATATATATATATACGTATTATAAGATAAGGAAATGTCATAAGAATTCCTGTTATACTGTTGGTCTGGCGCATTAGTATTAACCATGTAAGAAACGATACAGGGGTATTATTACTGCAGTTATTGTGGTCTAGGTATAGTTATTTGAATTATCCTTCACATTGTGTGATTTTAGTTCACCGTTGGGCTTATAAGTGATAATATTTTATTATAATACATTAGCCCGGTGTTCTACTTTGGCATTAAATAATTTTACCTTCCGCCTCTGCATGATATTTTACTCCATTACATGTCTATTTTATACTGTCACTTGGTTGTATAATTATGTATTTATATATTTATATATATTTATTTATATATTTGACAACTGTGTGTACTGGTACAGATTTCATCAGTTATTATAATCCAGATGGAATTTAATGTTATATAAGGTTGTACTTTTGGGTTTCCTATCTTGTACCTTGTATCTGTTGTCTGTCTTATTTTTATGTCTATGAATGAATAGTATTTAGTAATGGTTGATTGGTGGTGAATATCACGTGACCAAGGCTGCAGTGTCAGCCGAAACGCGTTGTGCTTTGATGAAACATGGTTTTCACTTGTCCTGAATCCTGAGCGTGCGGTTTTTACTTTTTACTTTTTGGCTTTGGTGGATATATTTATATATATATATATAAATATATATGTATATATATATTTATTTATTTATTTGAGATCATGGTATGAGATAATATTTTTCATCTTCATTCCTTAAAACATTCTGGTTTTGTATTTGAATATACAACAGAGAAAATGTTATGCGGTATGGAATACTTACAAGATTTATTAGTATCTCTAATTATGCGGTGTAGCCTTAATTTAGATGTCTCTTTTTGCAATTTATTTTGTTCTCAATTTATATTGTCTTAAAATTATGTTTTATGAATCAAATTTGCAAAGGGAATCTTTTTTCCCAAAAATAAATGGTTAGATCAGAGTGTTTTCACTATGTCTATGTGTTGGTGTATCATGTTGTTTTTAAATGCGATAGTGCACATTGTGGAATATAGGCTGTGGGGAAGATCTTTGTAAGATTGAAACACGTTGCCATTAAACATTGCATTTCTCGCCAAACTCTGGAGTGGGGTCTTTGGTGCCCATAAAAAGTAGCACCTCATTCTGTACACACACACACACACACACACACACACACACACACACACATACACACACACATATATGTGCAAAAGAGAAGAGAGAACTCTAGGTAGTTCCCAAGTTTAGGTGGAGAGTGACACTCATAATTTGCTCACCTTAATGTCTCACAAAATACTTTGGGGTTGATTACAAGTTTGGTGGTCTCATGACCGCCAAACCCACAGTAGCAGTCGGACCACTGCACTCCTGGCAGTCCGACTGCCAAATTATGACCCTGGCGTTCGGACCACCGCCACCACCAGGACCATAGATCCTGACGGGAGAGTGGCGGCAGGAGTCGTGGTCAGCCACGACAGTGCTGAGTTCAGCACCTCTTTCCGCCAGTCTTTTCATGGCGGGGTCCCTGCCATTAAAAGGCTGATGGAAAGCCATTGCTGGATGCCACAGGGGGGCCCTGACAGCACCCTTGGAATGCAGACTGTCTGTATTTCAGACAGTGCTTATTCCGAGGGTACTGTTGTGCTGCGACATTAGGCTCGGCTTCCTTAAGAGAGCCGAGGCCAATGCCGTCGCACAGTAGCCTCCTCCATGTAGCTTTGGCGGTCGGCTCATTCTGACCGCCAAAGTCGTAATGAGGCCCTTTGTCCTTTTCTAGCTCAGTGTGGATCGCACTGTGCTAATCTCATACTTAAAAACTTTGCTAGTAAAGCAGACATTTGAGGTGAGCAAATGTAGACAGTATTTTACATTTACCTGCAAAGTACTTATCCTTATCCTCCTTGCCAGATGTCTAAAGCCACCATTGGGTATGATCCACATGCATTTTGTGTGCCTTTTTTAAGTTTGTACCTGGTTGCCATCAAATCCAAGTCAATGGAAATAGCATTTCCTCATTGCCCTTTTTGCATCCAGTCACAATTATGAAATGCTATATACATGCTGTTAGGAAGTTGCAAATAGGATATCCTTATTTGTGATTTCCTATTTTGTAAATCGCAAGATGTGGTTTCTACTGGGTAGAAATCACATTTTGCGATGTGGCATAGAACCTTGTACTTTAGGAAAGGCCGTTTTTCATTTCTTAATGGCCTGAAATAATGATTCTGACTGTTAAGAAATGCAAAATCCTTTCATACATGTGGACCACAATGTCTTATCTTGACTATAAAATATTACTGCTTGACTGTGATCATTCTAGGGTAGCAAAGCATTTTACAAAACAAGCAGGGTCGATTAGGGGACCTAAACCCAGGAAACATTCATGGCATGATAGAGTCTGCAAGATTGTGAAATGGGAACTTATCCGCATTATGGTCCAAGAATACATTTTTATACAAATGAAACACATAGGCACTACAAAGGTACTATGAAAAGGAAATAAGAGCAATGGAAAATTAAACAATGGTCAGGTAAATTAACTGCTCTCAAAGGCCAACAATGTCCAGTCCGTTTTAATATATTATATCACATGGGGGTATTTCACAGTCAACAAAGCTGCCAATGCATGTTGAGCCATTGGTACGGACAAAGATTTATTTTCCATTATATAATTCATCTGGCAAGGAAGAAATTTCTACCCACACTCTAACCTGAAATAATGATGATATATGTTTAGAATTTAATATCTATGATGTTACTACTGCTTTGAGTAATATAAAGAGTCAGAGCATAGGTGTGGACAAAATCCTGGATGATCTTTACAAGCATTGTACCAGTTAGACCTGTCATCCTTGGTGGCGTATTCCACAAAACATTTTGCTTTTGCGCCTCCTATTTTCTCAATTTCATTTTTGTTGGCATTAGGACCCTGTGCACCTGACACTGCCAGTAACCAGTGCTAAAGTGCTTGTGCTGTCTCCCTGAAGTAAGGTACAACTAGCTTATAATTGATTGGCAAACATAATTTACTTCTAAGTCCCTAGTATATGGTACTTCATGCACTCAGGGCCTGTAAATTAGATGCTAATAGTGGGCATGTAGCTCTTATTGTACCACCCACATAAGCAGCACTTTCAAAAATGCCTCAGGCCTACCAGTTTAACCTTTTGGCAGTGTCAAACCTTCCCTTTTAACAAATACTAGTCACCCCTAAGGTAGGACTTAAACAGCCCACCATGCTGGGTGCATTGTATTTAAAAAAGTAGGACATGTAGTTTTAAGTTTTACATGTCCTAGTAGTGAAAGCTTCTACATTTGTTTTTCACTACTGTAAGGCCTATCTCTTCCATTGGATAACATTGGACTACCTTATTATATTTAATAAGTGCTAATTTGGATTGGGAACAAATAAGAATGTCAAGTTTGGACCCAAATGAACTGTAATTTAGAATCCTCTTTAATAGCAAAGCCAACATTTAAGTCACTTTTCTGGAAATGCCCCTTTTAGAAAGTTAGCATTTTCTTGTCTTAATCATTTGGTGCCTGCATCCTGTGCCTTGGGTCACTTGACGTTGAGTAGCTTGGCAGTTGGCATTTGCGTATTCCTCTCAGACAGTGAGACAAAGGGGGACTAGGTATTAGCAGTATGGACCATTTTGTCAGGATGGATGGGGCTGAGGTGTTTTTTGCCCCACTTACATTTCAAAAGGCTGCCTTCAGCACACACACAAAGGAACTTGACACCAGTCTTTTGTCAACTAAAACTACTTGGAGCTTTAGCAGGCGAAGTTAAGAACTTTCTAGAAGCAGATGTGGTGGCAGGCAGGATGTCCCCCCCACTTCAAAATATATATTGGACTTCCTGAACTGCTTCTTCAGTACACTCCTGGACCTCGTGGATGGACTGACCTGCACTCTAGAGGACTGTCCTGCTGCTTGAAGCCTGCCTTATTCTTCAATGGGCTGACCTGATATTCTTTTACCTACTTCTGCCAGGGTGACTCCAAGGACTAGTTGGCTGGCCTCCTGTGTGAGCTACAGGAACATAACAAGCTCCAGAGACCTTGAAGCCTACAACAGGGTCTCTGCTGGAGTGAGCCCTAACCCCCCCAAGTGGTGGCTCCCCGGTACTGGACCCTTGGAAGTGGTGTTAAAGGTGCTCCTGCTTATCCCTAAAAATTGGGACATAGAAACATTTTTACCAAAAAGAAGCGAGAAGAACCAACAGAAGACCAGGATCTACCTGCCAGCCGATCTGCCCAAGAGGCATCTCTGGTCCACCTCACATTATGGTTGTTCCCACTGCATTCTTCTCCACAACAGCAAAACCTATTTAGCAGGATCAGCATGCGTTGTGGAGCCCTTTTTGGCTATGACTGGCAGCTTTGTCCCGCAGGAGGCTTTTCGACTTCCACAAAATTGTCAAAGTCTGAACAAAATAATCTTTACCGAGCTTAATGGTGACAGGCTCCCCATTGTCAACAGCAACGTCCTCGGCCTGGTGATCCAGCTACTCCTGCTCTGAGCTTTTTCCCGTCATTGTCAAGGGCTTCCCCGAGACCATGTCCAGCGATAGTTGATGGTGAGGACTCCTGTAGCTCAGCATGCTGCTTTGCCCTGCTAAACTCTACCTTATGCTGGACTTTGTTTGAAATTTCTTCTAAGTACGAAAAGTAAGCTAAGACTGGGCCCAATCCACCCCGTGTATCAAACCTGCACTCCATCGCATTCACCTTAACATTTGACTTTGCCCTGGTCTCGTTCAACCAGATATCCGCTGTTGGCACTTTGAAACTTTAGGTGCTAGATTTCACTCAAAAATGTAAAAAAAATCATACCTCCCGTTCTACTGAATTGATTAGTTTGCTTTTGTGCCCCTTTCATTTATTTAAATTTTCTCTATTTTTCTAAATTGGTTAGGGTTTTTCTTGTGCTGTTTTTTCACTTTATTACTGTTTGAGTGGTGCATAAATACTTAACACAATGCCTCTAAGTTAGGCCTGAATGCTTTTGTGTCAGGCATCAGAGGGTTAAGGACAGGTTCATCCAGTGACTTTTGTGGTTCACCCTGACAAGGAATGTGGTTGTTTCTTGAGTAGGGTTTTCACTCCACTCAATCAAATCCCAATTTCTTACAATAGCCTGTTAATTTCATTTTTTGATAGGTTTGTAAAAACCTCAGCAAAAAAGCAAGGTAAAAGGAGCCCATTGGTCTTTTGCTACAGAGAATATGCAGAGGGTGGTTGTATTGGGTGGCAAGACTGAGGCCTATTTATCTATTAAATATTCACTATCATGTGAAAGGTTTTTAGAGGCGATCGCACCAAATGTGGCCAAAAAGTTGGCCATAAAATATAGGGTTGGCAGTTTGCCAGTGGCATCATTTACCTTGATTTAGTCACAAAACATCTCCAGTTCTACCTGTTGCACTCTTTGGAAGAATTTAGGATCCACTTTTTACAATTGAGCCCATTGTACTGAAGAACAATCTCCAAATGAATCATTCACTGTTATATACATAATTATATGATTGCTCGGAACATTTTTAAGTCTAGCAGATTGAGCCCAGTAGTATTTACGGTGTCTAGTTCTTTATTTCCTGTTTGGAAAATTAGATCATTTATTTGCTGCTGCAACATGATTAATAATCTATGATCAATGTACACAATGAATTTGATTTAAAAATCTTTATTTCATATTTTCACCTTTTTAAATATGTTACACAAATATGTAGAACTGCATAGTTCACCTTTGCTTATTTTAATTCTATGTCTGTTTATATACACTCGAGGAATTTTATCTGTGTACATCTTAGGGTGTTCTTATCAGAAAGTAAATTGAGCTAAGCTAGAACTGTGTGATGCAGCAAGGCTTTCATTGGCAAACGTGCGTATGAGTCTTCACCGCCACCAACATGGTTATTAGTCCAAATGCCAACCATCAAAGGAACCACCCTGTTTGGGGACATGTGCACTCATTTGCTTATGTTCAAATGCCAGGGCCCTCATTATGAGGCTGGCGGTCATCAGACCGCTGTGGTGGTCTTACCGCCGCGGTGAGCACCTCCAGCCTGGTGGCATGCCTCAGCCTGCCAGCCAAACTACAAGGCTACAGACCGCCAGGCTTTCCGTGGCAGTCACCCAGCCACAAAAACCCTGGAGGAAATGCACCAGATGACAGGAATCCCCATTCCTGTCGCCGGCACACGCATCTCCACACTTCCACACACATGCACCCACACACGTCCACACTCTTACAATCATGCATCCCACTCACTCACACACTCGCTACATACACCCCCATTCACTCAGAGACACACACTCAACACGCACACTGAAACACACATTCACGCACTTACACGCACTCAGGCACACCCATGCAAACGCGCACACGAACGCCCCCATTCACACGCACACATGCACACAAACATTCACATTCAGTTGCATACACGTATGCATTCACAACCCCCTCCGCATTCTCACACTCATACACTGACACACGCAGACACGCAGACGCAGACACCCTCCCTGCACCGCATACACGCACCCACAAATACCCCCCAACCGTACACATCCATTCACACACCAGTACTCGCACATATGCACCCCCTCATCCACACACTTGCACACAGACACCCCCACTCACTTGCTCACAAACATGCACTCATACACCCCATTCGCACACATACACGCACGCACCACACACATGCACCCAACACTCCCCCCCTTTCGGAAGATCACCTTACCTTTTCGGGCAAGCTGGTTGTCCGGGAGGGGATGGGTACTGGCGGTTTTTCACTGCCAGCACCACCACACCAGCAAGACTCTGTCAAGCCGTATTACGGCTCGTAATACAGCGGGTGGAGTCTTGCTGCCATGGAGGTGCTGGGGATGCACCTGCCTCTTCCACTCTGTCGGCCAGGCCAACGGAGTCAGACTTCTGCCCTTAAATGGGCAGAAGTCCTCCAACGACTCGAAATATGGCAGTCAACACTGGCGGTCTGCTGGTTGCAGCGGCTTCGGTGGTCTTTGTAAAAGACCGCTGAAGTCGCAATGAGGTCCTAAGTCTCCATGGAGGTGTAACACTGTCTATAGTGCCTCTTTTTGAGAAGAAAACAGTGAGGACAACACTACAATGGTACCCACACATGTGGCCATCATGGCGGGTGAGTGAAGTGTCATCTCTGGCACTGCAGTATTAAAGGTGCTGAAGCAATATCTGCAGTGCTTTCCACTTATGAGTGGCATCTTGTTTAAATTGGCATGGATACCGCTGAATGCATAGAGGCTATGATATGTGCAGGTTAATGTCATCTGTACAAGAAAAAGAGAAAAGAGAAAAGAGGAAACAAGATGAGCCACAGCTTGGAAAATATGTCTGCCTTCACCTAAAGATCTTCAGCAGCTTGCTGGTCATGCACCTGAGGGCAACGAGAAAGACATTACCAATAGACTCAAATTAGTTCATTTGGGGGTGTGGCTAGGCGCCTGTGGAGATGGCGGTCTCTGGATGTAGCTCAGTAGTTGTCTGGTGCCCTCTTCAACAAAGATGTGCAGAATGCTGACAAATTACCTTTAATGTCAACAATGTAAGAATTTTGCTGTCATAAGCATTTTATTCCATAGGGAAGTCTGAACTTGTGGCACACGTTCTTTTCCTCATGACAGTCACCATTTTTTCAGAGCACCGAAGATGCGCATCTGCAGACATATTCTAAAGCAGTGGTTCCCAACCTTTGACTTCTGTGGACCCCCACTTTATCATTACTGGAACCCAGGGACCCCCAATGAGTCATTACTGAAAGCTGGTGAACTAATCCGATAATATTATTTAATTTTCTGAGTAGTCGCGGACCCCCGAGGAGGCTGTGCGGGCCCCCGGGGGTCCCCAGACCACAGGTTGGGAACCACTGTTCTAAAGCCATTTTTACAACCTTAATTGCTCAATTTTTCAAGTGGGGGATTCCTTACGACACAAATCATACTCTCTTTTTTCTTGAACTTAATTTGTCAAATAATACTCATGCTGTACTGCTGAATAATTTTGGCTGCAGTATTTGATTATGAGCCATGGAAATCTTTTCTCTCAGAATATGATTTTTTTCCATGCGAATATATTTTTCAAGTGTGGAATTCCTTATGACACAAAACGTACTCTCTTTTTTCTTGAGCTTAACTTGTCAAATAATAATCATGCTGTATTACTGAATAATTGTGGCTGCAGTGTTTGATTATCAGCCATGGCAATCCTTCCTTTCATGATTTTTTCCATGCCAATATATTTTTTCTCTTGTAGTGCTCTGCTGTGTATCATTCATTCTGCTGCCATACTACAGTGTACATTTAAAGTACCTCTCTTTCTCATATTGTTTTTGCACCATAGGCTTATTGATAAAAGCAGCTACTATAACATATTTTCTCCTTCATTTTCATAATTTCTTTATTGTTCTTTGCCCCATTACTCATTATGGGTAAAATGAGGAAGTTAAAGTTAATTGACGTCTCCTTACTTTCTCACTTTAATACTACAAATAAACAAATGCTGCAGCCTAATATTGTGCTAGACAATATGGGTGATCATATTTACTCTAAACAAGATTCTGTAGTCTCTGGTATCTCCAGACTGTTTTCCTCTAGCAAAGTTGGCATGCCTCTACTAATTTGTCTTCAAGAGACCAAATAAAATTTCTACCTCTGCCATTAAAAGTACAACATCAGTGACTATTGGCTTGTTACTGGAAGAAAATAGAGCTGTTTTAAAACTGTGAATAAATGAAACTAACAATAAATGGGCTCATGGTTACAAAAGAGTGACTTAAGTTGAGCAACAAGTGAATGACATCCAAGATTTAACACAGAGAATTCAGTTTATGCCACAAGAGATATGTCTTATTAAAAGACAGACTGAAGACGTGGCGAATAGGAACAAGAGAAATAATCTTTGAATATATGTTTTTCGTTCTTTCATTCCAAACGTTTTGGCTATGCCTTAGCCGATGTCTCTAACTATCCAAAAGGCGCATAGGTTTGGGCTGAGATCCCAATCCTTTACATTGCCTGTACACTTGGAGGAATCATTCTTCTTTTACTAGAGTGCACCAATCTTCATAAGTCATCCTCTCAGGCAAAAGAAAAAACAACATTATCTGGCCTTGTTACAAACTTTTCTTTTTTACAAAATGTTACCATAAGTACTTCTGACCATCATAAGCAATTTTTGAACTTAAAATCTTCTCTCCCGTCTAATATCACAAGATTTGGACTATTTAAGACCCTTGAAATTAATGCAATTTAGAGACAATTGTAAAAGAGATGTCATGGATACATTATGTGCTTTATGTTCTTAATGTGTCGGCTTTATGCATTATTCATGTATACCTATTTCCTTTCTTTCCAGAATACAGCCTCTTCTATTATCTTATAATTTCCTATAATACTTTTTGATTACAGGTGCTTTGTTTGTCATCTTCTCTGTGTTCCGTACTCTTCTGTGTATCTTCTTTTACTTTTGCACTCTCCCTGGAGTGAGGACAATTGATTTCCATCTTGCGGTTCCCTCACCCCCGATTTATTTGTGTCTCTTGTAGGCACATTGGGCCAGATGTAGGTAGCCATTTGCATGGTGCAAACTGCGAAAATCGCACTTTGCGCCATGCAAACGGCCTAACACGATGCACATTCACAAATTGCGAGTCGGTACCGACTCGCAATTTGTGAGTGCGACTCGCAAATAGGAAGGGGTGTTCCCTTCCTATTTGCGACTCGCATCACAATTCAGAATTGCTTTGTGACCACGAATTCGGTCGCAAAGCAACTCGCAGTTACCACCAGTGTCACACTGGTGGTAACTCATTCGCAAAAGGGAAGGGGTCCCCATGGGACCCCTTCCCCTTTGTGAATGTCGACAAATATATTTTTTCAGAGCAGGCAGTGGTCCTATGGACCACTGCCTACTCTGAAAAAACGAAACCAATTGGTTTCGGTATTTTTTTCATTTTGCAACTCGTTTTCCTTTAAGGAAAACGGGCTGCAAAATGAAAAAAAAAAACTTCTTTATTTAAAAAGCAGTCACAGACATGGAGATCTGCTGACTTCAGCAGGCCACCATCCCTGTGAGTGCAGGGACTCGCTATGGGGTCGCAAAATGCGACCCACCTCATGAATATTGATGAGGTGGGTCTTAGCGAGTCGCAGTCGTTCTGCATCCAAGATTGCGACTCGGAAATTGCGAGTCAGACAGACTCGCAATTTCCGAGTCGCAATCTCGGTGATTGCTACATGTGGCCCTTTGTTCAATTTATAGGATTTTCACTATTTTAATGTCTCATCTCTTCCCTTTTTTTCTCTTCTATTCTGATACTATTCTCCTTTATATTTTGTCATTTCCTTTCATATTCTCAATAGGACCTTGTTCTTGATTTTTCTGAATATGGTATGTCTGAGAATTTCCATTCTTATACAAGTTTGAACTTCTTATGTGGAAGTTAAGAGAGTGTATTGGAATATCAGAGGACTTGGCTTGCCTTTTCTATACCAGCTAAGCTCAATGTTGATATTGCTCTTCTACAGAAACACAGTTTAACCGAAATTGAGTCCAAGAAACTCAAACAAAATTCGGTTGGTAATGTTAAGGTTATATATATATATATATCCCAAACTCTATGCAAAAATAATTTTAAAAGATGCCACCGTTCTTTTTTGATGCTCGGAGGATAGTCAACCTAGATAAGTAGAATATACTTCTATTTCACAGTTCATTGTTCCCAGTCTACAATTTGCTGAAATTGCACCTATTTTGATATCAGACTATGTTCTATTCATGGTTGACCTGGATTTTGTTCTTCAGCAAACAGCCTCTTGACAATGGAGGTTTAATAACACACCTTTAGTTGATCAGACTTTTAAACAATAATTTCCAAATCTTTGCTAAATAACTTATTCGTTTGAATAACACCAAACAGGGCTTTCATTTAATTTGGGACCCAGTTAAAATTGTAGGTAGACAACTATATGTATATATATATTATAAGATTTGTCTCTAATAAAAGAGAAATAGAAATAGACATTTTTCAATCATTTGTGTACTCCTATCAATCACTCTACACTCCAGAAATCCTCCCACACATTGATCAACTCTCTGAATATTTCTACTCTCTTGATAAATTAACACTGATATTGATTTTCCTTTAATAGAAAATGACATCTCCTTGGAAAGCATTACTAAAAGCCCCAGGGCCTGATGGGTTTGTTACTGAATTTTATGTACATTTCTTTAATTTCTTACACTCCAAGCTTTTTGATCTGTTTATTTATTTATCAAACTCTGAATCCTCTCAAAATTCAATATGCCCCTACATGTTTAATCCGTAAAGAATATCATAAATGTATTTAATTCAATGTAAAAATTACAGACAAATCTCCCTAGTAAATACAAATTCTAAAATATGTGTCATGATATGCAGAAAAAACAGTCAATAGAATGAGCTAGGATTTTGTGTTTTATTCCCTTAGTAGTTTGGTTTTGGTCCGAAGATTATCCTCCTAACTTCACTTTTATGTTCTGCACCAAACGTATCTATATTTGACAATGGAATGTCTTTTTCATAAGTTCAAGTACAAAGGGGTTGTAAGGCATGGTTGTCTATTTTTATCTAAGCCGTTGAGACATTCTTAGCAAAGATATGTCAGAACAATTACATACTTAGATTTCCTTATAGTGACAAACAGTTAAGCTTATTGGTGTATGCTGATGATATTCTTTCTTTTCTACTGAATCCCAAAACTTAACTTCCTCCATTTCTTCAGGGCATTTAATGCTGTTCTACTATTTCAGACTATAAATTAAACTCCCAAAAAACTGATATTTCACTCTTGACTACATTTTGTCTTAGACATATGTTTAAAAACAATTATTTGGCTTTATGGTTCACTACATCTATTACACATTTTAAAGCAGCATTGGGAAAATTAAAACATTTAATATTCTGATGGAATCCTCTTTTTTCTTATTGTGGGGTTATCATGATTCCATAAACATTATATTAGTCCATTTATTTTACAAATGCTTGCCATGATACCCTTGAACTTTCCAAGCTCTTTTTTTAAAAAGTATATATTCCTCTTTTTTTCGTATTTGTGGAAAAATAAAAAATCAAGCATCTCAACTTCTAGACTAAAACTTTCTAAATATGTAAGGAGAATACATTTCCCTGATTTTCTTCTTTATCACTGATCTTCTTTATGTAACCAATTTTCTCATTGGCTTTCCGAATCCAATAATCCTTTTCCCCCATTATTTTCAGACTTAGAAATCATGACCCCATTCAATTTTCAAGAATTGTTACAACTCACAATCTCCCCTTGCCCTATTTCACCTTAGCTATATTTAAACATACATCTAACCTACTAAAGCCTCCTTTTCGATCTACATAAAATGACAGGCTCACTTTTCTGAATTCCCCTTTTTGGTACAATAAATCAATTACATAATCATAGACTGGCTAGAGCATTTGTAACGCCTACAACACTTTCCATCAAACGTGAACTATTACAACCCCCAGTAACTTTTTTACGAAATATAATTTGTTTCTAATTTGTATACTCCACACACTGAGGAAGTATATAAACCACCTTGACATATATTATACCTATTTCATTATTGCTCTATTATACAACTGTTTTTTCTTTAATATAATTGATTGCATGTTTGTAGCTAAATACAATATGTACTTGTGCTTATTTTGTTTATGATGAGAGTTTCTTAAATATCCCATCCTCCACATCCCCCATTTTTTCTACTAATACGTATGTTTGTTTCTGTACTATTGTGCGATATCATATATGAAGTGTCATTTGTATTTGCATTGAGTTTTGGTTTTACTATAGGCTTTCCTACTTTTATATCAATAAACTCTCTTTAAACTTAGAAATGAGTTCATCTCACACAGAAGCGGCAGGGCAACAGTATCAGAATATCTACCACAGCACAGGCTGGTAGTGTGCCAGTCGGAGGCAGCAGGAGCCAGTGCCAACCAGAACTCCCAGGAGCAGCACAACACCAGCCTGGTGACTGGCACAAGTAGCCTAAGTATAGTGAAAGGAATGAAAGGTGTGGCTATTTAGGCCCATATTTATACTTTTTTAGCACCACATTTGGGCTGTTTTTTGACGCAAAGTTTGTGCTGCTTTTGCATAAAAAAATGATGCAAATACAGTGCTAAAAAAGTATAAATATGGGACTGAGTAATCAAAGAGAGCCGATCGGTGGGCACACAGCTGTGGACACTTTGATTTCATTTGTCTTCAGATCACAGTAAGCAGTGTGGATGTAGGGAAGGTGTTTACAATGTCAGTTGACTTGTGAGACGGATCAACTTTTACTAATTCATTAGTGACATGGAAGTTGGCATATTGTGACTTACAAAAATTGAGCTTAAAAGTCTAACAGAAATTAACGTGAAAATGTAAAATGTGCACATTTGAATTATGATGAATAATGTGGTCTCCATTCGTATTTTGACATCACATTTAACATTAAGATATTGTGCACTTATACTTGATTAAGCTTTTGACATGAAATAATGCAGAAAGTATTTTCACTAGATGAATATTTGAAGTTAAGAATAATATGAATATGAATTAACCATGTTTATATTGATTTAAATGGATTTTGATTAACATGAGTTATTTATGTGCAGAAAAATAAATGCAAGTTTAAATTGTTCCAACGTTTTGCAAATAATCTTTACAGTAAAATAACTTTCTTTGCATATTTGATTTTAATTGTAAGATGTGCAGTAAGTTTTTTTTTTTTTATGTATTAACTGTATTAATGTGTATTAAGGCTTTTTTGGCTTGCCTAGGTCTGAAAGATTTATCTTTGCAGCAGTAGAGGAAAATTGCTTGCTTATTTTGTTCCTTCTGACCTGAATTTTTTCCCTAGGTTGTTGAAGGTGATATTGAATGTCCTATTGTATTGAAGATGAAGAACATGTTTTAATGATAACTATGTAACAACATATCTAGTTGTTGAACAAGAAAGGGAACTCATAATTCCCATATGAGAAATGTTTAGGCCATCCTGTATACCGTGAGAAAGAATTCTGAACTAACTAACAACTAGAAAATTTAATATTTTGCCGGAACTGTGGGAAATCATTGAAATTACAATGCGCTTTCCCTGAGAGAATATGAAATAGTTGCAAACTTGATGGTGTCAGCAGCTACTATTGGATGCTGGATCTTGTACGTTAGATGAGCCCACTTGAAGGACCAATCAAAGGACTGTGGATATTTCAAATTAGTGAGGAACTCTGAAACTTTGAGTTAGTCTACTCCTGCCTCAAATCTAATACGTTTTTGTCAGAGTCTGCTGATGCCTGGCAAAGGCTGGTTCTGTCATTTCCACCACCTGCCCCTCTAAAAGTCTTTTGCCATATTTAATCTTTGTATTATGTTTCTTCTAGTCTTAGTTGCCCCTTTCATTTATTCTGTTTAGTACTAATATACCCAACTAATTCTGAACTGTTGACTTGTCCTATGTGCAGCCTGTGTTCTTCACCGTCCTGATGCTGCTGTCTACTGATGTCGGGAGAAAGTGAATAATCTGTCTGATTAAGTGTTCCTGTCTGCTGTCCCATGAGGAGAGGTATACCTAACGTGGTTTCTTGTTTCCTTTTCAGTTTATATGACACCAATATATTTGATAGAGAGTAACCATATTTAGATGATTTTCTTCAAGTTATTTTTGTCTTTTGCTTTTGGCCCGCATGTGTTAGCCCGTTCCCACACAAGCAAGTCTAAATTTCGGTTAGAAATAAGGATGGCACAGCCATGAAATTGATTGTTAAAATTGTATTTTGATGAACCACTGATTTCACAATCATCTGCTCTGAAATCTGAAATTAATGTGCATATTGTGGTTTTGCTAATTTATGTTATTCTTACGGAGTATTTTAACAGTTCTGATGTTTAGTAGGCTAAATCTCTTTACATGTTTTGGTCAGCCAATGGTTTTCAGGTATATTTATAATTTAGTTTTGTGCAACATATACGTTACATTGATTTGGGGATTGTCATAAAGCTTTGAAACTTTATTCAGTTTGGAGTTATATTTATTGTCAAATTGTTCATGGTGTTCAGAATGGTTTACAGGTTTATGCCACTGATATGTGATCTACACTATTCACCAAGTCCAAAGATCTAGTCAACCTCTAATGGTGAGAATAGTGATGGTGTCTCACCAGAGTGCTTGCGGCTGCTGAACCCGAGGTGGGAAGAAGTCCTCCGTGAGCGCTCCAGCACTTGTACAATGTCACAGAGTGCATCTGTCACAGATTTCTTGATGATGAAGGGACAGCGAAAATTAGGGGATTGGCGATGGATGAGTGCATCGAAAAAAAGGGTTATGTTCTTACAGTAAGAGTCTCATTCCTGCATCAAAGATCAGAGATACAGTTTGCACTTCATGTACCGAAACAGCAGGCCTTTTGTCCTTGTTTTTGTGTTATGTTTGTAGGCTTTCTGTGATTTTGGGTTTACAAATCTAGCTGCACTTGTGAGATAAAGAAAAACACCATATCAGCCCAATAGGACTGTGGGCAACCGGTGATTTGTGAACAGCTAAGCCTTGAGAAGTACCATCCTGCCTTCTCAAAGGAGTGCAAATTCAACGACTTGGAGGAAATGATTTTCGCTTAGACAAGCAGGCTTCAACATGTTCAGGGAGGAAGCGGGTCCCTGGGACTGCTCACTTTCACAGAGCTTCCAGATGCTAACCTGCATATTGTTATTCTCACCTCGTATCACAAACTTAAATTCTTGGCAATGTACAACTATCTGTAAACTGGCTGGCACCGTAATCCCTTAATTGAAGAAAAGATGTAGATCAGTTACACAATTTATTTGTTAATGTTTCCTCCAGTTGTGCTCTCTCTCTCCTTTTCGCCAATCATCATTTCTCTTTCTAGTAGTCCATTCCTGAACTTTACAAAATGTATTTGGGTAGAGAAAGCTGGCAGCCCCCAATACAACACACACAGACACACACACACACACACAAGTGCGCAAATATCACAAACATGAAAACAAACAACACCCATGCCTTAAAATAACCCAGGCTTATTTGCTTTTCCAAAGCTGGTTCCTTCTTGTGCTTACGTGACCACCTTTTACCGAAAATGTGAAGGCTAGAAGTAAGATATTTTTGTTTATTTGAAAGGACTCTAGTTAAAGGGTGTGACTCATCGATGCAGAGCTCTACTGAATGTCTGCATTTTGGTTATATTCATAACTGCATCTATTAACAGGGTAAATGCATATTTACGAGACACTTGAAGGCTGTGATGTGAGGCCAACAACTGAGTTGCAATAATGGTATACTTAGCTCAGCTTCTCTGCAGCATCGGAAAGTATCGGGAAAAATTGACTTTGATGATATGATGTCAATTAGCTGATAACCAGGACCCTTTCATTTTCTTTTGAGAATGGCAGCCATTAGAGGACCCTTTGTATATCGCACTTAAAATTATCATTAATGTAAAAAGCAACCTGGGCCACAGACTCTCCGAAAAACTGAGTAATCTACTTATATAGTACTTGCCTTGCAATAAAATGTCCTTAAAACTAATTTTTACTTTTAATAATGTAAGCACATGGCGTACTTTCCAGCTGAATTATTTACATTTAGCCCATCACTAAGCCCGAACCTTCCCCGAATGTAGTGCTAATTAGCAACACCTATAAGCACAGCAGAATTAAAAACAAATACATACTAAAACTAATAAATAATACTATATTTTAGTTTCTCTTACTCGTTCGTAAGGGTAATATAATGTGTAACCTCGTAAATAAATAATACTGCATTCTTAGTTTGTCTTTCTTAGTGTTAAGGGTAATATGATGTGTAATCTTTTACATAAATCTATTTAATTGCATCTGTCAAATCAAAAGTGAGGTCATGAACATTGCATTTGGTGTGTGATCTATGGTTTGTATATAGGTTGTGCGAGTTATGGATAGTGGTTCTAACTTACCTTGGAAATGTCAGTGAATTTTCAGTTTAATTCACAACCATTACTCAGCCTTACTGTTTTTTTCTCAGTGAATTCCTACGTTTAAAAAAATATATGTTAATGTGTTCTATCCATGGCTTTTATTTAACCTTTCTTTTTTTCAGGGACTATATTAATATTGGATGTGGTTGTAAATTCGCCTCAGTTTCCCATAAGTAAATATTGATTAACGTTTTAAATAAAGCTTACAAAGAGATTCAAGACCATATCCTCAAAATTGACTAGTGTTGGGCAGTTGCAAAGCGATTTCTTATTTCGTTTTAGAACCTATACGTACCCTGTTGTGCTTTGCAAATCTACATGTCTTAGCATCACAATGCAAAATGCTGGTTACTAAATCTACACACTGAAAGTGTTTCCAAACCTTAGGCGACTTGCAGTCTGTTTTCAATGAGGACACGGAGCAGAGGTGGAAAAAGGCTTAGGAGCCCACGTTTAGAAAAAGGTGAAATGGAGGAGATCCTGATGGACTCCGAATGATAGTCTAACTTGGCTTCCAAACCTACCACTTTTCACAGGGGATGAGGCACCTTCCCTGAAACAAAAAGGGATTTGAAAATGGAAAGCTGCTGTGTAGGGCAAAGGAAACATTTTGAACTAGAAAGAAATGCTGTGTCTTCAGTAATTTCTGCTTTGTGACCCAGGCCCAGATTCATCAAATGCTTGTGTTACTGTTGCACACACAAGACGACCCATGCCTTTAAATCAGATTTACTATGCCACACAGAGTCACCTTGCATGGTGCTTGCAAGTCACTGCCTTGCATTACTCTGCATTCCATCGGTTGAGTGTGGGAGTTCCCATGCATCCACCCATCATTCTGGTTCATTCCCAGATTTACTAAGAATCGTACACCTGGGAATTCTGCAACAGACATAGAAAGAGGAAAAGATCTCTGAGGGTTGTTTTTTGTGCAGGATGGTGCTTCTTCCTGCACAAAAAAATATTGCCTGTAACGCAGGTACTCTTGCACCATGGAGGAAGTGCACCAGCTCAGAGAGAGAGCAGGATAGCCCACATGTTAGTAATTATGGTACATTCCTGCTCTCTCCATTTGACGTAGCGCAACAAGTTGTCTTGCTGTGTTTCACCAAATGTTGATAAATGTGACCCCCCCACTGTCAGATCTCTTTGGTGATGCAGGAGGAATCTTCTCAGAATAAGTCTTCCAGCAACCTCTCTTCAGTATCCAACTTTGGAATGGATAAAAAGGTGGCCAATAAAGGCCGACGTGTCATAGAACTCTCATCCTGGGGACGAGACTGCTGGTTTTGGGTGGCAGCACCGCCTCATGTGGGGGACTGAGTCGATCCCACACCATCTGGTAGCTGTCGATCTAACCCTTTTGTCTATTTAGCAGCACCTCACCAAAACCCAAAGTAAAGGTGATGCTGATGCATGACACTCTCTGACTTCCCAGGGAAGTCGTGGTGGAACAGATCTTACCCCTTTCTTTCAGTTATACAAGTCCCATACATTCAAAGACAAACATAAGCACGATTTAGTTCAATATATTTATTGAAGCAACTATGTTCAATGTAAAAAAGGCATGATTTGTGATTATTAAGAAGATGAAATGCAACACAATTACTATTGTGACCAGGAAAGTTAAAAAAATAAAAAGTTCCAACATTCTGTCACACTAAGAAATATAAAATTCCTATCTGCACTACTAAAAATCTATGTGAGAGCAATAGCAGTGTTAGCCATAATCTGCACATACTGGCTTCTGAAGGAAGCCCCGCGCCACAACTGAATAATAAGCAAGGGGTGCCTGTTGGTCTGCTGGCAGCCCTTCCAAGTGGATGAAGTGATGAGGCCAAGTTCAGCAGAGCTGTGACAACACGGTACAGCATGAAGTGGCTGGCTGGAATGTCCCCCCTCCTTTAGTTTGTGACAACATGTTGTTTTATAACAGAACTTCTTGTTGTTTTGAGAACTGCCCTAATGTAATAATGCATCTTTTCTGTGGAAGGTAGACATAGTAGTCTTGGGCTAGCTATAGTCTGTAAATTATCATGTATACCCTTGTACTGCCTTGGGCGGAGCACAAGATGAAATGTTGTGCAAAAGACCTAATTACAAATTCTGTGTGGAAGAATAGCTGATAAAAATAATAAAATATCTCCACTAAAAAAAAGCCTTGCCAAATAATAAAAAGGAATAAATGAAAATAAATGTGCCCATGCACAGTGCTAAAATAACCCCACAACAGACTGAAACTTCAGTACTTCCAAAGGGAAAAACTGAGAAACCCCAAAAAAAGCCGTTGGAAGAGGTAGGCTGACCAGAAATGATGGCCCAGAGCACCACAGCTTCAGGAAAAGAGAAATTGCTGAAGTATAGAAGAGGGCCAAATCCACAGGAGCTCGCAACTAGCAGGACTAGAGGCATTGAGACACATCCTGCTGAATCAGCTTCCCCTTTTAGATGCTGATTTGAAGTGAACAGAAACAGGAAATTAAAATCCTCCAGAGTACCTTGGGAAGCACTCTGACCAGAATATCAAGTAAACACCCAATTTTCAACCCGATTCATGATTTGGAGTCTAATCTTACAAAAGGTAAAGGATCAGGATGGGTTTTTTATGTAGTACACAGGATTCCTGCACCTGTCCTCACGCTACTGGCTCTGAAGGATGCTGACCCGAACCCCACATCGCTGTCCACCAAAATGGAGATTTCAGGTGCAGTGATAGCACAAAAGCCATATACAGAAAACTACTGCTAAGAAGAAGTACGAATCGCACCATGTTCGAGAGCATTACCTTCCTGGCATAAAGAGTGTATGCAAGAGACTGCTTTAGGCACTTTGTAAATACTCTGCTGTACAATTACAGATGAGAAAATATATTTTGGCTCACCACTCATCAAATACTGATGTCAACATAGAGACTGGTTTGGAATAGACAATTGAGAAACCCCGGACTGCTGTTGCTCATGCATCGCCAATGCAGATCATGTATACTCCTGTTGTAAAGTATCTTGCGCTTGCATGTGTGACACTCACACTTCATTAATGATTCACTCTGCCCCATTGTCGAATACGAAGCACAGATGCATAATTGGTTCTGAGGGCCTGGTCCTGGAGTACCCTGTAATAATTTATTATTTGTTTAGTTTTTTTATTAATAAATATGTGTCAACTGCCAGATCCTATTGTAATTGAAAACAAAAATTGGAAGTACATAAAATATAAAGTAAAGAAGAGATGAAAAGGAACTAAAGAATGAGATAGAATGAGATAGAAAAGGGAATGTAAGGGATGAGGCAAACACCATAGCGGCTATACAAAAATAAAGAACACATTAAAAAAGGGAATCATTCATTGGAAAGCAGTAATCTTGACAATTCTCAATTAAGTTCGACTAAAGGAGTTCAGCCTTTCCTCTAGCTAGAGAAGAGTATCACAGTAGCACGTGCTCTTTGAAATCTTGCTAGGATGTAATTTCTATCATGGTTTGAGTATGGGACTAGAATTATTTTGGGGCACTTGAAAGTATGTGTGGTTTGGTTACCTCAGCCAGTTCATCCTAACCTTCTCCCGTCTCTCTGTGAGAATGCATGGTGTGGTACCGATGAGAGCAGCATGGTCTCAGAGAGAGGGTGGTAAGCTATCATTTACTAAGAGGCTATTGTGTGACTACAGTGGGTCACTTCAAAGAAATGATAACCTCCTGTTTCCTCAGAAGCATCCCTAAATTGAGGGATCTCAGAACGGATAACATGAAGATGAGTTATGGAACCTGGAGAGCTGCTTTTATCTAGAGCCAGTGAGGTACCTGGCTGACTCTACTCTGCAGATCCAAAGGTGTGGTGTACTAACACAGTGATGTGGGTGACCAGATTCCTAGGTACTACTGGAGACCCTACACCTATACCTTTTTAAACATATTTCAGAGTACCACTACAGTCAAAATGTAATGTTCAGATTGGCAATCAAGAGATCAGCATAGCCCAGCAGTGAAAATATGTGAAACAAAAGGAATAGCTTGACTGATTACCCAAGGGACCTTTCTAAGGGTTGTTTTTTTTTTTAGTAGGGTTGAGCACAATATAGAGGAAAAACACAGTGTAGCGTCTTCCCTTGCGCAGGTATCTGCCAATAACTACGCCACACACGCAGCTGTATATTTCACATTTTTATTCATTTGCATGTAACTGCGAATTCATCATTCACTTCACCACATTCTAACACTTACCTCACACTTCTACAGAGTCATTCAGGAGGTTAGAGGGTTCCGTCATTCATAACTCGCATGACAGGACATCTCCCTCTCCTTTAAATACTTTTTTTTTTTTTTTTTTACAAATTCATACACAATCATAGCTCTTCGATAAGCCTTTGTGGTGCTCTGATTACTTGTCCCAATGATGTCTTCAGGACCTGGGAAGCAGCAAAAAAATTATCCATGATCTGCATTGGCGATGCATGAGCAACAGCAGTCTGGGGTTTTTCAATTGTCCTTTATGAATCAGTCTCCACGTTGACATCAGCATCTGACGAGTGGTGAGCCACCTGTTTGAAATGCGGGGAGTCTTGCTTAATGGATTTTTAAGGCTTTGGGCAGTCACCATGTGTCCTTTGCTGGTTACAATATGGAATGGATCAGTATCAAATGGACTAACATTTCCTCAGCTGACGAATAAGCACTCAAACTCCTCTTGTGAAAACAAATCTTTATGCATTTTATTGTTCGTCTGCATAAGCCTTCATTTTCTTTTTATGATCTAAGTCTTTGATACTGGTTTCTTCCTCAGTACTTGAGCTTGTGTTCGTCCATTGAGGTAACTTGGACATCATTGCTCTCTCAAACATCCAAGTTTCAGGGCTTTCATTTGTGGTTGAGTGAGTACTTGAAAGGTAAGCTTGTAGTGTAGAATTGAAAACACTTTTAAGGTCAAGTTTTTCCAATACGGCACGCTGAACAGTTTTCAATAACGTACTCATGAAATGTTTAACAAGGCCATTATCCTGTGGCCAAAGTGATTTTCTGATGCTTCACACTAAGATGACTGAGAAAGTTTCTGAATTCTCGACTGTTGAAAGGTGGTCCATTGTCAGATTTTATGATCGCAGGAATACCCCATGTCGCAAAGGTGCCGCCTAACCTCTAGATGACTCTCTCTTGAGTGATAAATGAGAGATCTTCTACCAATGGAAAATTGGAGTATTCATCAACACTCACCATCAGGTGATGTCCATTGTCAAGAGGACCAAAAAGGTCAAAAGCAATCCTTTCCCATGCATGCTTTGGCTACTCTGACATGCTTAAGGGGTGTTGAGTGGATTTCAATGACAGACAGTTGCATAGGAAACAGGCCTTCAACTTTCTTTCAACTCTTTCATTGAGATCAGGAAACCAAATTTGGTCTCAGTGAGCTCACTTGGTAGCAACGATTCATCAATGTCCTTCATGGGCCACTTCATTCATCTGTTGTCGCAGACTCCCCGGAATAACCTCTCAAGATAACGCCTTCTTGATTCATGTACAATTCATCTTTGACATTCTTGAACTTCTGGTATTCACTGTCACTGGTCAAATATTGAGTGTTATGGTTCCAAGACTGATGTGTAATAATGTCTTTCAGTTTTGACATGTCTCTATCTTGACTCATGTCAGTGATAATATGCTTCAACGAAATGACAGCTGGTGTGCTTAATTTCATTCAGAGTTTTATGTAGGCTTCAGCTGTCTTGGAAGAGGTACCTTGACACTGTATAGGCACTCTGGAGAAGTAGTTGTCAGGGTTTTGATCTTTCCCTGGAAGATGCACAAATGTGTAGTTGTACTCTTGTAATCATAGACCCCAACGTTCAATGCCAGGAAGCATCTTGGCTTGAGAATTGCCAAAGTGAGTCAACAATGCTTGATGATCTGTCACATGCGTAAAAGACTTTCTGTATAAGGAAACGTGGAAATGTGCATAAGCCCACACCACTGCAAGACTTTCTTTTTCAGGTTGTGAATCAGCATGTTCCGTTTGGAACTAACTTTTACTTGCATATGCAACAGTATGTCTGCACGAATTTGTGTGTCCACTCTGCTGTGCAGGGATTGCTCTTATCCCTCTGGGCTAGCATTAACAACAACTTCTGTAAGGAGCTTTGGATCAAATGTACCATTTCCGTAGCACTCTCAAGAGCTTGTTTGATTCTCTTAAAGCTTTGCTCACATTCATTTGGCCAGTGAAATGAAATATTATTTTTTGTCATGTCTCTCAATGGAGCACTCACAGTGGCAACGTATTGTATGTATCTGGAACAGTGACTGGCCATGCCAAGGAATTAACATAACATGGGAACATCTTGTGGCAGGCTTGCAGTTGACAACACTTGCACTTTAGCAAGATCAGGTGTCATACCCTCTTCAGAACAAAGGGCCATATTTATACTTTTAGACGCACAACTGCGCCAACGCAGTTGTGCGTCAAAATTTTTAACGCCATTCCAAAGCGCCATGCGGGCGCCTTATTTATGGAATGATGTTAGCCGGCGCAGCTGACTGGTGTGCGTCAAAAAAAATGACCCACACCAGGCTGCGCCGGCGTAGGGGAAAATGTAGCTTGGCAAAATTTTGGCCTCAACCCGATTGGCGCCATTTATTTTTACTCCCAACCCCCATTGAAATGACTCCTGTCTTAGCACAGACAGGAGTCATGCCCTCTTGCCCAATGGCCATGCCCAGGGGACTTATGTCCCCTGGGCATGGTCATTGGGCATAGTGGCATGTAGGGGGCACAAATCAGGCCCCCCTATGCCACAAAAAAAAAAAAATACTTACCTGAACTTACCTTAAGTTCCCTGGGATGGGTCCCTCCATCCTTGGGCGTCCTCCTGGGGTGGGCAACGGTGGCAGGGGGTGTCCCTGGGGGCATGGGAGGGCACCTCTGGGCTCCTTCCAAGCCCACAGGTCCCTTAACGCCTGCCCTGACCAGGCGTTAAAAAATGACGCAAAAGCAGCTGGACGTCATTTTTTTTTACCCAACCACTCCCGTGCGTCATGACGCACGGGAGTTTAAATAAGGCACACATGCCTTGGAGTCATTTTTTAGACGGGAACGCCTACCTTGCATATCATTAATGCAAGGTAGGTGTCCACGCTAAAAAATGACGCAAACTCCAAGATCTTTGGCGCTAGACGGGTCTAATGCCAAAGTATAAATATGGAGTTAGCTTTGCGTCGGATTTGCGTAAAAAAAAAAACGACGCAATTCCGGTGCAAACAGAGTATAAATATGCCCAAAAGAACTTTAGCTTTGCTTTATTGAATTCACATTTACCAGCATTCATAGTTAAATCTGCATCAACCAGTGAATGACAAATTTGCTTGAGAGCTTTATCGTGCTCCTTCTGTGAAGCTCCGAAGTCTAATATGTTATCACTATAGTTAAAGGCATTCATGAGAGGCTGTATGATACATCGAATGACATCTTGAAAAATCTCTGCCCCTGATGACACACCAAAACGTAGGGCCCAATTTAGGGTTTGGAGGATGTGTTACTCTGTCACAAATGTGACGGATATCCCATCAGCTGTATTACGATTCCCATAGGATATAATGGGATCTTAATATGGCAGACAGGATATCCGTCATGTTTGTGACAGAGTAACCCCATCTGCCAAACTTCAAACAAAACCCTTAGGGCTACATGTATCAAAGTTTTTTTTTGCGATTTGTGATTCGCAAAACCGTATGTAGTATATAGAAAAGCCAAGGCAAGGCACTTCAGGCCTCGGAGGCTCCAAAAAATGATGCAAATGCGGAGCTAAAAAAAGTATAAATCAGGCCGTGAGTGCCTAATGGAGCTCCTTTTGGTGCGTCTTTATTCCTAGCGATGCCAGCTCATAAAGGCGTGTTTTGCTTAAACATGCCAGGGAGTTTGGTTTGACTTGACCTGCCATTCATAGACGTTGACTTTGTGCATAGCAATAATAGGACTTCTTCAATCAAATTATCAATGTCATCAAGCGTGTGATTGCTGGAAAAATTCATGGACAAGTCTACACTTTCTTCAGCAGGTTTCTTTGATTTTTTAGTGGCTGGAGGGGATTTCAGACTTCCTGCAGCTTCTACTTGCCGATTCTTTATGAATAAGCAGATGTAGCCAGCAGGTGCTAGCAATATGTCAATCAATATATGCCCTGCAATAAAACAAAAGCAATAAAACTTACAAAATGTCCAAATTATAGGTCCCAGATTGCAGATGAACGAGGGAGAGCCAGGCCTGGCCTCTTCTGGGTAATGACGGGTGAAGACGGGCCCAGTCTTGGCCCTGTCTTTGCACGCGAGCATACGCTCGGTGTGTTCTGCGTGTGTCCCATGTGTGTCCCGCACTGTGGGAGCAGCAGTGCACTTAAGAGCATGATGTCCAGATTGTTTACATTGCCCTACTCTGCAGCAAGGACGACTAGGGAATGTTGTCCCACCCCAGTCCAGGAATGCAGAATATTGCTGGTGAGGAAGTTGGTGTAGTGGGAGATGGCCAGGAAAGAATCACAAGTCAGGAGCAGTAGTGCGTTCAAGAGCACAATGTCTAGGTTGTTGGCCCCGACCTGCAGCAAGGGAGACTGGGGGACCTAGTCCCACCCCAGTCCAAGAATGGAGAATGCTGCTGGTGAAGAAGTTGGCATAGTGGGAGACCGCGAGGTAAGACCCCTCTTCAGTATCAGTATCAAGTGAAAGTTAAGGAAATGATTGTGCAATGTCGATATTTACCTCAGAAAAATGTGAGCATGTGGGACTGGCTGCATGTGAAGAGAAATACCAGTCAAAAAAAGTCAACAATAAAAAGCACCAAAGTCATTTAAATATTGTATGAAAATTACACTAAAAGTAAACAATTGTTCAATACCTTTCATTATCGACAGTGGTGCGTCAATAAACATTATACCTGAAGAGAAATATAATGAACTAGCTTCATTACTACGACTGACGCCATAAAAAACTAATGTATACACATGGGCTGCATCAGCACCTTTGAAAAGTCAATGTTCATTTGTAGCGACGATGAAGCACAAGAAGATGAAAGTGCAAGTGCCCAATCATATGCTTCAAGATTCCGCCCCAAGTACCTGTTAACGCAGTTTCTGCACAGCTGCTGATATGGGACTGATCTCAGTGAACTACAGCATGAATGATTATCACAAAATAGTGAGTCAGCTCCCTTCTTTGTTTCATGGTTTAGGAAAGCTTAAGACTATGAAAGTACAATTGCATATCCATAAGGATGTCTGTCCTGTTGCACAAAAACACAAAATTGTGCTTCATTTACAAGAAGCTGTTCAAAAGGAACTTATGTCATTACTTAAACATATCTTTAAGTGTTCTACTGGTCCCACAACATGGGTTTCTCCCATAGTGGTAGTACCCAAAAAAGACAGTGAAGGAGCTGTAAGCATCTGTGTGGATATGCATCAAGTGAACAAGGAAATTGAAAGACAACGACATCCAGGTCTGCACATTGCTGACATGATAACATTTGAACAGTGTGAAAGTCTTGCCTCTCCTTGATTCAAATAAAGGATATCATCAGTTGGAACTCAAGGATAATTGTAGGTATATTTCAACCTTTTCTACATATATTGGCCTATTTCGATATAAAAGACCAGGGGCCACATGTATGAACGATTTTGCACGTCGCACGACGTGCAAAATGCACTTCCCAATGCACAAACCCAGTTTTGCAATTGCAGGGGTCGGTGGCTCACTGGCTGGCCTGACGGGTGTCCCCTTTGAACTTCTGGGAGTTGGAGGTACCACAGCGTCCGCCGACTTGGTGGCTGAGGTGCTGGCCTGGGATCTGGACACCCTGGCCCGAGGGGAAGGACGGGGGGGAAGGGGTAGGGAAGAGGTCAATGTTAGCCAGGAACAGCTTTTTAGATGCACTGGGATGGGAAGATGGAGAAGGTTTGGGAGTGGAGGAAGAGGCAGTGGTTGTACTCTGGCCAGGACGCCTCAGCACCCCCAACATGTGACTTACATCCACAGCACTCCAAACATTTATGGTCCACTCATCATGCTCACAGTGTACTCACCTGTTTGTCTGGAGGACAGTAGAGTAACGTGTACTGGGGTAGGACCCCATCCACCAGTTTCTTCAACTCCTCCGCAGTGAAGGCAGGGGCCCTTTCCCCAGACACATGAGCCATTGTCGCTTCAAGACACAGGTCACAGCAGCACTTGCAGTGTAGGTCCTCTCCTGTTGAAGGTCAGGTTGCAAGTAAGTGAATAGATAGAAAATGGCGATGACGTCTGAGGCGTTGCATACCGTCACCGCCGGCGTACATCGCCATTGGCTCCTGGAACCCATAGGGCTCAATGTTAACCAATGTGAAGTTGCACGGCGGTCATCGACAGTCTACCGTGATGGCACACACGCTGTCCCTCCTCACAGGTCAGGCAGCCGCCATTTCAGGGGGCAACAGGACATGGCACTTAACTGGGTCACAGAAGACATTGGCACATCAACTGACTCTCGAATTCACATACTTCTGTAAAGTAAAAAAAATCAAATTTAGTGCAATAGATGTGGAAATATGACCCTCTGCTCACCGTTCTCTTCCATAGGCTTCAACTGCTGAGGCAGCATATGTGATGGCGCCATCCTCCGGTGTACAGACCCCTGGTGGTCCTTGCAACAATGGAGGACAGACACATTATCATCACATACAGACTTGATCGTGCCACAATCCAAGAACTGTGTGCCCAATTGGAGCCAGACCTGATGTCAGCTATCCGCCAGCCCACATGTATCCCCCCTCTAGTGCAGGTCCTGTCAGTGCTCCATTTCCTGGCAAGTGGTTCCTTCCAAACAACAGTGGCCATGGCATCAGGGATGTCTCAGCCAATGTTCTCCAACGTGTTGGCCAGAGTGTTGTCTGCCCTGCTGAAACACATGCGCAGCTACATTGTGTTCCCCCAGGTGGGGGATTTGGCCACAGTGAAGGCTGACTTTTATGCCCTAGGACATATCCCCAACATCATTAGTGCCATTGATGGTACACATGTAGCATTTGTCCCTCCCCGGAGAAATGAACAGGTTTGAAGGAATAGGAAAAGCTATCACTCGATGAATGTGCAGATGGTGTGTTTGGCGGACCAGTACATCTGCCATGTGAATGCCAAATATCCTGGCTCTGTGCTTGACGCCTTTATATTGAGGAATAGCAGCGGCCCATATGTGATGGGCCAACTCCAGAGGCACTGGGTGTGGGTAATAGGTGAGCCAAAGGTCCCTGTCCGAGTATATGTTGATGTCTGGGTATGGGATTGCCCCTAAGGGTTAGTGTGTGTCTATCAGTTGTCACCCTATATTTACAGGTGACTCTGGTTACCCCAACCTGTCATGGCTACTGACACCAGTGAGGAATCCCAGGACAAGGGCAGAGGAACGTTACAATGAGGCACATGGGCGTACAAAGAGGATTATAGAAAGGACCTTTGGCCTCCTGAAAGCCAGGTTCTGGTGCCTCCATCTGACAGGTGGATCCCTGTACTACTCACCCAAGAAGGTGTGCCAGATCATCGTGGCATGCTGTATATTGCACAATGTGGCCTTGAGATGCCAGGTGCCTTTTCTGCAGGAGAATGTGCCTGGAGATGGTCTTGTGGCAGCGGTGGAGCCTGAGGACAGTGACGAAGAGGAGGCAGAGGAAGAAGATGTGGACAACAGAACAAACATAATACAGCAGTACTTTCAGTGACACACAGGTAAGAGACTGTAACTCCACTTAACATTTCAGTAATCAGTTGGACATTGTACAAGGCAGCCTCTTACCCTATGTCTATGGCCACTGACTGTTCCCTTTCGATTCTCTATTTTCAGATCACTGTGCCCCATTCTGGTTCCTGCTATATGCACTGCTGCCCACCAAAGGTCATCCTGTAGTATATTTCACTGTACATATACGTTGCAATGCTTTGATAATGTACTAATACATTTGTGAATCATTAGACTGACTCTAGATTGTTCTTTATTTCAAGGGTGTTTATTTAGGTGCTAATAAGTATAGGGGTATGTGCAAGGGGCTGGGGTGATGGCGGAGGAAAGTCCATGGTAGAGTCCAGTCTCTTGGTATCACAGGTGCATTGTCGAAGGGGGCATAGGAAGGGGAGCAATGGCATTTCAAGGTGGGCAGGGTAACAGAGGGGGACAGAAGGGTGACTATCAGGAGAGTCCTGTTTCCTGGTGGGGTCTTGGCATTGTTCTCTGTCTTCTACCTTGATCGCAGGGACCGTTTGCAGGGTGGTTCACCTTCTGCAGGGGGTGGGGTGCTGGTGGCCTGTTGGTCCTGTGGCAGGGCTTCCTGTCCACTAGCACTGGCAGAGGTGGAAGGCTGTTCCTCGGTTTGGCTTGTGTCAAGCGCCCTTTGCTGTGCCACTGCCTCCCTCATGCTCTTGCCCATGTCAGCCAGCAACCGTGCAATGGTGACCAGGATGGTGTAGATTTTTGCTAGGTCATCCCTGATCCCCAGGTACTGTCCCTCCTGCAGCCACTGGGTCTCCTGCAAATTGACCAGTATCAGGCCAATGGTCTACTGTGAATGGTGGTATGCTCCCAGGATGTTGGAGAGTGCCTCATGGAGAGTGAGTTCCCTAGGCCTGTCCTCTCCCTGTCTCACAGCAGTCCTCCCAGCTTCCCTGTTGTCCTGTGCCTTTGTCCCCTGAACCGTGTGCCCACTGCCACTGACCCCAGGTCCCTGATCGTCCTGTGTTTGTGGGGTTGCCTGGGTTCCCTGTAGTGGTGGACACACTGCTGATTGACGTGTCCTGGGGATAGTGGCATGGGCCCGCTTGGTGGGTGCTGTGCTGGTGTTTCCTGAGGGGGGAGGTTCTGTGGTGGGTTGGGACTGCGGCAGGGGAAACTACAGTCCAGAGGCCCCTGATGGGGCAGGTTGGTGTTTTGCTTTCCTTCTCTTATCTTATGACCGAGCTGACAAAACTTCTCTGGAATGCACTTCTTAGTTTAAAGAAGACATTTATTGTTATTATTTCTTCACCGCGAGGTTCCTGAAAGACGAGATTAGTAGGTTGGAAGCACACGTTTAAAAGTAGTCGCAGCAATGAAAGCAAAATATATCAAAGTACTTCTCAGTTGCAATGTACACAGCAAATACATGTGATTATCTTATAGCATAACTTCAAAGCAAAGCATAAAAGTCAAAATTGCATCACTGTAGGGCCTATCACTCAGCTTCATCTTTCTAATTCTTGCAAGTTGATGACTCTGGTTCAACTGCGAGAAAGAGATTTTCCACCCAAACGGGAGACAGGCAACTGACGTCTGTTCCTGCCTGAAGTCAAGATCTTTCTCTCTGCTGCCCAGGGCCACCGTTAAAAACAAAAATGCTGGCTCAGTGTGGGAACTGAATAAACTTGGAGAGTGGTCAAGTCTCCAAATTTCACTTGTTCCCAGACTGGATTGAGAGGTAAACACAAAATCTACACTCTCTTATCGCTAGGGTTTGGTGTAAAAAATACAGCTTGGTCTATCATGTGGAAAAACGCAGCTTGGAAAAACACAGCCCATCTGCAATGTCTCAACTGCAATGCCTAACTCCACGTTAAAGCAAATAGGCAGCTAACCTCAATACCAAATTTAGGCCCTCATTCTGACCTTGGCGGTCGGCGGAGAGGCGGCGGTCGGACCGCGAACAGACCGGCGGTATTAAAAATGGCATTCTGACCGCGGCGGTCACCGCCGCAACCGACCGCCACTTCCCCACTCCGACAGCCACGGCGGTCATGACCGACGGGCTGGAGTCTGCGCACTCCAGTCCGGCGGTCGACCCAAGACCGCCAACGGTATCATGACCCTGCTTACCGCCGCGGTTTCTGGCGTTCGGGAACCGCCATGCGAACCATGGCGGTAGGCACTATCGGGGCCAGGGAATTCCTTCCCTGGCACTGATAGGGGTCTCCCCCACCCCCCACTGCCCCCCCGAGTCCTCCCCCCACACCCTCCACCCCCCTGCCACCCCCAGAGGTGGTACGAACCCCCTCCCCACCCCCACCCCGACATGCACATACACGCACCACGACATGCACACACCCCCAACATGCACATATACACACCCCCTACACACACACATACACAACGGGGACACATACCCGCACACATACATGCCGACATGCGCACCCGCCGAACTACACACATTGCCCATAGGCACAGCAGCACTCCCCGCCCGCATGCACGCACTCACACACCCCCTCTACACACTCACACGCACACCCCCATGCACGCACACATCACACAACACCCCCCCACCCCCTCCCCTCACGGACGATCAACTTACCTTGTGCGTTGGTCCTCCGGGAGGCGACGGGAGCCATAGGGACGTGACCGCCAACAGAAGACCGCCAACAGAAGACCGCCACACAGAAATGTGGGTCGTAATTCTGGGGGCGGTGTTCTGCTGGCGTGGCGGTGGAGGTTGACCAGTCTCCACTTTCCCGCCGACCGCCAGTGTGGCTGCTGGCGGTATTCCGGCGGAACGCTCCCAGCGGTCGGAATACGCGCTGCGGCATACCGCCGCGGTCGGCGGTCTGTACCGCGGCGGTAACTCGGCGGTCTTGCGAAAAGACCGCCAAGGTCAGAATGAGGGCCTTAATGTCTAATGCCATGTTAAAGCCAATAGGCAGCTAAACTGAATAATGGTTAATGCCATGTTAAAGCTAATAGGCAGCTAACCTAAATACCAAATGTAATGTCTAATGCCACGTTAAAGCCAATAGGCAGCTAAACTGAATACAACATGTAATGTGCTACTGGTGAACATTGAGCAACTAATATGCACAATGGTGAAACACAAAGTCATTGGTCAAACACAATTAATAGCATAACACTCCATCCTATGACCAATGATTTTTTGTTTACATACCTCTTATTTCAAACAAAAACAAAAAACAAAAACATCAACAAAAAAACATTATAAGCAAATCAGATTTGGATGATAAAAGCAATCACTGTAAAACAATGGAAGTGGATTAACATATTGATCTCATAACCTTTCAAATCAGATACATCTGCAATGAAAAGACTGAAACTTACATACTCTGATTGGGATAATAACTGATTGAACAGTGTCTCTAAAACAGCAAGTTGATGTAGCATGAGTTCTACTCATGTAAAGGTACACGGTCCACCTGAAAGGTTTGCTGGAATGTAAGCGAAAGTCAGAGTTCCACATGAAAAAACACAGACAGTCAACTGGTAAGGTTGCTTAGTTCCAGTGGAAAAATGTAATCAAACAAGTTGACAAACTTTATATTGATCCCATGTAGAACTTGAACTGAAAACGCCGGTTGCGCGAAATGGATCCATGGGGTTGGTACTTTAATCAATCAGGTTCAGGTTGGGGGTTCGGTCCCTCCCCCGACCCCACACGCACACACCCGAAGGGAGAGCACACAGCACACTCATGGCCAGTGGCGAGTCGTGGTAGGATCTGCAAAAGAAAAAAGTATGACTTTTCTTGCAAATAACATTTGTCATCTGAAATGTGCCCTTCTTCTTCCTTTCCTTGTTTTATAATCGGCAGGATGTTTTTGGGGCCCTTTGTTATAATTTCTACAGGTTCTGGAGGGTCATTCGGGGATTCAACCCACACATTAGCACTGATGTTTTTATCTGCTGCACCACAGCTTCCCTTTCCTTGCACTGTCAGAAGGGCTGGGGCAGACTCCTTCTTTACCAAACCTCCATTCACTGCACTTATGACAAGTTGGGCAATTCTGTCTCCAATCTGTATGAATAAATCAGATTCTCTTCTAGTTATCAGTATCATTTTGATTTCGACTTGGTAATCTGCAGCAATCACTCCCCCTAAAACCTGATCAATTTGCCATATCTGCTCCTCTCCCCAACTGATCTTTGACTGTTAGTGGGACAGATCTCTGACAAATAGGACTTTGCAAAATAACAGTTTGTATTAAATCTAGGGGAATGTGCATCTCTCTAATCTCTGCACACCTGTAAGTGGCTTTTTCTCCCAGATGTCCACATCTCTGGTGCACCCACTTAGCCATCCCCACTTAGTCAGAATTCTGGAAGGACAGTTCTGTCTCTGAATTTTTCTCTTTAACATCTGACAACATCTGTCTATTTTCTGGATTCCACTGAATTCCCAGTAACTGCACATTTTGTGACAGTACTGCTGCCTTGTCTGAATTAATTTTAAACATCGTACTTTGAAAAAGCGATCTGAAAATAACATTCTCAACTCTGTTCTCAGTATTATCTGTTAAGGAATGCACTTCAACTGCCAACAACCGTGGGCTGCTCTGCAGATCTACGCTCTGCTCACACTGAGGCTCATTCTTTTTAACCTTCTCATTACTGGAATGGGAAAAGCCAGATTCTACTACAATAGTTTTATAGATTTCAGCATTATCTTGCAATAATGTGTTCTGGCTAATTTGCTCACGTAAATTCTTTTTTTTCATGTTCTAACTGCCTACATCTCTCCTGCATTTTTCTGTAAGCAGACAAAAGTATCCAAACCCTTCTGTCAAGAACAAAAGGAACATCATTTCTTTCAAAAGGCACAAAGCACTCATCCCAGGACTTACAAAGTCCTGATAAACAAGATGGTTTCTCACAGCACCATAAGGCAGTTTAACTTCACATGCATTTTCAAACATGGTCTACCGTACTTCTTTAATTCTCTAAAAAACAAAAAACAATTACACTTTTAAATAGTGCACTTCCAATCTCTAACTCCGACTCCCAGACTGCCGATTAACGCAAAAATGTTTTGCTTTCCTTCTCTTATCTTGTGACCCAGCTGACAAAACTTCTCTGGAATGCACTTCTTAGTTTAAAGAAGACATTTATTGTTATTATTACTTCACCACGAGGTTCCTGAAAGACGAGATTAGTAGGTTGGAAGCACACGTTTAAAGGTAGTCGCAGCAATGAAAGCAAAATATATCAAAGTACTTCTCAGTTGCAATGTACACAGCAAATACATGTGATTATATGATAGCATAACTTCGAAGCAAAGCATAAAAGTAAAAATTGCATCACCGTAGGGCCTATCACTCCGCTTCATCTTTCTAATTCTTGCAAGTTGATGACTCCGGTTCAACTGTGAGAAAGAGATTTTACACCCACACGGGAGACAGGCAACTGACGTCCGTTCCTGCCTGAAGTCAAGATCTTTCTCTCTGCTGCCCAGGGCCACCGTTAAAAGCAAAAATGCTGACTCAGTGTGGGAACCGAATAAACTTGGAGAGTGGTCAAGTCTCCAAATTTCACTCGTTCCCAGACTGGATTGAGAGGTAAACACAAAATCTACACTCTCTTATCAGCTAGGGTTTGGTGTGAAAAACACAGCTTGGTCTATCATGTGGAAAAACTCAGCTTGGAAAAACACAGCTCATCGGCAATTTCTCAACTGCAATGCCTAACTCCACGTTAAAGCTAATAGGCAGCTAACCTAAATACCAAATGTAATGTCTAATGCCATGTTAAAGCCAATAGGCAGCTAAACTGAATACAACATGTAATGTACTACTGGTGAACATTGAGCAACTAATATGCGCAGTGGTGAAACACAAAGTCATTGGTCAAACACAATTAATAGCATAACAGTTGGTCATCCTGATCCAGGCGGGCAGAGCTGCTGTTGTCACTGTGGGCCTCTTCACGGGGGGGACTGGATGTAGTTGACACCTCCTCTCTGGTGATGTTGAGTAGGGGTCCTGTTGGGATGCAAATGCATTGTCAATGTATCTGCGTGGGCCATATTGTGAATGGGTGTGTTTCCATCTCTGATTGTGATTTCCCTGTCGGCTTGCTCTTGTGTGAGTGGTGATTTTGTGGGCTGTGTGAGTCTCTCTACTGGGCATGCTGTGGTGATGGGTTTCCATACAGGTCTGTGATGGGTGTCCTTGCATTGGTGTTGCATGCAGGGCTTGGTATTGGGATGGGTGGTTTGTGATAGTGGGGTATATGTGAGTTGGTGGAATGATGGGGGTGAGGGTAGGGGAAGGAGTTTGTGATGGCATGCAGGTAGGGTGGGGGGGATATAACAGTAAAGATTTGCCAGAGTCACCAGATGTCTCCCCCTTGCTTCACGAGCTGCCGGGGGTGCGTCAACGTTTCATCAAGCATATCGAACATATACAGCATCCTCACCACCCAAACCGAACACAAACAGGAACAAGCAAAAAACAAATGGGATTGTGTGTTACCGGAGCCCTTAACACTTAACTCGTGGGAACATGCGATGAAAATGACCCGCGAGGTTTCGTGTAACCCCCGCTTCCGATATACACAGTTTAATTATGTGCATCAGACTTACTTATCACCCCACCGCATAACACGTCTGATCCCCGATCACCGCAGACATGCCCCAGATGCAACACAGAAGAGGCTACCTTTTATCACATGACATGGGAATGTCTCCAGATTAGGAATACATGGATAGACATAATAACGTTGCTGGCTGAATGGACGAACACCACACTATCTCTCACTCCCGAAGTGTGCTTACTGGGTATAACACCCCACTCTAAGAAACACAAACGTTCATATAAATGCATCGCCCTGGCATTGGTGCTGTATAGATGCCTTATTGCCATGCAATGGAGGGCCCCGGGCGCTCCTAGTGTTGCCCAATGGCGAGAGGAGGTAATACGCTGGGCTAAAGCAGAAACACAGACACTACAGAACTTATTGGACAAAGGTATCCTAGTAAAAGGCCTAGAAGTATGGAATACATTCGTGATAGCTGCAGAAAACAAAAACGACGTTCTCCCTCCCTAAAATAACATAATGAGATAACCGGCATCACTTCAACGGCAAATGGAAACATTACCATAGAGGTTGATTGACACGCATGGGGAAAGCGGTAAACCAATATAAAAACTGCAACATTCCTCGAATGAACCCCTAGATGAATCGCTGGAGAGCTGAAATGCGTAGAAGCGTTATAGGACTCGTTGAGGCGGAGTCCTGCTGTTTCCCTCTCTTTTGTTCTGCTGTACCCGCGCAGCCGCCCCCGGCCTGCCGGCGGGCTATACCCCTGTTGGTCCGGGTTGGGCCGGTCATATGCGGGGGTGGATGTGTCGCTGGGATGGGTCCCGGGACTTGCAGCACGATTCGAGGTGGCGCCGCCTCTCCCCCCCCCCCGGCGTCTGGCTCACCCCCCAGCTGCCCCCCCCTCCCTCTGCCCCCTCTCCCCCCTCTCTGAATGTGCCCGCCGTGCCCACTCTACTTCTCAGTTTAGTCTCTTTCGCTATCTCTCTTTGTTTCTTTAATAACTTTGCACATATTGAACTACTGCGTAACATGAAAATATACTCTGTAATGCCCAAGCTGGGTTGCGGTGGAATTGGGACTTACAGAATGTGCAAACAATAATCGTTATGAACAATGCGTGTTGAAACATATTGTAATCTTTGGTATTTCATTTGAATGTTGCCAATTGGCTGATAAAACAATAAAAACATATTTAAAAAAAAAAAAGATTTGCCAGAGTCCAGTCTTCCTGCTACTCCTGCGAGGCCCTTAGGATGCATTATTGCCAAGACTTGCTCCTCCCATGTTGTTAGTTGTAGAGGAGGAGGTGGGGGTCCACCGCCAGCCCTCTGTACAGCAATCTGGTGTCTTGATACCAATGCACCACGGAACGCACCTTCCCCCGTAGGTCGTTCCACCTCTTAATGATGTAATCCCTGGTTCTTGGGTGCTGTCCCACGGCGTTGACCCTGTCCACGATCCTCTGCCATAGCTCCATTTTCCTAGCAATGGACATCTGCTGCACCTGTGATCCGAATAGCTGTGGCTCTACCCAGATGATTTCCTCCACCATTACTCTTAGCTCCTCCTCAGAAAACCTGGGGTGTCTTTGGGGTGCCATGGATGTGGTGTGAGTAATATGTGTTAGGATGTGTGGGGTGATGTGTTGTGGTGTATGCTGTGATGTGCGTGAATGGTGAATGGGTGAAGGTGGTTTGTGCCTCTGATTGAGTGGGTGCTCCTTGCTTGTCTCTCTGTGCTTGATCTATTTTTTTCACTGTAAGGGGTTTTGGGTATTGTGGTTGTGTGTTTTAAATTGGTGTGGGGGTGTGGTGTGTGTATGTGTGTCAGGTATGTGTAGTTTGAATTATCTAATGTGGTGTAGTTTTGTAAGTGTGTGTGTATTTTGAGCGCAGCAGTGTGTATCGCCAATGGTTTACCGCGGTTGAAAGACTGGCGTGTTGATTCGTGGGTCGTGATACTGTGGGCATATTCCTGTTGGCGTAACAGTGTGGGTTTTGCTGTCGCCAGTTTATCACTGACCTTTGGTCTGGCAGACTTGTGTGGGTGTCTGTATAGTGGCGGATTTCTCTGTGTGGGTCATAATACCCGTGGCGGATTACCGCTGCGGTCACTGTATGTTGGCAGCCGTCAGCTCGGCGGTAGGCGGCATTTACCGCCAGGGTTGTAATGAGGGTCACAGTCTGCTATCACAAATGTATGTGGGTGCTCCAGTAATACTGTTACATTAATCAGAAGAACTGATAGTGTTTCTTTGCATCAGAAGTTAGAAAATCTTAGAACACAACTAGTTGTTATTTCCACTTAAGTTTCAAAATTTGCGATTAGCCAATGCTGCTGTAAATGCACTTGCATCGGGGAGGAAAGGAGTGCACAGTATAATTGCAGTATTGTCTCGGATGCTGCTGGGAGGATGTCTTCTACCCAAGATTTTTCCCAAAATGATGTGGGCTACATATGAGCAGCTACAGCACTGCTCTCTCTGGAGGGTTTTAAAGACCAGGAAAGCCATTGCAACATCCCTTGAATGGCCCAATTTCAACAGCACAGAGGATTAAAGTGACAGCTCACCCTCATAGTTTTCAAACCACATTTCTGAACTGGGCTCAACATTCCACTAGGACAATTCATGGGACGATAAATCTCCAAGGTACAAGTTTTCAGCTTCCTCAGTATCCAAGTAACCAGAGGCATTCATCTCAATCGTTTGCTAAGTATATGAGTAGAAGAACAATTTATCTGATCAACGTGCCCATGCTGCCCATGGGGTCTTAGGAGGCCATGGATTCTCTAACCAAGAAAGTTATTCACTGGTTTAGGGCCATGTGGAACTTCTACTGTGTAGTTACATTAGATATTGAGGATGTCAAGCATCATTGCATAGGTACCGCTACCTATGATTATATTTCTGCCACTTTCCTGAATGAAGCACTACTCGAAAATCTTATAAACTTTAAAGTACACACTAGTCATCTCGGAGAATCATCCAAGACCTCTATTAGGGTAAAATTGTTACCTTCCATTGATAATTCTCTCCCGAGGAAGAGTGTCACAGTAACGAGTGCTCTTTGAAATTTTGACAGGATGTAATGCCTAAGACTGTTTACCTGATCAATGTGCCCAAGCTGCCCCAGGGGTCTTATGAGGCCATCAGTTCTCTAACTAACAAAGTTATTCACTGGTTCAGGTCCATGCGTAACTTCTGCTCTGCAGTTAGATATGATATTGAGCATGTCAAGCGTCATTGTATAGGTCCCTCTACATATCATTATATTTCTGTCACTTTTCTGAATGAAGCACTGGTTGAAAAGCTTATAAACTTTGAAGAACGCACTAGTCATCTTGCAGAATCGTCCAAGACCTCTATTAGTTTAAAATTGTTACCTCCCATTGATAATTCTCTCCAGAGGAAGAGTGTCACAGTAACGCGTGCTCGTTCAAATCTTGCCAGGATGTAATACCTGAAACTATTTATCTAATCGATGTGCCCAAGCTGCCCCTGGGATCTTAGGAGGCCATCCCACATCAAAGACATGTTCTAGTATAAGTACTGGGTCTCTTACCCATTCAAATCAGTACAATTCTGGACTCAAGGAAACTCTGCTGGAGTAAAGGCTTCTGTGTGCCAGGATTGCCACTCTGCCAGATGTGACTGTCCCCAGGGACTGCTGCTCTGCCCTGTTCTGCTGCTGTGCTGCCAGCTGATCTCTGCCTTGCTCAAGGACTACAAAACTATCCCTAACTCCTGGGAACCTCCATGGGCTTGTTGGCTTACCCCCTGTTCTTCACAAGGCCCCAGGGGCATCAAAGACCTGCCCCTTGCACCTGTTTTATTAGCTGTGGTGCACAAGCTCTTCCTGAATGACAAGCGCCTTCCTGCTGGAGCATGCTGGACTGCCATGTACATTCCTCTAACCAACGCAATGTGTGCTTCTGAAGCTGCAACCCAACCCTAGGAAGGGAAACCTCCTCCTCAACGACCAACTAGAGTACCATGATCGCCCCTTCGCATATTCGACCAAGTACCACCTCGGGCTGCACACTTGGCAGAAGGACAGGGAGCAATGTGCAGTGCACTTTGCGGTAGCAGCTGCCTTTCTGCAGGTACGAAGGGATTGGGGGTCAGGCAGTCATCACTTCACTGCATCATGCACCGCCTTCTCTTATCCTTCTGCGCCTGCATTGACACCCAAAGCCAGGTTTCACTTACCAATCTCCGGCGGCAGTAACAGCCACAGACAAGACAGCCTTTCTTTGTGCAGCACCCTTGCTCTGTATGGCCTGCCGGACGGGGCGGTGTGTCCCTGCAACGCAAAGCGGAATTTCTCTTTGCCGCTTTCCTGTTCAAACCAACCGCTCTATGGAGAAAAGCACAGCTGAAGATTTTACTGTATCTTTCCTAAGGGACATGCAAGCATATCTCAATCCTTCCCACATTACTTGGCTACCGTAACTTATCCATAGCACTGCAAAAGAGTAAATAGTTCTTCTTATACCAATTGAATTTGTACTATTTTGGTGATATTTTTATCAGATAAAAACTACCTATTTTTCTAAATCCGTGCAGAGTCTTTTTGTGGTGTTATCACTGTATTGCTTCATGTGACTGTTGCACAAATACTTTACACATTTTACACATTGCATTCTAAGTGAAGCCCGCTTGTACTGTGCCAAGCTATCAGTGAGTGAACACAGTCTAATTTAGGTTGTGTACTGGTCTTGAACTGAGTAGGATTGTGGTCCCTACTTGGACAGGGTACATACCTCTGCCAGCTAGAGACCCAATGTCTAACATTGGTGATCAGCTGTGAGGATAGGAATTGTGTTTGTGAAATACCATATAGTGATTCAGTGTGCACTACAACTCTACACCTAGACCAATTTGAACCGATTCCTCCTTATTGGCGAATTTTCTTTGCCTGACCTGTACCAATTGGCAATTTTTCTTTTTGATTTTTTTCAATTCTCCCTAGTTGTTTTTTTTTTTTATTCTGCTAAATTATGTCTCGCTTTGGAGAAGCTGCACCTGCAGTAATTGACTTTGAGCTGACCAGGTTTGAGTCTTACACTGTGCAACAGCTGAAGGATTTCTACAAGGACTTTCGAGTGTCTAAAAGGGTTCTCACATTTCATCAGGAAGGTGGAACTACAGAAAGCTTTGAGGGCCTGGGCGGAGGTCCAGGTAGTAGGAGAGACACCACAGAAGAGGAGCAGATAATTCCTGAGGAGGAGGATGATCTGATTCTGGATTCCCATGAGCAAGGGGCACCACCTGTGGAAATGGCCAACAGTTTGACAAGAGCTAGAGTGGCTTCCAGACCAGGGAACTGTCAGGGCCCAATTCCTCGGGATCTGTGTGTTGCTGATTAGAGGCCCACCTCCAGGCAGCACCAACTCAGTGATTAAAACAACACAGATAATTGGAGAGGCCAGGCAGGGAGAAGGGTAAGTAGGATAGGAACAGCTTGGAGGGAGATCTGAAAAGGAAACAAGTTAGAGAGAGGAAAAAACACCAGGAGCATTAGTCATTAATCAAATGTGTCATGCTACTGTACATTACCTTCTTTCTTCATAATAAACAAAATTGAATTTCTCAAATGTCGCAAAAAAACACAAGAATGGCACTCCAGACCAAAACGTTATCAGCCAGCATATGTCAGGAGCTCAAGGTATAATAAAGTAAGAATTAACTTTCGTAATTCAATTGTTCATCAAAAAACAAATAACACTATTCCGTGGTGCCTTGACTTGTTTTCCCTTTTAGACTCTTCTATTTTTGCCAACATCAAAAGAAAATAAGGTTTCCAACTTTTCTCACACCTGGAAGGAAAAAACGTATTCACTCAACCCAACATGTACGATCTTTCTGTCGACAGGACAGCACTAATCTCTTCACTATTTCTAAGCAAGGTTATGAAACATTACTATGTATCGAACAAGGATTCTTCTGAACGTGCTGCCGGTAATTATACAAACAAGCAGCCGCTCGACTCCAGATGGTCTGGATAGGAAGAAAGTAGCACCTTTCACACAAATAAACATCGGTGGGGGGAAAGCCCCGTCGGAACATATAAACGAGCAAATGCTCGTTTCCAGCTGGTTCGGATAAGAAACAAAGTAACAGGTTTACACAAGGATAAAAACGGCAGGGGAAAGCCCCGTCGGAACAAGCTTACCGGGAGCGAGTTCGACCACTCACTTAGAATATTCTTTGTGCTCCAAAGGCTGAGAGACCCCAGGGAAGAGACCGCTCAAGTGCAGGATCCAAAATAGTGAGCACTGGAACTTGGGTGTGGCTGGCTTTTATAGAGAAGCCACACCCTAAAGATGGCTGTCACCGGAGGTTGCTGGGACATGAAGTCCCAGTGACAAAGTATGTGTTGGATGAGAGCAATGGAGCCACCATCTGGAGCTGCCTCCAGGCAGATGAATCTTACCGCAAAGAGGGCGGGAGGATAGTAATCCAGCATAAGAGCGCGTGTAGCTGGGACTCCAACAGGCGTGATTGAGACCGCGCCAAGACTTAACAGTGCAATGCTTCCAAAGTCTGACAGGAGCAGTGTCTCTTCTAGGAACCTGTCACCAAAGGAGCTGTCAGACAGGAGGAAGGAAAGCAAACTCAAACTGAAGTTTGCTAGATTAGAGCAGGTCTGCAAGGAGAGAAAACTGGCTCCTGAGGAGAAGTTGGCCCATGAGCTCAGTTGGAGAGTGCCGGACATAAGAGTCCTGGGGGGGGGTCCAGCAATGGAAATGGTGCCAGCATACCTGTAGTGTCTTCAAGTGAGTCTAAAAACCACATCCCAAAAGATGTGGTGCCCAGTTTCAGTGTGGAGGGTGATGTGGATAAGTGGCTAGTAGCCTGTGAAGTGGCTTAGGGAGTGCACAGGGTCCCAGAGGAACTCTGGGGAGGTAGTATTTGGCGGTACATGGCCACGGTGGTGAGGTACACCCTTCTTACTTTAGAGGTGGAAGACCAGACCAATTGCTCTGCTATGAAAGCCATCTTAGTCAAGACATTTGGTCTGACACCTGAAATGTATAGGCAAAGGTTCAGGGCCAGTCGCAAACTCAACACACAAACATGGGTAGATTTTCTAGACTATTCTGGTAAGGCACTGGAGGGCTGGGTGAAGAGCAGCACTGTTAATGATTTGATGGGCTGTACAGCGTATACAGCTTATTTTTGAAGGAACACATGCTTGATACTTGTTTTACAGAGCTCTGCCAACCCCTGGATGATAGCAAGCTGACTGAACCCAGGAAGCTTGCTGAGGAGGCAGCCATCTGGGTCAGCAGTAGAGTGTCCTCAAAGGTATCTGGGGAGGGCTCCCAAAAGGGTGGTCAGGATTCCTACCAAAGGAAAGAGTGGGTACATAAAATGAAGGAGTTCTCCAAAGGTCCCCAAAACAACTCACAAGGGAAAGGGTCTTGTTCACATTCCCAGTCTGGTCATCAGAAACCAAACCACCACGGCAAATGTCAAAGGGTCTTCTTCACATTCCCAGTCTGGCCATCAGAAACCAAAATACCCTGGCAAAAGTCAGCAGCCCAAAACGCCCAAGTGCTACAAGTGCAGCAAGTATGGACACTAAAAGGGGGTCCTGAGTGTCTAAAAATAGCACACCCTCCCACTGGAGGAAAGAGCCCAGGAGCGGCTAAAGCCCAAGCAGCAGGTGACATCTCTGGGAGCTATCATATTTTTTGGAGGACAACCTCCTATACAGTAAGCCTACGGCTCCTGTGCATGGGACAACAAGGGTCTTGGTGGTTCCCCAATGCTACAGGGCCTTCTTCTTGGAGCTGGCACATGAGATACGCCTGGCAGGACACTTGAGCAGAGACAAGACCTTTGCTAGGCTTGTACCCCAATGTTATTGGCCCAAGATGAGGACCTCCTCAGACACATTCTGTAGGACCTGCGTGACCTACCAGGCCTGTGGAAAGACAGGGCAGAAGTTGAAAGTTCCCCTGGAACCACTGCCAGTCGTTAGAATCCCCTTTGAATGATTGGGCATCAACATCATTGGGCCTATGGATTCCCAGACTACTTCAGGTCATAGGTTCATCTAGTTCTGGTGGATCATGCCACACAGTACCAAGAGGTGAAACCTTTGAGGACCACCACTGTACCTGTAGGTGCAAGAGCTCTAATGGAGATTTTTACCAGAGCAGGGATCACCAAGGAAGTAGTGTCTGACAGGGGTCCCAACTTCATGTCTGCCTATTTGCAGCTCATATGGAAGGAGTGTGGAGCGACATACAAGGTCTCCACCCCTTACCACCCCAAACCAATGAGCTTGTTAAGAGGTTCAGCAAGACCCTAAAAGACATGATCAGAAGTCTGCCTGAGGAAATGAAGAAAACGTGGGATAACCTCTTGCCCTGTTTGTTGTTTGCCTACAGGGAGGTTCCACAGAAGGGGTAGATTCAGCACCTTCGAGTTTCTGTATGGGCACTCTGTCAGAGGACCTCTTAGCTTGGTAAAGGAGGGTTGGGAACAGGCTCCCAAGAAAGTACTCCAGTATGTAGTGAACTACATGCTCGCCTTCCATAGCCAAATGGCTAAGTTGTGGAAGCAAGCTTCTGACAACGTTGAAACCATCCAGGCTGTAATGAATGAGTGGCACACCCATAATTCTACCACTGTGGAATTACATCCTGGGTAGAAAGTGTGGGTGATGGAATGTGTAGAACCTGGGGCCCTTCAGGATCGCTGGACAGGACCCGAAGAAGTGATTGAGAAGAAGGGCAAGGTCACCTATGTGGCAGATCTTAAGACCGCCAGGCAACCCCACCGGGTGCTTCATATCAATTGCCTTACGCCCCACTTTTAGAGGTCTGATGTCACCATGTTGCTGGTAACTGATGGAGCTGATGAGGAGAAGAGTGAACCTCTGCCTGACATCTTAGCCTCCAAGGATAAAGATGGATCTGTGGAAGGAGCAATCCTTTTCTCCACTCTGACGCCTGAACAGGAGAGGGACTGTCGCCAAGTATTGAAACAGGTCTCCTCCCTTTTCTCCCCACCTGTGTACCCATGGTGTGGACACAGGGGACACCCTCCCTGTCAAGCACACGTCTTACAGGCTGCCAGCATCAAGAGCGAGGTCACTAAGATGCTGCATTTGGGGGTTATAGAACCCTCCAGTAGCCCCTGGTCCAGTCCTGTGGTTCTGGTACCAAAAGCTGCCCCACCAGGCAGCACACCTGAACTAAGGTTCTTTGTAGATTACAGAGGGCTAAATTATGTAACCCAGACTGATGCTCATCCCATCCCCCAGGCGGATGAGCTGATTGACAGGTTGGGGGCTACCAAGTACTTAAGTACCTTTGATCTTACATCAGAGTACTGGCAGATCACCCTAACTGAAGAAGCCAAGGAGAGGTCAGTTTTCTACACTCCAGAGGGCCACCAACAGTTCAGTTATGCCGTTTGGGTAAAAAAATGCACCTGCCACCTTCCAGAGGCTGGTGAACCAAGTAATCGCTGAGTTGGAGGCCTTCTCTGCTGCCTACTTGGATGACATAGCTGTCTTGAGTAGTAGCTGGGAGGACCACATATACCACCTCAGTGAAGTGGTTCAAGCCCTGCAACAAGCAGTCCTGACTATCAAGGCCTGTAAGTGCCAGATAGGGCAGGGGAGAGTGGTGTACTTGGGACACCTGGTGGGTGGGGTAAGGTGTAGCCCCTGCAGGCCAAGATTGAGGCTATCATGGCCTGGGAGCCCTCAAAAACCCAGACAGCGGTCAGAACGTTCTTGGGCCTCAGTGGGTACTACAGGAGGTTTGTCAAGGGATGTGGCACCATTGCTGTCCCCTAGACTGAGCTAACTTCAAAGAAGCAGCCTAGAAATGTGAATTGGACTGAGGTATGCCAAAAAGTATTGACTCCCTGAAGCAAGTGATGTGCGCAGCCCCTGTGTTCAAGGCCCCTGACTTCTTCAAAGAGTTCATTGTATAAACCGATGCCTCATCTCTAGGAGGGGACTTCCCCAGGAACAGAGGTGGAGTGCTATAGAAGGAGAAGCTTTTGCTGTAGTTTGGGCCCTGAATAAGTTGAGGTCATATCTGTTTGGCACTCACTTCCTGATTCAGACTGACCACAGGCCCCTCAGTTGGCTAATGCAAATGAGGGAAAATAATCCAAAACTGATGAGGTGGTCCATTTCCCTACAGGGAATGGACTTCAGGGTGGAACAAAGACCAGGCGTAGCCCACACCAATGCTAATGGTCTATCCAGCTTTTTCTGGCTTAGTGCTAAGAACTCCCTAGAAGTAGGGTAGCTTGCCACACTTTCAGCTGGGGGGACACCTGTTAGACCGAGTATCCTTAGGATGGGCTTACCCCAGACCTTTTTGCCTTTACCTCCTGTTTTGTTGCTGTGCTTGTTTGTTGGCCTTAGGACTCTGAGCACTTTACCACTGCTAACCAGTGCTAAAGTGCATGTGCATCTCCCCTAAACATGGTTAACATTGATATAGCCTCAATTGGCATATTTAATTTACGTGTAAGTCACTTGTAAAGTGGTATACAGTATATGGACAAAATATTGAATTTAAAATATACAGATACAGAAATATTGAGTATTAAATATTGTGATCCACAGATGTCATGATGCAGGTACATCGTTGGCAAGAATATTGATTTTAGATTAAGTAATATCGATGTTAAAAATGTCCATGTTGTAAATATCAATGTTAAAAATATCTGTTTTGTTATTATGTTTTACAAATTATCTATGTTGGTAATATCGATGTTAAAAATATCTATAGGCCTCAATAAGAGTGTGGCGGTCCGAGGACAGCCCACTCGCAGTGATGGACGGACCGCCGCACTCCAGGTGGTCTGACCACCACAATACAGCTCTAGCAGTGGGACCCACTTAAAGACCACCGTCCCCACCCAGGAACATGGTTCCCAACCTAGTGACGGCGGCCTGAGTTGTACTCAGCCAGGGCGGCACTGAACTCAGTACCGCCTGGCTGATTACAACTCAGCTTTCCGCCAGCCTTTCCATGGCGGGGAGCCCGCTATGGAAAGGCTGTCAGAAAGCCAGTAACGCACTGTCTGCTTTGCAGACAGTGAGCATTCCGAGGGTGCTGGAGTGCTATGATATTGGCCTCTGCTCACTTAAGGCAGCCTGGCAGGAACCGCATACTACAATGTTCCCGGCGGTCAGTCCGCAGTCATATTGAGACCCTATGTTGTAAATATCGTTTGCAAAAATATCGTCAATAATATTATTTTTTTATTATTTTTCTGTCTTTAGTATATGTTTTTATTATAAAAGTTATCCATTTTTTGAATAAATATTAATTGTTTTTTTAAAATTGCATGTACATTTTAAGTTGTTTTTTAATTTAATGTAATTGTTTATTATAATGTTGGTGTCATAGGAGGTTGTGGGTTTTGTGGGGGCATAGGGTAGGAAGTAATTTATTCATAATTAATTAATAATTTTTAGTTATTATTAATAATGAAAATGATAATGAATTATATAAATTCTCAAATATTATTTTTTTTTCAGTTAGGTTTTATGTGCGGTTTAAGGGTTTTATAGGACTATAGGGTGAGAAGTAATTTAACTGTAATTAATTCATAATTATTTTTTAAGTATTATTAGAACATTGGAATGTTGGCAGCTCCATTGTAAACAATGGAGTGCTCCGGGCTTTTACTGGCCGGTAAAAGCCCGGAGCGGCAACATTCCAATCTTCTTTGTTCACAGCAACAGCTGTGAACAAAGCCTCACGGAGCCTGAGGGGATTTTAATCCCCTCCGGTTCTGTGAAGCCTTTGTTTTATTCATGAGAACATTCTGCCTTCTAATGGCAGAATGTTCTAATAGCCTTAGAACCCGCCGTAGCGAGCTCTACCGGCTATTAAAGGCCCTCTCCCTTGTTTAACGTGGGAGCGGGCCTTTAATAGCCGGTAGAGCCCGCTACGGCGGGCTCTAAGGCTATATTAATAATTCAATTGATAATGAATTATGTAAATTATCTAATTAATTTTTTTCAGTTAAGTTTTGAGGTGCGGATTGTGGGTTTTGTCGGGGTTTAGGATTGGGAAGTACTTTAATTATAATTAACTAATTATTCATTTTCATCATTATTAATTATTTAATTAATAACTAATTATGTAAATTCTTTAATTACATTATTTTTTTAAGAGTATGTTTTAGGTGTGGGTTGTGGGGTTTATATGGGCGCAAGATGGGAAGTAAATGAATTTTAATTAATTAATAATTAATTTAAATTATTGTTAATTATGTCTTTGATAATTAAAAATGCAAATTGTGTTTATTTATTTTTTTAGATTATATGTTAGGTGTGCGTTGTGTTTTTAGGGTTACAGGTGTGGAAGTTAATTAATAAATCATGTATTGATAATTAATTATTACTTTATTATTTATTTTTAATTGATAATTATTTTAAGTTATATTTTAGGTGTGTGCTGTTTAGCTTGTACAGTAATGAGGGAAGGTATTGAAGTAATTATAAATTAAAAAAATATATTTTTTAACTATTTCATAGGTTAATTGTGTTATACTTTTTGAATTTGTATTACATTTTAATTGTTGGCTGTTATGTTTGTAGGAATATAGTGTGATATTTTATTTCTATCAATAATATTTGTGTTAATTGATATTAATTATTGACATTTTTAATAGTTATGTTGTTTTTCCCCAAAAATTTTAAAATCAAGAGATTTTAGGGCTGATTATGACTGCAGTGGTCTTGGGGGGGCTCCCATACTGTCTTTGGCAGTCCGAACGCCGCCTCTTCGGAGGTCCGATCACCTGATTACAATCTGTGAGGTTGGACCGCCACAAGACTACCACCACCGTCGACATTTGAGCTACCATGACGGCAGCTGTAGGGATAGTGGCGGAGAACGGTGGCGGTGCTGGAATTGGCACTGCCATGTGTAATGTGATCTGCCTTTCTGCCGACCTTTTCATGATGGGGACACCGCCATGAAAGGTTGGCGGAAAGGCAGGTAAAGAGCCACAAAAAAGGGCCCCAGGATGAATAAGCCCATGTGGAATATAGCCATGGCCCATGTTGTTCCCCTCAATGCCTGCAGTGTTGGGTGGGAGTAGTAAATTTCACACTTCCTGAGTCCATTCTTTTCCCTACTGTTGCACACACTCGAATGGGAATAGTACATTTTACACCCCCTGAGTCCAATGCTTTCCCTACCATTGCACTTACTGGAGTGAGAATAGTAAATTTAATTATTACTGAGTCCTACGCTTTCCCTACTGTTGCACACACTGGAGTAAGAATAGTAAATTTTACCCATCCTAAGTTCAACACTTTCCCTACTTACTGGAGTGTAATAGTAAATTTAACCTCTGCTGAGTCCAACAGTTTCCCTAGTGTTTTACAAACTGGAGTGGGAATAGTAAATGTTACCTCTTCTGAGTCCAACCTTTTCCCTACTGTTGTACTTACTGGGATGGGAATAGTAAATTGTACCTTTTCTGAGTCAAATCTTTTCCCCACTGTTGCAGTTACTGGAGTGGGATTGTACATTTAACCTCTCCCGAGTCCAACACTTTCCCTATTGTCACACACACTGGAGTGGGAATAGTAAATGTTATTCCTGCTGAGTCCTATGTTTTCCCTACTATTGCACAGAATGGAGTGGGAATAGTAAATTGTACCCCTCTAGTTTCCAAGGCTTACCTACTGTTGCCCAGATTGGAATGGAAATAGTAAAGTTTTCCCTTCATGAGTGCAACACTTTCCCTACTGTTGTATAGTTTGGAGTGGGAGCAGTATATTTATTATTGCTATAGTTTAAATATTGTGTTCATATTGTTCAAATATATATTACTATTATGTGTTTGTGTATGTCATTTTATATTATTTATATGTATAAATGTATGTAGTTTTTAACCTATTTTTAGTTGTTTGTAATAGATTTCATACGCATGTGTGTGTTTCCGAGACTGGTGTTCTTTGGCTCACAATTAAGTGAAAACAAGTGATAAGGGTCTGGAAGATGACGTTGTGATTATTTATGAGAAGGAGTGCGGAGAAAGAAGAAAGGCAAATAAACTTGGAAAGCTATGCATTCGCTGTTCAGGGAATCGAGCAACTTTGGTATTTCTGATAACTCCTGGGATAACATTCAGATAAGTGTACATGTCTTCCTATTACATTAGGAGAATATAAGAATACCATATACAATATACAATAAAGTGATGTTGCATGAATATATTATTTTTTTACAATTTATGTGGCTGTAGTGATAGGGGGCATACACATAAACAGATGATTACAGGACATGACCAAAAAGGTTAAGTAATACACTCTGGTAATCAATTAGTGGTGCCCTCTGTGAACTGTGGGATATGCGAAGAAGCAATTTGGAGTTCCATGGATGCTTACAACTAGAAAAGCGACAGCAGAGCGGACTATATGTAAATTTAAATGAGGGTTTATGTCTACATCCAGTAGATGTGCTGAAAGAGTATATTCTTGTGTTTATGTGAGGTCCAGTGGATTTATATTAAGGAGAAATATGGCTCTCTCTTTGGAGGCTATTCGAATAGAGAAGTCCAATAAATTATTCTTTTCACAATTTGAGGAAGTCCATTTGGATCAAGGAGGTTTGTGTAATACTAGAACAGGTATTTCTGTACAGGTTCTTTATGAAAAATTAGAGAAACTGAGTAGGAAAGAACTTTCCAAGTGGTGGGAAATTGAGTCTTTAGAAAGATATATTGATGTGGAAAGGGAGCCCAGAGGCCTACGGATCTATACAATCCCGACCTATGAGAATCCTGATCCTGAGATGCTGGAGGAATGGGCTGAGAATTCAAAACATAGCCCTTTGAATATGATGAAAATTTTGATAAAATATGCAGTGAAAGATAGAAAAAAAATCCTAGAGGAGATTAGTAAAATAAATATGGAGTCATTGGCAGTAATAACACAGGATGTGTTGGATGAATTCATGAAACTTTTTGATAAGAAACTCAGTACATTTGAAGAGGAGATTATGAATAAGAAACAAAGGAAATTTATACGTGATTTCAAAGATTATCAAAGTGGCAGGATTTTAACTTTTCATCGCAAATATGATCATATGTACACTGAAGGACTAGCTAGATCTACATTACAAGATATTGAGAAGAGGGGTTCACTGCTAAGATAACAAGAAGAAAGTGATGCCTCAGACACTAATCTGTCAGATGTTTCAGCACTATCCAAAGAATTGGAAACAGGTAAGATTGTGAACAGATCAAATTTTTTAAAGCAATTTCAACTCCTAAATCAGGGGATGACAGAACAACGCAGAGAACCATACATTTAGAGAGGCAGAGGGAGAGGAATAAGAGGAAAAGGAAGAGGAACTAGCAAGCAAAGAAGAGAGGACATAAGAGAAAATTTGGAGCCTATGGGAATGAAACCAAGGGCCCCCAAACAAACATAATGAACGTGATTAATCTTTCTAAAAGAGGTCTATCTGAGGAAGAAGAGAACCTTTTATCTCTAGGTCTCTCGTTCTGTCTGACTAGCAAATTGGATTATACACAAACGAGAATCAATGTATTTAAATTTGTGAGGAAGTTGAAGCTCAAGAAGTGGTACTTGACAAAGGACACTAAGGCTCAACAGCTGAAATAAAGTTTAGAATTGACTAAATTGTGTATTTCAGATATTGACACTTTGCACACACTATCGGATCTAGATAACGATTTAATAGCACATGATGATCCAATTATGAATTTGGAAACGCTGGGTTTGGTAGTGGATGCAACATGCCCCAGCCCACTCAGACCAAAATCTACTTTTATACCATCTGTACATTCTGATGCAATAGAAGTGTTGGAACGAGATGTGATAAAACAATTGAAGAGTATCAGATACAAATCAAACAATGTGAAGAGAAGGAATTTATAAGAATTACAGTTGCAAGCTCTACAGAGGTTAAAACAGGATAAGAGGATTGTTATCGGACAATCTGACAAAGGTGATAATGTAGTTATTTTGGATGTTGATAAATATGTGGCAGAGGGAGTAAGGCAATTGAGTGATAGAACCTGCTATGTGGAGTCTACCAGAGAAGAAGGTATGAGAATAATGAGCAATACTTTGAAATGCTTTCTGATTGGAAAGAGATGGGTTTGATAACATGGGGAGAATATTCCTTTTTGAAGTATAAACATCCAAAGATTCCCATACTCTATCTTTTACCCAAAGTACATAAATACAGATTGAACCCACCAGGAAGACCCATAGTGTCAGCTATGGGATCCTTGTTAGAGAATACCTCCAAATATATTGATTACTTTCTCCGAGCATTTTTGGAAACAGTGCCCTCTTATTGAAAGAAACTACACATTTTGTGAAGTTCATAGAGGACATTCAATGGAAGATAATGACTTATTCCTAACATTAGATGTTATGAGCCTATATACCAGCATTGATCATGAGTTAGGCTTGAAGGCCATTAGACACTACATGCGAGCAAAATCGATCTCATTACAGTTACACACAGAAATGCTGTGTGATATGATAAACTACTGTTTGAGAAGTAACTATTTTTTCTTTGACAATCAGATTTACAGACAGACACAAGGAACTGTCATGGGGATGTGCTTCACCCCCAGCTATGCCAATTTAGTTTTGGGCTGGTGGGAGGAGCAGATTTCCATGGAGATTAGGGAATTTGATGAAAAGGTAATTTTTTGGTGTAGGTACATCAATGATATCTTTGTCATTTGTAAAGGTGATGAATCATCAGCCTTGGAATTTGTTCAAAATTTGAATAAGAATGACTGTAATATAAAGTTTGTCAAACAGCACAGTACAACAAATATTGAATTTTTGGATGTTGAGGTGATGATAAGAAATAACCTTCTACCTCCAAATTGCATAGAAAGCAAACGGCTGGTAATACCTTACTCCATGCTCGTAGTGCACATCCTTCTAGCTTAGTTCAAAGTATCCCCAATGGAGAACTGTTAAGAGCACGCCATATTTGTAGTAATACACTGGATTATCAACAAGAGTGTACAAGGATGTGTGAAAGATTTAAGGAGAGAGGCTACAGTACGAAGGTTATTACTGGGGCAAAACTAAAGGTGGATCAAATTTTCAGAGAGAATCTACTATTTAAGATCCAGCCTAAAGAGGAAGAGAATGAAACAGTTAGATTTATAACAACTTTCAGTAATCAAACTTATAATGTAAAGAAGATCTTGAGTAGAAGTTGGCATATTCTACAGACAGACTCTGTGTTATGTAAATATATATGGGATACACCACAGATTACTTTTAAGAAGAGTAAGTCTCTGAGAGAGGATCTGTGTCACAATTGTGTTACGAGGGAACAAGGAAAAGAAACTAAGAATGTGATGTCTTTAGGATTTTATTGTTGTATGCAATGCAAAGCATGCAAAAACAAGCTGTAACAGAATAATGGGGACAGGAACTATGACAAAACATGTCATCAAAAGACACTTTAATTGCAATTGTGTACTGTCTGATATGCTCTTGTCAGAAGATCTATGTAGGTAGCACAGTTCATTGTGCCAAGAAGAGGGTATTGGAACATAGAAGAGCCATAGAAAATCATGATAGAAATTATCCAGTGGCAAGACACTTTTATGATAAACACTTTGGAAATGAAAATCTACTCAAGATATATAGTGATTGACCAGGTAAAAGTAAATTGTCGTGGAGGCAATCACGAACGAGAGTTACGGGTTTTGGAATCAAAGTATATAATAGAATTTGACTCACTTGATCCCATAGGGTTGAACACCAGTGAGGAAATGAGTATCCATTTGTGATAAAATGATAAGGCTATAGAATACAAGACGTGTAGGACTGTATGAGCCCCCTTGTTTGAACCACAATACTTATGGATTTTATGTTATTCATTTATTAAGATGGTTTAGTGGGTGTATATTGTGTTTCTTTCACTGTAATTTTATCCGATTTCACAGGGAGAGTGGCGGTAATGCAGGTAATTGTGAAGAGAAAATTTGTTATTATGGAGAGGTTTCAAACAATGGAATAAGAGATGTGATATGATTTAGAATTTTGATGGAAGAGTATACTAGGTTTTTGGATACTACATATGTTATTAGGAAAGTCCACTTGGACGAGACTATATTTAGTGATATGATTATCTGTATCAAGAGCAATAATATTTTCTTTATTCATTTTTAATATACTATAGAAAGAGAGCATTAAGATACAGGATAAACATATGTCTATGTACTCATAATCATTGTACTATATGAAATTAGAGGATATAGAGTGTTGTTTGATTCAAGATGAATATGTGTAAAGAATGATTGCACTATACTAAAATGGCCGCCAAAGTGAATGTGTTTACACTGTGATGTAGATGGTAGTCCGTTTTTTATGTTTAGTGTTATTTATAGATGTGTGTGTATAGCTACTCCATCCGTGACCAAGGCTATGGACGAAACGCGTTGGAGGGGAGTATTTTACTCCACTAATAAAATTTGTTTATACTGACAGCACTGTGGAGTAGTCCCGGCTTTTCCTTGAGGATAAGAGGACATTTTTGATAATTATATGGGCGTTCCAGAGCCCAGCTGGGACCGCTGCATTTTGCTTTCACATTCCGGCCTTAATTTTGGAATATATATATATATATATATATACATATATATATATATATATATATGTGTGTATATGTATATATATAGATGTGTGTATATATATATATATATATATATATATATATAAACACAACACCTTATTGGTAAATAAGGCACCCGGCACTCCGTGAATGTGCTAAATAAGGTTTAATGTAACCAAACAGGAACGCGTTTCGGCGTCTCCGCCTTTCTCAACCTGTGGGGGCCGCCATTTTTTCCCCATTTATCATAGCTGATTACAGTTATATCTATAACATTGGGGTTGCAGTTTTCTAATGAGTTTCCAGTAGGTCTCCATACTTTCTAGGGTAATGTTGTTCAGTTTTGTTTGTTCTTTGTGTTTTGTTTTGTATAGATCAATGTTTATTCAACCATTCTTTGGAATTGGCACAATTGATGATTAGTATGATTTTATATTTTTCACGTTCATTATTTACATTTTGTTTACAAAGATGGGGTTTATATAGACAAAATACCAAAAATGTTATATGGGAAATCTCATTTACAGTCATATATAATGTTTGCTCAAAAGAAATAATGATAGATATTTTATGTTGCATTATTATGATTTTGTGTTACCATGTTGCTTTAAGAAAATCACTTGTATATAAATGGGGAAAAAATGGCGGCCCCCACAGGTTGAGAAAGGCGGAGACGCCGAAACGCGTTCCTGTTTGGTTACATTAAACCTTATTTAGCACATTCACGGAGTGCCGGGTGCCTTATTTACCAATAAGGTGTTGTGTTTATGTTAAACGCGGTGGCGCGCGTTGTACCCAGGCACCATTGGCGGTCAGGAGCGGCAAGGGAATTGCCGTTTTCAAGTGTTTATTTATATATATATATGTATATATATACATATATATATGTAGATATATATGTTATATTAATACATTTTAAAAATAGAGAATTATAATATAAATTAAAATTAATATATGTTATAATAGTTTTACATGATATGTGTGTATATAATATATTTAATTTACATACATGATATTAATGTTATATGTTAAAGTATTTGAGATTTAGGGGGTCATTACGAGTTTTTTGGTCTGACTGTCGGACCGACAAACCTGCGTGGGTGAGGCTGCCATCATACCAGCAGAGATGGCAGCCTCACCCCCATCGAATTACAATGTTTCCACTAGGCTGACTGGAGGAAACGCCATATTATAGCGTTTCCGCCTGTCAGCCTGGTAGAAAAAGTGTCAAGGCATTGGTCCCGGCTCCCGTAAAGGAGCCGAAGCCATTGCTATTGCACACCAGCACCCTCAGAATACACACTGTCCGCAAAGCAGACAGTGCGCATTCTGAGGGTGCTGGCAGGGTGAGCGCCTGCACTGCCCATGTCATAGGCATGGGCAGTGCAGGGGCCCCCTCTGGGTTCAGCACTGGCTTTCTGCCAGCCTTTCCATGGGGGTGAAACCATCATTGAAAGGCTGGTAGAAAGTGGAGTCGTGATGGCTGACCACGACTCCGACTGCTGTCAACCTGTTAGGATCCATGATCCTGCCACTAGCTGCGGTCCCCTGGTTGACCGGCTGCCAGATTTGTAATCTGACTGTGGCAGTCCGACCGCCACCGCAAGTTTGACGTCCTCGGACCGCCAAACTCAAAATGACCCTCTTACTGTTTTAAACAAGATATATATTTCAAAAACAATATTTTATTTCAATATGAGTGTTAACTGATTTTTTTTTCAATGTTTTTGTACTTAGCATTATATGTGTAGGAAAACAATATTTTTGTGATCAATATTTTTGACACAATATTTCTGTATCTCAATATTTGTGGTTTCAATATTGTGTCATAGAACCATGGTATACCATATATCCAGGGCCTGTAAATTAAATGCTATCAATGGGTCTGCAGCACTGATTTTGCCACTCACTCAGGTAGCCCTGTAAACAAGTCTCAGGCCTGCCACTGCAGAGCCTGTGTGTGCAGTCTCGCTGCAACTCTGACTTGGCATTTAAAACTTCTTGCTAAGCCTTAAACTCCCCTTTTTCTTACATATATGTCATCCCTAAAGTAGGCCATAGGTAGTTCATAGGGCAGGGTACCATGTATATAAAAGGCAGGACATGTACTTTTAAGTCTTTCATGTCCTGGTAATGAAAAAACTCCCAAAGATGGTTTTCATTACTATGAGGGCTGCCCCTCTCACAGACCAGCTTTGGGAATTCCTTATAATACTTTTAGGCTGTAACTTCTGATCTGCGAAGAGTAGTTGCATCGTGTTTAGTAACATTGGAATGGTCATGATAAATCCTCTTTATTGGTAAAGTTGGGTTTATCATTACTATTTTTGAAATGCCACTTTTAGAAAGTGGGCATTTCTCCACCCTCACTGTCCTGTGTGCCCACAGCGTAACTTCAATACATGTTTGGCCTGGGTTAGCTGACAGCTACACTTGTGCATTCCCTTCAGTACACCCACAACAGAGACTGCTCAGCTGCATCTGCATTCATCTCCATACTGATCGGTCTTCTGGGGGAGGAAAAGGTAGTGGCCAGAGCCCCCACAAAGGAGCTGCGTACCCCCAGTTGATAGTCTGGAGCCAGGACAGAGCTAAAAGTGGAACCTGTGCATTTCACAAAAATCTTTTGAAGTCATCCCCCACATCAATGGCATGTTCTGTTATAAGTGCTGGGTCTCTAAACAACTCAGAACAGTACGCTTCTGGATTTAAGAAAACTGCTGGAGTAAAGACTGTTCTGTACCAGATTTGCCACTCTGCCAGATCTGACTGTTCCCAAGGACAAGCTGCTCTGCCCTGTTCTGCTGCTGTGTTGCCTGCTGATCTCTACCCTGCTCAAGGACTACAAAACTATCCCTAACTCCAGAGCGACTCCAAGGGCATGTTGGTTTGTCCCCTGTTCTTCATAAGGTCCCAGGGACATCAAAGACCTTGACCCGTGCACCTCTCTCAACAGCTGTGGTGCACAAGCTCATCCTGAACAACAAGCGTCTCCCTGCTGGAGCGAGCTGGACTGCTGTGTACCTTCCTGTAACCAGCACGATGTATGCTTGTAAAGCTGCAAACCAACCATAGGAGAGGAAACCTCCTCCTCACTGACCGACTAGAGTTCCGCGGTCTCCCCTCAGCATATTCAACCAAGGACTGTCTCGGGGCTGCACACTTGGCAGGAGGACAAGGAGCACTGTGCAATTTACTTGGCGGTAGGAACTGCCTTTCTGCAGGTACAGAGGGAGTTGCGGGCCACATCATCCTACCTGAGCGTACTGTGCCGCTGACAATCATCACTTCACCGCATCCTTCATCGCCTTCTCTCGGCCCGTTGTGCCCGCATTGACACCCGAAGCCGAGTTTCACTCACCAAGCTCCTTTGGCAGTAACGGCCACAGACTAGATGGCCTTTCTTTGTGCAGCACCCTTTCCCTGTACAGCGTGCCTGCAGGGGGATTACATCCCTGCAACCCGAAGCAGCATTTCTGTTTGCCGCTTCTCCATTCAAAGCAACTGCGCTCTGGAGCAAAGCACAGCTGAAGATTTCACTGTATAATTCCTAAGAGACACGCAAGCATATCTCAGTCCTTCCCTTGAATTCCGTAACTTATGCAAAGCTCTGCAAAAGAGTTAATAGTTTTTCTTATACCAACTGGATTTGTATTGTTTTTGTGATATTTTTATCAGATAAAAACTACTTACTTTTCGAAAAGCCCTGTGGAGTCTTTTTGTGGTGTTAGCATTGTATTGCTGCCAGTGAGGTTTGTACAACTACTTTACACATTGCCTTCTAAGTCACGCCTGCCTGCTCTGTGCCAAGCTACGAGAGGGTTAGCACAGGTTAATTTAGGTTGCGTACTCTTTTTGCCCTGACTAGGATTGTGGTCCCTACTTGGACAGGGTACATACCTCTGCTAACTAGAGACCCAATTTTTAACACAAATCAAATCTCTCTCGCTCGGTGTCTCCAGCTTTAGAAATATACCGTGTGAAAGCTCGGAGAGCTGCATACTTTGAGACAGAGGTTTGGAGTTTTGCTGATGCTTATCAAATAGCCTCTGCTGAAAAAAAAGGCAGCTCCTGGCATGTCCATTCAATACCCCTTTTTTATTTTTTGGAATTTCTTTAGTGTCATTTAGAATTTTATTACAAACAATAGTTCTGGAGTTATGTAGATGAAAGATCGGAGTACAATATCAGCAACCTGCTTTCATGACAGTTAAACAAATCTCAAACTCGATAACCCCAGACCGTGGCTTACCCTACCTATTATAGGACGCAGTCCCCCTCCTGACCCCGCCTGCACGACAATTTTGTGTCTTAGGAAATGTAACCACCATCTTTCCCAGCAATTGCTTCAGTTATTAAATCGGAGTATGTCTTGATACATGGAAGTCTAACTGGGCTTCTTCAGTATCCTCATCACTGCACAAGGCTAATTGAAGTGTGGCATCCTGACCTTGTGGATCGATTTGTAGCATTGTTTGGGTCATGGCTACCCAGGCCTTCAGTGCCTCCTCTGCCTTCGCATCAGTCCAAGTTTTCCTTAGGTTTGCCTCCTACGTACCCGCCCACTCCACAAGGAGTAGGTGCTTGCAACCGCGAATACAGGCATGGAACGAGGATAGTTGAAGTGAGTGGCCACATTGCACTGTTGATGGAGGAGGATGATTAGAATCTAGGCAGGGGGTTGGTGCCACAAGCTGTATTTAGACTCCCCAAACCCAGAAACATTAAACATGTATTTCATATGGAGACAAGCCAGGTCGAGGGATATTCTCTAAGGTCCTTGAGGCCAGATAATTTGTAGGAGAGGATTGGGAAAGTCTCTATTGGTTTAGAGCAAATGAGAGCCCCAACCAGAGTCCCCAAGCCTCTGCTAAAGAATTTTTTAGTTAAGGCCCAAACTCTAAAATCCCCTTGGCGAAGCACCAGGACAATCTGAGAAAAGGCCGCTTTAGTTAAGAGTTCACATAGAATTACCCCTGCTTTGAATTCTTATTTTAAAATTCGAACTGAGGGGAGTGGCTGCTGTAGGGAGGTAAGTGGTAGTCTCCTACCATGAGGCAAGTGGTTTGGAGACAGATAGACCAACCCCAGAGGAGGCTTCTAGTTCTGTAGATCTCCTGAGATCACAATGCTAACATCATATAATAAATTTGCAAGTCTGGCGGTGGAAACTGCTGAACCATCTGAGAAAGGAGCTCTTGTGGGGGAGGGTCGAAAGCAGACTGATTCCCTGGAGAGCGGAAATACAGATATACAGAATGGCCGACTCACTGGATGGGATATGGTACAGCAGAATCTTACCCTGTTGTCTCAAGAAATGAGGGGACTCTTCGCAACATCAGAAGTTAATCAGAAGGGGATTCAGGCTACCAGCTCCAGTCTAGAAGCCGAAATAGAGAATTTTTCCAAGCATACTCAGGATCTGGAAGAGGGACTTCAAAACCTTCAAAGTGTGGTGCTGGGAAATGCCTGCGAAGTAACCCACCTAAAGTTCAGGCTGGAAAGAGTAGAAAACAATGACAGAAGGACCAATGTCAAGATTTTATGGGTGAGAGAAGGGATGGAAGGAGCAAATATTAAAGCTTTTGTGAGGAACTCCTTCCTGCAAGACAGTTCAATGGATAATTTAGAGGTAGAAATCCAGCGAGTACACAGGAATCCTTTTAAACAATATCCCGTGTGGAAAATCCCCCGAAGATCCTGGTAAACTTTCTCTCGTACTCTGTGAAAGAAAAAATTCTGGGGTTAGCTCTAAAATCAGGTTCACTACAAACGCCAGGTGGAGACTTTCAGGATCAGATCTGATATTTCTAAGGAGACGGCTGACAGACAGTGGGAGTTGGGGAGAAGACTTGAGGGGCTGAAGAAGCTTGGTGCTACAGCACAGTTAAGGTTCCCAGCTATAATGAAGGTTATGTGGCAAAATAAGATGCATAACTTCTCCGACCCAGCAGATTTGGATGAATTAATCTTGCAGATAAAGAAGGGGGGTGTGACGGGCTGAATGCGTCTCGCCCGCACAGAAATGGGACTGGTGCTGACTCTGCCCCTGCTAACCCCGACTCTCCTGACCTCGTTCCCCGTAATCGGCTGAATGTCGTTCCTTCGCGGGTCAATCTGAGGACAAATACAGCAGCACCAGTAATTGAGGGCGCGTTAGGGGAAAGTGGAGAAGGAGACCAACCAGACGCCGAAGACACTCGAGGACGAGAGGAAGACGAGCCGACTAACCTGGAGAGGGTGAGAGACCGGTGGCCGGATTCGGGGACGTACAGAACCAGGAGGAACCCCGTCAACGACCTCGGATGCTACAGGAACAAACCACGGGGAGACGACACGCTCATTCCCGCCACTCATCTGGAGAAGCGTGGCTCTACCAGGTGCGTGGGGCCGGTGGAGTGAAAGAAGCGGGAGGGAAAGGAAGGGAAAAGAAGGGGGAAGGGGGAGGAGGAGATCGGGCACTTGTTTTTGCACCTAATATAGTTTGTTTGCATCGCTCACCGTTACGCCGTGGCATCTTATCACAAACTGGAATAGTTGCATAATACACAAGAATCCCAGGCAGTGAGCACGTATATTGCTGAAGAGCTAATACAGGAGAAAGTCAGGAGAGCTGGGGGTACGGGAACAGAGACAAAGGAGAAGAAGAGGAAGAAGAGGCTTCCTAGGCAGTAAAGAACAACAGGAATCAGAGACTGGACGGAAAGCAGAGACACTCGAAGAACAGGTGAAGGAAGAAAAGAGAAGGGGAATCAGATCAGAAAAGAGGAGGCAGAAAACAGAGAGCAGGAAACGTGAAAAGACAAGACGGAAAAGGGAAGACAGGAAAGGCCTAGATGACAGAAAACGCACGACAGTACTTACCATGGTGTTTTTCTGTCTCTCCACATGTGTTTTCCCGGGGAACCTGTGAGACGATAGAAGTCAAGGAGAAGACTGAGAAGGAGGAACCCACCAACAACCCCGCGGAGACCAGAAGGAAGAGAATTGGGACAGAACCAAACACAGGAACAGAGAACAGAGAAAGAGAGAGACTGTACCAAGCCTATTTGAGAATAAAAACCAAATAAGTCCACGATAACTGACTCCTGAGCATTCAGTATACCCCGAGCGCGTCACAAGTGGTGTCAGAAGTGGGATCAAAAGAACCACCATGGAGGAAAAGACCACCTTGGCCGACGTGATAGCCCAGCTGGCCAAAGGGCAGCGACACCTCCAACTGGTATGGGAGCAGCAGATGAAAGAAGCAAGAGAGGAACGTGAGGCGATACAAATGGCCCTGAAGAGTCAGGCGACAATTATGGCCAACAACAAGTCAGTACACGAGACAGCACTGGGCAAACTCACTGATACAATTGCCCATACAAAAGTGCACCCCAGTGTGCCAAGTAGTGAACTCCAGCGTTACCAAGAATCCGAGGATCCTGACGCCTTCTTCACAAACTTTGAGAGAGTGGCCAGCACGGCCAATTGGCCCAAAGAGAAATGGGGCCAATACATCGCCCCCCTTCTTACAGGCCATCTGCAGACAACATACCAGGCTATCAATCCAGGCGGTGTCCTGCCGTATAAAGAACTTTAAAAAACCATCCTGGAGAGGGATGGACTCGATGTTGAGAACTATCACACACGGTTTTGCCAAGTAAAGTGGCAACATCAGGAAAATCCCAGGACTCTGTATTACCGAGTCCAACACGCCGCAGGACAATGGTTGCATCCCTCCGAGAAATCACGGGAGGAAATGTTTGACTCCATAGTCCTGGAACAATACCTAGACCCCCTACCCCCCCACTACACGCAACTGGGTCCGGCAGCATCCCGGACTAACTAATGAAACAGCAGTAGATCTTGCTTGTGCCTATCATAGAGGCCCAGACTTCCGGGCTACAACCAGTAGATCGCCACTCATCCCTCGGGTACGAACCAATAACACCAAGAATGTTCCCCATAGAACCCCTCTGCTACATGGCCCAGAACGGTTCCCGTCATCCGCAGTTGCGACACCCAGTCATCCCAATATAGGTCCCCAGTGCTATCACTGTTCAGAATGGAGTCACATTGCCAGCAATTGCCCACCGAGGAGAGAAACAGAGGAACCCATGGAAATCGGCTTGACGAGAGGGAGGGTTCTTTGGTTGGGAGGAGAAAAACCCAAGTATACCCTCTCCATGGTTGTCAATGGTGTTGAAAGAACTGCGTTAATAGACTCAGGATGCAGTCAGTGTTATAAGACAACATCTGGTGTTGCCTGGACAAGAAGACCCACACACCCAGGTCTTAATCGCTTGTGTGCACGGTGACCAAAGATATTACCCAGTGGCCAACATTCAGTTAAATTGGAGGAATAAAATAGAGACCATAAGAGTGGGGGTACTCTGCAGACTAGGCGAAGACATCATCCTTGGAACAGATTATGGAGATTTCCCTGCTCTCCTGGAGGCAGCAGGACGTGAACACGCCTTGAGGTCCTGGTGGGAAGAGGTTCCTATAGGATCGGATACTGACGAACCAAGACCCCCCGAGCTATCCTAAACCAAAAACAGAAACGGGAACAGCGACAGTGGTACGCCCAGAGAACAGACAAAGGAAATAGGACAGGAGGAGACAATACTATATACACTATAGCCTGCGAGTTCCGCCAGAAACAACACGAGGACCCCTCCCTGAAATCCGCCTGGGAAAAAGCACTATCTCCTGACCAACAGGGGGTAGGTCCTACATTTCTGATCCGTAACCATTTATTATATAGAAAACCCTCTGCAACCGGAGAAAAACCCAAACAGCTGGTGGTTCCTAACAGTCATGGACAACAAGGGTTGCACCTAGCCCACGGAGACAATGGTGAAGGACACCTAGGTAGGGAAAAGACTGAGGAAGCGGTTCTCAGATGGTTTTATTGGCCCGGGGTATTTAGGGAGATTCGTAAACACTGTGCAGAATGTCCCAAATGTCAGCTGTATAACCCCTCCCCGCATAAACCCTTTCCCCTCCAACCACTGCCAATCATTGATACCCCATTTTCCAGAGCAGGGATGGATATCATAGGACCCCTCACACCCTTAGTAAGGGGCCGGCAATATGTGTTAGTATTGGTAGATTATGCTACCCGGTATCCGGAAGCGATACCCATACCTAGCATGCCCACCAAAAACATTGCCCAGGCCATGATCGAGTTCTTCTCCAGGGTGGGATTCCTAAATGAGATACTCACGGACCAGGGGACCCCTTTTATGTCAAAGCTCATGTCTGAGGTGAGTCGAGTACTCGGGGTAAAACAAATCAGAACCTCCGTTTATCACCCCCAAATGGATGGCCTAGTAGAAAGATACAACAAGACCATTAAGTCTCTCCTTCGGAAAAGCATTTTGGAAGCTGGTAAGGATTGGGAAAATAAATTACCACTCATCTTATATGCAATTCGGTCCCACGTCCAATCCTCCCTGGGACATAGCCCTTTCGAAATGCTATTCGGAAGACAACCCCGAACCCTGTTAGACATGTTATCTGAACAATGGGAAACCACTGAGGAAGAAACAAAAGATCTCTTATCCTATACTAGAGAGTTACGAGATTAATCTACATACAGTACGGGAGGAAGCCCACAAAGCATTGAGAGCAGCACAGGAGAAACAGAAGCAGACATATGATGCTAGAAGCACGGTCCGTACCCTGACTGTAGGCAACAAAGCCCTGGTTCTCCTTCCCAGTAGCGACAATAAGTTGTTAGCCCGCTGGCAGGGACCTTATGACGTAATCGCCCAAGTTAATCCTACCACTTATAGGTTAGCTATTACCCAAGGAAACAGATGAGAACAGACATACCATATTAATCTCTTTAAAAAATGGCACGAGCCCTCTGAGGTACAATCGGTCCAGTATATTATACATGATCACGCAGAGGAAAACTCCTATCCAGATCTCAGTAACCCCACCCATCATGATACTTCCCATCCATGGTTGAACCCCACATTGCATGAGTCCCACCGTCTTCAACTTACCTGTCTAATATCAAAACACCACGCTGTCTTTTCTAAGGTCCCTGGCAGAACTGTTTTTGGTGCAACACCCCATCCGGCTTAAGGTAGAGAAGGTCTCCCGGCAAAGACCATATCGTATTCCTGAGGCAAAATAAATTATCATAGAAAAAGAAGTCCATTCCATGCTGGCAGCCGGTATCATTGAATCCTCCACCAGTCCTTGGTGCTCCCCGGTGGTTTTGGTTCCCAAATCCGATGGTAGTACCCGATTTTGTGTGGACTATAGACAACTGAACAAACTCTCTCATTTTGATGCCTACCCCATGCCCCATATTGACGAGCTCATTGAGCGGTTGGGTCAGGCCAAATATCTATCTACTCTGGATCTCACGAAGGGATACTGGCAGATACCTATAGGACCAGAGGACAAGGAGAAAACCGCTTTCTCTACACCTTCGGGGCTCTATCAATTTACGGTGCTACCTTTTGGTCTTCATGAGGCCCCGGCCACTTTTCAGAGACTCATGGATAGGATACTACGCTCTCATCATCAATATGCTACTGCATATCTATATGATATTGTCATCTATAGTGGAACATGGGAGGACCATATGACACATTTAGATAACATACTGCAGGCCTTACATACAGCACATTTGACAGCAAATCCGGAGAAATGTCGCCTAGGGCAAACCAGTATCAAATACCTAGGGTACATAGTGGGGGGAGGTCACGTCAACCCCCAAATTGAGAAAGCAGAAGCCATACAAAACATACCCTTTCCAAAGACCAAGAAGGATGTTAGGGCCTTTTTAGGATTAATTGGTTATTATCAACGGTTTATTCCCCAATTCTCTACTCTAGCCGAACCTCTTACTAACCTGTTACAAATGACCTATCCCAATTCCCTCATCAAACCTACGGCTCGTGAGCTTCAAAGCTTCACTGATCTGAAAACCATCCTCACCTCAGGTACAGTATTATGCTGTCCGAACTTTCTGAAACCGTTTGGACTACAGACCGACGCCTCCGATGTGGGTCTAGGGGCAGTTCTCTCACAGGAACAGGACGACGGGGCACAACACCCCATTTTATATATCAGTAGAAAACTTCTTCCCAGTGAACGACACTACCCCACCATTGAGAAAGAGTGCCTGGCAATAAAGTGGGCTGTTGAGTCTCTTAAGTACTATCTGTCGGGTAGGGTTTTCACCTTGGTTACGGACCATGCCCCGCTCACCTGGCTGGCGTGGCATAAGGACACGAATTCCCGTGTTTTGAGATGGTTACTTTCCTTACAGCCTTTTTCCTTTCAGGTTCAGCATCTTCCCGGTAGCAACATGCCCAACGCCAACTTCCTCTCTCGTTATCCCTCATCGGAGCGCCCCGACCGGCCGCTCCTTAGGGGGAGTGTATGTGACGGGCTGAATGCGTCTTGCCCGCCCAGGAATGGGACTGGTGCTGACTCTGCCCCTGCTAACCCCCGACTCTCCTGACCTCGTTCCCCGTGATTGGCTAAATGTCGTTTCTTCGCGGGTCAATCTGAGGACAAATACGGCAGCGCCAGTAATTGAGGGCGCGTTAGGGAAAAGTGGAGAAGGAGACCTAGCAGACGCCGAACACACTCGAGGACGAGAAGAAGACGAGCCGACTAACCTGGAGAGGGTGAGAGACCGGTGGCTGGATTCGGGGACGTACAGAACCAGGAGGAACCCCATCAATGACCTCGGACTCTCCAGCAACAAACCCCGGGGAGACGACACGCTCATTCCCGCCACGCTTATGGAGAAGCGTGGCTCTACCAGGTGAGTGGGGCCGGTGGAGTGAAAGAAGCGGGAGGGAAAGGAAGGGAAAAAAAAGGGGAAAGGGGGGAGGAGGAGATCGGGCACTTATTTTTGCACCTAATATAGTTTGTTTGCACCGTTCACCGTTACGCCGTGGCACCTTATCACAAACCGGAATAGTTGCGTAATACACAAGAATCCCAGGCATTGAGCACATATATTGCTGAAGAGCTAATACAGGAGAAAGTCAGGAGAGCTGGGGGTACGGGAACAGAGACAAAGGAGAAGAATAGGAAGAAGAGGCTTCCTAGGCAGTAAAGAATAAAGAACAACAGGAATCAGAGACGGGGACGGAAAGCAGAGACACTCGAAGAACAGGTGAAGGAAGAAAAGAGAAGGGGAATCAGATCAGAAAAGAGGAGGCGGAAAACAGAGAGCAGGAAACGGGAAAAGACAAGACGGAAAAGGGAAGACAGGAAAGGGCTAGACGACAGAAAACGCACGACAGTACTTACCATGGTGTTTTTCTGTCTCTCCACATGCATTTTCCCAGGGAACCTGTGAGGCGATAGAAGTCAAGGAGAAGACTGAGAAGGAGGAAGCCACCAACAACCCCGCAAAGACCAGAAGGAAGAGAATTGGGACAGAACCAAACGCAGGAACAGAGAACAGAGAAAGAGAGCGACTGTACCAAGCCTATTTGAGAATAAAAACCAAATAAGTCCACGATAACTGACTCCTGACCATTCACTATACCTCGAGCGCGGTACAGGGGGGTCCACAGGTGGAAATTAAAATGTGAAGATGTGGTGTAGGCTCACTTAGGGCTGGGTGAAATAGACACCAAGAATGCCGAAGAATATAGTAGGGAGGGTTCCCAAGGGGGGCACTTGAGGTAGGGAGCAGTGGGAAAAAATAAAACAAAATGTTGTCCTCATTTTTAGTCAGATGATTAGTAGCCAGTTTGAAATATAAACTAGAAATAAGAGCTCTGGATATGAAAGAATTTGAAACTCAGAAAATGGGCCCGGCTGAGAGAACGGAGGCAAAAGCCTGGGCAGTCCAAAGCTGGAATGTAAATGGGCTTTGCATAGCTAAAAGACAACAATTAGTCTTACAATGCTTAAAAGATAGCGGTGCCCAGGTCTTTATGCTACAAGAGACACATCTTTTAAGACAGGAGTGCAAGGATCTTTTCTCGAAGCAAGGATGGGTGGAGATCATAGTAGCAACGGATCAAGCACAGCGTACTAAAGGAATTGCCCTGGTTTTAAGAGCAAATTCAGGAGTGAGCCTGGTGAGGTATAAGGCAGATGAAGGAGGGTGATGGTTAATTGCAGCAATAAAGGTTTTTGGCATTTTACATACATTAGTAAGCTACTACGGCCCTAACATTGATGACGTAACCTCATTATCTCAGCTCTTTACAAATCTCCTCCCTTTTAAAGTTCCTATAATTTTAGGAGGGGATTTTAACCTCCTATAGGGTAACACGCTTGATAGATCATCACAGAGTGTCCAAATTAGTGCCCCAAAGATGAGGACCTACTTGATGGATATGATGGAAAAAAATTATTTAAGGGATGTTATGCAAAGTCTGAAGATAATTACATGGAATATACTTTTCACAGCAAAAAAAATGGGCATTATTCAAGACTAGATTATTTTTTTTGTGGGAAGGAAGGAGATGGAGAGAGTTATTGGGTTAGATCATTTACCCATCCTCTTGTCAGATCACGCAGCTTTGTTGTTAAAAATGTAGCAGAAGAACGTCTGGGAAGAGAAGAGATGGACAATGGATAGACGGGTGTTAGTCCAACCAGAGTTAGTGGACAAGATGAAGCAACAATCCGAAGAGTTTTTTTCCTGGAGTCAGGCGACGGCCTCCAAACGTGCGATATGGGACACGTATAAGGCTTGGTTAAGGGGGGTAATAGAGGGCCTCTCGACTTTTTGGGCAAGGCAGCAGAAATTTCAACAGGTCCAAATGGAGGATAAGATTACGAGAATAGAAGAGATGTTAAAATCTAACACATTAGATGAAGGGGGACAGGCAAAAATGGTGGTGGATTTACAAGATTTACAGCTACAGTTTAAGCTTAGGATAGAGGAAAAAGTGTTGCAGCAGTGGGAAGTAAGTAGAGCAAGAGATACAATAAATGGGGAAAGATGTGGAAAGTTGCTGGCTTGGAAATCTAGACTAGAAACTCACCAGAATAACATTGGGAAGATTATGGATGGAGAGACTAGGTCAATTGTTGAAGATAGCCCTAAAATAAAAGCTGCTTTTAGATCCTTTTTTCAGAAGTTATATTCAGAAACTTTGGTGCTAGAAACAGGGGCAATAGAAGAGTGGCTTCAGCAAAAGCATCTCCCCAAATTGTCTGGTGATCAGACTCAATTATTGTGTCAGGAAATCTCAAATAGCAAAGTTTCTGCAGTGATCAAGAAGGTGAAGAAAGGGAAAGTGGCAGGGCCTGATGGGCTCCCCAGTGAGCTTTATCTGGCTCTGGAGGAGGTTATAGTTCCAGTTTGGGTACAATTGTTTAATGCCATACTGCTGGAAGGCGAACCCATACCAAGGTCATAGAATGATGCAGTAACCTCATTAATATTGAAGCCAGGCAAGCAATCCCTGCAGTGTCAATCCTATCACCCCATTTCACTACTTAATAGTGATTACTAGTTCTTAGCGGGACATCTGAATAAAGTTGTGGGTCATTTGATTCACCAAGACCAGAGGGGCTTCTTGCCTGGTAGAAATATGAGGGATCTCAATCATATATTAATTGGTTCCATTGACTTAGCTACGACTTTGGGCTTGCCAATGACAGTAGTGACAGTGGATGCAGCCAAAGCATTCAACCATGTAAACTGGCAATATCTCATAACAGCATTAGCCCACTTTGGAATAAGTCAACCTCTAGTTAGTGTGCTGGAGAAGATTTACAGTGCACCAACAGAGAAAATCTTGGTAAACGGCAGCCTATCCTCTGAAGTGAAAATAGAAAGAGTGACTAGACAAGGTTGTTCCCTCTCCCGGGTCCTTTTCGATCTCTATATCGAGCACTTTGCAGAGAGTCTGAGATTAAATGAGCAGATGAAGCTTTTTGAGTAGGTGGTTTTTCTAGAAAAATTGCTCTTTATGCAGAGATCTAATGGTATACACCTCTGATTTTGCTTCTGCTCTGTCGAATCTCATGAGGGAGGTCTCATTTTTTTTTAGGTTTGCTGGTTATGAGGTAAATAAAGAAAAAAACAGAGATACTGGTATGGAATCAAAATATTGAGGAGTCCAGAAAGGTTTCTGAGATGAAATATTTGGGTATACAAAATAACGCAGGATTGGAGGAAATTAGCAGAGGTAAATTTGGGAAAAATTGGCCAGTGAGGTAAGAGTGTTGTTAAAACAATGGAGTAATTTGCTACTGTCTATTTTTGGGTGAATTAACTTGGTGAAGATGTCCATCCTGCCCAAAATTGCCTTTCCTATTTGATAATATCCACTTAACTTTTGATAAAAAAAAGTTATTTTAAGATTACAAGGAAAGATAATCTTGTTTATTTGGGCCAATAGAGGTATTCACCTGTCATGGAAAAAATTGAGGAGGAGGATTGGTGTGGAAGGACTGGCCCTTCCGGATCTTCAGCTTTGTTGTTGGGCTTATCACTTAAAGAATAACAGGGGTCTGTTAGGGACCCCAGATGACTTAGTGTTAGGTGGAATGTACAGAGCAATGCTGCTAGGTTTACCTGTGGATGGATTCTCTTATAAATTTGGGACGCAGAAGTTCTTTAAGGTGGTCAGGTTGAAATATTTATGGGCAGCAGCCACCACCTCTTATGCAATTAGATTAGTTCTAGGTATCGGATATTGTAGTAAGTCAGCTCCCATATGGGATTCACCAGGGACCCCAGAGTGTTTGCTTGATAGCTTAGCCCTGCTGATAAAACAAAGTGGAGTCACCAGATGGGGCCAGTTAGTTAATGAGGGGCAAAGGTTGACATGGGAGTTTTGGAGTAATATGACAGAGGGGGAAATATCCAGATTTAAGATCTACCCGGTGAATGGGTGGCTCAAGGATCGGGGGTAGTTCCAGAATTGACTCAGAAGGAATTGGATCTTCAGTTGTCTGGGGTTATTAAGAAGGAAGTGCCACAATGGTACCAGAACCTCCTGACAGCAGTAGAGGATACAATGCAGCCATTTTATACAGGTTGGATTGGTTCCTTGCCGGATGAGGAGCTGGAAGACTTTTGGCAAGTATCCTTTGCCACTCTATATTCCGTGATTGAGTCTGCTTCCCTGAGAAGTAATCATTTATTTACCCTCTATAGAGTATATTGGACACCCCAGAAATTGGCTAGGATAAGAGGCTCTGTAACCTCTGAATGTAAGAGGTGTGGTGGTAGTGAGGCAGATGATGTGCATATGTTTGCCTCTTGCCCAAAACTGGAGGCATTTTGAACAGCGGTGAGTAAGACGATACCTGACTCCATGGGCACCGATTTCGAGGTAAGCCCTGGTCTGATTATGTTTGGAATAACACCTCGGATACAAGGCAGGCCCCCCTTAAATCACCATTGCAGAAATTTGGTGTTTTATTTGCTATTGTTTGCAAGGAGAGACATCTGCAGGAATTGGGTACAATCTTCCACGCCTAGCTGGCAGGCATGAAAAAGAGCTGTTTTGTTTTTTAAGGAAGCAGACAAAAGAGGAATACAGAGGAGAAGGAATGGGAGTGGGAAATGGCACTGGGATTTGTTAAAGTTCTGATTGATTTAATAGGGTCTGCTCCTGTGATTTGTCACTGTTACTGGGCTAGGCTGGGAATAACCTCTTTCCATCCCGCGACCTAGAGAAAACATGACTTCCATGACCTTATGATTTTGATGGCAATCTAGTTGAGGCTCAATGGTGGTATTATGAGGACAAATTTAAAAAATATATATGTCTTTTAGCCACCACTAGACCCAGTCTGACCACCAGTGTTTTAGTGTGGCTGTCGGACCACTGCAACAGTGGCAGTCTTGACAGCCACCACAAGTGTGGCGGTCTGATGACGGCAACACTCGTAATGAGGCCCTTAGTCAAGACTGCCACAGCTGAAGAGCATGGAAGGCAGAGGTGCCTAAAGTGAGCCAGTCATGGACATAAAAGGCAAGCAGAAACACAATACTGAAGGGCACCAAGTGATGTCTGAACAGAAAAAAGAAGTTCTGTTTCAGGTGTGGATTATCGTTTCCACACAAGTGTCACCATTGGACAGATTTGAAAAGGCTGTGGGAAGGACAACCATTTTGTAATGGTCTTCAAGGCAAATGAAAATGTAAGTGCATCATGGCCAGATCACAAAATTGCCGCCTGAATATTTCAGAAGTGAGGTTCGATGCACACCCTCAAGTCCAAGTGACAAAACCAACTGAGACAAATCGACACCAAATTAAACTGATCGTCATCATTGTCAAAAAGTTCTTCCGTAAACAATTCCAAATTAGAATACTTTATTCGGTTACTAAGAACCAACAACGCAGATTAAATCACAGATCATAAAAAAAAGAATAAGAACACTTTTACATTTTGTATTTACAGCCAGATAACTTTTCATTCTCAAAAATATAAAACAGATGCCTTGTTAAAATGCATTAAAATGCCCTACTATCCAACAGTGCAACGTGTAAAAGTTAATCACCCATAAAGTGCCTATGTATAAGCAATATATAAAATAGTCTGAAATACCGATCCAGATTGAAAATGGGCAAGTACATAATAACCCATGATAACTAAGCAGAAATAGAAGTATATCGGGTTCATGCTGTGGCAGACAGAAGAATTTTAAGCTGATGCCAAACTTTCATCAAATAGAGACTAAACACAAACAAAATTAAATGTAAAGTATCGGTTTTCAGGATCTTGTAAGCCACAAGATACCGAGTTACTCCAAGATTCCGACATATGGGACTGATCCAATTCCATCTATGGCTTGAATATACCGGGTAGAAAAACAGAAAATTACCTTTAGTGCCGGGTCATCCCCACAAGCTGGATATAAATCAGAAACTGAGGTTGAATAATGCTTCTGTTAACACGTCCCTTTATGATAAGTTATTACACATCATGACTCGTTTTTAGGCCAATTCATAATTTGACCCAGTTGAGAGACACCTTAGGACGAGATAGCTAATCAATATATCAATCAATACGTCAATAATGTCATAAATATTTATCATAACAATACATTTCACTTTAGTCAAAGTCATTAATCAATTCAAGCCTCTACCATGACCTTGCAGTCATGAATAACCACACCAGTTTAGTAGAATTTTATGAGTTTTTTTCCCTATTGGTTACAATTCTAGAAGCAGATGTGTTAATCTCAAAACCAAGAAACATAATAACATAGTCACGATATGGCAACTTTGATAAGATTTCATTAAGGTGAGAATCACAGACATCAAAACATAACACAGCGTAAACATAGATTAATTTAGCAGAGTGTCAATAACACGTCAGCTCAACAAAGCATAGATTTGGTTGTTTGTCTATTTGCGTCAGTTTAGTGAACACCTGTCCTAACCACTGATTAGCATTGGCATGTTGGGCTTCATGCAAAAACAATTTAGAAAAACCAATTTGGAAAACATCTATCTATGGTCTCTGTCAAAAGGTAAGCAGTTGGTACTTAGAAAGGAAAAGCAAACAGACAAATCACAAACGCATTGTCATAATTACCCTCCAAGGTTTAGGTCAGCGCACAGGTTCAGTCTTCATCTTCAGGACATCAGTCAAAACGCCATCAGTCAGAACTCAGCTCCAGGGAAAAACGGGCACTTCCCTCATAAGGAGGTAAAGTGTAAGGACGAGGATGGTTCTAAGTGAACCAATAGTCACAAAACAGAGTGACAAAGTTTCTGGATAAAATCAATAGCATTCCCTACCTAATTCTAAATGGTTCCCTGTGTCATGGGTTTTTTATCCCTTTTTCGTTGTACATTCCCCTTAAATTTCATTGGACATTGGTGATACCGCACTATCTTTACCCTATAAAAAGGTGGATTATGTCATAAATTTTTCACCCCATATTATTTTACAAGCTTTTCATTGGTCCACATGATTGCCGTCTTCAGAGGTAGCACGTCCGGTATGATTTCATCTTTCTGTAATTCTTTGCACATCTTTGGTCAGTAGTTCCATTGTCTTCACCGGTTTGAACGACCTTGTACATTACATTAATCTACAGTGTTGCATTTTGTCTAATTATTTCTACAAGCGATGAGGAATTCATGGGAACGGATCTACTATAGTTACATTCAGCTGCTAGTTTGAAGAAAAACATGGGGTCATGTCCTTTTGCGAGTCAGCACACTGCAAGATAGGAAAAATACATTTAATATGAGAGCCAAGCAGCTAAGCAGCATGCTAACTTAAGGCCTACGAGAATTTCAGCACAAATTCAATAACGCAATCATTAATAATTAGTATAAAACTTATTCAGTATAACAATGTATAGACATTTTAGTTATCATTATTAGTCCACATATACATTGGCGGCCACTCCCCATGGTCACATTTCAAGTGCACGTTTAAGCAAAATTCACTACTTCTGTTTCTATGCGCCATTATCACACATTAATTCATAAACATTTCATGTTAATATAGATTATATAAGCTATGCTCTCTCAGTCCCTCCTCTGATGACGTTCGTCATAACACAAACCTTTCACTTTAATTTTTCACCTTGCGCAAAAGGCACATTTCAACATCTTGTCCCTTGTGTGAACTTTCCCAAATTTCATTAAACATTTTCTCCCTTTCACTTTCCTCATTTTTCTTATTTCTCTTTGTCCAATTTCTTTTAATTTTGTCATTAATTTTGCATGCTCCCCATAAATCTAATAAACAGGCTAGAACAATTGATAGACCCCCTAATATTTTTGCAAGAACCCCATTCCAAATGTTGCTAAACCAGCTCCCTACTCTGGCAATTCCTTTTCCCACTTTCTCCCACACTCCAGGTTCCTTTAAATCCTTCAAATCTGCACTATTTCTAGTTAGGTTAGTAAGCATAGCTCTAATCTTTTTACTATTATCCGGTATATACGAGCAACAATGACGCTCGTTGAGCATCTTGCAGACTCTGCCGCTCTTTGCTAAAAGAATGTCTAAAGCAAGCCGATTTTGAAGAGTCATAGCTCTTTCCGTAGCAAGTTCAGTATCCATCAGGAGTATAGCTCCTGTAAAATTTGTCAGCATGTTATCCACAATAGTAGACAACTTTCAAATCTTTATGGAGTTTAGAATAACCCCTACTGAAGGAATTATGGCTCCAAATATGTTACCAATGACAGCAGCTGCTGTCTCTCGTTTTTGTCTAGCATGTTGTAATTCAGACGCTTGATGTATTTGTTTTAAGTCATCAATCTGGTAAATCTTTGGGAAAACTATTCCCAAATATCATGTCCCATACCATCCCTTAGGGAGACGGTAATAAGCATTAAGTCCACAGATATAATAGATCCCAGGGATCGCTGGATCCTGTCCTTTTAACATGAATCCATTTACTCTGAAACAAAAACAAATGCCTGCATTCACTCGTTCCCACAAATAAAGTGTCATGTTCAGATTTTGGCCTATATATACAAAGCCTTCCTACATGTAATGCATCTATAGCTAATTTGCCTTGTGTCTTTATTGCAGTGTAAGCATAATCATTTGCATATGTGCGTTTCTCTAGTCCTTTTTCTAGTCGCTCCTTCAAAGCTTTGCGTCTATCATCAGTGTGATCTAAGAAACTTTTCTCTACAGGTTTTCATAAGCAGGTCAGATTGTTGCGGTGTGCATAAGCTGTCCCAAATGTAAGTGTTGGTTCGAAGAAGCCTCTATCTATTTTTATACTATGCTCTTTAGCCAATTTGTTCAGAAACACAATCACTGGCACGAAAGAAAATACCACATCCAAATTTGAATACAATTATTGCACATGCTCTTGATTATAGAATCTTGTTAGTAGCAAACTACAACTTATCCCGTAAGTTAGTGGAAGACTATGATAAGTGACCCCTTCTTGTACTGATGAAGGAATCTTTGTGCACACATAACAGTTTTTCGCGTCCATGGTTTCAACATACTCCTTCAGCAAGCGATAGAAGACATTAGTGGAGAGTTCCCCTTTTGAGTTAGTTCCCTCATGCAAGTGTTTTGTATCTTGCTCAAACTTTTCCCACGGTGTTAGTGTTGTAGTCCCAGGTTTTGAAGCATTGTTAGTCGCTTTCTTATCCAACCACGGCAGGGATTCCCACAATCACACCTATGATTAATATCGCACATACAATACCTAATATGACACTTAACCAACCACATACCTTACCCTTCTTGCCACTACCTCTATTATGAGCCATGGTCTGTAAAGAATCAGATAGCAAAGTAACTAAAAGCAAAACAATCAACTTGAGGACAATTTGAAAGCTATTTTTTTTTCCTTTCCCTCTACATAGTGTCCCCTCTGATCTACCTCTAGGGACGCTGCAAGCCTGCACTCCTCACTGTCTGAACTATCATCCAACCATTCCTCATTCATTCTGTCTTCACCACGCAATGAGAATTGCTGTTCTGTATTATTTTGACTCACTACTTGACCTGTGACTTGCTGAGGAAGCATCACCTGTTGCTGTCCCATTGGAGCTAATGGTAATTGCATTTGCTGTCTAGGTACCATGGGAACCTGCTGTTGTACTTGCTGCATTTGTGCTGGTTGAACACGCAGCATTTGCATTTGCTGCATGGGCTGTAGCCCCTGCATCTGAACCATGTTATTTTGGAAGTTCTGATTTTGACTTCTCAATTTTGGACTTCTCACATTTTGAAATGTACAGACATTTGTGTTTTGTTGAAAGACACCATCATGCACCGCATTCGGACATTCCCGCTTCCAATGCCCCACGCCCCTGCACGTGTGACATGGTGACATTCTTTTCATCCCTTGTGCATCATTTTGAACTACAACAGTGTTCAAGTCTGGACCCCGATTCACAAAACATCGGCCTCTCGGTTGTGCCCGAAATGCGCCATTCTCTTGTGGTTTCAGCTGTATCATCTGCTGGATTCCATTTCCCTGCATACCTGCCTGCGCTGCCCTTATTTGCATCACCATCACTTTCTCCTTCAGTTTTCTCTGTTTTAGCTCAATCTTGTCAGTACAGTATTTCGCATACAGCAACACCTCATCAATCGGCTTCCCTTGCCAACAAATCAGATGATTCTTAATCATCTGGCCAACCTCGGGTCTCAGTCCTTCAACAAATCTGAACACAAGATGGTTCATATCTTTCGGCTCAATAGTCTCAGTGCCACTGTAATGTTTGAACGCTTTCAACAACCTCTCATAGTAAGCATGGATGGACTCTTTAACCTCCTGTGAGGTCAGGTCGATTTTCTGCCAATCTGTCACATTCTGCAACACTTTCTGCTTCAAAAACTCAGTCACCTTATGATAGTACTTCATCACCTCTTCAGATGGTGCTCCAGTTACCTTATCCTTTGCCGGCTCCTGTGTCGGCCAGTCCACACCTCTCTTGCACTCAAGCCATAAGTCGGGCGGAACAATGATCTCAAACAGTGTATTCAAGTCACCCCAGAGACACTTCGCAAGCTTCACAAACCTATCTGTCTGCAGATACCACTCTATTGGCTTCTCCCTCAACCTGGGGTAATCGTTTGTAAATGTCAAAATGTCTCCTCTAGTCCACAGTACATGGATCAGAACCCCACCAGCTGTTTCTCTCATTGGTAACATCTTTACTGATCCCGTATCTGGTGAAGCTTTAGCTTGACTTGATCCCGGACTGTCACTTTTCTCCTTGTCTCTTTTCTTTGACCATCTACCTTCCCACTTTTCTAAGGCTCCCCAGATCTGAGCACTTTGCAGTATTTCTTTTAGATGTGCTTTCATTCCGGCAGACCTCATGTGCTCGAAGTCCTTAGAGTTGAAGTCTAATCTGTAGCTTCTTTTCAAATGGTTAGTATTCTCAATATCGATATTGTATTTGTCTGCCAGGCTCGCCAACCTCTGATGTACCTTACCTACTTCTTTAGTGATTTTAGGGCATGGATACCTTAATTCTGCTTCTGTGTATGACTCTAATCTGTTCACCCCCATTGTTCCTTCCACTAATTCAGCAGCCTCCACTCCCAGTCTCACAAAGTTCAGGTATTCATCCTTCTCAGACCTTTCTAACTTCTCTACAGTTGCTGTGGTCTTTGGAGCGTAAGTTTTTTCTAACCACTCATTAATTTGTTGTACCGTAAAACCTTGCAGTGAAATATTCCCTGCATGCATCATTGGTGACTGTGAAGCATTTGTACTTATTGACTGCGGAGTTAGCACACCTAGCCCTGCCTGCCTTATTGCCTCCAACAGTGCTTCAACCGGGCTGTGGTCTAGTAAAGACCTTAGTCTTACAACTGATTGCTCTCCCGGGGACATTAACTGGGTGGTACCTATGGACCCTCCTCTTATTGCATCTTGGGTCATTACTCCCTGATCACACATGCCAGGCTTACCTTGTGCATACAATGGCACCAGTGGACCAAGAGTAATTGGTAATGATATGGCAGCTGGTGTCTGACCTGGTCCCAAACTCCGTGGAGCAGTAACTCCCAGAGCTTGACTCACTGAGGCTGGGGCAGGTATTAATGGAGGTCCTGCTGCTGGACTATACCCCGGAATCAGCTGTTGCTGTGGCAGCAATTGTGGAGTTGGCTCAAACTGCACTAACCTCAATTTTGTATATATTGGGTCACGCGGCACTATCAGATTCGTAGTAGTCTCTAGTACTGGGACGTCTGGATAGATTCTCTGTATCTGCGGTGGAGGTTGCAACTGTATATGCATGTCTGGCGCAGTGGGTACACTGTCCATTCTGTATCAAACCTGTATCGCTAGTCTGTACTGTATTGGTAACTCCCTTTTTCTGCCTCTGGTTCCCAGGACCTGCACTGGTGCTCAGGGCATTGTCGTCTACTGCATAAGGTGGCGGGCGATCATGCAATAATTGATTAAGAAACTCTTCATCGTCTGAGTCATCTTCCTCTATCCAAGACCTCTTAGTCTCTTTAGACTTATTAGAATCCTTGTCTGTCTTACAGGTGGCTTTCTTTCCCTGCGTCTCGTCTCCCTGTGTTATTGCTGGAAACAATTTTAGTCCGTCAACTATTCCCCGTCTCCACATTTTTCTCTCATTGTCCCATCTAGCTTCAGCTAAAGTCTTTTCTGCCCTTCTCATTCTCCTCTCGAATTTCTGCTGTCTCTGCTTAATGGCCATTAAATCCCAGACTGCTAATGCCTCGTACTGAGCTGGCCTTGGAGGTGGGTTTTGTACACTTAACATCCACCTCAAATTTTCTAAAATTCTCGTATTGAACGTTCCATGCTCTAGAAACGCCAAACATCCCTCTTTTTCAGTCAGTTCGCGCCATTGTTTCATCCATAAGCAAGGTGCAACACCCTTTTCCTCCATGAATATATAAGCTGGAGTACCCTCAGGCGGTGTAGGCTCCCCTTCACTCGCCATAAAATATATGCGTCTCCTTTCAGAGCGCTCTTAAAAGCCTTGATAAAGTTCATTTTTGCATCTTTTCTTTTGTTGTATTTAATCAGAAAGTGACTTTAATTCCCAGGACACTCTTCACCCACCTTTCTCAACCTATTGCCTCTCACGACGGCAGCCAATCCGTGCGCGATCCCTCTCAGCAACTGACCTATCTCAGCGCGGCACCACTGACGTCACACTCACACACTGCAGCTGACAAAGTCTTGCTGCTCGTCCGCTCCTCACTAGATTCACACCAAACTAATGCAAAATTACTGCGAGCTCCTTTAACAACAACAACAACTCAAATTTCCTGGTTTGCTACAGGAAGGGTACACATTCGCTTCAGAACTTTACAGAGATTTCACTTGAAGCCTCGGCAGCTACTCTCTCCTTCTCAGTTCCCGCACCCGCAACCGGAATTCGACTCGCAAATACTACTCTTAACTTGTCAATGGTTCATTCTAGTGCACAATAGAACTTGCAAAATTTCCATCGAAGGTTTCACACATGCGATTTGACTCAAACACGACTTGTCAACCACGCCTGATTGACCTATTAAACCGCACAAATTACAACTTAAACCCAAGTGTCTCCTACACTTCTCAATATACTCCGGAGTCTTAGACCGCGACGGGTCCGAACATTAACAACCAACCATGTGGATAATTTTGAGCACAAAGCGCCACACTCATATGAAGTACGCCGACTTCCCTACTCTCATACTGTGGAGTACGCTGGCTCCTACTAAGACAACATCTCCTGGCCTAAATACACACAAACTTCACAAATCACCTGCAAGATGCATAAGCTGAGCAAGCACAAATCCTTCACCACACATGCTAAAACGCAGAGAACATCCCCAACTCACTTAGGCAGGCTCCGAGATCCCGGGAAAGTCATGGTGAATTTAGAAACGCATCATACCTCCAATTTGCATTATCCCAGAAAAACAATTTAAACAATAATTCTCCGTCCTAGGGTCCCAAAGGGCCAAACCGTCGCTCTGCTACCAGAACTGTTAACGCGTCCCTGTATGATAAGTTATTACACATCAGGACTCGTTTTTAGGCCAATTAATATTTTGACCCAGTTGAGAGACACCTTAGGACGAGATAGCTAATCAATATATCAATCAATACGTCAATAATGTCATCAATATTTATAATAACAAAACATTTCACTTTAGTCAAAGTCATTAATCAATTCAAGACTCTACCATGACCTTGCAGTCATTAATAACCACACCAGTTTAGTAGAATTTTATGAGTTTTATTCCGTATTGGTTACAATTCTAGCAGCAGATGTGTTAATCTCAAAACCAAGAAACATAATAACATAGTCACGTTATGGCAACTTTGATAAGATTTCATTAAGGTGAGAATCACAAACATCAAAACATAACACAGCGTAAACATAGATTAATTTAGCAGAGTGTCAAGAACACGTCAGCTCAACAAAGCATAGATTTGGTCGTTTGTCTATTTGCGTCAGTTTAGTAAACACCTGTCCTAACCACTGATTAGCATTGGCATGTTGGGCTTCATGCAAAAACAATTAAGAACACCAACTTGTAAAACATCTATCTATGGTCTCTGTCAAAAGGTAAGTAGTTGGTACCTAGAAAGGAAAAGCAAACAGACAAATCACAAACGCATTGTCATAATTACCCTCCAAGGTTTAAGTCAGCGCACAGGTTCAGTCCTCGTCTTCAGGACATCAGCCAAAACGCCATCAGTCTGAACTCAGCTCTGGGAAAAAACGGGCACTTCCCTCATAAGGTGTCACGCTTTTCAATGGGCTTACCGTCGAAGTTGAGAAGAGTTGGGGAACGACCCCGGTTCTGGCAGGATCTGCTCTGGCCGAGGTAGGGGCGACCCCTTCCGGTAGCCACGGTGCTGTTTGACAATAGCAAGCCACTACAGTCCGTGCCCTCCAGAAGGAGTCCCAGAGGAAAAACCCCAGAAGGGTAAAAAACCTCCAACGGGAACTCCCTGAAACAAAAGGAGGACACCAAGGCGTTAGAGTTGAAGATCCGGAGTACAGGAAGACTGGAAATGAAGACAGGTCAGGAAAATACTGGATTCGCAGGAAGAAACCAGTCAGAGCGTGACTACCACCAAGGAGTGTTGCAAAGCAATGAACAAGCAGCTGAATTCCCCTTATATACCTCTAGGCCCGAAGTAGGAAACAGGAAGTAGAAACACCACCATCTTGGATTGGGGAAAAGAGTATAATAGTGAATCAGGTACATGCGTCCAAACAAAGAAACAATGCATGCTGGGAAGAGAGGAAGTGGGCAGCATGCTGTGAAAGGAAAAGGCAGGCATAAAAACACCACCATGTGCAAGGGTTCGGCTTTTGCCTGGAGACATTGGTAAGTGGTGAGCAGATGATAAATTCATTGGTACAGGAAGACTTGATGTAAAGCGCACTAAATGCGCTATGCGCGGTCAGGCCTGAAACCCACTCGGGGTCTCAAGCCCTGCCGCGTCTGCCTTTGCGGCAGAACTTAAAGAAAGGGGCGCGGCAAGTGCCGTGACCCCTGACCAGGCCCCCTGAACTCCCCGCGGCTTGCGCGCAAGCCGCAGCTTCTCCCGCAGCCTGTGTGCCAGCCGCGGCCTCTCCCGAGGCTCGCACACAGACCGCAGCATGAAGGGAATGCCGCGCTGCGGCGACCCGAGCCGGCGGCCGCCGTAGGAGCCGCGGCGGCCGCGGCGTGACAGTATGTCATCCCCCGGGGCCCAAGGTTTGTGAGGGAAGAGTCGAAAAAAGCGACGGACCGAAAGAGGATCATGAACTGAAGGGGCATCCTCCCAGGAACACTCACTCATAGGGTAACCTTTCCAATGAATAAGATACTGGAGGCGCCCATGGAAAAGCCGAGAGTCACAGATTTCCTGGACCTCGTACTCGGGCACATTATCAACCAACAGAGGAGGGGGACAGGAAAATTGTCTGTGAAAAGGATCAGGAAGGTAAGGTTTAAGTTGAGAGACATGGAATACAGGGTGAATCTTCCACGTCCGAGGCAGGCGAAGACGCACAGACACTGGGTTAATCTTTTTGAGAATTAGGAAGGGACCATAAAAGCGGGGTTTGAATTTGTTCTGAGTGAGTCGGAGAGGTAGGAATCTAGAGGAGAGCCAGACTTTATCCTGGACCTGATATTGAGGAGCCGCACAGCGTCTCCTATCTGCTATCCTTTTCATGCGGGACTTAGTGGCCACAAGGTTGGACTGGATAACACGTTGGATACCTCGTAGCTGTCGGACATAGGAGGAGATGGCAGGAAGATTGGAATTATCTCTCAGGGGAGTTGGAAAGGCCTTGGGATGGAAACCGTAGGAGCCATAGAAGGGAGAGACCTTCGAGGCGCTGTGTATGGAGTTATTATAGGAGAATTCTGCAAGCGGCAAATAGGTAGCCCAATTACTCTGTGTAGCATTGCAGAAGCTACGTAAATATTGTTCGAGACCTTGATTGAGTCGTTCCGTCTGTCCATTGGTTTGAGGGTGGAACCCAGATGATAAGGCCACTTTGATTCCCAATGTCTTACAGAATTGATTCCAGAATCGGGAGATATATTGAGGACCCCTATCCGATATAATGACCTGAGGTAATCCATGAAGCCGAAAGATTTCTTGTGTAAAGATTTGAACCAATTCTTTTGCCGTTGGTAACTTTCTTAAGGCCGTGAAGTGAGCCATCTTGGTGAAGGAGTCCACGGTTACCATTATTACGTGATTTCCCATTGAAGAGGGTAATGCGCACATGAAATCTGTGGAGATAGTGTGCCATGGGCCTGGGGGAACTGGTAGTGGGCGGAGTAATCCTACTGGTTTGGTACGGGGTGTCTTGGCTTGAGCACATATAGGACAAGATGATACATATTCCTCAATATCTGTCTTGAGTGTTGGCCACCAGAAGGAGCGAAGCAGAAGTTCTTGAGTAGCTTTCATTCCTCGATGACCCGCGATAGGGGAATCATGGCACATACGTAAGGCTTCAGTCTGTACTATTTTAGTGGGTAAGAATAGGGCCTTATCATGATAATAATAGCCTTGATCTATATGCAGTTGCGGACGCAACTTATTCAGCTCTGTCTCTTCTAGACGGGCATATTCGGACTTGACTTGGTCTAAAAAAGTCTGTACTACCCCAATGATCTTGTTATCGTCAAATAGGTTCTGTACAGTAGAATCGCTGCACTCAGGGTAACGTCGGGACAAGGCATCCGCCAGGATGTTCTGAGAACCAGGGATGTAAGTGATATAGAAGTCATATTGGCTGAAAAAGAAAGCCCATTGAGCCTGCCGGCTATTTTGACACTGAAAGTTTCTTAAGCACTGTAGATTCCTGTGGTCTGTCCGGGCTTCAAAAGGTTCCTTTGAGCCCATCAAAAAGTGTCTCCATTCCGTGCAAGCGGTTTTTAAGGCGAGTAATTCACGTTCTAACACAGAATAGTTCTGCTCGGAATCGGATGAAATGTGTGACAGGTAGAATACAGGGTGTTCTAAATCATCATCGTCTTGTCTTTGCAATAAGGCAGCCCCAATGGCTCTTTCTGAGGCGTCTGCGACAACAATGAATTGTTTGCTGGTGTCTGGGTGTCGTAGAATAGGGGCTTGAATAAAGGCTTTCTTTAAATCCTGAAAGGCTAACTCTGCGTCTTGTGTCCAACAAAAGCCCTTCTTTAGATGTTCTTTTTTAAGGGTTTGTGTAATGTAGCTGGTTCTCTGGGCAAAGTCTGCTATGAATTGTCGATAGAAGTTGGCTAATCCCAAAAAACACTGAGTCTCCTTGATGGAAGAAGGAGATGGCCAATTCAATATAGCATGCACCTTGTCTGAATCCATGGCGACTCCAGTTTGGTTAATGCAATATCCCAAGTATTTTACTTCCGTCTGATCAAACTCGCACTTTTCAGGTTTGCAGAATAAATGGTGTTGTCGGAGTCTCTCTAAAACTTGGCGAACATGCATAGAGTGTTCCCCTGGATGAACAGAAAAGATTAAAATGTCGTCAAGATACACCACCACTGTTTGTTGCAAAAGATCAGAGAAGATAGAATCCATGAACCTTGGAAAAATGGAAGGGGCATTGGTGAGTCCGAATGGCATTACTCTATATTCGAAGGGACCAAAGGGTGTTCTAAAAGCAGTCTTCCACTCATCACCCTTTTTAATTCTTAGAAGATGGTAGGCTCCTCGGAGATCCAGCTTGGTGAATCTCTTTCCCCTCTGACTGCTTCTAGGATGTCCTTTATGAGGGGTAACGGGTACCGATCTTTAATAGTGATCTTGTTTAATCCTCTGAAATCAATACAGGGACGCAAATCTTTAGTTTTCTTCGGCACAAAGAAAAGAGGAGCCCCTGCAGGTGAAGAAGAGGGAGCAATCAACCCGCTTTGTAGGTTCTCATCAAGGTATTCTTTAAGAATCTGCTTCTCCGGTTCTGTGAGAGAGTACATTCGCCCGAAAGGAACCACTGTATCTGGTTCTAAAGGGATGTCGCAATCGTATTCTCTATGGGGTGGTAGTTCAGGTTTTTCTGGCTTCTGGAATACATCGCATATTCCTGATAATGCCTGGGAACTCCCTGTAGGACGTTAATAGAGCATCCCACCTTAGGGGGTGCTGCTAAGAGACTTTTTGGAGACCAATAATCCCCTGTGGGATAGCAGTGGTGTTGGCAAAAGTGAGAGGATAAGGAAATAGTTCTTGTTTCCCAGTTGATGTAAGGGTTGTGCCGTGTGAGCCATGGAATTCCCAGGATCATGACGTGGTGTGGTGATGAAATTAAATCAAACGAAAGATTTTCTTGGTGTTTCCCAAACTGTAGACAGAGGGTAGGGGTGGTATATTGTACGGGTCCTGAGGCCAAGAGTGATCCATCCACTGTGTGTACCTGTTCTGGTACTTCCCTAGGTATTTGTGCTATCTGTCGTTCTTTGGCCCAGGCTTCATGTAAGTAGATGCCACTGGCTCCGCAGTCCAATAAGGCCAAGGTTCTTTCTTCCCGGCCATCAGTTAAATGAAGGATAACTGGTAAAAGAAAAAGAGCAGTTCCTTCCTCCCTGGAAGAACAAATGGAAGGTATTTCACGATATCCCGTCCTCACCCTTCTCACTGAGGACGGGAGTTGGCGTTTCCCAAGGGTTTGGTTGGACGAATGGGGCAGGTGCGAATTAGGTGACCAGCTGTACCACAATATAGACAAAGCCCCTTCCTTCGTCTATGTTCTCTTTCACTAGCTGATAAAGGTCCTCGAGCCGTGTCAATTTGCATTGGCTCTTCCTCGGTATTCCCCTTAGGTTCAGGACGGACTTCCTCGGTACGATGAGAGAAGGTGCAAGACGTCACTGAGTGAGATGGCAAACGACTCTTCTTTTTCTCCATTCTTCGTTCGTTCAACCGATATTCTATCGTCAGAGTCTGATCCATCAATCCTTTAAGGTTCTCTATTCTAGCAGAGTGCACCAGTTCGTCCTTAATGTCCTCTCTGAGACCTCTACGGAACAGTGTCACCAAGGTACGTTCCACCCAGGATGTTTCTGCTGCTAATTGTCTGAAACGGGTGATGTATTGTAATACATCTTGTTTCCCTTGTTGGATTTCGCAAAGAGCTTCTTCTGCAGATGCCTCGAGTCCAGGGCGTTCAAACATCTGTTTCAAAGTAGTGATAAAGGTGGAATAATTAGATAGGCAAGGATCATTTCTTGTCACTAAAGGAGTGGCCCAAGCCAATGCTGGCCCCGATAAGGCGCTAATCAAATACCCCACCTTGGTCTTGTCTTGTACAAATTGCGAGGGGCGAAAGGCAAAATAAACCGTCAAGGCATCCAGGAATTCTTTTAATCTGTTAGGATCCCCGGAGAAACGAGGTGTAGTGGCAGCTACTGAGGGTACATCTGTGGTCCTGGATGCAAAGGCTTGTCGATAGATGGTATTTTCAGTACGTAGCTGTTGGAGTTCTTGAGCCTGTTGTTGTATCGTCATAAGCAGGGTCTGGCTCTTAGGTTCCGTATTTGCCACTGGATTATCCATGGTTCCGGACTGCAACTGGATTTGTGGGCGTTGCAATCTGTCACGGTTTTCAATGGGCTTACCGTCGAAGTTGAGAAGAGTTGGGGAACGACCCCGGTTCCGGCAGGTTCTGCTCTGGCCGAGGTAGGGGCGACCCCTTCCGGTAGCCATGGGGCTGTTTGACAATAGCAAGCCACTACAGTCCGTGCCCTCCAGAAGGAGTCCCAGAGGAAAAACCCCAGTAGGGTAAAAAACCTCCAACGGGAACTCCCTGAAACAAAAGGAGGACACCAAGGCGTTAGAGTTGAAGATCCGGAGTACAGGAAGACTGGAAACGAAGACAGGTCAGGAAAATACTGGATTCTCAGGAAGAAACCAGTCAGAGCGTGACTACCACAAAGGAGTGTTGCAACGCAATGAACAAGCGGCTGAATTCCCCTTATATACCTCTAGGCCGGAAGTAGGAAACAGGAAGTAGAAACACCACCATCTTGGATTGGGGAAAAGAGTATAATAGTGAATCAGGTACATGCGTCCAAACAAAGAAAAACAATGCATGCTGGGAAGAGAGGAAGTGGGCAGCATGCTGGGAAAGGAAAAGACAGGCATAAAAACACCACCATGTGCCTGGGTTCGGCTTTTGCCTGGAGACATTGGTAAGCGGTGAGCAGATGATAAATTCATTGGTACAGGAAGACTTGATGTAAAGCGCACTAAGGGGGTGATTCTAACACTGGCGGTCGGTGTTAAAGCGGCGGCCAACCCGCCAACAGGCTGGCGGTAAAAAATATGGAATTCTGACCCTGGCGGGAACCGCCAACACAGACAGCCACTTTAACACTCCGCCCGCCACGGCGGTACAAACAAACAGCGCGGCGGTCACCGCCAACAGCCAGGCGGCAGACAATGTACCGCCCACACTATCACAACTCACCAATCCGCCACCTTTTCCGGGGCGGGAGCACCGCCGATAAAAACACGGCGGAAACAGACTACGAACGGGAAAACGCTCACCACTACGCACTCCAGGAGGAAGGAGGACAGCATGGAACCCGAATTAAACATCCTACCTGCTCTCGTCTACCTTCTCATCTACCACGAGTACAAAGTCCGGCGCAGACGACAACGGTGAGTACTGCACCTACGACACACGGGAGGGGGGAGGACGAAAGGTTACGGGCACACACATATGCGACCCCCCCCCCAACTATGTACACACCAATGCAGAGCAACAAGTCACAGTGACACCACCCAAACACCCCTGAAAAATGCTAGGACATAATCAAATTTGGAATAAATATTTATGTACCAAAAAGCTCCTGAAAATTATCGTACAACCATGAAAGATATTCACAAGAAAACAAATGACATACACATCAGTGTATAACTGAAGTAACAAGTCCTGCACATCCTACGAATTCATCATGTCCGTGGGCCAAAGTTTTGAGAAACAAGGGCAAAGCCCACACAGGAGACCTGAGTCCTTTGGAGAGAACACTGCAGGGGCATCAGATGTAAAAACTACAGGCACCTCAGGGGGAAGGGAAGGGGGGGGCACCACAGCCACATGAGTCCACGACGCCAGATCCACGAGGAGCCACCATGCCCACTGTACCATCCTGGGGAGTGCAAAGCCACAGTCTCTCAATGTCTCTACAGTGGGTGGGCTGCCCACTGTACCATCCTGGGGAGTGCAAAGCCACAGTCCATCAGGTGGATGACAGTCTCCACTGGTCAAGGAGGAGGCATGGTGGGCACAGTGAACCATAAACAGTGATTGAGACGGCGGTGCCCAGCGGAGCGGTGCTTGAGAAGAAGGGCCCAGCGGAGCGGTGCTTGAGACGGCGGGCCCAGTGGAGCGGTGCTTGAGAAGAAGGGCCCAGCGGAGCGGTGCTTGAGAAGAAGGGCCCAGCGGAGCGGTGCTTGAGAAGAAGGGCCCAGCGGAGCGGTGCTTGAGACGGCGGGGCCCAGCGGAGCGGTGCTTGAGATGAAGGGCCCAGCGGAGCGGTGCTTGAGACGGCGGGGCCCAGCGGAGCGGTGCTTGAGACGGCGGGGCCCAGCGGAGCGGGGCTTGAGACGGCGGGGCCCAGCGGAGCGGTGCTTGAGAAGAAGGGCCCAGCGGAGCGGTGCTGGAGACGGCGGGGCCCAGCGGAGCGGTGCTTGAGACGGCGGGGCCCAGCGGAGCGGTGCTTGCGAAGAAGGGCCCAGCGGAGCGGTGCTTGAGAAGAAGGGCCCAGCGGAGCGGTGCTTGAGACGGCGGGGCCCAGCGGAGCGGTGCTTGAGAAGAAGGGCCCAGCGGAGCGGTGCTTGAGAAGAAGGGCCCAGCGGAGCGGTGCTTGAGAAGAAGGGCCCAGCGGAGCGGTGCTTGAGACGGCGGGGCCCAGCGGAGTGGTGCTTGAGACGGCGGGGCCCAGCGGAGCGGTGCTTGAGATGAAGGGCCCAGCGGAGCGGTGCTTGAGATGAAGGGCCCAGCGGAGCGGTGCTTGAGAAGAAGGGCCCAGCGGAGCGGTGCTGGAGACGGCGGGGCCCAGCGGAGCGGTGCTTGAGACGGCGGGGCCCAGCGGAGCGGTGCTTGAGAAGAAGGGCCCAGCGGAGCGGTGCTTGAGAAGAAGGGCCCAGCGGAGCGGTGCTTGAGACGGCGGGGCCCAGCGGAGCGGTGCTTGAGAAGAAGGGCCCAGCGGAGCGGTGCTTGAGAAGAAGGGCCCAGCGGAGTGGTGCTTGAGAAGAAGGGCCCAGCGGAGCGGTGCTTGAGACGGCGGGGCCCAGCGGAGCGGTGCTTGAGACGGCGGTGCCCAGCGGAGCGGTGCTTGAGATGAAGGGCCCAGCGGAGCGGTGCTTGAGATGAAGGGCCCAGCGGAGCGGTGCTTGAGACGGCGGGGCCCAGCGGAGCGGTGCTTGAGAAGAAGGGCCCAGCGGAGCGGTGCTTGAGACGGCGGGGCCCAGCGGAGCGGTGCTTGAGAAGAAGGGCCCAGCGGAGCGGTGCTTGAGAAGAAGGGCCCAGCGGAGCGGTGCTTGAGAAGAAGGGCCCAGCGGAGCAGTGCTTGAGACGGCGGGGCCCTCTTCAGCGGTGCCTATCCTCACGGCGGGGCCCTCTTCAGCGGTGCTCTTCTCCACGGCGGGCCCTGTTCAGCGGTGCTCTTCTCCACGGCGGGCCCTGTTCAGCGGTGCTCTTCTCCACGGCGGGGCCCTATTCAGCGGTGCTCTTCTCCACGGCGGGCCCTGTTCAGCGGTGCCTATCCTCACGGCGGGGCCCTGTTCAGCGGTGCTCTTCTCCACGGCGGGCCCTGTTCAGCGGTGCTCTTCTGCACCGCGGGCCCTGTTCAGCGGTGCCTATCTTCACGGCGGGGCCCTCTTCAGCGGTGCCTATCCTCACGGCGGGGCCCTGTTCAGCGGTGCTCTTCTCCACGGCGGGCCCTGTTCAGCGGTGCTCTTCTGCACGGCGGGCCCTGTTCAGCGGTGCTCTTCTCCACGGCGGGCCCTGTTCAGCGGTGCTCTTCTGCCCCGCGGGCCCTGTTCAGCGGTGCTCATCCAGCAGGTCAAGGGAGCCAGACCTGGCCTGGACTCCCTGCTCAGTCGCCCTCGGACCGTGACGTTTCTGGACCCTTCGGGGACGGACTCCTGGCCTCCTTAGTGTCCTCCTTCCCAGCTGGGATGTGACATGTGGGGTCCACCTTCTCCGCGCTCCTGCTGCCCTTCCGCTCCTTTGATGGGGCTCTCGGGCCCTTGCCTCCCCTAGATGGTGTGGGTGGTGAAGTGGCCGCACATTGCTCCTTGGGGGCAGCCCTGTCGGTCCTCGCACGGCGGCCTTTGTTTTTGCGGGTCCTCTTGCCGGGGGGGGGGGGCTGGACGTGCCCTTGCTGCTGATCGATGTGTCACTGCTGGCAAAGGGTGGGCTCCAGAACCCATGCACAACAGTGACACCCGAAGCTGGGCTGGTGGTGGCTGCGGTGCTCTTGGGACTCTTTGAAGATGGAGGGGGGAGCTCATCGGAGGGAAAGAGGTCAAGGTTAGCCATGAAAAGTTTTTTAGGGCCAAGGTAAAGGGTAGGAGAAGTGGAGATGGAAGTGGAGGAAGAGGAGGTGGTTGTAGGAGAGTCAGGTGTGCTGTCATTGGGTGAAGGTGCTGGTGCTGTAGGCTGTCGTGAGGTGGATGGCTGTTGGGTGGGTGGCTGCCTGCGTTTGTGTGTCTTGGAAGAGGGGGTGACAGACACAGTGGGAGAGGACACAGGGGACGTGTAAATGGCAGTGGGGGTGGTGACTGCACGAGTGTGGACTGTACTGGAGGGTGAGGTGGTGATGGAAGCACTGGCTGATGTTGGGGTGCATGCAGGTGTGAGTGTAGACGTCACAGGGAGGGAGGAGGGAGACGAGGAGGAGGGGGACACAGGGGTGGCAGTGGCTGTTGGCATGTCTGCATCTGTGTGTTGCTTGGGTGAGTGTTTGTGGGATCTGTGGTGCTTGTGTCTGGATGAGCTGCTCTTGGGTGTTGAGGTGTGTGCAGGCTGGTCTGCTGGTGTGGATGGGATAGGCTGAGGAACAGGAGACAGAGAAAGGCTGGAGGCAGTAAGAAGAGGGAGGCTGGAAACAGGGACAATGGCTGCCGTCAGTGCTGAGGCCAGAGCAGTGAACGCTCGTTGATGGGCAGCCTGACCCGTATGAATGCCCTCCAGGTATGCATTGCTCTGTTGCACCTCCCTTTGCACACCCTGGATGGCATTCAAAAGGGTCGTCTGCCCAACAATGAGCGTCCTTACCAGGTCAATGAGCTCCGCACTGAGGGCAGCAGGGGCAACAGGGGCAGGGGCTGAGGTGCCTGGGGCGAAGGAGACGCGCGCCTTCCTGGGCGAATGGGCACGGAGCGAAGACTGAGGGGCTGCTGGGAGGGCGGGGCTGGTGCGCTGGGTGGCGGCTGTACCTGTAGAGGCGGGGGGCACGGATGTTGCCGCCACCGCTAGGGAGCTCCCATTCGAGGACGTGTCGCTGTCGCTGCTCTCACCAGCGGTCCCCGTCGTGGTGCTCCCCTCGCCCTCCGGATCACTGGTGCCCTCGGTGTCTGTTCCTGGGCCCACCGGGGCCTTGTGTCCTGCAGTTCCCTCGTGCTCCGATGCCAAATCTCCTCCGCCTGATGATGCTAATGCACACATGCACAAGAAGATGAAGAGAAAGGGTGGGGGGAGAAAAAAGAAGACCAGGTTGAGTGCATGCAATGTCAACACCGTTGGCGGAGAGGACAGACACAGGTGCCTAATGCACTAAGCCGCGCATTCGGGGTACACTACTCAGTACTACTGACTAGGACAACAGGCCAAGAGACGTCAAACGCGCACATGGGAGATGCTGGACCTTCAATGGCTGTACTTGTCACCCTACAGAGGTGGGGGCCGGGGGCACAGGGCCATGCCTAAGGGAGAGGACTACACTACAGAAAGCGCCCTGGCCTAATGTCACCCACAGCCCTCCTCCCCCACCCAGACGCCTCCACTGCGCAGAAAGATAGGAGAATGTGCTGATACTCACCCCCTTGTGTCTGCTGTGATGTCTTAAAGCGCCCATCCAATTCAGGGTAGGCCACCGCCAGGATCCGGGACATCAGGGGGGTCATGGTGCGACTGGCACCCCTCCTAGGTTGGGAGGCCATCCCCAGCAGTGTTTCTGCGGTCTTCCTTGTTCCGCGGCGGATGTCCTCCCACCTCTTGCGGCAGTGGGTGCCCCGTCTGTTGTGGACCCCCAAGTTCGGGACTTCCTTGGCGATGGCACGCCAAATCTCGATCTTCTGATGGGCGCTGACCTATTTGACATGTACAGGGTGGAAAGGAGGAAATCATCAATGACCTGCATGTTAGATGTGATTGGCCCCCCCCACCAACTTTGCCATATGGCACATGCTCTCATCTGTCGGGCGTTGCACTCCTCATTCGCCCCCCACCCCACCAACTTACATCCACCCCAATCCACACAGGCATAGCCCATTCCATGTGCACCCGGTGTACTCACTTGTTGGTCTGGAGGACCGTAGAGTAGGGCATACTGGGGGAGGACCCCATCCACGAGCTTCTCCAACTCTTCAGATGTGAAGGCAGGGGCCCTTTCCCCAGTCGCAGCAGCCATTGTATCTTCCAGACCGAGGTCACAGCAGCACTTGCAGTATAGGTCCTCTCCTGTGGATGATCAGGTCTCAAGTGATTAATCAGATAGAAAATGGCGGTCACGCCCGCGGCGGTGCGTACCGCGACCGCCGGCGCACATCGTCATTGGCTCCTGAAACCCATAGGCTTCAATGTTAACCAATGCGGCTTTGCGCCGCGGTCTTCGACCGCCTACCGCCACGGTGTGCCCCGCCAGCGCATTGACCTCACATCCCATTGTCCCACTTCACAGGTCAGGCAGCCGCCATTTCAAGGGCCTACATGGCTTAATTTTGACTGCGACACACAGGCCTAGGCCTTGCATTGCCACACATACACGCCTTTCAACCCATTGCCATTCTTTAACTGTGCAAGCTGTCTGTACGTACCTGTGGTTTGCCTGACTCTGTGCTCCATGTTGTCCTTCCTAGGCACCGTCCGCTGGGACTTGCGATGAGAAGGAGGAATCCTCGCGTGTACCGACCGCTGGTGGACCTGTCGACAATGGAAGAACGCCATATAATACTTTGATACAGACTTGACCGTGCCACTATCCATGAACTGTGTGCCCAGCTGGAGCCAGCCCTGATGTCCCCCATCCGCCAACCCACAGGGATTCCCCCTCTGGTGCAGGTTTTGTCAGTCCTCCATTTTTTGGCAACTGGGTCATTCCAGACCACAGTGGCCATGTCATCTGGAATGTCTCAGCCTATGTTTTCAAAGATTTTGAGCAGAGTGTTGTCTGCCCTGATGAAACTCATGCGGAGCTACATCATTTTCCCAGAGGAGGGTGACTTGCCTACTGTGAAGGGTGATTTCTATGCCCTTGGACATATCCCCAACATCATTGGTGCCATTGATGGGACCCATGTGGCTTTGGTACCCCCAAAAGACGATGAGCAGGTGTACAGAAACAGAAAGAGTTATCATTCGATGAATGTCCAGGTGGTCTGTTTGGCTGACCAGTACATCTCGCATGTAAATGCCAAGTTCCCAGGGTCAGTGCATGACGTGTATGTGATGCGAAATAGCAGCATCCCCTATGTGATGGAGCAGCTACAGAGACAACGTGTGTGGCTAATAGGTGACTCTGGTTACCCCAACCTGCCTTGGCTACTGACCCCAGTAAGGAATCCCCGGACCAGGACAGAGGAACGGTACAATGAGGCCCATGGGCGAACTAGGAGGATCATCGAAAGGACCTTTGGCCTCCTGAAGGCCAGGTTTAGGTGCCTGCATATGACTGGGGGATCCCTGATGTACTCACCAAAGAAGGTGTGCCACATCATCGTGGCCTGCTGTATGCTTCACAATCTGGCATTGCGACGTCAGGTTCCTTTCCTGCAGGAGGATGGTGCAGATGGTGGTGTTGAAGCAGCTGTGGAGCCTGCGGAGAGTGAAGAGGAGGAAGACTCAGAGGACGGCACAGACAACAGGGACAGAGTAATAGAACAGTATTTCCAGTAGCACACAGGTAATAATCACCCATGCCATTTTACATTTCCTGAAAGCATCCTGCATCTCAACTTTGTCGATTTCCCCCCAGACCTATAAACATGATGTTTGATTTTCCCTTCCCTTTTCTGTGCTGTATGAGCCACTGCGTGACCTCGGCTTGGTTGGCCCATGGACTAATGCTAAGTTACCTCGGTATGTGTAATTCACAATGTTAATAATACGTAATTGATATGTAATGTGTCATACATTTGTAAATAAGACAGGCTGAGTCCTGATTGATTTCAGTGCAATGTGTGATTTATTATTAGTGCATAGATATTGGTACATGATAGTGAAACAGTGATGGGTGGGGGTGGAGTAATGTCCATGGCGGAGTCCAGTTCTCAGTCTCACAGGTGCATTGTCCATATGCCTGTGGCAGGATGGAGCAGGGGCAGTTCAAGGTTGGACAGGGTGGCAATGTGGAACAGTGGGAGGACTTCAGGGGGTATGTGATGCTGGCGGGGGACTTGACATCCTACTCTGTCGTTTTTTTTTATCTCAGGCTCCTTTTGCGGGGCGGTTGTTGTTCAGCAGGAGGTGGGGTTCTGGTGGGCTGTCGTTGTGGTGGGGCCTCCTGTCCACTAGCGCCGGCGGAGGTGGTAGGCTGTTCCTGTTCCTGGCTAGTAACAGGGGCCCTGTGTGATGCCACATGGTCCCGAAACGTGTCCTCTATACGGTTCAGGGCCTGGACTATGCTCCCCATAGCGGTTGAGATGTTGCTGAGTTGGTCGCTGAACCCCATGTAGCGTTGCTCCTGCTGTGCCTGGATCTCCTGGAACCTGGCCAGGACCGTCGCCATCGTCTCTTGTGAGTGGTGGTAGGCTGCCATGATGGTGGTGAGGGCCTCTTGGAGAGTGGGTTCCCTGGGCCTCTCCTCCCCCCCCTGTCGCACAGCAGCCCTCCGAGTTGCCCTGTTTCCCTGGGCCTCTGTCCCCTGGACGGTGTGCCGACTCCCACTGCCCCCAGGTCCCTGTTGTTGTTGGGTTGGTGGGTTACCCTGGGGGCCCTGTAGTGGTAGACACACCGCTGCTTGACCTGTCCTAGAGACAGAGGCATGGGCCCGCTGGGTGGGAGCTGTGCTGTTGTTCCCAGAGGGGGTTGGGTCTGCAGTGGCCTGTGTCTGGGTGAGGGGAACCGACTGCCCAGAGGTCCCCGATGGTCCGGGCTGGTCGTCAGGTTCCAGGTCGACAGAGCTGCTGTTATCACTAGGGGCCTGTTCCGGGGGTGGGATGGACATTTCTGGTCCCTCCTGACTGGTGTGTTGTCGTTCGGGTCCTGCATGGGGTAAGAGGGTATGGTTATTGTTTCTGTGTGTGCATTAGCTTGCGTTTTATTGGTGCCCTTGTCCCCCAGTGCTGGCATTCCCTTGGGGGAGGTGTTGTGAGGGTGTTTTGTGGGGGGGGGTGATGGGTATGTGCAGTGGTCATGCTTAGGTGATGGGTGTCCATAGTTTGGGGGTGGCATGCAGGGGTTGGTGTTGGGTGGGTTGTGCTGGGGAGACATTCTCAGGGAGGATGTGTGCTGGGGGGTTGGGGGTGAGGGTGGGGGTTAGAATGCTGGGGGGGGGGGTGAAGTGGTTGGCCTTGTACTTACCAGAGTCCATTCCTCCGTGTACTCCAGCGAGGCCATCAGGATGCAGGATGTTGAGTACCTCTTGCTCCCATGTTGTGAATTCGGGTGGAGTGGGTGGGGGTCCCCCGCCAGTCTTCTGCACTGCGATGTTGTGTCGCGAGACCATCGAGCGCACCTTCCCCCGTAGGTCGTTCCATCGTTTGCGGATGTCCTCTCGATTTCTGGGATGCTGTCCCACCGCGTTGACCCTGTCCACGATCCGCTGCCAGAGCTCCACCTTCCTTGCTATGGTGGTGTGCTGGACCTGTGAGCCGAAGAGCTGGGGTTCCACTCTTATGATCTCCTCCACCATGACCCGGAGTTCTTGGTCCGAAAAGCGTGGGTGCCTTTGTGGTGCCATGGGGTGGTGTGTATGAGGTGTGGGGTGGTGTATGTGATGATGTGTGTGTTGGTGTGTGGTGCTTTGTGCTTCTATGTGGTGTGTGTGATGTTGCGGTGTGCCTCTGTGTGTCTGGCTCTCTATTCTCTGATGTGTCTCTCTCTCTCCTTCGTCTCTGGTTTTTGTTGGTAGGGGTTTGTGGGTGATGTGGGTGTGTGTTTTATATGGTATTGGATGTGTGGGAGTGGTGTGTGTATGTGTTTCAGGTGTGTGCCTTTCAAATTGTCCAATGTGGTAGGGGTTTGTAAAGGTGTGTGTATTTTGACTGCGGCGGTGTGTACCGCCAATGGAATACCGCGGTTGAATGACCGCCGCGTCGATTTGCGGGTCATAATGGGATGGGCGTATTCCTGTTGGCGTGGCGGTGGAGGTTTGGTCTTCTCCAGTTTACCGCTGCCCGCTGATGTGGCGGACTGCAGTGGAGGGCGGATTTTCGGAGGTTTTGCAGTTGTGGGTCAGAATGTCCGTGGCGGCTGACCGCGGCCGCGGTGGTATTGTGGCGGCCTTCTGACCGGCGGTAAGCGGCTTTTACCGCCGAGGTCAGAATGACCCCCTAAATGCGCTATGCGCGGTCAGGCCTGAAACCCACTCGGGGTCTCAAGCCCTGCCGCGTCTGCCTTTGCAGCAGAACTTAAAGAAAGGGGCGCGGCGAGTGCCGCGACCCCTAACCAGGCCCCCTGAACTCCCCGTGGCTTGCGCGCAAGCCGCGGCTTCTCCCGCGGCCTGTGTGCCAGCCGCGGCCTCTCCCGAGGCTCGCACACAGACCGCGGCATGAAGGGAATGCCGCGCTGCGGCGACCCGAGCCCGCGGCCGCCGTAGGACCCGCGGCGGCCACGGCGTGACATAAGGAGGTAAAGTGTAATATGTGCAAATCTAAGGACGAGGATGGTTCTAAGCGAACCAATAGTCACCAAACAGAGTGACAAAGTTTCTGGATAAAATCATTAGCATTTCCTACCTAATTCTAAATGGTTCCCTGTGTCATGGGTTTTTTATCCGTTTTTCGTTGTACATTCCCCTTAAATTTCATTCGACATTGGTGATACCCCACTATCTTTACCCAATAAAAAGGTGGATTATGTCATTAATCTTTCAACCCATATTATTTTACAAGCTTTTCATTGGTCCACATGATTGCCGTCTTCAGAGGTAGCACGTCCGGTATGATTTCATCTTTCTGTAATTTTTTGCACTTCTTTGGTCAGTAGTTCCATTGTCTTCACCGGTTTGAACGACCTTGTACATTACATTAATCTACAGTATTGCATTTTGTCTAATAATTTCTACAAGCGATGAGGAATTCATGGGAACGGATCTACTATGGTTACATTCAGCTTCTAGTTTGAAGAAAAACATGGGGTCATGTTCTTTTGCAAGTCAGCACACTGCAAGATAGGAAAAATACATTTAATATGAGAGCCAAGCAGCTAAGCCTCGGCTCATGCTAACTTAAGGCCTACAAGAATTTCAGCACAAATTCAATAATGCAATCATTAATAATTAGTATAAAACCTATTCAGTATAACAATGTATAGACATTTTAGTTATCATTATTAGTCCACATATACATTGGCGGCCACTCCCCGTGGTCAGATTTCAAGTGCACGTTTAAGCAAAATTCACTACTTCTGTTTCTATGCGGCATTATCACACATTAATTCATAAACATTTCATGTTAATAGAGATTATATAAGCTACGCTCTCTCACTTCCAACCGGAGGTCAAGGATCTCAATAGTAGTCAACCAAATCGGAAGCTTCCATATGGACTTTTAGCCAGTGAGGACGTAATATTATGGAGGTAGGACTCAAAAAAAGGAAGGATTTTAAATTCCAGTACCTGGCTAGTTAAACGCCTGTTTGTTCTACATGCAAAAAGTTGCTCATGAACAAAGGTCCAGTACTGCGATTTAACAGTATCAACATCTGCTTTACCGATGAAAGTAAGTACGTCCCATACTCATTGTAGACCAAATTTCTGGAACCAGTCATGAACAAATTTAAGCCAAGTTACCTGAAGACCATTGGGTATATTGGCCAGTTCTTTCAAAGAGTCCCTATATTCCTGGAATTTGACAAACTCAATACCTCAAGGGTTATAATTCTACCAAACTTAAAGTTGCTTGATGCCCAAATCATCAAACAGTGGTGTCAAACGAGTATTGACGTTAACAAGATGTCCTCCTAGATGCGTCCCGCCGAAGCTCTGATCCCAAGCTGAATAATATGTCATAATCTTGCACCCCCGGGCCACCTGACATAGCAAACAAAAACGGTGGATGTCGGCCTGCTGCTGCCTCCCCTTGACACAAGGTTGCCCCCCGTTTCCTCTCCCCCGATCGTAGGACAATGCCCTTGGGCCGATGGGGTAAACGGAGGTGAGAGACGAGAGTGGCGGGGAGAGGAGGCCGGAGTCGGAACCCGGTCTGGCAGAGCACCAAGGTGTCCGGCCTCCGAGAGGACCGGCTTTAGAGAGCAGCTGCGAGAAGCGGGCGGAGAGACGGTGTGGGGTCTGGCAGGGCAGGTTGGAAGCCTCGAGACGGGGAGCACACATAACAGCAGGCTGAGTGCCTCCTGGGGCCTGAACAGGGGTGGAGCCCCGGCCACCCTTACCGGCCCGCGTACAGAGCACCTGGACTGCATCGCAGCAGAGGTTGGAGCTGGAGCGAATATCGAAATGCCTATGACCCTGGCCCAGATTTTTCACAGTGGAGCGAGCACACAGGGCTCTGGGCCCGGTCCCTAGACCTGGTGCACCACTGCGTGCAATCATAGCGTGCTTATTCAACTACAGAGATAGGGATCTTATTCTCCAGCATGTGAGGTCCTGTGGCCCCCCTAATTAAGAGGGTTCACCTATACTTATATTTCCAAATTACAGAAGGAAAGTCCAGGATTTCCTGGGGGTCAAAAAGAGACTGAGAGAGAATAATATCAAGTACAGTCTCCTTTTCCCAGCTAAACTGGGGATACAACATGGAAAGACAGTGCACTTCTTCGAGACTACGCAAGAGGCATTTGACTCGGTTGAGGCACAAGGCCTCTTGCAAGGGAAGCGTTCTTTTGGTTAGAGGGAACCTAAGAGGGGAAAGGTGCGGCAGCCTTCCCATTCTTCTCAGAGCTCTGGAGGTGGGGATCAAGCACCACTATTGGCTGGAGTCAACAAAGTACTGGTGGCAGGAGACGGGACACTGTGTAGGCATAATGACATCGAATTGACCCCAAACCTCTTCCTTCCTTTGACTCATCTTTTGGACACCCAAAACACGGATCGTTTATCGAATGACCGTCTCGGGGGCGGCAGGGACTTACACTTACCTGACTACTTCTGCATTGTTTGCTCTTTCATATCTACCTATATTAGAGATCCATACTTGGTATATACCCGAGGCTGGCAGGGATACATACAAAATGTTCGGAACAGGACAGTTCAGGACCGGAGTGCCCCAGACTTGCTGAGCACAGGTTGGGCTAGTAACAAAGGGACTCTAGTGGTCCTGGACAGATTTCCTAATACCACACATTTTATTATTGCATAGTTAGAGTTAGAGTTTTCAGGAGGGCTTCTTAGGGCGGAGTTTCTGACCCTCTTTGTAACTGGTATGCCGAGAGGGTTTAGCGGTCACTGCTTGTGGGTGGGGGGGAGGCGGTGGGAATGGAAAGGAGATTTCATCCCCAGGGCTGCTCCGGGTTTATGATGTACTTTCTCAACCATTGCAAGTTGGTTTTTGATGTCACTACCAGACCAGACATGACAACGTTTTATGTCCATTTAGGGAGTCTACCCACAGGGGAAATTTGCATCCCCTCATCCTCCCTGTGTACCCCACATAAAGGAGACAGCCATACCGCTAACTAACTACTAGCTATTACTAAATGGCGGGCTTAGGAACTAGCTATAAAGGTTTGACATGGAATATGCGGAGCCTTAATAACTCTACTAAGCAAGGCAGGGTCTACACATTTATGAGGCGCTACAGGGTGGCTATAGCTCTCTCACAAGAGACAGACCTTGGGTATTTGTCTTAAATACTCGCAGAAGGATGGCAAGGCCAGATTTTTGCCACATCTTATTCAGGGTGCGCGAGGAGAGTGCTCTTCTGGGTAGCCCCAGGAATCCCCTTTAAAGTATACAGATCATTAGCTGATGAGAGGGGGTACTATGTCATTCTGGAGGGATCGTTAGATGCTCATCATATTTACATTGTTAATGTCTATGGTCCAAATACCGATGATGGAGACTTTTTGGGCTCATTGTTGGGGACGACCGAGATTCTGCCCTCCACTGAAACAATTATGGTGGGAGATTTTAACTGTGTCCTTAAAGGCAATATGGACAGATCACCCTCTAAAACTAATACTAAACCTCGTTTGACTGCCTCACTAAGCCAACGATTGGATTTGTGGATGCATGGCGTGAACATCACCCGCTCACGAGAGCCTAGTCATGCTATTCCCGCCCAACAATGACATACAGTCACCTAGATTACATTTTTATCACAGAGACGTCCGCCCATTCCAGTCCAAGAGACAGTAACACAATATTTCAATGAGAATAGGAATACTGTTGGGGGTTGAGCAACTGAGTGGGATGCAGTGAAGGTGGTCCTCCAGGGGTTCTGCATGGCTACCTCGATGGGTGTATGTCAAATGGTTGAGAGGGAATTAGCAGATAGAGAAAGAAAACTTAAGAAACTGGAATCTGGACTTCCCGAGGCCCAGGCACTTAGGGTGAAATGGGAGCAATTGAAACGTACACTGAATGAACTTTGGATTCAGTTATATAAACATAACAAAATCCCCACTCGTAGACGGTGGTACCTGGAGGGAGATAAACCAGGGAGGATGCTAGCTCACCTAATCAAAGCAGAAAAAATACTTGGGCCAATATTGTTCGTACGGGACCAGGGGGCAGTGAGGTCTATACCCAACAGGCCATCAACGGTGTCTTTCTGGAACACCTACAGAGGGTATATACCCAACTGAACACTGACTTTGATGAGGCATCTAAGCAAATGTACTTGCATTCCTTACCTCTAAAAACTGTCTCAGCGGTGGACCATAAAAACGTAGGGCCCGGTTAGCAGACCAGAAATCTTAGATGCTATCAGAACATTAAAGTTGGCCAAAGCCCCCGGAAGTGATGGCTTGCCATCTAAGTTTTATAAAGCGTTTGCGGGAGTCTTGGCGGAGAGAATAGTGGAAGTGTTTGAGGAGGAGTATGAAACTGGACATCTCCCCCACTCTATTACAGAGGCGCTCATTACAGTAATACCTAAACCTGGCAAGCATAGATTGGACACTGGTCCCTACCGACCCATATCAATGCTCAATATCGACATTAAGGATATAAGCAGCATCCTGGCAGCAAGTCTGCTTCCACACCTCCCAACCATTGTACATGAGGATCAGTCAGGGTTTATTCCACAAAGAAACAACCTCCATAATATATGCCGCCTCGCGCATGTGCTCCTCGACTCGCAACTCCGACATGACAAATATGCTTTAGCCTTTTTAGATATTGAACAGGACTTTGATTCCCTCAACTGGGACTATGGCCCTCATTACGACCGTGGAGGTTGGTGTTAAAGCGGCGTTAATACTGCCAACAGGCCGGCGGTTAAAGAAATGGGATTTTGACCCTGGCGGTAACCGCCATCAAAGACCGCCACTTAAACACACCGAACGCCAGGGTGGTAACAGCCGCTGGGTTGGAGACTTCGGTCTCCACCCCTACGGCCGTCACAATCCCACCCTCGGGATTACGACCCGGCCTACCGCCATGGTTTTCGTGCCAAACTTACCACCATGAAAACCATGGCGGTAGGCACTATCAGTGCCAGGGAATCCCTTCCCTGGCACTGAGAGGGGTATCCCTGGCCTCCCTCCCCAGAGTCCTACCCCACCCTCGCCCTCCCTCTCCTGCCCCCGCACATATACACACCAACATGTGCACCCATATACACACATGCACACACGCATACCCACCACCAACCACGCATGCACACATACATACCCACACACCGCAACACACAACATACACTCACATTCAGTCATTCACGCATGCATTCAACACCACTCACACCCGCATGCACCCCTTCCGAAACATACACACACCCCCACATACACACAACAACCCCCACCCCCCTTGCCTGTCGGAGATCCCGACTTACCTGCTTGCAGGGGGTCCTTTGGCTGGAGACGCTCCGCGGCGCTGCTGTCAGCAGCAGCGTCCGCCAGCAAAACACCGCCAGGCCGTATCATTGCTCATGATACGGTCGGCGGTGTTTCGCTGGCGTGGCTGTGCTGCTGTCAGCAGCACCGCCTTACCGCCGTCCACCGCCATGATCGTCGGCGGTAATCTGCCAGCATTCTGGCAGAGTACCGTCGGCAGTCATAATACGCGTAGACAGCTGGTAGTCATGGCGCTGGTATGTTGGCGGCCACCGCTGAGGCGGTAGGCAGTAGTTACAGCCAAAGTTATAATGAGGGCCTATGTCTGGTCTGTGCTGGGAAACATGCAACTGGGCCATTGATTAATTTGGTCCGCACTGGCCACTATGTTTCAGATGAAAATTGTATTACAAAGAGACACCAGGCAAGGATGTCCCCTTTCTCCCTTGATATATGCAATAGTGATGTAACCCCTGGCTTGTAGGCTCTGCCTAGTCCTACAGGGGTGGGGTATTCAGATGGGTCTTAAGCAGCATAAAGTCTCCTGATACGCAGATGATGCATTGATTTACCTCCGACATCCCGATATATCGGTCCCTATAATGCTAAATGACATGGACAAATTTGGAAACGTGTCTGGCCTACGAGTCAACACAAAGAAGTCCACCTTGTTCCCACTTGTACTATTGACAGGTGAACCTTTCGAAACGCTCCCCAAAGCTGAACTTCTATATGCGTTATAAAGGGTCAAATACTTAGGCCTGTATATAATGCAGGACTAGGACCTGTTCTACGCTAATAATATGCCGAGAGTCTTGATGGGACTGCGATCTTATTTGGTCTTCTGGAACACCCTTGGGCTATCCGTAATGGGTAGAGTAGCTCTCATGAAGATGGTCGTCTTACCCAGATGTCTCTATTTTATGCAAGGCTCCTACTTTGAAATTCCAAGAGGAGTGTTCTGAGAGCTGGATAGGCTCCTGGTAGAGCTTATATGGCAAGGTAAACGATGCTGGGTCAGCCTGGCCACACTGAAGTGAGAGTGGGCTGGGGTGGTTTGGACGCCCCGGACCTGGAGATATACAACTTTGCAGGCCAGCTCCAACATGCTGTGTCCTGGTTAGATGGGGAATGAAATTGGGAGGGATCCCACGAAGGTCACAAATTAGGTGAACTATTGTTGATGGGAGCAGGAATACCCAAACACTTCCTACATTTAATAGGCCTAATGGGTCGGATTTGGGAAAGAACAGTAAAAACAGTCTTGAAGGGAGCTCTCTTTGCCTTGGATTTAGATATAGGGATAATCCCTCAGATCAGGGGCATAGCCCAAAGTGATGACAACGGATAAATGGCAGGAGGAGGGCTGCATAATGCTTACTGATCTTTATCCTGATGGCCGCTTTATATCCTTTCAGGAGGCACAACAAGCTTTCACGTGGGAGGGGGACAATTTCTCCAATATGCCAAAATATCTGCCACAGCCCGCCAATTGTGTCCTACATTCTCCGAAGCACCGGACTAAACCCGCACTATGGTCACACTCTTAGATATGTTGGGGGGAAGGCGATTCATTACACAATTAAATCGTGCTCTTAGAACAGACTACCAGCAGCCACTGGGGGTTGAGCAGGTGTGGCAGGAGTACATTGTAGAACAGATTTCTGCCCAAGATTGGACTAAAATACATGAAGAGGTCCGTAGGACCGCCACGTAGGCTAGATTTAAACAAATTCAGTATAACATTATTCATATGACACCTCCAGCGCATTTATGATCTGGTACTGCCCAAAAATATCTGAGTTTTTGGACCCAGATCTTGGCATACCTGACGTTAGTGACAGGTTGGGACTTTCCCCTAGCTATTAAAAATTACATACTGGGCCACCTGCCAGACAACCCCAAAAGAAAACTCTCTAGACGCTATACGATCCTGCTTAGCAGACAGTGAACACAGCGAGGGTGCTCGTGCACGCTGCAGGCTACAGCATTGCTGCCCGCTCGATTATGAGCCAGTGACAATGCTGTAGCCTGTTTTCTGCTATGTCACCTAACAGGAAACTCTTAATAACTCCAAAGGGGTGTTCGGCACAAAGGCGGCGGTCACCCTCTCAGGAGTTTGGCGCACTGGCTTTCCCATACGCCAAACTCTTAATTAGGCCCTTACAGTTTGTCTCAGCATTCATCATCTGAATGAATCTGATAGTCAACAGTCAATAACCCGTGGCTGATCACTGCATTGCTGTGATCTGATCACAGCATTATCTTGCAATTTGCTGTCACTATTTGATGCACTATTAAAACTTGGTTGTATCCGCCTTTAGAGCTATCACTCTGTATGATGTATAGCTTTAGATTGTGTAGTAGAGCAGTACCTCTCTTTGTGGCATAACCAGCTGGTTCTTAGCCAAAGCAGTGTAGATTTATTTATCTTGAAACACTTCACACTGTCTGGAACTGTGCTTTGACTCCACATACTCCAAATGTCAACACTGCCTTTCGACTGAGGCACATGTGCCACGCGCATGCAGTTTGCATGGACCGTGGCACACTCTCTGGGAGAGCACAGTTGATCTCCTGGTTACTTATCCCCTATCTTGTAGCCAGTTGTTGCGTCTCCCCCAGCTGGGGTACCTGCCAATAACTACACCACACACAGAGCTATACATTACACTACTTTATTTGTTTTTTTGTCAGTGTGGGCTCAACATGCTAAACCTGCATTCACTTCACCACATCCTAACACTTATGTCACAATTCTATGGAGTCCTTCAGGCGCCAAGAGGGTTTCATCATTTAAAAATCACACAACTCTACACACAGCAAATATGGCACCAAGGTCCTCATGTACAAAGCAATGCTATAGTCCTAAAATAAAAATTTGAATCTTTTTGCAATTGCAAAATGTCATTTTTAAATGTACAAAATCCAAACTGGGATTCAGTAACACATTACTGAATCGCAATTTGAGCTTGCAAGTAAGCACCGAAAGAGTATTTGGAAGGGGTGTGGAAAATGGCATCCTTTCCAAGTTTGTATTAATGTTTTGTGACCTAAATTCAGTCACAAAACATTAATATTTTAAGACCCTTGCCCCCCTTCGTCTTTGTGTATGTTTACAAAAACATTTTTGAGGAGCAAGCAGTGGTCCCAGGGACCACTACCTACTCGTAAAAAAATTACTTTTTTTACAGTTTTTCATTGTATTTTTAAACACATAGGCCCTCATTACAACCCTGGCGGTAAATCCCGCTTTCCGCCGTGCTGCAGACCGCCAACATACCGTTGCAGCGGCGGAATTCCGCAACAGGTATTACAACCCACATCTCGGATTCCGCCACAATACAGACACCCACACAAGTCCGCCACACCAAAGGTCAGTGATAAACTGGCGATACCAAAGCCCACGCCGTCACGCCAACAGGAATATGCCCACGCTATCACGACCCACTAATCAACGCGGTGGTCTTTCAACCGCAGTAATCCATTGGCGGTACACACAGCTGCGCTCAAAATACACACACATTTACAAAACACAACCACATTGGACAATTCGAAATACACACACCTGATACACATACACACACCACACCCACAACACTATAAAAAACACACACCCACATTACCCACAAACCCTTACAACCAAAGATTTCGAAGAAGGCCAGAGAGAGAGATTAGCTAACACAACACCAGCATTCACAGACACACAACACCATCACTTATGCAACATCCACGCACCTCAAACAACACACACCAACATATCACCTCACACATCACAACAGACAGCACCTCACACATCACCCACACCACATCATGGCACCTCAAAGACACCCCCGGTTTTCAGAGGAGAAGCTCAGGGTCATGGTGGAAGAAATCATCCGGGTAGAGCCACAGCTATTTGGATCACAGGTGCAGCAGACATCCATTGCAAGGAAGATGGAGCTATGGCGAAGAATGGTCGACAGGGTCAATGCAGTGGGACAGCATCCAAGAACACGGGATGACATCAGGAAGAGGTGGAGCGACCTACAGGGGAAGGTACGTTCTGTGGTATCAAGACAACAGATTGCTGTACAGAGGACTGGCAGTGGACCCCCACCGCCTCCCCCACAACTAACAAGATGGGAGGAGCATGTCTTGGCAATAATGCACCCTGAGGGCCTCGCAGGAGTAGCAGGAAGACTGGACTCTGGTAAGTCATATCTTAACTACTTCATCCCCCCACCACACCTGCATTCCATCACATACTCCCACTCTAACCTCACCCCCATCACACCATCATCTCCATAAGACCCAATATCACAACCCACACATCTCAATACCAAGGCCCTGCATGCAATACCTATGCATGGACCACCGTCACCAAAGCATGTCCAATACAGAGACCCACACAGACCCCAAACCAACTATCACAAAAGGGCTAACACAATGACGCAAGCACAGGAGTAGAGGGTACCTCACCCAATGCACAAGATGGCACACACAGATTCTAAAACTATGCATTTACACCCAAACAGGACCCCTACCCAACGTCACCGGACAGGAGGTGCCAGACATATCTAGTCCCCCCACAGAAGAGGCTCACAGTGATGACAGCAGCTCTGCACGCCTGGATCAAGATGACCAGCCCGGCCCATCAGGGACCTCTGGACAGTCTGTTCCCCTGACACAGTCCCAAATCAGCACAGAGCCTCCCCCCTCATGAAGCACTGCCTCAGTACCCACCCAGCAGGCCCTCCCATCCATCTGTCCCCAGGACACGTCAATCAGCAGTGTGTCCACCACTACAGGGACCCCAGGCAAACCCACCACCCTAAGACAATCAGGGACCTGAGGTCAGTGGCAGTAGGCAGACGGTTCAGGGGACAGAGGCACAGGATAACAGGGAAGCTGAGAGGACTGCTGTGCAACAGGGGGAGGACAGGCCCAGGGAACTGACACTCCACGAGGCCCTCTCCAACATCATGGGAGCTTGCCACCATTTCCAGGAGACCATGGGCATGGTACTGGCCAAGTTTCAGGAGACCCAGCGGCTGCAGGAGGAACACAACCTGGGGATCAGGGAGGACTTGAAGTCCATTAACACCACCCTGGTCACCACTGCAGGGGTGCTGGCAGACCTTGTCAACACCATGAGGGACACAGCGGGACACAAACAGGCCCCTGACACTAGCCTGGATGATGAACAGCCCTCCACCTCTGCAAGTGGACAGGAGGCCCCGCCACAGGACCAACAGGCCACCAGGACCCCACCCCCTGCCGAAGGAGAACCACCCCGCAAACGGTCTCTGAGATCCAGGAACAAGACAGAGAACATTGCCAAGACCCCCACCAGGAAATAAGACCCTCCTGAATGTCACCCTTCTGTCCCACTTTGTCACCCTGTCCATCTCAAACTGCCATAGCTCCCCTTCCTATGCCCCATTGGACAATGCACCTGTGAGACCAAGAGACTGGACTCTGTCGTGGACATTCATCCACCATCACCGCAACCCATTTCACACACCCCTCCACTTATTTGCACAGAAATAAACACCCTTGAATCACAAATCAATCTGGAGTCAGTCTGTGCTTTCACAAATGTGTAATTGCAAAATCTCTGAAATATAGCAATGTCAATGTACTTGTTCACATACCAATGTTACACATCTGTAGTCCAGGAGTAAACATAGCAGAGGGCACAAATTGGGACCCAGATCTGTGAAATGAAAAGCCAAAGTGACAAGTCAGAGTCCATACACAGAGGTAAAAAGGCAGACTTATGCTAGGTCCTACAATAATATGAGATGTGGGAAGCAGTTCCATCTTCTTACCTGTGTCTCACTGGAAGTATTGAATAATGATGTTGTTTCGGTTGTCCACGTCTTCTTCTTCTGCCTCCTCTTCTTCACTGTCCACAGGCTCCACAGCTGCCACAAGACCACCATCAGGCCCATCCTCCTGCAGAAAAGGCACCTGGCGTTGCCAAGCCAGGTTGTGCAACATACAGCAGGCCATGATGATCTGGCACACCTTCTTCGGTGAGTAGTATAGGGATCCACCTGTCAGATGGAGGCACCGGAATCTGGCCTTCAGGAGGCCGAAGGTCCGCTCTTTTATCCTCCTAGTTCGCACATGTGCCTCATTGTAGCGTTCCTCTGCCCTTGTCCTGGGATTCCTCACTGGGTTCAGTAGGCATGATAGGTTGGGGTAACCTGAGTCACCTGCAAATATCGAGGGACAACTGTTAGACATCCTCCAAACATTAGGGAATCTCCCATACCCAGACAGCAAATTAAACTGTGTGGGGACTTCAGGCTCACCTATTAGCCCCACACGGTGCCTCTGGAGTTGCCCCATCACATAAGGGATGCTGCTATTTCTCCAAATGTAAGCGTCATTCACAGAGCCAGGATACTTGGCATCCACATGGGAGATGTACTGGTCTGCCAAACACACTATCATTGAATGGTAGCTTTTCCGGTTTCTGTACACCTGTTCATTCCTGCGGAGGGGACAAATGCCACATGTATACCCTCAATGGAACCAATGATGTTGGGGATATGTCCCAGGGCATAGAAGTCACCTTTCACTGTGGGCAAATCCTCCACTTGAGGGATAACAATGTAGCTGCGCATATGTTTCAGCAGGGCAGACAACACTCTGGACAACACGTTAGAGAACATTGGCTGGGACATCCCTGATGCCACGGCTACTGTTGTTTGAAAAGACCCACTGGCCAGGAAATGGAGTACAGACAGGGCCTGCACTAGAGGGGGTATTCCTGTGGGATGGCGGATAGCTGAAATCAGGTCTGGCTCCACCTGGGCACACAGTTCCTGGATTGTTGCACGATCAAGTCTGTAAGTCATAATTATGTCTTCCATTGTCGACAGGTCCCCCAGGGCTCTGTACACCGGAGGATGCCGCCATCTCATCACCTGCCCCAGCGGACGTGCCCTATGGAGGAGAACGGTGAGCAGAGGGTCATACAACACTTAGGCATCACAATGCTGTTTAGCAAAAACGTAAACATTTCTCTATGTGCCTTTGTCTGTCTGTATTCCTGGCCTAAATAGGTGTGACAGTTATTTGGCCTGCCATGTGGCCTCCTGAAATGGCGGCTGCCTGACCTGTAAGGTGGGACATGGGGAAATGAGGTAACTGCACTGGCGTTGTACACCATTGCGGTAGGCGGTCGAAGACCGCGGCACAATTCAGCTTTGGTTAACATTGAGCCCTGTGGGTTCCAGGAGCCAATGACGATGTACGCCGGCGGTGACGGTACGCACCGCCGCGAATGTGGCCGTCATTTTCTAACTGTTCACTCACTTGATACCTGACCTTCAACAGGAGAGGACCTACACTGCAAGTGCTGCTGTGACCTGTGTCTGGAAGCGACAATGGCTACAGTGTCTGGGGGAAGGGCCCCTGCCTTCACTTCAGAGGAGTTGGAGAAACTAGTGGATGGGGTCCTCCCCCAGTACACTCAACTGTACGGTCCTCCAGACAAACAGGTGAGTACACTGTGAGCATGGTGGTTGTATGGAGTGTCGGGAAGAGGGAGGGTAGGGGGACAGGCCAGCTTATGAGGACAGTGTGTGTGTGTATGTATGTCTGGGCAAGGATGGGAGGTTTGTAGGCAATGCATGAGAAGAACAGAACGGGATAGTAACATCCATTATTACTTCACTTTTCCTCTAGGTCAGTGCCCACCAGAAGAAGGATATTTGGCGTGCCATCGTCAAGGAAGTGCGGATCCTGGGGGTCTACCATAGACAGAGCACCCACTGCAGGAAAAGATGGGAGGACCTGTGCCGCTGGAGCAAGAAGACGGCAGAGGCCCAGCTGGGGATGGCCTCCCAATGTGGAAGGGGTGCCCGTCGCACCATGACCCCCCTGATGTACCAGACACTGGCGGTGGCATATCCGGAGTTGGATGGGCGCTTGAGGGCATCACAGCAGCCACAAGGGGGTGAGTACACTCTCATTCAGCTGACTCTGCGTGCTTGATGAGGTGTCTTGGTGGGGGTGGTGGCCTGTAGGTTCCCCTGGGCAAGGGCAGACGTGCAAAGGTAGATCCATTGTTTTGCAGCCTCATTCCCAGTCAAACCCTAAAGGTGGTATTTGTCCTCTACAACTAGTCAGGCTCCCATGGGTTCCAGCTGTGCATGAAATGGGTCTAGACAGAGTCCTCCTTGGGCATGTGCTTTTCCGCTGCACTGTTAGTGCATGGCTTAGTGCATAGGGCTGCTCCCTGTGTGTTGTGTCCGCCAACGGTAGTGGTGTTGCATGCACTGACCATGTGTTTCTTCTGTCTCCCCCCCTTTTTGTTTTGTCACCCTGTTCTTGTGTGCAATAGCATCATCTGGTGGAGGAGCAGTGGCACCGGAGCAGGAGGGAGCTGCATCCCTCATGGCCCTGGAGGGTGAAGTAACGGAGTCTGAAGGCACCAGTGGGACGGAGGGTGAGGGGAGCTCCACGACGGGGACAGGAGCATTCACCAGCGACAAAGACTCCTCCTCTGATGGGAGCTCCCTTGCGGTGGCAGGCACCTCTGTGCCCACCGTATCAACAGGAACAGCCGCCAGCCCCCCTACCAGCACCGCCCTCCCAGCAGCCCCTCAGCGTGTGTCCCGTGCCCACTCACCCAGGAGGGTGGGCATCTCCTTCGCCCCAGGCACCTCAGGACCTGCCCCAGTCAGCCCTGCTGCCCTCAGTGAGGAGGCTATTCACCTCCTGAGATCCCTCACTGTTGGGCAATCTACCATTTTGAATGCCATCCAGGGTGTTGAGAGGCATTTGCAGCAAACAAATGCGTACCTGGAGGGTATTCATTCTGGGCAGGCGGCCCAACAGAGAGTATTTCAGGCTCTGGCCTCAGCACTGATGGCAGCCATTGTCCCTGTGTCCAGCCTCCCCTCCAACTTCCACTACCCACACCCAATCCCCTGTACTTCAGCCTATCCCAGGCACACCATCAGACCAGCATGCACACTCATCAACACACAAGAGTGGACATGGCAAACATAAGCACCACACATCCCACAGGCACTCACACAAGCACCATCCCCATGCAGACACACCAACATCCACTGCCTCCACTGTGTCCCCCTCCTCCACGTCCTCCTCCTCCCTCCCTGTCTCGTCTCCACTCACACCAGCATGCACTACATCCTCAGCCTCTACCTCCATCACCAGCACGCCCATTACCACACACTGCTCACGTGCAGTCACCACCCCCTCTACCATTAACACATCCCCTGTGGCCTCTCCCAGTGTGTCTGTGAGCCCTCCTACCAAAGTACACAAACGCAGACACACACCACCCAACAGCCATCCACCTCACAACAGCCTCCGGCTCATGTACCTTTACCCAAATTGAGCAAACGTACGCTTCCTACCAGCAAGCAAGGGCTCCTCCAAGCCAAAAGGGGACAGTGGCAAGACACCGGCAGCAACATCAAAGGTGGGGAAGGGACACAATCCGAAGAGCAGATCAGGACACAATGGCCCCGGCTGAGGGACAAGGGTCACCCTTTCTGTCAACCAGTACACCAACCTGTACGGCAGTGGACACCACCACCTGCACCGCCACCTGCCCCGCCACCAGCACCGCCAGCAGCACCGCCACCTGCACGTCTGCTGCCTCTGCAACAATCCCCAGCATCATCCTCAGTGGGCAGCCACCCGAGGCTGCAGGAGACATCCTGCTGTGTCCCTCAACAGGTGCATACACATGCCAGCACCTCTGCCACAGACACCGCCACAACCACCGCCACCAGCCCCGCGACGTGCTCAGACAGTGCCACCACAGCTGACATGGCTATCATCCCCAGTGGGCAGATGTCCGTGGCTGCAGGAGATGTCCTGAACCCCGCCCAGCGTCCATGAGGCATGACTCTTAGCACTGTTTGTAGCTGCAGGTGGCAGGTGAAGTCGCAGCAGGGTGGATTGTGTCTCTGCCTCCATGGCATATCATGCTACCTGTCCCCAGGCAATCTCGTGGCACACACACCCAGGTGAGGGAATGGGTCCTGCCACACTGCATGTGATGCACTCTGGGCACAAAGCCCCCTCCAGAACAAGTGGAGATTCACATCCACTTCCTCAGTCCTTGGCAGGATGAAGCACACTGGGCACAAAGCCCCCTCCAGGACCAGTGGAGAGATACATCCACTTTGTCAGTCCTTGGCAGGATGAAGCACTTTGGGCACAAAGCCCCCTCCAGAACCAGTGGAGACTGACATCCACTTGAGTGACTGTGGCTTTGCACTCCCCAGGATACAGCAGTGGGCAAACCACCCACTGGAAAGACTTGAGAAACTGTGGCTTTGCGCTCCCCAGGATACAGCAGTGGACAAACCACCCACTGGAAAGACTTGCGAGACTGTGGCTTTGCACTCCCCAGGATACAGCAGTGGGCAAACCACCAACTGGAAAGACTTGTGAGACTGTGGCTTTGCACTCCCCAGGACCAATCAGTGGGCATGGAGCCCCCTCGTGGAGCAGTGGCGTTGTGTGTTCATCCGGCTGAGGTGCTCCCCCTCCCCCTGAGGTGCCTGTTTCATTTCGATCTGATGCCCCTGCAGTGTTCTCTCCTTTTCGAGTCAGGTATCTCGTGTGGGCTTTGCCCATGTATTATGGGACACTGATCCACGGACGATGTTTGATTAATATCCAGACTTGTGTAGTTGGTGTACATATCTGTATACTGATTTTTGAAATTGCACTATCTGATTTTTCTTGATTACAATCGTTACAATCATTTCCTTTTGTCCTTGCGTTCTTCCAGGGGGTGAGGGGGTGTATATGTAATGTTGCTGCATGTATTTGTGTGTATGGTGTTGTGGGTGAGGGTGGGGGTATTGCGTGTTGCGTGTTGCGTGTGTGTGTCACTCTCTTTTCCCTCCCACCCTCCCCTGTGTTGTAGGTGCAGTACTCACCATGGTCGTTGATGGCGTCTTTCCTGCTCCTGATACAAGAGGAGGAAGACCAGCATGGGCAGGACCTGTAGTTCGGGCTCCATGGCGTCCTGGTTCCTCGTGTGTTGAGAGGTGAGTGGTTTCCGTTTCTAATTCCTGTTTCCGCTGTGCTTTTGATAGTGTTGGTACCGCCCCGGAAAAGGTGGCGGATAGGCCTCTTGTGATAGTGTGGGCGGTACTTTGTCCTCCGCCTGTCTGTTGGCGGTTACCGCCGCGGTGTTTGTTCTACCGCCATGGCAGTCGGAGTGTTAAAGTGGCTGTCTATGTTTTTCGCCGGGCTGTTGACGGTATTACCGCTGCTTTAACACCGACCGCCAGGGTTGTAATGAGGGCCATACTGTTTTCCTTTTTAGGAAAACAGGCTACATTAAAAAAACAAAAAATTGCTTTATTTAAAAGCAGTCGCAGACATGGTGGCTTGCTGACCCCAGCAGGCCACCGTGCCTGTCACTCTAGCCAATCATAATGGGTCACAATTTACAATCTACCACATGCATATTAATAAGTTAGGTTGAATTGTGACCCACTGCAATTCAGTATTTTGTGAACCAACCTATTGATGCATAGCTTGGTTTGTACAATACCAGAGTGTTGATGTGTATATTATGTATATTTCTTCCAAATCCATTTTAGTACATTCCAAACAAGAAATAGCAAATTGTGAATTGAGAGCAAAGATCCCAAGGAGATTCTGGAAAACATGTAGTTGCTTGCCCAATTTGTGTCAGATACTATGTTTCTTTCATTATGGGCCGTAGCAACAGCTTCTGGACCGCCAATGCTGTAAGAAGATTAATGTGGCTAAAACTGTGGAAAGCTGAGCAGGTGCAGCAGGTGCTTATTCATCATCTTCCCATTTTAAGGGCAAACTGTTTGATGCACAGTTGGATGACATGGTTAAGGACGTCAGCAGAGGAACCAAAGATGTATCCTTTTCACACTCCTCAATTTTAGGGCCTGATTTAGATCTTGGTGGAGGGGAATACTTCATCACGTACGTGACGGATATCCCATCTGCCATATTAAAATCCCTTTATATTCTATAAAGATCATAATGCGGCAGATGGGACATCAGTCACGTTTCTGATGGATTATTCCATCCACCGAGGTCTAAATCAGGCCCTAAGTCCTTTTTCAAAAGAAGCCAGGTCAAATGTCCACAGACAAGAAGTATCTCTTTCGAGGGAAGACCCGAGGTCAGGAGGCTGTGCTTTTCTCCAAATCCAGGCCACGAGCAAGTAATCAACAACCAACTAAACCTTGCCTTTATGAGCCTAGCAGTAGGAGCCCATGTATAGAATTTGTATCCACAGTAGTTGTTAGTGGTGAAAGACAAATGGGTTCTGTAGGTGATAAAAGAAGGATACAATGTAGAATTTGCAGACCAAGCACCAGGGAACGAGTTCTAAATTACACCAGTTCCAAGGGACATGGTAAAAAGGGAAGCAATGTTGGACTGAGTTCAAGCAATGTTCAGAAAGGGTCCATTGTACCAGTTACTCTTTCACATAAAAAGTGTGTGTGTATAGAGCTCTCCCCTTCTGACTCTAGTCCTTGCCCAGAGTATTTACAAAGGTACTTGCACCTTTGGTACCTTACTTGCAGCTAGAAGGAATTCAAGTATTTTTTTATTTGGATGATTGGTTAATTTCTGGTTCTTCTTTTTTGAAGAGGGAGTCCAATGTGAAGATGGTCTGCTCATAATCACGAGGATCTGGGTTTTGGGGTGAATTATCAAAAGTGCCGTCTGTACCTGGAGCAAGTGAAGCCCTTTATAGGTGTTCTTTTAGACACTTAGATGGGTGGGGGAACAGGTTTTCTTGCCAGAGAGGAAATACTCTCGTTTCAGTACAGGGTGTGCTCAAATCATATTTTTATCCCATGCAACAGAGAGACAGTGGTTGGGGTTCCATAGACAAACAGCAGCCACAACAGTAGTTATAGCTCAGGCTCGTCATCACTTGAAGCCTGTGGTGTATCACCTGCTAGACAATTGGTCCGCAGTCAATAGTTTAAGGCCTTGGTTCCAGTATCAGAGGAAATGAGGCATCGCCTTCTTTTAAGCATTTAAAAAACAGCATTTTGTTCCACCTCCCAATCCCAAAGGTTATAACACCAGTTGCAAGTGTATGGGGTAGGGATCTACTCTCGACAGATCACAGGCAAAGGGAGAGCAATCAAGGCAAGAAAGGTTAATCGCCTTCAACTGGAGGGAGTTAAGGGCAGTGTGGTGTGCCCTCAAACCTTTGTGCCCCAGTTGGAGAAAGAGGCTGTGTTGGTCAGGACAGACAACCAGGTTGCAAAAGCATATCTCAACAGGCTGGGGGCACAAATAACAGGAAGTTATCGAGTTTGGCTGTGTGAATCTTGTGGGCAGAGAATCATGTGCTGGATTTACAGGCAATGTATCTAACAGGAATAGAGGATGGATTGAGACTAAGGGGGTCATTCTGACCTCTGCGGTAAAAGGCGCCTACCGCCGGTCAGAAATCCTCCATAATCCCGCCGCGGTCGCGGAAACCCGCCACGGTCATTCTGACCCGCAGAAGGCAAACCTCCGAAAATCCGACCGCCACAACAGACCGCCAGACCAGCGGTCGGCGGAAAGGTGGAGGTGACCAAACCTCCACCGCCACGCCAACAGAAATACGCCCATCCCATTACGACCCACGAATCTACGCGGCGGTCATTCAAACGCGGTATTCCATTGGCGGGACACACCGCCGCGGTCAGAATACACACAAACGAACAAAACTCAGCCACATTGGACGATTTGAATCCCACACACCTGATACACATACACACACCACTCCCACACACACAATACAATATAAAACACACACCCACATCACCCACAAACCCCTACGCTAAAAAATTCGTCAAGAAGGCAAGAGCGAGACACCAGCATCCAAAAAATAACAGCCACAGCCACTCAACACCATCACCCACACACTATCAACACAAAACAACACACACCACCACACTCAACTCACTTAAATACACATACTCCACCCCACACATCATACACACCACCCCATGGCACCCCAAAGACAACCCCGCTTCACAGACGAAGAACTCAGGGTCATGGTGGAGGAAATCGTTCGGGTAGAGCCCCAGCTGTTCGGCACACAGATACAATACACCAGCATTGCCCGGAGGACGGAGCTATGGCAGAGGATTGTCGACAGGGTGAACGCAGTGGGACAGCACCCCAGAAATCGGGAAGACATCAGGAAGCGATGGAACGACCTACGGGGGAAGGTGCGTTCCATGGTATCCAGGCACAACATCGCCGTGCAGAAGACTGGCGGAGGACCCCCACCTCAACCCCCACAATTCACATCATGGGAGGAGGAAGTCTTGAACATCCTGCATCCTGACGGCCTCGCAGGAGTCGGCGGAGGAATGGATACTGGTAAGTTGAAGCTTCAATACTGCTTCCCCCCCACCTGCATGCCAAATCAGACCCCAAACCTCACCCCCATCCTCGAACCCCACCCTCACCCCCACCCCCATCGTCACCCCCACCCTCACCCCCACCACCATCCTCACCCCCACCACCATCCTCACCCCCTCCCCCAGCACACCTATTCCCCGCCAATGTCTCACCATCACAACCCACACATCCCAAAACCTAGGCCTGCATGCGTCCACTAAGCATGGACACCCATCACCAAAGCATACCCAATGCATATACACATTCCCCCCACAAGCCACCCTCACCAAAGCCCCCACACACGAATGCCAGCACTTGGGGACACGAGAACCCACAGATACCCCCATATGCCACACCTTGAAACTATAACCATACCTCTATACCCCTGCAGGACCCGACCGTCAACACACCGCGGCGGAGGGGCCAGAATTCTCCACACCCCCCACCCAAGAGGCCGTCAGCGATGACAGCAGCTCTGTCGACCTGGACACCGATGACCAGCCCGGACCATCGGGGACCTCTGGACAGTCGGTTCCCCTCAGACAGCCACAGGCCACAGCAGACCTACCCCCCTCTGGGAACACCAGCACAGCACCCACCCAGCGGGCCCATGCCTCTGTCTCCAGGGCGCGTCAATCTGCGGTGTGTCTACCACTACAGGGCACCCAGGATAACCCACCACCCCAACAACAACAGGGACCTGGGGGCAGTGGTAGTGGGCACACCGGCCAGGGGGCAGAGGCCCAGGGAAACAGGGGAACTCGGAGGGCAGCTGTGCGACAGGGGGGGGAGGAGAGGCCCAGGGAACCCACTCTCCACGAGGTCCTCACCACCATCATGGGAGCATACAACCGCTCCCAGGAGACGATGGCGACGGTACTGGCCCGGTTCCAGGAGATCCAGGTGCTGCAGGAGGAACACTATCGGGGGTACAGGGAGGACATCAGAGCCATCAACAACACCCTGGTTACCATGGTAGGGCTGCTGCAGGACCTCGTCAACAACAGGGCGGACACTGAACAACACCCAAGGGCCCCTGCCACTAGCCTGGACCAAGAACAGCCAACCACCTCCGCCGGCGCTAGTGGACAGGAGGCCCCCGCACAGCAGCAGCCCACCAGACCCCCACCTCCTGCAGGAGAAGAACCACCCCGCAAGAGGGCCCTGAGATCTCGCAAGAAGACAGAGTAGGATGTCAAGACCCCCGCCAGCAATGGATACCACCTGATGTCATCCCACTGTCCCACATTGTCACCCTGTCCATCCTTGAACTGCCCATGCTCCATCTCTCCACAGGCCTCTGGACAATGCACCTGTGTGACTGTTACTCTGGACTCTGCCATGGACATTCCTTCACCATAGCCCCCACCCACTTGAAACCACCCATCCCATTTTGAGCACTTAAATAAACACCTATTTTGCACCAAAATATCTGGAGTCTGGCTGTGATTTCAATAGATTGTAATTGACATGACAGTGCAAATATGTCCTTGTACATGGTGAAGTCAACAAACAGCTGCCACAAAGCTGTAGTCCATGGGGAAACGAAGCACAGGACTCGTAGTGGGGACCCCAGATCTGAAATAGGGAGGGAAAAGCCAAAACTCAGTCATCATACACTGGGGCAAATAGACAGGCAGCAGAGATGCTGGAGAGTAGTTAACATTTACTAAATTATCTTTGAAATGTTACCTGTGTCCTATTGGAAGTACTGTTCAATGATTCTGTCCCTGTTGTCTGTTTCAGCCCCGTCGTCTTCCTCCTCGTCACTCTCCTCAGGTTCCACCGCTGCCACAACACCACCGTCTCGACCATCCTCCTGCAGGAAAGGCACCTGGCGGCGCAAAGCCAGGTTGTGAAGCATGCAGCAGGCCACGATGATGTGACACACCTTCTTAGGTGAGTACATTAGGGATCCACCTGTCATATGCAGGCACCGAAACCTGGCCTTTAGGAGGCCAAAGGTGCGTTCGATCACCCTCCTAGTACGCCCATGGGCCTCATTGTACCGTTCCTCTGCCCTGGTCCGGGGATTCCTTACTGGGGTCAGTAGCCACGACAGGTTGGGGTACCCAGAGTCCCCCACTAGCCATACACGGTGTCTCTGTAGCTGTTCCATCACGTAAGGGATGCTGCTATTCCTGAGGATGTAGGCGTCATGCACTGACCCTGGGAATTTGGCATTTACATGCGAGATGTACTGGTCAGCCAAACACACCACCTGGATGTTCATTGAATGGTAATTTTTTCTGTTCCTGTACACCTGCTCCCTGTCTCTTGGGGGAACCAAAGCCACATGGGTCCCATCAATGGCACCAATTACGTTGGGAATATGTCCAAGGGCGTAGAAATCACCCTTCACTGTAGCCAATTCGCCCACCTCAGGGAAAATGATGTAGTTCCTCACGGATTTCATCAGGGCAGACAACACTCTGGATAACACCTTCGAAAACATGGGCTGAGACATCCCAGAAGCAATTCCCACGGTTGTCTGAAATGACCCACTTGCCAAGAAATGGAGTACTGACATGACCTGCACCAGAGGGGGAATCCCTGTGGGTTGGCGGATGGGGGACATCAGGTCGGGCTCCAGCTGGGCACACAGTTCATGGATAGTGGCACGGTTAAGACGGTAGGTCAGGATAATGTGGCGTTCTTCCATTGTCGACAGGTCCACCAGCGGTCGGTACACGGGAGGATTCATCCGTCTCCTCGCCCAACCCAGCGGACGGTGCCTAGGAAGGACAACATGGAGCACAGAGTCAAGCAACCCACAGGTACGTACTCACAGCTAGCACAGTATACGATTCTCTATGCAGTGAATGGCGTGTCTGAGTGGCTATGCAAGGCCTAGGCCTGTGTGACGCAGTTGAAATTGAGCCATGTGGGCCCTGGAAATGGCGGCTGCCTGACCTGTGAAGTGTGACAATGGGATGTGAGGTCAATGCGCTGGCGAAGACCGCGGCGCGAAGCCGCATTGGTTAACATTGAAGCCTATGGGTTTCAGGAGCCAATGGCGAAGGGCGCCGGCGGTGGCGGGACGCACCGCCGCGGTACGCACCGCCGCGGACGTGACCGCCATTTTCTATCTACTTATCCACTTGCGACTTGAACTTTCACAGGAGAGGACCTATACTGCAAGTGTTGCTGTGACCTCGGTCTGGAAGGGACAATGGCTGCTGCGCCTGGGGAAAGGGCCCCTGCCTTCACTGGAGAGGAGTTGGAGAAACTTGTGGATGGGGTCCTCCCCCAGTATGCACTACTCTACGGTCCTCCAGACCAACAAGTGAGTTTAATTCAATATGGATTTGGGGCCACTGGCTGGCTTGGGGGTCTGGCGGGGGGCCTGGCGGGGATGGGGGGCATGTTGGGCCTGGCGGGGGGCATGGCGGGGGGCCTGGCGGGGATGGGGGGCATGTTGGGCCTGGCGGGGGGCCTGGCGGGGATGGGGGGCATGTTGGGCCTGGCGGGGGGCATGGCGGGGGGCCTGGCGGGGATGGGGGGCATGTTGGGCCTGGCGGGGGGCCTGGCGGGGATGGGGGGCATGTTGGGCCTGGCGGGGGGCATGGCGGGGGCCTGGCGGGGATGGGGGGCATGTTGGGCCTGGCGGGGGGCATGGCGGGGGCCTGGCGGGGATGGGGGGCATGTTGGGCCTGGCGGGGGCCTGGCGGGGATGGGGGGCATGTTGGGCATGGCGGGGGCATGGCGGGGGCCTGGCGGGGATGGGGGGCATGTTGGGCCTGGCGGGGGGCCTGGCGGGGATGGGGGGCATGTTGGGCCTGGTGGGGGGCATGGCGGGGGGCCTGGCGGGGATGGGGGGCATGTTGGGCCTGGCGGGGGGCATGGCGGGGGGCCTGGCGGGGATGGGGGGCATGTTGGGCCTGGCGGGGGCCTGGCGGGGATGGGGGGCATGTTGGGCATGGCGGGGGGCATGGCGGGGGGCATGGCGGGGATGGGGGGCGTTGGGCCACTGGAAAGGAAAATGCTGAGAAACTTGAACGTGGTATTTCTCCCTCCCTGTACGTGTCACATAGGTCCGCGCCCATGAGAAGATCGGGATTTGGCGTGCCATCGCCAAGGAAGTCCGGGCCCTGGGGGTCCACCATCGACGGGGCACCCACTGCCGCAAGAGGTGGGAGGACATCCGCCGCGGGACCAAGAAGACCGCCAAGTCTCTGCTGGGGATGGCCTCCCAACGTAGGCGGGGTGCCTGCCGTCAACTGAGCCCCCTGATGTTCCGGATCCTGGCGGTGGCCTACCCTGAATTGGATGGGCGCGTGAGGGCAGCACAGCAGACACAAGGGGGTGAGTACAAGCATTATCTACTCTGTTGTCGCGCAGTGGAGGTGTCTGGGTGGGGGAGGAGGGCTGGGGGTCCCCCTAGGCCAGGGCGATATCTGTAGGCTGGGCACCCCGTAAGCCCCTGTGTCCCCAGCCACCACCCTCAGTAGTTTGTCAGTACAGCCATCCCTGGGCCGTGTCATCCATGGGTGCAGTTGTCAACTCTAGGCGTGTAGGGCATGTTCCACGGAATGCGTAGCGTACCCCAAGTGCGCAACTTAGTGCAAGGGGCATCTGTGTCTGTCATGTCCGCTAACTGTACCGGAGATCCATGTACTCAATATCCCTTTATTTCTCTCTCCCCCCCCCCTTTTTGTTTGTCTTTCTGTGCTTGTGTGCATCAGCATCATCAGGCGGAGGAGAAGTGGCATCGGGGCAGGAGGGAGCTGCATCTCACATGGCCCAGGAGGGCCATGCCACAGAGTCAGACTGGACCAGTGAGACGGAGGGCGAGGGGAGCTCCACGACGGGGACGACTGGACCCTGCAGCGACACGGACACGTCCTCGGAAGGGGGCTCCCTTGCGGGGGTGGCACCATCCGTGCCCCCCGCCATTACAGGTACAGCCGCCACCCAGCGCACCATCTCCGCCCTCCCAGCAGCCCCTCAGCGTTCGCCCCGTGCCCGCTCTGCCAGGAAGCCGGGCATCTCCTTCGCCCCAGGCACCTCAGGCCCTGCCCCTGTTACCCCCGCTGCCCTCAGTGAGGAGGTCATTGACCTCCTCCGAACGCTCATTGTTGGGCAGACTACCCTTTTGAATGCCATCCAGGGGGTGGAGAGGGAGGTTCATCGCAGCAATGCGTACCTGGAGGGCATTCATTCGGGTCAGGCTGCCCATCAGCGATCGTTCCAGGCTCTGGCCTCAGCACTGACGGCAGCCATTGTCCCTGTCTCCTGCCTGCCTCTACTAACTCCCTCCTCCCAGTCTCCTGTTCCTCTGCCTGTCCCACCCACACCATCAGACCAGCCTGCACACACCTCAACAACCAAGAGAAGCTCATCCAAACATAAGCACCACAGATCACGCAGACATTCACACACGCAACATTCCGATGCAGACATGCCAACAGTCACTACCACCTCTGTGACCCCCACCTCCTCGTCTCCCTCCTCCCTCCCTGTGACGTCTACACTCACACCTCCATTCACCTCACCATCAGCCAGTGTTTCCATCACCAGCACACCCTCCACTCCAGTCCGCACACGTGCAGTCACCACCCCCAGTGCCATTTACACGTCCCCTGTGTCCTCTCCCACTGTGTCTGTCACCCCCTCTTCCACACCACACAAACGCAATAACACACCCACCCAACAGCCATCCACCTCACGACAGCCTATCCCTCCTGCACCTACACCCAAAGACAGTAAACGTGACTCACCTACAACCACATACTCTCCCTCCACTCCCTATCGCACTGTACCTACCACTCTCCATTGTCCCAAGAAGCTCTTCCTCGCCACTACTAACTTCTTTCCTGACCCTGAGCCCCCCCCTCCTTCTCGTCGGGGTAAGAAGAGCACCTCAGCCACCACCAGCCCTGCAGCCCCCTTGACAAGGGTGCAGGGGTATTGGAGCCCGCCAGCCCGCATGTCTGGATCTTCGCCCAGCAGCAAGGGGACAGCCAGCCCACCCCCTGGGAAGAGGAGCAGAAGGCGGAAGGGTCGCCGCAGGAGCCCGCCTTCTACATCCCCCCCGGACACCACCCAGAGACAGTCACCAGCCACAGCTCCAAAGGGAGGAAAGGGCCACAGGCCCACGACTAAGGAGGGCAAGGGCAGCAAGTCGGAGAGGTCAGGCAGCAGGCCTGCTGCCCAGGAGGAGCCCACAACCCCCATAGCCGCTGCCCCGGGAGAGCCCACCACCCCCATAGCCGCTGCCCAGGGAGGACCCAGCCCAGCTGGCCAGGAGGGCCCCACCACCCACAGCCCAGGTGGGCAGTGAAGGAGCACCATCCCCGCTGCCCAGGAGGGCACCACCAGGCAATTAGCAGTTGGCCATAGACCGGCCGCCGTCTCAAGAACCGCTGAACTGGGCCCCGCCGTCTCAAGAACCGCTGAACTGGGCCCTTCAAGGCAAGGAGCGCTGAACTGGGCCCCGCCGTCTCAAGAACCGCTGAACTGGGCCCTTCAGGGCAAGAACCGCTGAACTGGGCCCCGCCGTCTCAAGCACCGCTCCGCTGGGCCCCGCCGTCTCACGCACCGCTCCGCTGGGCCCCGCCGTCTCAAGAACCGCTGAACTGGGCCCTTCAAGGCAAGGAGCGCTGAACTGGGCCCCGCCGTCTCAAGAACCGCTGAACTGGGCCCTTCAGGGCAAGAACCGCTGAACTGGGCCCCGCCGTCTCAAGCACCGCTCCGCTGGGCCCCGCCGTCTCACGCACCGCTCCGCTGGGCCCCGCCGTCTCAAGAACCGCTGAACTGGGCCCTTCAAGGCAAGGAGCGCTGAACTGGGCCCCGCCGTCTCAAGAACCGCTGAACTGGGCCCTTCAGGGCAAGGACCGCTGAACTGGGCCCTACAAGGCAAGGAGCGCTGAACTGGGCCCTTCAAGGCAAGGAGCGCTGAACTGGGCCCCGCCGTCTCAAGAACCGCTGAACTGGGCCCTTCAGGACAAGAACCGCTGGCCCTTTGGCAGACGTGGCAGGGCAGGATCTATCTCGGGCAGGGCTGCAGGATGTCCTCTGGCCAACTTGCCTCCTCCAGTGGCAGTGGGGTCTGTTATGGACTGTATGGACTGTGGCTTTGCTCTCCCCAGGATGGCCCAGTGGGCAGGCCACCCACTGTATGGACTGTATGGACTGTGGCTTTGCTCTCCCCAGGATGGCCCAGTGGGCAGGCCACCCACTGTATGGACTGTATGGACTGTGGCTTTGCTCTCCCCAGGATGGCCCAGTGGGCAGGCCACCCACTGTATGGACTGTATGGACTGTGGCTTTGCTCTCCCCAGGATGGGCCAGTGGTCATGGAGTCCCCTCGTGGATCTGGCGTCGTGTACTCAAGTGGCTGAGGTGCCCTCCCTTCCCTTCCCCCTGAGGTGCCTGTCCTATTTTCTTTCTGATGCCCCTGCAGTGTTCTCTCCGTGGAGTTCTTGTCGTGGGACTGGGCCTTGCCCATTTGCACAGGACCCCTGTGATCCACGGACAGTGGTTGGACTACATTTAGTAGCTGTATATATTTTGTACATAGTTTATTTATTTATTGGGATTACTGGTGTACATATTTCAATATATCTGCCCGTTTATGATCTCTTCTTTTGGTCTTTGCATTATTTCGGAGGGGGGTGGTTTGTGGGTTGTGACAGTGATCGGTGGGAATGCATTGATGTGTGTGTTGTAGTGGGTGTGGGTGGGTGGGTGTGTGCCGGTAATCTTTTCCCTCCCCTGTGTCGTAGGTGCAGTACTCACCGATGTCTTCCGCGCCGCCGGGCGTGCTCCTGGTATATGAGCAGGAATAGGAGTGCGGGGATGACCTGCAACTCTGGCTCCATACTGCCGGAATCTCGCGTGGAGTGCGTAGAGGTGAGCGTTTTCCCGTTCGTAGTCTGTTTCCGCCGTGTTCTTATCGGCGGTGCTCCCGCCCCGGAAAAGGTGGCAGATTGGTGGGTCGTAATAGGGTGGGCGGTACATTGTCTGCCGCCGGGCTGTTGGCGGGAACCGCCGCGCTGTTTGTTTGTACCGCTGTGGCGGTCGGAGTGTTAAGTTGGCGGGCTGTGTTGGCGGTTCCCGCCAGGGTCAGAAGTGCATATTTTAGACCGCCGGCCTGTTGGCGGCTTGGCCGCCGCTTTATCACCGACCGCCAGAGTCAGAATGAGGGCCTAAATCTTCCCACAACAGGATCTTAACATCTGAGCTGGAAAGATTTCAGGATCTTAGTCAAGAGGTTTGGGAGGACGTAGTTTGGCTTGTTTTCCTCCCCAGAGAAATCCCTTTTTCTGTACTCCTGTTCCAAAACAGTGCATTGGAGGTGTGTGGGGGGTGGATGAAATGTCAGTCAGGTGGCCACCAGGTCTTCTGTTTGCTTTCTACCATTTCCTCTACTGCCAAAGGTGTTGCAGAGAGTGAAGCACAATCAGGTTCAAGTGATTCTGGTGGCACTTTCTGGCCCAGGAGGTCTTGGTTTCCCTTAATGAACCAGTTGGCAAAGGCACTGTGACTCCATCTTCTATTCCATCCCTCTCCTCTATTATACCCAGCGCTATCCCTGACACAGTGGAAAACTTTAAACCTCATGGTTTGGAGATTGAGCTGAAGGGGTCGCAGGACTTAGGTTGCTCAAAGGAAGCAGCTGCTGATTTTGGGGAGTGTGAGAAACCTTCTACCCTATCTCTTTATGTAAGGCATTGAAATAATTCTGCAAATCGGTGTAGCAAGAAGGAAATTGGAAACCATGTCTTGTGATCAGTTTCTTATACTCAATGTTTTATATGCTGAATTTGGGTTGGAGTTGTTTCCAACGACACTAGTGGCACAATGGACAACAATTAAAAGCTGCAGAGGTTGAGAAACCATTCATACATCATCCAGAAGCTGCGTGGGATTTATTGGTGGTACCCTGAGGGTTGCAAAAAAAGCCTTTTAAACCACTTGGAAATAGCAGATGTGGTTTGGGTATCTGGTAAGGTAGCTTTCTTACTGGCCATATCTTCAGCTAGGAGACTGTGTAAGTTAGGGGCACTAGTTATAAACTATCGCTATTTGAGTTTTTTTAGCAGACAGAACAGTGCTTATAAATATACCATATAGGAATGAGAAATAAACAAGAGGTATATGATGTCACCTGGGAGGATTTCAGAAGAAACAGGTGGTAGTACACTATTTTCTAATTTTTGTTCTGGGTTGGTGAGGTAGGAATCAAAAATTCTTTGGAGATCTGATTTACCTTCTTGTTCTCTACCCTGCTGGTGCATACCTGGTATCCCTCAGGTGTGGGGTGCCTGCTTTTACCGAGCAATATAATGTGATTGTCCAAACAGTAAACACTTTTCAAACACGTTATTTGTAATGTTGACAGCTAGGTTATGATATAACTAGCAAGAAATGTCATGATGAGCTTTTGAAACAGTCAATAGGCTGGTGGTCTATTTCTCTAGCCATCAGTTAACTGGGGAAGGGAACTGTGCCCATAAACAAAGCAGGTCACTATCATAGACTGGCTGAATTTGAGCTACAGTATGTTCACTCTATCTCGGGGAGCTCTTTGTATTACCTTCTTTCAGTTCAGGTATTCCCCTTACACCTTTAAGTAGGGATCTTGAATGCCCCATCTGCTTTTTAAAACCACCAGCCGCCACTGTACAGCATAATGGTTTGTAAAAGTAAAGTCTTTCTGGAACATGATGCCCCTGATGACATGGATTCAAAATGTCTGAGAGCGTGTTTTGAAGTGGTCTACATTGTAAGCATTATAATCCCCTTTGGTCATTACCTGTGACACGCCCCTCCCAAGAACCGATCCTCACCCGTGCCCTCACTACCACAAAAAAATATTTTTGAAAATAGGGCGAAATTGTGCATATGACAGCGTAACTTCTGTATAAAATCCTTGCAATAACTTGCCTAAAAATATACGTTTTGCAGGCAGTTCAGATAAATGTGATATTCAATGTGCTTTTCCTATAATTTTTCAAAAAGTATGAAGATTATCCCTTAACTTTACCTACCGGTTTCATCTATTTTCTCACTCCAAAGTTCCATGTAAATGCTCACTCATAATGTGATTGAGAATCTACATGGAAGGAGCAGGATGCAAAACTGAGAGCTGTGCTGATGTCCCAACCTAGGGCGTAGGGTTGCAGAGCTACCCTCCTGGATAGATTTCACAGGCTCTGAGACCATGGATGTCATTTCACCAAAATTCCTAGAATAGCTTAAGTGACATTACATGCCCTTTGACCTTCACTTTCACCCCAACACACGTTTAGGCATGCAGACACATTCACACTTACTCACACTCTCGCCCACGTAAACACGCTCTCGCCTGCAATCACACACACAACATATATTTAAAAGCATTTTTTTACTTACCTCTTTTTTTACTTACCTCAGCTGCTAGGGAACGACATATGTCAGGTAACTGTACTCCATGTTTTATTACACCAATAGTGGATAATGTTACATTATTCACTATTAGTGTAATAGAAAGAATGACAAAAACAAGGAAAGTGGCTCCCTAACCGAAGTCAATAAGGACGAGCTGCCAAGGTGGTGTAGGCACTGATTTTGCCACCTCTGAGCGCAAGAATCACAAAGGCAGTGCCAGGGATCAGAAAGGTGCAAAAACAACAGAAGATGGACGGAATGCAGAACAAATCAAACATTCACCCCTAGTCACAGATCTGGGTTTAATCCATCAGTTTTTTTGCTTGCCATGCCATTCCAGCTCAGACCCAGCCATATGCAAATCAGTCTTGACCCTGTTCCTCATGGGAACAGTCCAGCCCGAACTGCCAGGCCAGGTCCTCCCTGGAGCACAAACAAGCATCCTGGGACTGGTTTCAGCGTATCACCCTTCATCAGCCAGGCTAGCTTGAATCTGGTGGCATAGCAAGCACAGGAACCACGTCTGGGCATACCCTTCCCACTTGGGGCGACAAATGCAAAAACAACAGAAGAAGGACGGAATGCAGAACAAATCAAACATTCACCCCAGTCACAGATCTGGGTTTAATCCATCAGTTGTTTTGCTTGCCATGCCATTCCAGCTCAGACCCAGCCATATGCAAATCAGTCTTGACCTGTGCCTCATGGGAACAGTCCAGCCCGAACTGCCAGGCCAGGTTCTCCCCAGACCAGAAACAAGCATCCTGGGACTGGTTTCAGGGTATCACCCTTCATCAGCCAGGCTAGCTTGAATCTGGTGGCATAGCAAGCACAGGACCCACGTCTGGGCATACCCTTCCCAATTGGGGTGACAAATGCAAAAACAGAAGATGGACAGAATGCAGAACAAATCAATCATTCACCCCCAGATCTGGGTTTAATCCATCAGTTTTTTTGTTTGCCATGGCATTCCAGCTCAGACCCAGCCATATGCAAATCAGTCTTGACCCTGTTCCTCATGGGAACAGTCCAGCCCGAACTGCCAGGCCAGCTCCTCTCCAGACCAGAAACAAGCATCCTGGGACCAGTTTCAGGGTATCACCCTTCAGCAGCCAGGCTAGCTTGAATCTGGTGGCATAGCAAGCATGGGACCCACGTCTGGGCATACCCTTCCCAATTGGGGTGACAAATGCAAAAACAGAAGATGGACAGAATGCAGAACAAATCAAACATTCACCCCCAGTCACAGATCTGGGTTTAATCCATCAGTTTTTTTGCTTGCCATGCCATTCCAGCACAGACCCAGCCATATGCAAATCAGCCTTTACCCTGTTCCTCATGGGAACAGTCCAGTCCGAACTGCCAGGCCAGGACCTCCGTGGACCTGAAACAAGCATCCTGGGACCGGTTTCAGGGTATCACCCTTAAGCAGCCAGGCTAGCTTGAATAATTTAAACCTATCCCCATATTGAGAGACCTTGCTTCACATTCCCACGTACAGCCGCACATGCTGATGAGCATTATCCATTGACCTTCTAAGTTGTTACCTGCCAGGAGTGAGAAACTCACCAAGGTAGTTTTATTTCACTGCGTTCTGGTACTTGTAGTCCTGCATATATAATGCACACGTACCAACATGGTCAAAAGAAACTAGCAATAATGAGCTACTTACAGTGGGTCAGCTTGAGCACTCAGTGAAGGTAGCCAACTCATTGTCAGTGTTTCATAAATAAAGGCACTCTCCACAGAGTGAAAAGGTTGGTTAGGTTAGGGCTGGCCTGTGGCTAAATATTGCAAGAGAATCGAGGCACAGCAAATACTTCTGCAGCAGTGTGGAATGTGTGTGTATGTTTACTGTTCACACTGTTGTTGTTGGCTATATCCTGGTGACAGTATCTGTCCCACATTTTGAGTCCCAATAACCAACACACTACAGCACCACACAACAAGCACTGCAGTCTGGATTGACACATTCAGAGTACCTACAGAAAGGTGGCAGATGCAGGAGGTTCCCCATACAAAAGTTACTTTATGGCGAGGCGTACTGTAGCATCCCCTGCTCATTAAACGAGAGATGCTGTATAGGCAGAGCAAGCTTCAGTCATTCACAGATGTGGGAGCGTAGCTCTTATAATGAGAATTAACATGAAATGTTTATGAACTAATGCCTAATAATGCTGCATAGAAAATGTATTAATGTGTTTTACTAAACGTGTGTTCGAAATGTGCCCACGGGGAGTGGCCATCAATGTATACGACGATTAATGAAATTGACTAATAATGAAGAATTAATGTATTAATGTATGATTATTATATTAGTGTTACGGGTTATATGTATTAAGGTTTTGCTAATTATTCACTAGGTCTTAGTTAGCATGAGTCGAGGCCTAGCTGCCCGGTTTCATATTAGATTTGTTTTTTCTAACATGCAGTGTGCTGACTTGCTGAAGGACATTTACTCGTACTTTTCCAAAAGCTAGAGGATGTATGTAACCGTAGTGGATCCGTTCTCATGAAACTCGACTTGCTCAAGGAGACATTTTTGCCGAATGCAACAGTGTAAACTTGCAACAGGTACAAGGTCGCCTAAACTGGTATAGACAATGGGACTACTGACTGGGGATGTGAGAGGACCACAAGAACATGAAATCATACCGGACATTCTGCCCTTTGGAGACGTCATTCACAGGAACCAATGAACTACGTGAGAACTGTTATGAGGTGATGGTTTTGATGGCACGACTGGTAAACCACTGGATGGAGATAGTGGTGCGCCAAAATGTATCCAATTGGGAATTAGGGGACTGTACATCAGAAAAGGGATAAAAATCCTTTGACATAAGGAAAAAGAGAGTTACGGAGAAGCCATTCTTTCCGTTATCTAGACACTCTGTCACTCTGCCTAAAGACTTTGCTGTATGATTCTTTGAATCATTCTTATCCTACTTTGCCTAACCCATTTTATACGTTTCCTCCTTATGAGGGAAGTACCTTTATTGCCCCGTCTTGCTGAACTTTGCTGTGTTTCCTGGCTGAGGGTGAATCAACTGATGTCCTAAGGACGAAGACTGACTCTGTATGCTGACCCATTATGGAGGGTAACTATATAATGATGCAAATGCAATTGTCTGTTTGCCTTTCCTTTCTAGGAACCAACTGCTTCTTTTGACAGAGACCTTAGTTAGTCGTTTTCCAAATTGACGTTGCTAAATTGTATTGCATGAAGCGCAACATGCTGATGCTAATTCGAGGTTAGTTAAGGAGTTCACTGAATGATAAAAATAGACAAATGACTGAATCTATGCTTTGTTAAATAATTAATGCGCTAAGGAAACTCTGCTAAAGTTAATCCATGTTGACTTTGTGCTATGTTCTAATGTTTAGAATCTTTGCTTTGATGAAGTCTTATTCGAGTTGTCATATTACAACAATATTGATGAGTTTCCTGGTATTGAGACTAATAAACTTACTGATAGAATTGTAATCAATAGGGAATAAACATCATAAACCTTGCTAAATCTGGTGTGGTTATTCATGACTGAAAGTTCATGGTGGTTTCCGAGTCTTATTGATGTCATTAATTAATTTGTTTGACTTGCAATTGTGAATATTGATGAGGTTAATGACTTATTGATTGACAGGTTGATTAGTTATCTCGTCTTAAGGTGTCTTCAATCAGGGTCAAAAGATTCATCGGCCTAAAACGAGTCCCAGAGTGAGTAAATTATCTAGATTGGGACGCGTTCGCACAGACATCGTGTCTAGTTGACGACTTTTCGTCTGACTACATAATAGGTTCTGGGCATTGTAGCCCGGGCTTGCTTCCATTCAACTGATTACACTAGCAATGACTAGTAGGTTACATTTTAGAGCAGGACACAGTGTAAGTGAAGGCAAGGAGTGAATTGGCTACCTTACAGGACACAACACAGGTGGAGGTGCAGCGAGCTCACCTCACTCAAGGCTCATGTTTTGCAGTGACATCAATAGGTATGACCCTGGCAGAAGTCGCTGCACAAGCGCCCATTATTTACAACACATTCAGGCATGGGCAGCTGAACTGCGGGCTTCCCTCGCATGCAGCACAGCAGGTATAACACTGGCACCGTCAATTCAAGCTTTCCTGGCTCAGAACAGGTTGTGTACAAATAGAGGCAGTGCGGCCTTTCTTGAGGAAAGAGAGCCCTGTGGCCAATACTGGTGTTTGGTAGCACATCTTTCATGTATGTATTGAACAGGTTTTCCCATTCACTGGTGTTAAGATAAGTGAGGTCTTTGGCCAAGTCCGATGTACTGCAGCTTGTTTCCTCCCTTACTCTTCTTGGTGAGGTAGTTTGCTGGAGTTTGTCGTTTGTATCTTGAGCAATCTTTTTGTCCCCATTACAGGTGGGCTTTTTCTCCTAAATCAATTCAGTACCCTGCTGGATCCCCTTCATCTGTTTCTGTGTCTCACACATGATTTCTTCCTTTTTACAGATTATTTGTTAGGTGGGTTAGTTCCTCCACACCCAAGGAAGAGCTCAAAGAGTCTGCATAGGCATCCTTTTTGGACTTTACTGTAGCCTGAAGCTCCGTGTTTCGTCCATTGAAGGACTCCTTCTTGGCAGTTTTGCACTGTGCTTCTTGGGGAGATATGCGGGATTATTGTTGGTTTAGTTGTTGTCAACTCCTCCAGATTACTTTGAAACTTCTTTAGTTCTCCCATTCTTGACTCTTCGATTCAATCAAACTCTTCTGGAGGCTCTACCCTCTGCTCTGCGAGCTCTGCTGGCCCAGAGGAGTAGGTTAATATTGCAGCGGTATTTATCGGCTGTCTAATTATTACAATAGGACTGAAAGGCTGGGGGAGTCCCATGATGTTGCTGGAATATATTGAAGGCACAATGTCTTTCAGGTATTTGAATGTCTCTGTTGTTTTGGGTTGTGTTGGGCTGACTCTATGTAGGGTAGCAGGGGTTAGGCAGATTTAACAGACTTCTCTGAGATTTTGGAGATGTTAATGCCTCTTCTGATTTGTTTAGTTCGAGCTCCATATGTTCTGCCCTTTTTTGCTGGTTTTGTGTTACAACCGGCCCTCGAGTTTTCCCTGAAAGCATTGTTTCTCCTTTGTTATTCTCAGACTGTCTACTATTGGCTAGAGTGTGGACCTTTTCCGTTTTTTGCAATCCCATGTGTCTCATCTGTGTCTCTTTGGAGTTTCTTCTTTGTTTATCTATTTTTACATGTAATTTTAGTTAACATTTCTACAAATATAGGAGAAGCTGGCCAAGTATGGCAAATAAGCCAAAATAGTGTTGCATTGTATATATTCTATCAACAGTTGTTGTGTAGGCCGGTGCCGCCTCCTCACACTCTTGTGAGTCTCAGGTGCGGCAGAGCCATAGAGGAAGACAAGAGCACCCCAGGAATTTATGCCAATTCCCACTCCCTTTGGTTGAATTTTTACACCTCCTGATCCCCCTGGTCCTTTGCTCTTGCATCACTCCGGAACTCATGCCAGTGGGGACTCCTAAACTGTATATTTTACCTGACTGGTGCTGCCTACCTGTGCGGGCCTTCACGTGCCTTGAGCACAGATCGTGTTGCAGAGGGCACAAGCTCACCAGGTACCAGATGTCAGATGTCTGGCACACACACGAGCACAATTAAACTACAGTTGAGGAGTTCCCTTTTGCTGCAGCTGTTTTTATAATGGTGCATAAATTAGAGCTAATATTAGCCCGTAGGTTAAATTGACGTCGATGTGCCCCGGCCTCTATGTGTGGAGTAAACCACTGCAGCCTAGCGCCGGCTGCTTCCGCACCACCACTGAGATGAACAAAGACCTAAAACCGGTCTCTGCTATGGCCAAAAGGCTAGATGTCCCTGACCAAGGATCGTTAAATTTTTGCTAAAGCCTGTATTTTAAAATGAGATTTTAGTGATTGCTCCAGCTCGTACAGTGCAAGGAGAACAAGACACAAAGCACTCACTGTCTAAAATGTACAAATAATGTCGAAATGACCACAATAACCAAAAATGTAGTCAGCTTGCCTCTTACCAGTGGCTAGCTGGATTGCTCCGGCTGACTCCTACAAACTCGGCTGACTCGGCTGCCAAACTAAGGCCAAGGCATTGGCTCCTTTTCCCTCTATTCCACTCTGCTCTGCGAGGTGAGCCGAGTACCAAAGTTTCAGGCTCAGACCCGGACCTGAACTTGGACCTTGGGCTCTCCGATTGCTGCCCCTCAGTTGCTGCCCGGCCTGGCCGAGAGCACTCTGAACGCTGCATCTTGGTGCAGTATTGGTGCCGCCCCTCGCTCCCCTGCTCCTCGCTCTGTTGCGCCATGCTCCAGCCACGCCTCCTGCATCATTTCTTGTTCAACTTATGAATACAGTGATCGCCTGGGAACCCCTGTTTGTGTCAACAGAGAATAGTGACTGCTTAGTTCAGCAGGGAATAGTGACTTGCATTTTCTTAGTGCTAGGAGGTCCCTACCCATCACAGAAAGCACTCTCAATGAGTAAGTCATTATTTTCCATTACAGTACCTCTCAAAAAGAAGAAATCTTTGTCTTCAGGAAGCTTAACATGTCTCCATCAATTAAAGCTACCTCCACAATCTTCCAAGCACAGATAACCAACTGCACAGATCTACATTAATTTTCAGGCAGCTGGCACCCTGGCAAGAAGGCGTGTTTCTTTTTTATGCATCTGCTCCTCCCTCAGGATCACAGCACGGGAGACCTTCAACATCGGCAAGAAATTTAAATTGTAACAGACGTCTTTCAGCACAAAGGCTAACGTTTGCCGTCCGTAGAAATCTTTACCACAGACAACAGACATTAGTGTTATTTAATGGACAGTCTGCGAAAATTACGGATGGGTGGTCACCGTAGCTTCCCTGCAAACAATCGCCCCTCTCTGCCCAAATCCAAGACAGTGAAATCCTTATCACCTTGTGCAGAGTCTCAGTTTCACCTCAGAGGTGTGGCCAGGGAAATGAGAAATCCCCCTCTGTGGTTATTTTAACCCAGTTCTTGGGGCAGCTCTACTCTCACTGGAATTGGTGCCTGGCTGACAAGGAAGATAAAAGAGAACCCTGCCTAGGTGCCAACTAATATTTGCCTGTGACAGGGTATGCCTCTTTGAAGTTAATCAAGTTCCTGGGCACAGCTCAGATGTTCATACTGCCAGAGGACAGCAAAGCTCTCCACATATAAGGCCTTTTCTCGGCTCTGGGTGAAGGTTACGCCTCATCAAGGGAGCCATTCAGCTCCTAGCTAACAGTTGGAGCTCATGTTAAAGCCATTATCTGATGAAATATAACATTTCAAAATTTGTAGTAAATTCCTGTGCTTTCCTATGGAACATCTAACCCTGCTACATGAAGATAGTTTTTGGAGCCTAGTCTCTATAAATATATACAATGCATTCTGTCTTATGGGCAGTAGGATCTGCTAAGCGGTGACTTGTTAATATTTTAAATTAAGGTTTAGTTAGACCTGTCAGAAGGGGTTATTTTAACAGATCTAAATTGAAATTTGAAAACTGCACAGCTAGGTTACAATAGTAGGCCTGCAGTCATGTTTGTGCAGTCACTTAGTGGTTGTCACAAGGGATGCTGCTATCCAGTAGTGACATTTAACTTACAGGCCCTAGCCTTTGTGCCATACACTAGGGACTTATATCTAAGTTAAATATGTTAATTAGGAGTATACTCAATCTTAACATGTTTTCGGGGTCAGAGCATATGTGTTTGGCACAGGACAGCAGTGCCCCAGTGTGCAGAGTCTAAGGGACAGCAATACAAGGCAGCAAAAACTGGGGATGATCACGCAAATCCAGTGCTAATACATTTATCCCGTAATCCTTCCTAGGCTTGAAGACAGCATACAATACACCCAAAATACAAACCGACCAAGTATTGGCAAAGCCAATAGGTCTCACTCTTGCGACCTATTGGCTTTGCCAATACCTTTTGGCATTGCTGTACATCATTGGATAAATGTGTGGCCTATGCTGTGCAGCATAACCAAAAGGGAAAATAAGGTGTGTTGGTGCGCCAGCAAGTAGCTGTATCACTTTCTAGGTGTGTACATGTGCGATGACAAATGCTCTCATGTGTTACAAATGAGGCACGCACATTCCTCACCACGTATACAGGTACCTATGAAAGTATGTGTGTCATTTTTTTCTGAGATGGATGAGTAAATAAGAAATATAAACAAGAAGTAGCACAAAAGCACTTTTTGGGTTTCAAGCAAAGGGACTGGCAGGAATCTGCCACCTACCACTCCAAATAATAAATTAAACTATTAAAAAAATAAGACAGCCTGGTTTGGGGGAAATGGAGGAGCCGGTAAAGGGGGTAGGTGGGGAGGTTAAATTAAAAATAAGGGTGGGTGGAGAAGGCATGAAGAAGCAGCATATAAGGAACGGAGAAACACTTGAGGAAGAACACAGCACAAAGCATATGAATGATAGTGAGCGGCACATGGGTGAGAGAGAGCAACATGCAGGATGGAGGGAAAAGAAAAATACAAGGGCAGTAGTTGGGAAACACATGCACTCTTAGCATCCCTAAAAGTGAGCAGTGGAAGGATAGAAGGCAATCTGGTAAGTAAGGTGTGCTTCGAGGAATGGAAAAACACAAGAAGGGCAAGCTGGAACATGGAAGCAAGCAACTGAGAGTGACAATAAAGTTGACCAATGGTGAGCTTCTGTGAGCTCATGGTAAGCTCACAATAGGTCTTTCGCAACCAGGTAGCTTGCATGATCTGGTCAGCTCAATCGAAGTATAAAGCTTGTTTCATTCATTGTGTGAACAACAAAAAATCTCCAGAACATCTGTTTGGCCATTTTCAGACTGGGCAACATAGGAAAATACACCTTGCTTTTCAAGGAAAAAGTCGTAGTATAGTAGCTGCATTTATACAGCAAGTATTATCACTCACAAGGCGTCAAAGTGCATTTGTAGACTGGAATGCTTTGGATGGGAGACTTGTTTTTGTAGCTTTTCATTCATGTAGTGTGTTTTAAAAATAACTTTCGCGCAGTTTTTTAGTTTACAGAGTTTTTACTTCCGATGAATCACAAGCGGTGCGAAATGCCCTGTATATAACAATTTGGATGCAGGATATATGGAGATTATCTACCTATCATATGGGTTTATGAAATATTGAACAATTTGCAATTTCAAAATCAATGTGTGTGATATGGATTCATACAGCAAACAATCTTTACAAAATGATGGAACAAAAAAATATGCCTTAACATGCATACATATATTCTAATGTTTATTTAAACTTTAATTTTATCATACGAAAACTGCCATTTCGCAATAGGGGTTAAAGATTACTACTATATAGAGTATGCAGGTAAACAATTCATAACTTTATGTCCACAACAAGGACTACCCAATACGCCCACGGTGCAACAAAGCTAGTTGCCAGTCGGTCTCGAAGGAAACAACTCTCAAACGAATTTATATTTTACTTGCCAATGGATGTCTTCCTCAAAGTGACACAGCTCTTTGAAGAGTTTCACCAGTGGTGCTCCTTTTGTTCCACACCTTATGCGGTCACCTTTTTACCTAATGGATTACAACTATTGGGACCTGTACAGTGTATTGTATTGTTTTGATTGTATTTGTTTATAATTACTTGTGAACACTGCGCCGTCTGCACGTTTTGATTCACTTTCTCAAACCTTCCTACGTTGTAAATTGCAAATTGAAATGAAAATAAAAATGATTCGATCTATGATCCAGTGGTATTGATTACACCTTTTTTTATTTTGGAACAGTTAATCAATTAATTTGAATATAAAATTATTTGAGAGTTGTTACAGAGCTTTGAGGCCGACTGGCAACTAGCTTTGTTGTAGTAAGTCCCAGCTGACAATTGCTACATATTGAGGTTCGAAATTCATAGGCAATGCCCAAGCTTTGTTGTATTAAGTCCCAGCTGACAATTGCTACATATTGAGGTTCGAAATTCATAGGCAATGCCCAAGCTTTGTTGTATTAAGTCCCAGCTGACAATTGCGACATATTGAGGTTCGAAATTCATAGGCAATGCCCCCAGAAGCAAAAGGTGTTAACCAGAAAGGGCAAAAATAGACTTTGCTTTTCAATCGCAGTTCAAATTATGATTTACAGGAAGAAACAAGCTGATTATCAACGTGGTTTCTAGAATAAATCAAATAAAAGGCATAAAACTGAAGTCATCGGGTGCCTGGGCAGAAATAAGTCAGCGCATTGTGGCCATGAGCAGAGGCTTCTAGGAGGTCGAAGGACTTCGTGTGGGTTAGTAATCGGAGATTTTTAATGTGGCATTTGTGTTCAGATAACTGTGTCAAAATGGTACTTGTACAACGCAGTTAATAAAATAACACGATGGCTGTTCACTTTTGGCAAATTAACAAATATCGACAAAAAATTACACATTGTTGACTATGAAAATATTAGAATATTTAATATCAAGTTCATAATCGTATATTGCGAAAGATGAAAAAAGACCAATTACATCCCTCTATTTTTAGTGAGAAGCGACTTTGCATTGTAAAAACGGTGCAACCTGAAGAACACGATGATCTCGTGGTAAGAGCATAATGAGGTCCGAATGTTCAGCATGATGGCAATTGACATTTATGAAAGAGAAAGAACTGTCATGCCAGGCAAAGAAAATGGGTTATGCCGAGTAATTGGAGAATAAGTCCTTTTTAAAAGGTCTTCAGACCAACCTTCCTCACTCACACTGGTTGAAATGGCCTTATGACTCAGACATCACAAAGAGAATCAGATAACAACATATATACATACTATAGAAATAGTAAATTGAAAATATATTTCAATGTTTTCTTGACTGTAGGCAAGTCCTGTTCTAGTGCCGAAACGTTGAACAGAAGTAATTCGCCAAAGTTAAAAGGAATAAACAGTATAATTAGTGAAACACTAAAGCAGAAGCAATGGGCATAGCAAGAAACAAAGTATAGGACATTTTAACTAAGGAGAAGAGTATACATTTAGGCCCTGGTCAGGATTTGCTTACAGTGGTTTCCCCAAGGGTGATACTGTGCAGGGCAACTATACGTTTTCTAGTTTCTTTAGACCCAGAATTATTAGGTCTGCACCAGTGCTTAATTTGTAAATAAAAACGTGCCGGTGCCCAAAGCCCTCATCTTAAACATGCGGCTGCTGAAATTAAATGTGCGAACATGGAGTACTGAGGCAGTATAATCCTGAAGCTATCTTGGACCTCTTCAATCCATTTACAGCAACTGCCTGCCCCTTCAGCTCACTCTTGCAGCTTTCTGTTCCTCCCATTGTGACGCGTTTTCGTTTTTCTCTTCCTCTGTCTTTCCCATATGTGTCTTTTGCTCAAAGTAAATTCCTGAGGCAGAAAACTAAGTGCCGGCTCGCAAAAATAAGTGCAGCTGCTGCGCACCGGGAACAACAGGCACAAATTAGGCACTGGTCTGCACACTCCGTACCGGATAATTCTGGGATTGTAGAAAGCAGACGCAGAGTGTAATGTTGGGCTGCGGGCAGCTACTGTGCCTGGCCTTCAACCCATGGACGTCATTTAGGGGTTGCCATTGAACGCAGCTGCAACCTCTGGTTTTCCCCTTTCGACTCCTGGCACTGCCTTTGGATCCCTGGGCTCAAAAGTGATAGAATGAGTGCCTGGAGCACAGGGGAAGGTCGTCATAATGGAAGTTGGTTGGGGCTCTACTTTTCGAGTTTTCTGGTAATTTCTTTTTACCCAAATAGGAAATAATATTATTCACTATTTGGGTAATAAAAATGGAGTACAATTATCTGCAATATGACCCTATCTGCCAGTTAAGTTAAGTGTATGCATGCTTGTGGGTGAGAGTATGTTTATGTGAGAATATGTGAACGTGTGTATGTGTAAGCATGTGTGTGTGAGTCAAAGTAAAGGTCAGAGTGACGTGTGATGTTGCTTCTGCTATCCCTGCCATTTTGGTGAATTGACGCCCATGCATGGGAAGATGTTCTTTTCAAAATTACAGCTTCCCATATAGAAGACCTCCTGAAATGCGTAGTATGCGGCAAAATGAATATGGCACATTCCTGATTGAATGTGACATAAACCAAAACAAATATGAATCATGGAAGAATGAATATGACTTGTACAAAAACGAATATGAAACATGGCAGAATAAATACGATACTTAGTGATAAATATTAATAACACACTCTGAATTAAATAAGAGATATACGGAAATACATGTCAATCGTACTAAAATGAATACAGATCTCACTGTAAACACTGAAGACAGTACTCAAAATAAAACAATGCACATGAAAAGGAATGGGACATTTCTTGAAATGTTTGACATTTGCCAACACACGTTGAAATGAATATAACAGACTGAACTAAATATACGCTACTGAAGAATATATTATATTCTGAAAAAAAATATACTGCACATTGAAATTACTATGACATACATTGAAATGAACATTACACATGTTGAAATGAATGTGAATTGTATTAAATAAATATTACTTAGATTGCAATGAATATGACATATACAGAAATTAAGATGAGATGATTTAAAATGAATATGACTTGTGTTGAAATTAATATTAGCCCCATTGAAATGAATTTGGCATGCCTTAAAATGAAAATGACCAATACTGCAATTCTCATTGCATTTATCAAAATGATTGACATGCATTGAAGTTAATAAAATACATATTGAAATGAACATGACATATTTGAAAACGGCTATGACACATCTTAAAATCAATATGATGTGTTAATATGACTATGATATCTATTAAAACAAATATAACCAACTGAAAGAAATACAAGTGCTACAATGAATATTACATATGGTCATATGTGTATGAGCTTCATTGTAATGAATTTGACATGCTTTAAAATGAATATGAGTAAAACTGAAACAAACATATTTATCAAAATGAATATGGCTTGCACTGGAAGTAGTATTATACACATTTTGATGAATATTATATGTGTTGAAATGTATATGATTCTTGTTAGCATTAATAGAAGCAGTGTTCATATGAATTTGACATCCATTGAAAGGAATATCACACATGTTCACATGAATAGGACATGGATTAATTTAAATATGAGTCTATTTCCAATTAATTTAACATGTCTTAAATTAATAGGAAAAATGCTGAAATGATAATGGCAATTCACAAAATGAAAATGGTATGCTTTGAAATTAACATAATAGACATTGAACTGAATATGACATGCATTGAATGAATATGAGAGGTTGAAATGGATATGAACCATGTTAAAATGAATATTGCAAGTGTTAATGTAATTATTACATGTTAAGATAAATATGAACCACATTGAAATAAATATGACACCGGTTTAAATGATTATGACCCTGACCAAAATTAATGACATTCATTATAGTGAATATGACACTTTTTTATATGAATAGAAACTATGGCCCTCAATATGAACATGGCGGTCTGTTCCACTACGCCGGCGGTGGTGGTAGAAACCACCAACAGAGGAGCAGTCCGGACCGCCAAATAATGATCCAAACGAAACACACGCATCCCGCGAACCACCCACTGCCAGGAAAGGAGTCCCTGCGATGACGGCAGAGTCCACCCACAGGCCGTCGGAAAGGCCCAACCCGCCCATCAAATTATGAACAACCATTCCGCCGCCAGTTCTGGGGCGGGAACCACCGCCACACAAAGCCAGGCGGAAATGAACCAAATATAAGGAAACGCTTACCGGAGTACCACAGGACATGCAGCGGTACCATGGACAGAGAGCTGCTGATCATGCCAGCCCTCCTCCTTGCCATATACCTACACAACCGAGACCGCCGGAGAAGACGACGACCGTAAGTACCACAACCTATGACACAAGGGAGGAAAGGGCACAGTTACATACCCACCCACCCCACCCACACTGCAATGCCCCCCAACCCTTCCCAGCAGCACAAGTCAGACACCCCACACCAAGAGATATGTACCCGACCGAAGGCCACTGCAACTTGACCATACTACATACAATAGCCCCACACCCTTAAAAAAGTAAAACAAACACCAGGGTGTAACTGCGTGCAGCCCAAACACAGGCCACACAGAAACCTTAATTATTAGCTCACTGAGCCAAACAGTCCTAACAGGGCCAATGGCCAGACCATAAATTGTACATTGTCCTGGGCCACAAATAGCCACACCTGACTCCTACAAGTGCTGGGTACTCCACCGAACGGGCCACCATATGGGGATCCAGGCACCTCACGGAAGGGGGACGGGTGCGATTTTCGACGGTGGTGGGACATTGACTTTCTTGTGGAGGTTGGAGGGGGTGGGCTTTCTCCTTTGAAGGGGGTGGGGGTTGTTTGGCTCAGGTGGAGCTGGATGGCCTAGGCTCTGACCGGGCCTTCTTCTTCACCGGGGAAGGTGCACGGGAATGGGAAGGCTGGACCGGGGTGGGCTGTGATGTGTAAGGAGCGGAAAGGGCAAGGAGGTGGGCACGTTTGGGGACAAGACGGGGTGGGCCAGTGGGTTGGAAGAGGTCAGCACAGGAGAGGAAAAGGTTTTTGGGAGCAATTGGGGTGGGCGTGGATGAGGGCGTGGGAGTGGAGGCAGAGGGAGTTGATGTATGGGTGCAGGTGACTGGACAGTATGCTGTTGTGTGGTGGATGTCTGATGGGTGGGTGTCTTGGTGCGTTTGTGTGTTTTTGGAGGTGGGGGGTGGACACAGTGGGAGAAGACAGACAGCTAGTGTGGATGTATGTTGGGTGGGTGTCTGCAAGTCTGGTGAGTGTGCTGCATGTGTCAACTACAGTAGAAGTGGTGAGTGCAGGTGTAGTTTATGGGGTGTATGTATGGCTATCTGCCATTGTGGTGAGTGCAGGAAGAGGAGCAGTAACAGTGAGTAAAGGTGCAGTGCATGAGGGTGTGGATGTAGAGGGGACAGACATGGAGGCGGAAGAGGTGGGCACACTGGGGGAAGTGGACGTTGTTGTGTGTGCAGGTGTCTGTTGGCTGTGTGAATGCTTGTGGTGGGAGGTGTGGTGCTTGTGTTTTGAAGTGTGCTTCTTGTGTGTTGATGTGCCTGTAAGCAGGTCTGATTGTGTGCTTTGGACGGGTGAAGAGAGTGGGGTGCTGGAAGGGATAGAGGAGGTTGGAGGGGGACAGAATGGCCAGGGAACTGGCTGCCGTCCGAGAGGAGGCAAGAGCCTGAAAAGATCTCTGTAGGGCAGACACGGCTCCGTGAATGCCATCCAGATAGGCATTGGTCTGCTGCACCTCTGATGCCGGACCCTGGATGGCATTGACAATGGTTGTCTGCCCTACAGAGATGGTTCTCAGGAGGTCAATAGCCTCTTTTGTGAGGGCAGCACGGCTGACTAGGACAGGGGAGGAGGTGCCTGGGGCGAAGGAGACGCCCACCTTTCTGGGTGGGCGGGCACGGGCAACTCGGTGGGGAGCAGAAGGGAGGGCGGTGTTGGTATGGGTGGTGGCGGAAGACCAGTAGTGCTGTGTGCACTAGGGTCCGCCACCGCCGGAGGACCCCGATTGGAGGAGGTCTCAGAGTCACTACCTCCTGAGGTAGTAGTATCCCCCGTGAAAGTCCCCTCGCCCTCCCACACACTTGTCCCCTGGGCGTCCGTTGTCTCTGCCTCTGAGGATCAGTGGGCTGCTGCCTCCCCACTTGCCGATGCCTCAGCTCCCTCGCCTGACGTTGATGCTGTGCCGAACCAACACAAGAGAACAGGGATGGGCAAACAAAAGAGGAGAGACACTTGTAAATAGCTGAATGCTGATACACAATGGCCAGACATACACCCACCCAGCAAACACACCTAACAGACAGCACTGTGCACTATGCCCATGGCCATGCCCCTGACTACTGACCAGAATACTGATCTACAACCATCCCCTGAAATACTTTTGGAGCTGAGGTAGGTGAAACCTGACAGGGACACCCCTACACCCTTTGGGGAACATCCAGTAGATGGACACCAGGCAAATTCCCTGCTCTAAGCAGCATGAGCCCTATCGCACACACAGTCATCCTTCCAGACTGAAGTATGGTCAGTGAGTACTCACCCCCTTGTGACTGCTGTGCAGCCTTCAAGCGCCCATCCATATCTGGGTACACCACCGCCAGGATCCGTCGCATGAGGGGGGTCAGTGCTCAACGGGCACCCCTTCCACGTTGGGAGGGCTTCCCCAGCTGGACCTCACTGATCTTTCACGTCCAGCGCCGCAGGTCCTCCCACCTCTTTCGACAGTGGGTGCTCTGCCGGTTGTAGACCCCCAGAGTCCGTACCTCTTTGGCGATGGCATGCCAATGCGCCCGCTTCTGGTGGGCACTGACCTAGAAGGGTGACACAGAAATGGAGCACAGAGGTCAGGCACTTGCACGATAAGAACAGCTGACAGATTGTCCAACATAGGACTGACAGTACCCTCAGACATGCAGGACAGTGACACGCACTATTCCATGCACCATGGCCCATCCAAGCTCAGAGGAGGACACATAGGTGCAATCCACACCATCCATTACTCACAAAGTGACCCCCAAACCCAGACTCACCTGTACCTCTGGCCGTCCATAGAGTCTGCCGTACAGGGGCAGGACCCCTTCCACTATCTTCTCCAGTTCTTCCTGGGTGAAGGCCGGGGCCCTTTCCCCTGCACCACGTGGAACATCCATAGCCAGAGGCAGGCCACAGCAGTACACAGAGTGGAGTACCTGTCCGCACAAGTCAAGTGATCATATGCACCGTCACCGCCGACGGCGATCATGATACACCAGGATTCCCCATTGGCGTCCATGTTAGCCAACGAGGGTGCAAACAGCGGTCAACACCGCCATACGCTGTGACGTCAACCGCTAGCGGTATTAGGTCACTTCCACAACGAAGGGGCAGAACTACAGTGGGCAGACATTTTGCCACCACCTACGCATCTTGAAATTCCTACTACTCACAATGCAGGGCCTACTAGCCACATGAGGCACCTAGGCCTCTATCCATTCCGTATAGTAGCACACGTGAATTACTCTGTTCCCTACTAGTGATGTACATGTACATCTGTCAGGTAGCAGTTATTGTACAGACACTACTATAAACAATGCAGTGCATGTATTTAGCAAATTTTGCCTCTGTATGTGTGCACATCACTCCTTTTTGTAACCCCTCGTAGGTACCGACCCTTGTGGCAAGGAATGGCACCATCGGTGTACAGATGACTTGTGGATATTGGGACCATGGTGGAGCGTCAGATCATTATCACTTACAGACTCATATGTGCAACTATTCAGGACCTATGTGCATTACTGGATCCTGCACTGACTCCCGGAAATTGTAATCAGCATGCCATTCCAACTGAGGTGCAGGTGCCCTCCACACTCCATTTCCTGGCCACAGGCTCTTTTTAAGTAACAGTGGGCATGGGTGCTGGTTTCTCACAGCCAATGTTCAGCCAGGTACTGACAAGATTTCTGAATGCATTTGTACAACATCTGCAATCCTATGTGTGATTCCCCCAAAGTGCTGAGCTCCCTGCCATCAAATCTGACTTCTATGCCTTTGCAAACATTCCCCATGTCATAGATGCCATTGATGGCACACACATACCCATCATGCCCCCAAGAGTGAGTGAACAGGTGTACAGAAACAGGAAGAACTTTCACTCCATGAACATCCAATTGGTGTGTACTGCAGACCAGTACATTTCCCATATGAATGCCATGTTTCCGGGTTCAGTCCATGATTCATTTGTGTTGAGGAACAGTAGTGTGCCACAGAAGATGGAACAACTACAAGAGGACAGAGGGTGGATCATAGGTAAGTCTGCCTGTCACTAACTGACACATTGCAGAAAAACAGCCTGTCTGACTAAGCGACATTACAATGACAACTCTGGATTGCACCATTTTGTAGGTGATTCTGGATATCCAAACTTGTGTTGACTCCTGACAACAGTGAGGAATCCCTGGACGGATGCAGAGAGGAAATACAGTGAGGCCCATGGACGTACTAGGTAGGTGATAGAGCGTACTATAAGGCCCCTGAAGGCTAGATTCCGGTGCCTACATATCTCTGGGGGTTCCCTGGCCTATGGGCCTGATAAGGTGTGTAGAATAGTGGTGGCCTGCTGCATGCTGCACAACGTGGCAGTGAGATATTCTGTCCCCCTTTTGGAGGTGGAGGGTGCTATAGGTCCTGATCAGCTACCTCAGAGAGGTGAGGAGAGTGATGGTGAGGATGAGGAAGGGGAAGATGTCAATTCCAGGAACAAACTGATACAACTCTACTTCCAATAACTGTGTGGGACTTAAGCCTGTCAGTGGGGTTAGTGACTGATACTGTCAGTGTGCTCTGTCATAGAGGGGGGATTGGGCATGATAGGCGATACATGGACCACTTCTGTATAGTACTGACAGACAATATATGCATTTTCTCCTTGCCTAATTTAAAACACACAGTACCACCATCAAGCACAAATTGACAATAAAGTTGTTCTCTGCCAGTTGCATCCATACTCAACTTTGTTCACCATTGAAGACAGGGGACAGTGTTACAGTTGTGAAATGTGTTTTATTGGTAGAATAGAGTGAATTGTGCTATATACAGTGATGGGAGTCATAAGGGTTGGGTGTCCTCAAAACCTACTTGGTGGCAGCCCTGTTGGATGTCTTAGATGGGTCCATTTGGTAGAATTGTACTTCAATTTGCCCTCAGCTAAGTGTTGTTAGTGAATGGGTGGGATGGTTGCTTTGCATTAGTAGCAGTGTCAATTGTTGGAGGGGGCTTGTTCTTAGCTGGGTTTCCAGTGACATATCTTGGCCTAAGACTATGTTTGGGTGCCTGCTGTGGAGCTTCTTGGGGTGGCATGGTTGGCCCTTGTGATTCCTGGGAGGGTATTTCCTGTGCTGTTTCTGCTGCTTGGGTCATCTGTTGCTGGTTGTCCAGGGCTGTTGTGGGGGTCTCTTGTTCGGTGTGGGTGTCAGACTGTTTGTTTACCAACTGCAGCAGTGCTCCAGCAAAGGTGTCCATTGTGGCATTGTGCTGTTTCCACTGCTCCATGGCCTGTTGGTGTTGTTCCAGCTGTATCCTCTGACTTTGCTCCAGAGTGGGCACAATCCGTGCCAACCTGTCTTGGGTATGTTGGTAGGCCCCCAATACCTCTGCAATAACGCCCTGGGCTGCTGCATCTATCCAGTGCCCTACCCCCTGACCCACTGGGACACTTGAACTTGCCCAGTGCCTGTGTCCCCTGCGCAGGTCTTGACGTGCCACTTGTACTGGGGCCCTCGCCTTCCTGCATGTTGGGAGTGGGAGACTGTGGCCTCTTTAGCTATGTTCCACCAGTCTGTGCCCTGGGTACACTGGTGTGGGTACGCCTCACCTGGGCTGCTGGTCTTGACTGGGTGTTAGGGGTGACAGTGGTTTCCTGGGTGGGGCTGCTGCATGGTGAGAATCCAGGGCTGTGTGAGGGGCCTGCCTGCTTATCAGTATCCAGGGATCCTTCGCCAAGGTCTTGTGATGTGCCTCTGTCTCCCTGGAGTGCTGTGGCACTCCTTGTCCCCTCCATTATGGTTGCATGGGTGGTGGTGCCTGCTGGGGGACATAGACATGTCTGTTACATATGCCTGAAGGTTTGCGGTGTACAGAACTGGGCTATTTTGGGCTGGTGTTACTTTCAGTGTCCTTCCAGGGTGCCTTTATGAGGCGGACATTGCATTTAGTGGCAGTGGTGGGGTTGCATTGTGGTGGGGGGTATTATTCCATTGTACACAGCGGGAGTGATGTGGCCCTATTAGTGGGTTGTAGGTGATGGCGGGTGTTGGATGTGGTCGGTAATGGCTGGGTGGGGTGTAGGTCGAGGTGGGTGTGGGTGGGGTGGGGTGGTGCATGCATTGCAGATGTGTTGTATATGGGGTAATTTTAGATGACTTACCCGAGTCCATTCCTCCAGTGAGTCCAGTGAGTCCCTCGGGGTGCAGGATGGTGAGTACCTTCTCCTCCCAGTCGGTGTAGTCGGGTGGTGTTGGTGGCAGTCCTCCCCCAGTCTTCTGCACTGTGATGTGGTGCCTAGATGCCATGGCCCTGACCTTCCCCCGCAGGTCATTCCATCTCTTCTGGATGTCGTCCCTTGTGCATGGATGGTGTCCCGCTGCATTCACCCTGTTCACAATGGTCTGCCACAGCTCCAATTTCCGCGCGATGGGTGTGTGCGGCAGCTCGGACCCGAATATTTGTGGCTCCACCTTCAGGATCTCGTCCACCATGATCCTTAGCTCCCTTTTGGTGAAGCATGGATTTTTAGGGGGGGACATGGTGAGTGTGGTGGATGGCATCGGAACTGGGGACGGGGTGTGGGTGCTCCTGTGTGGGTCGATATGTGTGTCCTGTATGCTGGCGTTTGCTGTCTGGCTCTGGTGATCTCCGTCTTCTGGTCCTGGTTTAATTGCAAGGGAATGAGGGGTGTCTCTGGGGGTGTTTTATGGGGTTCTGGATGTGTGTCAGGTGTGTGGGTGATACGCCTAACCAATGCGTGCACTTGTTGCTGTTGTGTCCACTGGCCGCCCATCGCGGTCGCAGCCGCCAATGGTCGTCCGGCCTCCACTGTCTGCCGAGGTGATTTGTGCATCATTATTTGGAGGGCGGGATGTGGTTGTGCTTGGCGGTGGTGGGTGGGGTGGGGTGGGCCGGGATTCCCCCCGACAGGGTCCCGGCGAGGAGTGATGGTCTCGGAATTTTTGGCAGGGTTGGGTTTTTCAATTATTATATGGCAGGTTTCCATTCACCGCCAACGGTGGGATTCTGTTCACTGCTGACACGGCGGTCGGAGGTCTTTCCTGCCATGTTCATAATGACCGCCTATGTGAGGTAAATGTGGCATGCATTGAAATAAATAAAGCACATGTTGAAGTGAACATGAATCATGTTTAAATGAATATGACCTACGTTTAAATCAATATGGCATGCATTGAACCCTTGTTGAATTGCCTTAAAATTTATCTTACATAATTACACAGTCTGGAAGGATATGCTCAGATTAAAATTAACTACCTAAAATTAATTTAACACAAATTTAACATAATATAGAACAAGGAAACAGCCTTTACCATGTACCCATTTCCAAACATGTTTACCACAAGGGTAAATTTTTCTAACTTTACCACACACTACTTTAATATGCAGGTAAGTATTTTTTCCTAACTAACAATGTTTTAGGTGTGGATAGAAGTAAAGGGAGGTAAGGGCCCTTTTAGGGTTTAAGGGTATGTAGAGATTCAAAATGAGTCATGTAACATAAGGTATGAATATTGTTGCATGACGAGAGAGTCATAAGTAGTGAGGAAGTAATTAATGGATGATAAATGAGGAGATTAGTAGTGAGGTTTGACGAGTAAGGGCCTGGGGTGGTGGATGAGAACTGAGGAATGAGACGTGAGAGACAAGGGCTGGCTAGTGAGGCATAATGAGTGAGTGGTGAAGATTGAGGAGTGAGAGATGAGGAGGATAAGAAGTAAAATATGAGGAGTGAGGAAATTTGGTTGAAAGGTAAAGAATAACAAATCAGGGATGCAGAATAAGAAGTAAAAAGTGAGGGACAAAGATTAAGGAGTGAGGATTATGGCATAAGAAGGATTGAGGGATAAGGAGTGAAGATAGCGAGGGATAGTGTTGCCAACTGACCAATATTTCACTGGCATCATTGGTAATTTCACTTTTGTGACTGGTACCATTAACAAAACATACCAGCAAATAAGTGATCCATCTGTGGTGCTAAGGCAGCACTTTCTGTACTAGTCTGCCTTCATTTTTGCAGGAGGTGCACTGTTCATGGTTTTCTAAAAGCATTAAAGTCAAGTGAGCTTATGCCACCTCATTAATATACACTTCATGTGGAAGGAAATGTCTCCTTTTGCATGATTACCACCACATTTTGGACTGATGCTGCTGATTGCTCGACTAAGAAGGTGCAATGAGGCCTGCTAACCAGATCTCAGTGCCAATCCTCTGACTCTAAAAGGTGCATGTCTTGTTGGTTCCCCCACAATCGACTTAAGTAAATGTACTTATAAGTTCCTCAGTATTTAGTACCAGGAGTACTCAGGGCCTACAAGTTGAAGTGTCGCTCATGGACTGCAGCACTTATTGTTGTCATCACAATGTGATAATGCAAAAACATGACTACTAAATATGATACTTCAAGGTATCAGAAGAATTGTTGCATTAAATCTGACTTGATTCTCAATTCAAATTTAATATAATCTTTGCACAAGTGGCAACTTTAGAAAGTTGCCCCTTTGTTGCTGAAATTTCTCCAGTGATCATGTGAGGTTGTTGGCTGAAAGACAACTTCTGCCCTACTTGGGTGGGTGAATGAGTGTTGGCAATTTCTGGTAATTCCACTTTTCTGACTTTTTACCATTAATAAAACATACCAGCAAATAAGTGGTCCATCCTTGATGCTAAGACAGCGCTTTCTGCACTAGTCTCCCCTCATTTTTGCAGAAGGTGCACTGTTTATGAATTGCTAACAGCATTAAAGTCAAATTAGTTCATACCGCCTCATTAATATTGACTTTATGTGTAAGGAAATGCCTCCTTTTGCATGGTTACCCCAAGTTTTCTACTGATGCTGCCGATTTTCCAACTAAGAGGGTCCATTGAGGTCTCCTAACCAGACCTCAGTGCCAATGCTCCGACCCATTAAAGGTGCATGTCTGGTTGGTGCACCCACAACAGACTTGAGTAAACCTACTTATTAGTTCCTCGTTATTTGGTACCAAGGGTACCAAGAGCCTACAAGGTAAAGTGTCTCTCATGGGCTGCAGCACTTATTGTTGTCATTATAAATGTACAAAGCAAAAACATGACTACTAAATTTGATACTTAAAGGTATCAGAAGATACTCAAGTCAAATTTAATGTAACCTTTGCACAAATGACAACTTTAGAAAGTTGCCCCTTAGTTGCCTAAAGGTCTCCAGTGACCATGTTAGGTTGTTGGCCTGTAGACAATCTTTTGCTCTCCGGGGTGGGATGAATGACTCTCAGCAAATAACTCAAATGGCTTGCCATTTAAGGAGGTGTGACATCCTCCTGGCAACAAGGCCAAAGATGGTGTGGGCCGAAAAGGCACACTTCAAAGGTGAAGCCACCTTTGAAGGGAAAATATGGACACAGGAAAATTGCTGCCTTTTTGGTTTTGCAGACAGGTTGGCCTTGAGGACAGAGAAGGGGTAGCTGCTGCGAAACCGATTTTCCATAGATGTGTACCTCCACAGAGTCACACCTATGTGGTGTGCTAGGGAGCGCTATATGTAGAGAGATGGTTTCTGCCATGTTGGAAGAGCACAAAATGGTGCATTCTGCCCTAGCTAGATGCCACACACAACACATGACAGGAAGTTGTTGCTAGACAGGAGGGGTCCTGGTAGCCCACAGGCTAGTAGTTGCTGCATCCCCAAGGGCATGGCCTGGGCATAAAAGTGGCACCTTTGACACCCAGACCTCAGATTATATGTATCATACATGAACTGAGAGGACTAAAGAAGGACTGCCCCGTGTTTTCTTGGACCCAGCAAAGAGAGGTTGTTCCTACGATTGGACTGCACATGCTATTCCTTGGGCTAGCAAAGTGAGGACTGTGCCTGTGGTACCCTACTTGAGAAAAAGTCATCCCAAAGTGCCAGACAAGAGAAGTGACTTAACGAGTCACTTAGCTGACTTCCTGCTACAGCTACTGTCCCACAAAAGCTGAAGACACCTGCCTTCATGAGTTGGTCGCCAAGACTGCCTGATCACCTCTGACCACTGAAGTGCAGCTCAGGATACTGATACTCGACCCTCAAAATTTGCACATGAGTCTGTTGGACCCGGGAGAGTTGTCGGAGTGCAGTTTTGTCACCCAACAAAGAAGTTACTGACAGTGAAAGGGAAAGGCTGGTTTCATTGTAATCAGAGTCCAATAGAGAAGTGGCAACTGGTTTTTAGCTGGACTTCACCTAGACATTGAGCGACATTGATCCCTGTGGTCAAAGTAGCCCTCTCATGTTGGTGGACCAAAAGGGGCTCAAGGAAGACCCTTTCACTAGCTTAGTATCTTTGCGCATCTTCAGCATCCTGTATTCCATGCATCAGGACCGCTCCATTAAAGTCTATGGCTGTTCGCCCATAGAGCCTGGAACTGGACTGGAGAGTGCTCTGACTCTAATGTAGCTGTTCCAACCTGACCTTATTGGTCCCTGTGACTGGCTCCCTGCCAGAGTTGGTTGGCCTGAATGTGCCAAGGCAGTTGTTTTCAACTTCATAAATGTTTTGAACATTTAGACAGTATTGTGTAACACTACTATGATTTATTGAGCTTAGTAAAAAGCTGTGATTTATTGATCCATTTCAAATATCTCAGGAATCCTCTGGTGTATTTTTAATGCTGAGGTGTCTCTTTAAAGATACAAATACAAGTTATTTTATAACATGGTGTCGGATTTTTATTGTGTCATTTTTTTCTTATTATTTAAGTCTTTTGGAATGTATTAGTGCTTTACACTTGCCCCTTTGACAAAGTCTGACTGCTCAAACCCACAGCTACACAGGTTTGAGTTAAGGTTTTTCAAACTAACCACTGGACCAAATGTGGATCTGTGCCTTTGTTACACAGTGAGATCAAACAAACAAATAATTTATTAAACCCAATTCCTCACATCATGCAAATAATTTTGCGAGCTGCAAGAATCATTGTTGATAAATGCTGATTGACTCTGCTTTATCCAGTTTCTCCTCAGGCGAGGAGCACATTACCAGACAAAATCAGTGCTTTCAAATGCTGTCCCACAACTGTAGGGACGGCTGGCCTGGTTTGTAGTTGGTCCCTAAGGTACTTACACTTTATACCAGGTCCAATGATCCCATATTAGTGAAATGTAGACAGTGTCTAGAAGCCAGGCTCTCTAGGGGTAGTGTGGATGAGAAGCCAAGACCTAACTAGGAGAGATGCAAAGCTCATGCAATACCACTGTAGTTGCACAGTACTCACACACATGAAAGAAAATACTCAGTGTTACAAAAATAAAGGTACTTTATTTTGGTGACACAAATGCCAAAAATACCTTAGAGACTACACTTCTTTAGGAGGTAAGTAATACACAAATTATGTGCACTGGTATGCAGAAATAGCTGTAAAAACAGTTAGAAAACAGTGCAAATAGTAAAAATCACAATAGTCAGACATGGGCCTAGGGGGAACACAAACCATATACTAAGAAAATGGAATGTTAAAGTTGGTTTTCCACCTAGGCAAGTGTAGGGTGTAGAGTGGTGCTGGGAGTATTAGAAAACACCAAAGGTAAGTAACAGAACTCACCCCGAGCCCAAGAAAGCAGGAGTAAATCACAGTAACTTTTCTAGAACACACAAAAACACAAGTAAGAAGATTATGCAAGAACCAGAAGAGACTGCAAGACGCCAGTGATGGATTTCTGGATCTGAAGACATGTGGAAGAAGTGGACCAAGTCCAAGAAGCACCGAAGAGTCCAGGTAGAACAGGAGCCCCTGCAAAGTCGGATGAAGGTGCAAAAGAAGAACTACCAGTGAGGAACAACAGTCAGTATTGCACCCAAGAAGTCAGATGCGGATTCTTGGTTGGTGCAGAAGATGTCCCACGCCGGATGGATGAATGCAGTCTGTTTTGAGTCGCTGGATTCCGCCAACAAGCCTTGGCACAAGCTAAACTCGTGGTTAGTGGAAAATGTTGCTGCCCAGAATGAGGAGGGACCTGGTGGACTTTACCAAAGAGAGGGAGTCAGAGGGGGCTCTCAGCAACTCAGGGAGCCCTCAGAAGGCCAGGCAGCGTGCACAGTAGCCCCACAGCATGGGGACAAAGAACGTGCAAAATGAGGGCCATGCAGCACTACACAAAGGGATCCCACGCTGTCGGAGAACCACTCAGGAAGCTGTGCGTTGCAGGAAGGAGTGCTGGGGGATGGAGCTGCACGGTGGATGAAGAACTTTGTGGAAGGATGCCAAGCCATGGCAACTGCAAAACACATGGTGCACGGGGTTACTGTCTCTTAGCTCTTACCTCCACCAAAGTTGGACAGTAGGACGTCAGGGCCATCTGGACCACTTCAGTCCATCACCCATGATGCTGGATCCACGCACTTAGTCAGGAAAAGGGACCCACACCACCTGTCGTTGCTGCAGAGGGGTGCCTGCTGAAGCAGGGGAGTGACTCCTTCATTCCAAGGGAGATTCCTTCGTGCTTCTGGTGCAGGCTGAAGACATGCAGTCCTCGAAGGATGCACGACCTGGAAACAGTTGCAGTTGCTGGCAGGAGCTGAAGATACAATGTTGCAGAAGTCGTCTTTGCTTCTTTGTTGCAAAAATGGCGTCCCCGTATTCACGAAGTCCAGGAAAATGGCCCTGGAGGTCGCTGGGCACCTCTTCTAGTGCATGGGTACTCTGCACCCTGCCCTCAGGGCCAGCTTTAGGGGTGACTCATAAGTGACCTTGTGCAGTGTAAATGTCAGTGAAAGGGTGTGTTGTGTAGCTATTTTAGCCATGTTTTAAACACGCTGTTTTAAGCTAACTAGGCCTGCCGCTGTGCACTTTAACCCTGCAACATTTTAGTCAGCATTGCTTTGTTTTTCTAAAAATAGCAATATTTGCGGCGCTGTTTTATTTTCTTTATCTCATTGTACTTTCGCCTAGGAAAGCATCACGTTGTTAGTAGGACATTTATTTCACTTTGTGCTTTCTCCAAGGCTACAGTCAGATAGGGTTGCCTGCAAACATGGTATTCTGTGTCTCCAACATTCACAGAAAACACACACTCATATGTGGGGACCTTTTCTTAGAATATCAGCTGTCTTATTATAAAAACACCCCATTGTACCAGACACGGTAGAGGGAGATTCCAGCCAGGTGACCACGACCGTATGCTGATTGCTGATTGCTGATTGCTTCGCTGCAGCTACGTACCTAGATGACCGGACCCCTGATCCACATGGGGATGGTATCTCTCTAGACTACAGGCTTCTTCCTCCAGGTATGAGGGATGGTGTACTCCCAGGGGGAAAACCTGAAGGGCATATTAGGCTTATTATGCTGTGCTCAGACATAGTGTAGGTAGGAGAAATATATGCATCACTCCTAGTGAGAGTATGGTAGGATTATTCTTGTGTTTTACTCTGTTAGTAACCTGTTTGCTTTTATTGTGTTTCATCCTCCTAGTTATTGCAATACACGCCTTTTTATCTAAGATGCAGTTACTTCAATAAATTCTGTATGAACTATACTCTACCCCTGTTGTCTTTGCCTGCATGAGACTTTTTGGTAACTGAGAGAAAGGGATGGGATCTGATCGACCACGATTCCCCTGAGGAGTCATCTTGTCATGTGCCTGGTTGCCACAATCATCTCGGCTCAAGATGAGGTGCTGCTAGTTAGCCGGAGAACCCGGATTCGTCTGATAGGCATCATGTGGTGTGGAATTCTACTTAGTAGCCACAATCCATGTGATCCTGTTTCTTAAATCCAGTAGCCTCATTAGCTTAATGAGAACCTATGCAACAGGTGCATGCACCTTTTCACGCAGGCTGCAATGGCAGTCCTGCAGAAGCCTTTGCATGGGCTCCCTTTGGGTGGCAAAAGAAATGCTGCAGCCCATAGGGATCCCCTGGAACCCCAATGCCCTGGGTACCTAGGTACCATATAGTAGAGACTTATAAGGGGGCACCAGTGTGTCAATTGTGGGTGAAATACTGGGTTACCAGTATGCAGTGACAAATTTAGAGGAGAAGGAGCATAATCAATGGGGTCCTGGTTAGCAGGATCCCAGTGAACACAGTCAAACACACTGACATCAGGCAGAAAATTAGGGTAACCATGCCAAAAGAGGGCACTTTCCTCCAACAACTTATTGCTTTTTAGAGCTGCTTAGTTAAACTTCGTGACCAATGCCCGCAGTTATGAAGCCTTGAAGAAGGAGGTACAAAAGCAAAATGGAGAAATTAGAAGCAACGAGTAAGTAGGATTGCCCAGTCTCTGTTTTTCATTTTATAACATTAGCATAGCCCAATAGCACAGCAGGCCAGTTTGCCACAAGTCACAACAGTATTCATAATTGAACACTGTTAGAAATTGGGTTTCTGTTTGGCATAGGTATGCATCCTGACCAAGCAGGATCTACAATCCTAGTCAGGGTAAGTCACAAACACACCCTGAGTAAATCTATGCTCACCCCTGGTAGCTTGGCGCAGAGATGTCAGGCTTAACATTAGAGGTAATGAGTAAAGTATTTGTGCAACACTTCAAACAGTAACGCCGTGAAAACACAACAAAGTGACTCCACTTCCATTTTAGAAAAAGAGATTATAATTTGATAAATGAAACGATCAAAACGACAAATATCCAATATGTCGAGATTTTAATTTTTAAAGATTAAATGCAAAAATAGTGCTTAGAAGCAATAAGTGTCTATTGTGATATCTGTATCTTCTATGTGTAAAAAGGGAAGACTTAGGCCTTGCAAGTAGGCTAACATGCCAGGTCCACATGGCAGTTTAAAGCTGCACACAAAAGCCCTTCAATGTCAGCACAGAGACATGGTTAATGGGCTATTTAGGTGGGTGGCACAATCAGTGCTGCAGGCCTACTAGTAGCATTTAATTTGCAGGCCCTGGGCAGATGTAATGTCCTTTACTAGGGACTTATAAGTAAATGATATGTGCTCATTGGGATTAAGCCGATGTTACCATGATGTAGGGGAGACAGCACAAACACTTTAGCATAGGTTAGTAGTGTTAAATTGCACGGAGTCCCAAAGCCAGCACAAACAAGGTAACACATTGGAGGGAGGCAGACAGGCAAATTTTGGGGGGAAGAGCACCCTAAGGCTTTCAGGTCTAACAAAAAACACAAAGTCTGGGATGTGCATGTGCACAATAAGTCCCTTGATGCCCTGATTGTGAGTGGGTTGGAGGGAAGGTGCCGTATATCACACTGTATAACATCGGAATCCTTGGAGTTCTGAATTTATCAGGTGTGATAAATTGCACCTATTCTAGGTTTTTGGGGAATGACATGCAGATTTTGGTACAGACCACTCCAACATTAACATGCCACAGTAAATCCTGTACACTATGCCAGGAGGTTTGACCTGTTGAAATTTAACAAAAGATGAGAATTTTATGGCACTCAGTAATTACTGGGCGAAGAAAGTTCCATACAACCCTTAATTCTGATCTTTGTGCAGGGATCGGAAAACTCCAATATACTTATAAGAAGGGCTTAGGTCCGTTTCCTGTTGGAGGATGAAGTGTTCAGCAGTAAAAACAAAAAATGGTTATTTGGCAATACAAAATTACCTGAGATTTGCTCTCACGTCTGATTTATGAGAGAGAAAGGTAGGGTATCTTATATTAGATGCAGTGACTGTGCAACTGAAAGATACAATGAACAGTTGAACTATTGGGGGGAGCAATGGAAAGAAAGTCAGCGAGGAATATGAGTCTAGACCGTTCTGGCAAGAGCAGTGAAATGATGGTGTCTCCCACCACTGGGTGTCACAAGAAAAAATCAGAAGGAAGGTAGCAAGGGACATTTAGAAATAGAGGATATAAGGATGAAAAACATAGACAAATAACAAAAGATTATGAGTGAAAAAACAGTTTGGAGAGCAAGAACAAACAAAACAAAACAGGGTGTGTGCATGTGTAAGAGAGAACCACAGAGAAGTGCTTCTGAGCTCCAGTCCTCCTATATGAAGCACTTAGGGGGTCATTACGACCTCGCAGGTCTTTTTGCAAGACCGCCGAGGGACTGCCGTGCGGAAGACCGCCTGTGCAGGCGGTTTGCCGCTCGGCGTATTATGACTGTTGGCTGCTCTCCGTCGTTATTCCGACGGAGAGCCGCCAACAGCCATACTTGTGGGCGGCGGGTAAGTGGAGGTTGCTCCACCCCCACTGCCACGCCAACAGAACATTGCCCAGTGAATCATGTCCTGTGATTCGCCGTGGCAGTGTTCTGTTGGCAGTGTGGTGTCGGCGGAGCTGCCCCCATGGCTCCCGTCCCCTCCCGGAGGATCGACGGACCAGGTAAGTCGATCGTCCGTTAGGGGAGGGGGTGGGGGGTGTTGTGTGTTGTGTGCGTGCATGGGGGTGTGCGTGTGTGTATGTAGAGGGGGTGTGTGAGTGTGTGTATGCTTGCGGGGGTGTTGTGTGTATGGGAATGAGTGCGTGTATGGCTGTGGGCATGTCTGTATGGATGTGTGCGTGTATGTTTGAATGTGGGTGTGCGTGTCTGACTGTGTGTGTGGATGTAGGCATGTCGGGGTGTGTGCGTGTGTGTGTTGGAGGTGCCTGCATGCGTGTCGGGTGTGTGTGAGTAATGTTATGTTGGGGGTCGGGGTGGAGAGGGGGGCCCTGCCACCTTTGTGGGGTGGCAGGGGTGGTGGGGGATGTAGGCAAGGGAGTCGGGGGTGGGTGGGGGGTGGGGGAGACCCACTGGAAATCCACGGCGGTAAGCCGGGTCCAAATACCGCCGGCGGTATACTGACGGCTGCCGGGCTGGAGACCCAGGTCTCCAGCCCGGTGGGCGGGACGGAGAACCGGCAGATGACCATGCCGGTAACCGCCATGGTCATAATACACCAAGGTAATACCGCCAGCCTGTTGGCGGTCTTACCGCCGGTTCTCCACCATCCGCCAGGGTTGTAATGACCCCCTTAATGTCTTTACAGTGAACACTTGGCAGAGTCCCTGACTCTAAAATGGCCACACTTTAGCGAGGGTTCTTGTACCAGGACCATAATCCATCTGTATCTGGTGGCGACTGGCTACTATGAGCACCTGAGGGGCTCCTACTGGCACTTCTGATTAGAATAATATGCTCTAAAGCTGCCTTGAGCAAGTGGGAAGACTCGTAGCTGCCATACAACATCTAGCCATCAAGGAAGCTAAATTGCATAATGAAGCCATGAAGCCAAGCAGAGCTCATTCCTCAGAACAAGCATCATCCTTGCAGGGGACACAGTGGAAACAGATAATGTCAACATGAAGTTGCACCTACGGCATATCCAGCGAAGCCTGACCACTACAGATAAAAAGATTGACATGCTTTCCTCCAGCGAGGACAAGTTAACTACTATTTTCAGCAAGCAAGAAAAATAGATTACCATATCTGAAAGTCAAAGTTTCACCCTTGAGTACAAAACAGCTGGCTATAATGAAAAACTATTGGATATCAGTAAAGTGCTAAATATCATAAAAGTGAAAAACAAGCACTTCAGATCATGACCCAGCAACCCGCGAAGCATAGGGATCCCTGAGACACCAAACACAGGCAATATGGCAGACTTCATTGAATCTCTTCTCAAATCCCCCTTTACAGCTGACAGCTTTTCGCAATTGTTTACTGTGTAAAGGCCCACCGATCCCTAGGTCCTAGACCCTCACATGGAGGTTGATTATTGCTAGACTGATCAAAAAGTAGACACACATGAGAGCTCCAGTTTCTCCATCTTTCTGGATTTCACGGTGAGAGTCCAAGAGGCCAGGCATGATTATTTGCCCGCCAAGCCAAATCTAAGCCTTTCTGAAATACAGTATGCACTGCTGTATCCGATGTGCCTAAAGATCATGCATGACAATGGGCCATATATTTTCCCGACACCTCAGAGCACTGTGCTGTTTGTGAAGAAGCTCATGAAAAACTCGAGCTGCATCGCTGCATGGGTCTTTTGCCCTGAGGAGGGTTCAAGTAAAGTAGACTGAGCTGACCAATATTTGCCCTACAAACTCCTCCCAGCTTACAAATGTGAAATATTTTCTCTGCATGAAATCTGGTTAAACCTCTGATTGAAGCAGCCACTTGACAAATGCACCTCATGGCCTCCAGCTTTGTTTGCCCCAAGACTAGTTATATTGAGACTGGAGCGTCTCAAGTAGATCTGGGGCTTGAAGGATGCGGCAGTGCCACTCTAGGCCATGCAGCATGCTTGTCATTTGCTCCTAGGAATTTAGGACACTGCAGCACTTTGGGACTTAGCACTAACTAAATTACTCACTTGTTGCGCTTAAGGTCCATAACAGGCCCTGCGGACACTCCCTTGTGGTGGTGTTGCTAGGCTGGTACATTGGACTCCCCCAGGAGTTAAGCCTGTACTGGAAAAGAAACAGATACAGATTTTCCAGCAGTTACTAATATGTTAATTGGGGGTAGGTTTGTATATGTTCAATAGGAATGATTCACAGGCATGTGAGGTGGCTAGTGTAGGTGGTGGGTACAGCACTGCTGCAATGTTAATTAGTACAGTGATTAGGGGTGGCTCCTCCGTTATGGCGGAGGAGCATCGTCCCCCCGCCAGCAGCAGCTGCAAAACGTTTGTAGTAGAAACAATATAAACTATATTATGTTTCTTCTATAAAAATGGTGGGGCCACAGGCGTGACAAGGAATAAGGTGGAGTGCACAGCCCTTCCCCTCAGAGCGCATGTGTGTTTGCCCGACCAGCCAGGGCGCTCCCAGCTAATCCTAACGCTGCTCTGAGCAGCGTCAGGATTGGCCGCAGGGCAGGCTGGGAGCCTGTGTCTGCAGCCTGCGATGGAGGAGCGGGTGGAGCGGTGTGGCAGTCCCTTTTCCCTCCTGCGTGCTGCGCCTGACAGTGACAGTAATTGAAGTTAAACACAAAAGGGTTAAGGTACCTATTTGTTGTAACTGGCCCTCAGACAGTAAACTGCAGTACATGGTGCCTGACCCATTTGGACCATTCGGTTGATCCTCCATGAGTCCTAAACAGAGTGACGTAACCCCGATTTATAACATGGCACCTAGAGGCCTAATAATCTTGACGGCTTCTGGCATATCTCGATCACCATAAAATCGATATAGCACTTCTACAGCAAACACATATTGGCATGGAATCAAAGTCTCCTTTTGCATTAAAGTAGAGCGCCACAGGTTACTATCAAATTATTCCTTGTATGCCCAGGAGACTGCCCTGTTGGGCAGATGAGGACTCCTATTTGAACATGAAGTAAACAACAAATTTGGTTGATACTTTTATACCTATCACCTTTGGTGGTAGCCCCCCAAACCTTTTGCCTTCACCCTTTTTTTTGCTGTATTTTTTTGTTGGCTTTAGGACTCCATGCACTTTACCACTGCTAACCTGTGCTAAAATAATTGTGCTTGCTCCCTAAAACACGGTAAAAATGTCCTACACCTAATTGGCATATTTAATTTACTTACAAGCAACACAACCCCGGACTCAATACAAAAATCATATTTGAAATTGCTGTACATTAAATATGGTAAAACCGTAAGTAAAATACCATAGAATATCAAACTAATGTACATATTGCAGTACAATAATAGGCCCCTCTCTGTTATAATGGAATCTCCCTCCACAATAACCCTCACAAGCTCATGCCCCTGCCCATGCCATCTCGTAAACTAAATTACCACATGTACACACTGTTCATTCAGTCCTCCTGCATTTTAAAACACCCACAGAATATGCACCGCTTAGGGATCTAGTGGTTCTAGATGTGCTCCTTCCCAAGTCATCTGCAGGTAGCGGGGACCAGTCTGGGGTATATGGCTTGGGTTCTTTAAGACAATCTACCAGATGTTCTCAGGCTTGGAGCCTATTGATAGAACCGCACCCTCTCCTTATCTCTCAAAGTAACACAGCACTTTCCAGTACCGCACGTTTAACCATTTAATGAGGTCATCCCTCCATTTGGTCAGTCTAGGAACCCTAGTGGCCTTCCAAAGCATAGTTATTTCTCAATTCGAGGATCAGTGCTGGGTCCACAAACCTAGTAATAGTTTTACATTTATTTGGGTGTGGAAATCCCCCAATCAAGCAGGCCATAGGAGTACATGGGATCGCACATTAGGTAGCTTTGTAAATGCAGTGTACCACCTCCTCCCACAATTCAGTCCGGTCCATACCTTATGGAGCAGGTCAGCACCAGGCTCACCATATCTGGGACAGGTTGCCTCAGCCATTCTGTAAAACTTATTAATTTTACTAGAGGTGAGGTAGGGCCTGTGTAAGAAATAAAATGAAATTAATTTGAATCTGGCATTTCTAGATACTGCAGAGGAACTGGCGAGCTAAGGCCTATTCGGCATCCGTGATTGGGAATGTTAAGTTCCCTTTCCATGTCTCTCACAGCTCTACTAATTGTGTAATAATGTCAACAAGCAAAGCCTAATATAGACATGCAACTGCCTTGACACAACCACTCATGATTTAGAGTATGTGGCAGCATTTATGGACAGGGAGTTCAGTAGTGCCAGTCCTCTAATGAGTTTGCAGTGTTGGCCCCCTGGTAACTTGAAAGTCACTGATTGATCTTCAAATTGGAGCAGTTGTCTGTCACTGTAGAGATCCCGCATGTGAGTCACTTCATATGGGGTCCTTTCAGCAAGCCCCCTCAAGGCCCCATCTCAGGTCACCAGCTCTAGGCATTGTAATGGCAGGTCCGGAGAGTAAGGCGCTTGAGTACAGGTTCACTGTAGGCAGTGCTGCCAGCAGAGCTGAACAACCAGCAACTCTTTGGAATCCTCCTGGAGAGATTGCAGAGGATTCATAAGGACCCAAAACAGGACTCAAGAGCTTGGGATCGTGCATGGGGCTTCTTCCCCAGGACTCATCTAAGCATAGCTCCATTGGTTCAACTATTGTATCTGCGCTGCTAGGTAATAAGCCTCCAGGTCTGGTGCCACCAGCGCCCACTCAATCAATGGGCACTGTAGTTTGGACATCACTATTCTACTCCAGCCTGTCCTCCATACCAGGTAAATAATCAGCAATTCAAGATCCCAAAAGATCTGATGGGGAATAAGGTGGGACAGCGTTGAGAAGTACTTGGTACGGACAGTGGCAAGGACTTCCATAAGTCCAAGCTAGTGCAGAGAAATCTGAAGGCACACTCATGTTACCGTCTAGGAGGCCTTGAGGATCAGGGTAAATCTTGACACACAGATACATCAGGCAGTTCTGTTCCCTTGTATGTACATGCAGATCCCGGGGTTGAGGCACATCACTACAGGGAGGGAACAGATGGGATTTCCACTGTTTAATGCACAATCCAGCACCCTCCCAAAGTGCACCAGAAGAGCTATCGCTCCCAGTAGATCTGCGCCCGCATCTCATAAGAACAAGAGTATTTTATCTGCATATAAGGCCTTATAATGTAATGCGCCCTGTAGCTCGAATCCTCAGTAGGATGCCCCAGAGCTTGCACTGATGGCTAAAGGCTTCACTGTAATAGCAAACAGCAATGGGGAGAGTGGACACCCTTGTTTTAGTCCCCCACCCCACTACATATGAGTTCAAGATCAATTTACCAGTGCGTACTCGCAACTTAGGTCCTGAAAAGAGCAGCCTAATCTACTGACAAACCCAGGTCCCATACCCATCTTCAACATCACCTGATAAAGAAAATCCCACTGCAAACTGTTGAAGGCTTTTCCGATGTCTATCGCCATAAACGCCGTCCTACACTTATCTAGGAAATTGGCACTCAGAAGTGAAAGAAGTCTACGAATGTTAAGCACAGTATTACTCCCCAGTATAAATCCTTCTTGGTCAACATGGATCAATTTAATCATATGAGGCATAAGGCGACTTGCCTATATCTAAATAGGTATTTTATAGTCCACATTAAGCATGGGCAGGGGGTCCTAACATCATGGGGGAAAGCAGCCCACCTTCAGTAGCCATCAGGGCTTCACAAGGGGATACTGACCGAAGGCCTATATCTAAGGCTGCAGTGTAGAGGGTGACAGTTTTTGTGCTAAGTCCTCCATATATGTTGCATAGAAATCGATTGGTAGGGCATCTGCTCCGGGTACCTTGCCTTGCACCATGGCCTTCATTGCAGTCCACACTTCTTGGAGTTTGATAGCACTACCTAGCTCTTCCACCTCCTCACTTGTGAGTGTCAGCAAGAATTTGCCAACGATCTGAGGGGACAGGACAGGTGAAGAGTATACAAAGATGTATAGTACTCCTGGAATCTACCATTAATGCCCTCTCGGCTTTAGAGGCATGCTCCAGTGTCTGATTTCACCTGTAGGATTAAAGAGCCCTTGGATGCTGGGTTGGCAAGCCACACCAGCAGCATACCTGCTGTATTGGTCTCTGCATGGGCGTGGACCATGTATTCCCAGTAAATGAAATGTCAGAGCTTCTCAATTTGGATCACTAATAGTTTCTTAGTGCCCAACACTGTCTGTTTCATTCCTGGGTTTCCAGGCCTGGCTATCTCTAGATCTCTTAGTGTTCGCTCCTGAGTCTCAACTTCCCCTACTAGTATGCGCCACAGACCCACTACTTCAGCAATACAGCACCCCCTAAGGACTTCTTTAAAAGCACTCAACCAGTGGTAAAGCAGTAGTAGCAGCTTTGTCCATAAAGTAGTTCCGTCTGGCTTCACCAATATTATGTTGGAACACTGGGCCTTCTAATGCTTCAACACATAGGGGATCATTCTGACCCTGGCGGTCGGTGATAAAGCGGCGGCCAACCCGCCAACAGGCAGGCGGTCAAAAAAATTGAATTCTGACCCTGGCGGGAACCGCCAACACAGCCCGCCACTTTAACACTCCGACCGCCACGGCGGGACAGACAAACAGCGCGGCGGTCACCGCCAACAGGCAGACGGCAGACAATGTACCGCCCACACTATCACAACTCACCAATCCGCCACCTTTTCCAGGGCGGGAGCCCCGCCGATAAAAACACGGCAGAAACAGACTACGAACGGGAAAACGCTCACCTCTATACACTCCACGACGACGGAGGACAGCATGGAACCCGAATTAAACATCCTACCAGCTATTGTCTACCTGCTCATCTACCACGAGTACGAACTCCGGCGCAGAAGACAACGGTGAGTACTGCACCTACAACACAGGGGAGGGGGGAGTACGAAAGGTTACGGGCACACACATACGCCCCCCCCCCAACTATCAACATACCAATGCAGAGCAACAACTGAGAAATGAAAAGACATAATAAAAATGTTAATTTAAATTTATGTATAAATTAGGTACATTGAAGTCATGGAGAATTATCGATATGAAATATCAAAGCAAAAATAATGAACAGTGCGAAAGCTATGTACATAGTCAATAAGTCCTGCTCAGTTTGTCAAATATCCACAGTCCGTGGGCCAATGTCTACCAAATACATGGGCAAAGCCCACACAGGAGACCTGAGTCCGTTGGAGAGAACACTGCTGGGGCGTGCCGCGGCGGTGCGTACCACGAGCGCCGGCGCACATCGTCATTGGCTACTGAAACCCATAGGGTTCAATGTTAACCAATGCGCCTTCGCACTGCGGTCTTCGACCGCCTACCGCCACGGTGTGCCACGCCAGCGCGTTGACCTCACATCCCACTGTCACACTTCTCAGGTCAGACAGCCGCCATTACAAGGGCCCACATGGCTTAATTTCTACTGCGTCACACAGGCCTAGGCCTTGCATTGCCACTCATACAAGCCTTTCAATGCATAGCGATTCGTGTACTGTGCAAGCTGTGTGAACGTACCTGTGGATTGCTTGACTCTGTACTCCATGTTGTCCTTCCTAGGCATCGTCCGCTGGGACTTGCGAGGAGAAGGATGAATCCTCCCGTGTACCGACCGCTGGTGGACCTGTCGACAATGGAAGAACGACATATTATACTTCGATACCGACTTGACCGAGGCACTATACATGAACTGTGTGCCCAGCTGGAGCCAGACCTGATGTCCTCCATCCGCCAACCCACAGGAATTCCCCCTCTGGTGCAGGTTCTGTCAGTACTCCATTTTTTGGCAAGTGGGTCTTTTCAGACAACAGTGGCCATGTCATCAGGGATGTCTCAGCCTATGTTTTCTGAGGTTTTGTCCAGAGTGTTGTCTGCCCTGATGAAATACATGCAGAGATACATTGTTTTCCCTGAGGAGGGTGATTTGGCCACTGTGAAGGGTGATTTCTATGCCCTTGGACATATCCCCAACATCATTGGTGCCATTGATGGGACCCATGTGGCTTTAGTCCCCCCAAAAGACAATGAGCAGGTGTACAGAAATAGAAAAAATTACCATTCGATGAATGTCCAGGTGGTCTGTCTGGCTGACCAGTACATCTCCCATGTAAATGCCAAGTTCCCTGGGACAGTGCATGACGCGTATGTCATGCGAAATAGCAGCATCCCTTATGTGATGGAACAGCTACAGAGACACCGTGTGTGGCTAATAGGTGACTCTGGTTACCCCAACCTGCCTTGGCTATTGACCCCAGTGAGGAATCCCCGGACCAGGGCAGAGGAACGGTACAATGAGGCCCATGGGCGAACTAGGAGGATTATAGAACGGACCTTCGGGGTCCTGAAGGCCAGGTTTAGGTGCCTGCATATGACAGGTGGATCCCTAATGTACTCACCAAAGAAGGTGTGTCATATCATCGTGGCCTGCTGTATGCTTCACAATCTTGCATTGCGACGCCAGGTGCCTTTCCTGCAGGAGGATGGTCCAGATGGTGGTGTTGTAGCAGCTGTGGAGCCTGTGGAGAGTGAAGAGGAGGAAGACGACGGGGACGACACGGACAACAGGGACACAGTTATACAACAGTATTTTCAGTAGCACACAGGTAAGAATCACCCACGCCATTTTACATTTACTTCTGGCCTCCTGCATCTCTACTTTCTGTGTTTCCCCCCAGTTCCTTTTAACTGATTTTTGACTTTCCCTTCCCTTTTCAGAGCTGTATGACCCACTGCGTGACTTCTGCTTTGTTTGCCCATGGACTAATGCTTATTGACATTGGTATGTTGTCATCACAATGTAACTGAACATTATTGCACCGTTATGTGTAATACATTTGATAAGAATACAAGCAGACTCCTGATTTTTGAAGTGCAATTAGTGATTTAGTTTAAGTGCTACATATAGGTCCATGATAGTAAAACGGTGATGGGTGGGGGTGGAGTAATGTCCATGGCAGAGTCCAGTTCTCAGTCTCACAGGTGCATTGTCCATATGCCTGTGGAAGGATGGAGCAGGGGCTGTTTAAGGTTTGACAGGGTGACAATGTGGGACAGTGGGATGACATCAGGGGGTATCTTATGCTGGCGGGGGTCTTGGCATCCTACTCTGTCTTCTTGTGTGATCTCAGGTTCTGCTTGCGGGGCGGTTGATCTTCAGCAGGAGGTGGGGTTCTGGTGGCCTGTCGTTGTGTGGGGGCATCCTGTCCATTAGCGCCGGCGGAGGTGGTAGGCTGTTCGTGCTCCTGGCTAGTGACAGGGGCCCTTTGTGGTGCCACATGGTCCCGCAATGTGGTGACTATCTGGTTGAGGGCCAGGACAATGGTCCCCATTGCGGAACCGATGTTCCTGAGTTCGTCTCTGAACCCCATGTACCGTTCCTCCTGCTGTACCTGGATCTCCTGGAACCTGGCCAGTACCGTCGCCATCGTCTCCTGGGAGTGGTGGTATGCTCCCATGATGGTGGTGAGGGCCTTTTGGAGAGTGGGTTCCCTGGGCCTGTCCCCCCCTGTCGCACAGCAGCCCTCCCAGTTCCCCTGTTTCCCCGGGCCTCTGTCCCCTGGACGGTGTGCCCACTACCACTGCCCCCAGGTCCCTGTTGTTGTTGGGGTGGTGGGTCAGCCTGGGTGCCCTGTAGTGGCGGACACACCGCTGATTGACGCGTCCTGGAGACAGAGGCATGGGCCCGCTGGGTGGGAGCTGTGCTGGTATTCCCAGAGGGGGTTGGGTCTGCTGTGGCCTTTGTCTGTGTGTGGGGAACCGACTGCCCAGAGGTCCCCGATGGTCCGGGCTGGTCATCAGGTTCTAGGTCGACAGAGCTGCTGTCATCACTGGGGGCCCGTTCTGGGGGTGGAATGGACAAATCTGGACCCTCCTGGCCGGTGTGTTGGCGTTCGGGCCCTGCAGGGGTAAAAGAGTATAGTTATTGCTTCTGTGTGTGCCATGGCGTGCGATTTGTGGGTGCCCTTGTCCCCCAGTGCTGGCATTCCCTTGTGGGAGGAGTTGTGAGGGTGGTTTGTGGGGGGGGGATGGGTATGTGCAGTGGTCATGCTTAGGTCATGGGTGTCCATGGTTTGTGTTGGCATTCAGGGATTGGTGTTGGGTTGGGTGGGTTGTGCTGGTGAGACATTGGCAAGGAGGATGTGTGTTGGGGGTGAGGGTGGGGGTTGGCATGCTGGTGGTTGGGGGGGGGAATGAAGTAGTTGAGATTAGACTTACCAGAGTCCATTCTTCCGGCTACTCCAGCGAGGCCCTCAGGATGCAGGATGTTCAATACCTCTTGCTCCAATGCTGTGAATTCGGGTGGAGTGGGTGGGGGTCCGCCGCCAGTCTTCTGCACAGCGATGTTGTGTCTTGACACGATCGACCGCACCTTCCCCCGTAGGTCGTTCCAGTGCTTTCGGATGTCTTCCCGATTTCTGGGCTGCTGTCCCACAGCGTTGACCCTGTCGACGATCCTTTGCCATAGCTCCGCCTTCCTGGCTATTGTGGTGTGCTGCACCTGTGTGCCGAAGAGCTGGGGCTCTACCCTAATTATTTCCTCCACCATGACCCTGAGTTCTTGGTCCGAGAACCTGGGGTGTCTTTGGGGTGCCATGGGGTGGTGTGGATGAGGTGTGGGGTGCTGTTTGTGGTGATGTGAGTGGTGGTGTGTGGTGATGTGTGCGTAGATGTGGTGTGGGTGATGATGTTGGGTTCCTGTGTGTGTTGTGGTTTGCGTTTCCTGTGCTCTCTCTCTGTGTATTGCGCCTTGTCTCTGAATTTCGATTTGTGGGGGTTTGTGGGTGATGTGGGTGTGTGTTTTATATGGTGATGGGTGTGTGGGAGTGTTGTGTGTATGTGTATCAGGTGTGTGTATTTGGAATTGTCCAATGTGGCTGTGTTTTGTATGGGTGTGTGTATTTTGAGCGTGGAGGTGTGTACCGCCAATGGAATACCGCGGTTGAAAGACCGCCGCGTGGATTCGTGGGTCGTCATGGCATGGGCGTGTTTGTGTTGGCGTGACGGTGGAGGTTTGGTCATCTCCAGTTTATCGCTGACCGCTGATGAGGCGGCCTTCCGTGGATGTCGGGTTTTTGGCGGGTTGGCAGTTTTGGGTCAGAATGACTGTGGCGGTTTACCGCGGCGGTATAATGGCGGTCTTCTGACCGGCGGTAAGAGCCTTCAGAATGTCCCCCATAGTCACCTATCAGGTATATGGGGACAACCTCTGTGCCAATCTAGGGAGAGTAACAACGGGTTGTGTTCAAAGACCATTTGAAAGAGATATTCTACATTATGTACAGTCAAGTCGGACATGGAGTCATGCATACCGGAGTAGAATGAATAATCCCTCACCATAGGGTGTAGTCACCTGCAAGAGCCCATTAACTCCCACTGCTGCTTCCAGTCTAAAAATACATGGGCTAAGTGAAGAACCAGGGAATTGCCTAGTGGCGGATGGGACCAATCAAGAAACGTGTTGTCCCCACCTCTCAGTTTGGTTTGAGTCATAGACTGGGCGATCTCTGTTAGGAGTGTAGATGCCAACAATGGAAAAAATTTGCCCTGTCACTTGACCCATGACTACTACCTACCTCCCACCAGGGACTATCAGTCCACTCAGGTTTTGGAAGGGCAACCCTGGTCAGACCCACAGTAGAACTCCCCTGGCAAAGGCTGAATATTTTGTGGATTATAATTGACCCCTCCATCTTTTGCATAGTGCCTCCCTCTCATTTTCAGTGAGATAGGTCTCCTGTAGAGTGACAATATGTATTCCCCTTCTCTTGAGGTAGTTGTGCAACTTATATTTTTTTGTCATGCTGTTAAGACCCTGAACGTTACAGCTAACAAAAGTACAAGTCATGATGAATGCCATAATGAGGAACTGCAGTGGCACTCTGGTTCCCTAAGCAGGGGACCTAGGGCCAGATGTAGGAAAGGATTTGCAACTCGCAAACGGCAAAAACTGCAGTTTGCGAGTTGCAAATCGCATTTTCCTATGCAGAAATGCATTCTGCGAGTCGGACCGACTCGCAAAATGCATTTCAGAATCGCAAATAGGAAGGGGTGTTCCCTTCCTATTTGCGATTCCTAGTGGTATGCAATACCATTTGCGACCGCATATGCGGTCGCAAATGGTGTTGCAGTTACCATCCACTTGAAGTGGATGGTAACCCACTCGCAAATTGGAAGGGGTCCCCATGGGACCCCTTCCAGTTTGTGACTGGACCCAAAAACATTTTTTCAGGGCAGGGAGTGGTCCAAGGGACCACTCCCTGCCCTGAAAAAATACCGAAACTAAAGGTTTCGTTTTTTTTTTTAAGTGCAGCTCGTTTTCCTTTAAGGAAAACGGGCTACACTTAAAAAAAAAAAAAACTGCTTTATTTAAAGCAGTCACGAACACGGAGGTCTGCTGACTACAGCAGGCCTCCATGTTTGCGAGTGCCCATAGTCGGTATGGGGTCGCAATTTGCGACCCACCTCATTAATATTAATGAGGTGGGTCATTGCGACCCCATACCGACTCGCAGACGGTGTCTGAGACACCGTTCTGCATAACATTTTGCGAGTTGCAAATAGCGAGTCGCTAAGACTCGCTATTTGCAACTCGCAAAATGCTTCTTTACTACATCTGGCCCCTAATCCCTTGTTCACACAAGGGGCCCACAACCACAGTGGTATAGTCAAGGGAAAGCAGGCAGAGGCAACCCAGCGTCAAATCCCCCAAGAACTACAACAAGTAACTCAACTGCACAGCCCTATGACAAGAAGAAAATGAATCTCCATCCAAACCGGTTTAGTTTAGTTTAGGTTAGGTGTTTGTAAAGCGCTTGGCTACCCGAAGGCCTCCCAGCTCTAGAGCGGAAGTAGAACGACAAGGAGGCAACTTATGCTGTAAACCGAAACGTCTTCAAATTCTTATGAAAGGAAATTTCTTGACTATCCTGGCGGAGCTCCAAGGGAAGGGAATTCCCGAGATTTGAGGCTCTAAATGCTGAAGATTGACCTCCTCATCTTGCTTTCCTAATCTGTGGAATGTTAATCAGGGAGGCCATGGAGGATCTAAGAACCCTTTGAGGGATGTAGGCCGTTGCAATCTGTTTAAGGAAGGCTGGACCTTTGTTATACAGGGCTCTGTGCAAAGTGCATAAGGCCTTGAAGTTGATCCGTTGTTACACATGCAGCCAGTGAAGGGAAACTAAAGCAGGTTTTGCGGAAAGGTGTCTGGGAATCTTCATAAGTAGGTGTGCTGCAGCGTTCTGCACGACCTGAAGTCTGATGTCCAGTGAAAGAACATCTAAACATGTGCAATCAACACATGCATAACTTCAGGTTGGAGGGGGTGTGTCGAACAAGACGCATCCCAGACTCACATCACACCATCCAAAAGCAGCGAACAGGATATTAGAGCCCACATTTAACCCAGAATCAGGATAATGATAGAGTCAGCACTGTCCACAAACACAGGAGAGCCTCCAACAGAGCACTGACATCCACAACAAACACCAGCTCATTCAAATGATTTAATCAGAAGTGCCAGGGGTAACTTGTGGTAAGGAGTTCTCTGAGTAGTACATGGAGGCGAAGGCTCGGTCAGAGTCATTGTCTCTCAACTCTTCATCGCCAACCACAGAAGGGGGGCCAGAGACTTCTTCATTCATACCTGTCACCACCTACAGTGCCCGCTGACATTCATGTAGTGCCTGGTACTGAGATGGGGCTGTGCCAGTTCGATCCCTTGTACCCTTCCTAGGAGGCCTCTGGGTAGTCCACCTGTCCCAAGCAGTCGTTTCTCGGCATCCGCAAAAAAGGCCCTCTGTTTTTGCATTTCTCTTGTAAAGTCTGGGAAGATCATCACCCTATGGTTTTCAACCATTATGCCTTCCTTGAGCTGGACCTGGCTTTGAATGTGATTACAATTTTTGTAATGTAAGAGTTTGGCCACCACTGGTCTGGGTGCCGCACAAAGCAGTTAGTCCATAGTAAGTGGTAATACATGTACCCAGGGCCCTGTCAATTAAATGCTATTAGTGGTCCTGTTTCACTCATTATGCCACACACTAAAGTAGCACTTTAATACTGCCATCTAACCTGGCAAAATAAACCTTTTCAAGAAGCTGATGCCCAAAGGGTGCATCAGGCCCAGGTTGCACAGCCATAACATAATTCCAAAATTTTCACTATTCTTTAACCGCTTTTACATTTTTTACATTCTTATCGGAATTTCAACTCAGTCTTTAAAGTTGATCCAAAAAACAAGGACTTCTAAATCTTCCATGTTTTATTCACAAATAGTGTTAATCAAAGAACAAGTGCAGAATCACTTCAGGCATAGTTTTGTGGCATATAGCGATGTAAGCGTCATCCATTCTAGCGTGTGCCCACTGCATTTAGGGAAGCTTCCCTTGTTCAGGGGTAACTACAATGCAGAAGAAAACTGATGGTGTGCAGCCTTGTGGAACTCTCTTCCGCTATAGCCAGAAGCCTTGTTTTTGCTGAGGTAACTCGAGCTCCAGAAAAACGTGTAAGTCTGAAGTTAGGAATCGTCACCAGACATGATGTGGACGGGTTTCTCATTAATGATAATGACCGCCTCATAATGAACATCTATGCACACTTTCAAACCATTCTTCCATCAAACTAACAATTTAAACCCCTGCTTCCAAACACTGTGGGGGTCATTCCAACCCTGGCGGTCGGTGTTAAAGCGGCAGTCAAACCGCCAACAGGCTGGCGGTAAAAAAAATGGAATTCTGACCCTGGCGGAAACCGCCAACAGAGACCGCCACTTTAACACTCCGACCGCCACGGCGGGACAAACAAACAGCGCGGCGGTCACCGCCAACAGACAGGCGGGAGCCAATGTACCGCCCACCCTATCACAACCCACCAATCCGCCACCTTTTCCGGGGCGGTAGCCCCGCCGATAAAAACACGGCGGAAACAGCCATTACGAACGGAAAACGCTCACCTCTACACACTCCACGAGGAATCTGGACAGCATGGAACCCGAACTACACATCCTCCCAGCTATTGTCTTCCTGCTCCTCTACCAGGAGCACGAATGCCGGCGCAGAAGACAACGGTGAGTACTGCACCTACGACACAGGGGAGGGGGGAGGCAAAAAATTACTGGAACACACATACGCAACACACCCACCCTCACCCTCACCCACAACTACATACACATCAATGCAGAGCAACAACTCAGAGTGACACCCCCAAACCCCCCGGAAGAATGCAAAGACAAAAGGAAATGATCATGAAATTTGAAGTATATTGTACGGCTAAGTAAAAAAATATATCAAACATCTATAACTATATATACATATGTAAATTGTCCTGTCCAAATTGGGTATCAGCCATTGTTCGTGGGCCAATGGGCCTAAACACATGGGCAAAGCCCACACAGGATACCCGACTCCAATGGAGAGAACACTGCAGGGGCATCAGATAGCAAAACTACAGGCACCTCAGGGGGAAGGGAAGGGGGGGCACCTCAGCCAGATGAGTCCACGACGCCAGATCCACGAGGGGCCTCCATGGCCACTGTTCAATCCTGGGGAGTGCAAAGCCACAGTCTCACAAGTCTCTACAGTGGGTGGGTTGCCCACTGTGCCATCCTGGGGAGTGCAAAGCCACAGTCTCACAAGTCTCTACAGTGGGTGGATTGCCCACTGTGCCATCCTGGGGAGTGCAAAGCCACAGTCTCACAAGTCTCTACAGTGGGTGGATTGCCCACTGTGCCATCCTGGGGAGTGCAAAGCCACAGTCTCACAAGTCTCTGCAAAGCCACAGTCTCACAAGTCTCTACAGTGGGTGGATTGCCCACTGTGCCATCCTGGGGAGTGCAAAGCCACAGTCTCACAAGTCTCTACAGTGGGTGGATTGCCCACTGTGCCATCCTGGGGAGTGCAAAGCCACAGTCTCACAAGTCTCTACAGTGGGTGGATTGCCCACTGTGCCATCCTGGGGAGTGCAAAGCCACAGTCTCACAAGTGGATTACAGACTCCACTGGTTCTGGAGGAGGCATGGTGCCCAGAGTGCTTCGTGCAGCCCTGCCCGACCCAGATGCGGGCCTGCCCCTTCTGCCAATGGGCCAGCGGTGCTTGAGACGGCGGTGCCCTGTTCAGCGGTGCTTGAGTTGAAGGGCCCAGCGGAGCGGTGCAGAGACGGCGGTGCCCAGCAGAGCGGTGCAGAGACGGCGGTGCCCTATTCAGCGGTGCTTGAGTTGAAGGGCCCAGCGGAGCGGTGCAGAGACGGCGGTGCCCAGCGGAGCGGTGCTTGAGTTGAAGGGCCCAGTGGAGCGGTGCAGAGACGGCGGTGCCCAGCGGAGCGGAGCTTGAGTTGAAGGGCCCAGCGGAGCGGTGCAGAGACGGCGGTGCCCAGCGGAGCGGTGCAGAGACGGCGGTGCCCAGCGGAGCAGTGCTTGAGTTGAAGGGCCCAGCGGAGCGGTGCAGAGATGGCTGTGCCCAGCGAAGCGGTGCAGAGACGGCGGTGCCCAGCAGATCGGTGCTTGAGTTGAAGGGCCCAGCGGAGCGGTGCTTGAGATGAAGGGCCCAGCAGAGCGGTGCTTGAGTTGAAGTGCCCAGCAGAGCGGTGCTTGAGATGAAGGGCCCAGCGGAGCGGTGCTTGAGTTGAAGGGCCCAGCGGAGCGGTGCTTGAGTTGAAGGGCCCAGCGGATCGGTGCTTGAGTTGAAGGGCCCAGCGGAGCGTTGCTTGAGATGAAGGGCCCAGCGGAGCGGTGCTTGAGATGAAGGGTCCAGCGGATCGGTGCTTGAGATGAAGGGCCCAGCGGAGCGGTGCTTGAGATGAAGGGCCCTGTTCAGCGGTTCTTGAGACGGCGGTGCCCTGTTCAGCGGTTCTTGACTGGAAGGGCCCTGTTCAGCGGTTCTTGACTTGAAGGGCCCTGTTCAGCGGTTCTTGACTGGAAGGGCCCTGTTCAGCGGTTCTTGACTTGAAGGGCCCTGTTCAGCGGTGCTTGACTTGAAGGGCCCTGTTCAGCTGTTCTTGAGACGGCGGTGCCCTGTTCAGCGGTTCTTGACTGGAAGGGCCCTGTTCAGCGGTGCTTGACTTGAAGGGCCCTGTTCAGCGGTGCTTAACTTGAAGGGCCCTGTTCAGCGATGCTTGACTTGAAGGGCCCTGTTCAGCGGTTCTTGAGACGGCGGTGCCCTGTTCAGCGGTTCTTGACTGGAAGGGCCCTGTTCATCGGTTCTTGAGACGGCGGTGCCCTGTTCAGCGGTTCTTGACTGTAAGGGCCCTGTTCAGCGGTTCTTGACTTGAAGGGCCCTGTTCAGCGGTGCTTGACTTGAAGGGCCCTGTTCAGCGGTTCTTGAGACGGCGGTGCCCTGTTCAGCGGTTCTTGATTGGAAGGGCCCTGTTCAGCGGTTCTTGAGACGGCGGTGCCCTGTTCAGCAGTTCTTGACTGGAAGGGCCCTGTTCAGCGGTGCTTGACTTGAAGGGCCCTGTTCAGCGGTGCTTGACTTGAAGGGCCCTGTTCAGCGGTGCTTGACTTGAAGGGCCCTGTTCAGCGGTTCTTGAGACGGCGGTGCCCTGTTCAGCGGTTCTTGACTGGAAGGGCCCTGTTCATCGGTTCTTGAGACGGCGGTGCCCTGTTCAGCGGTTCTTGACTGGAAGGGCCCTGTTCAGCGGTTCTTGACTTGAAGGGCCCTGTTCAGCGGTGCTTGACTTGAAGGGCCCTGTTCAGCGGTTCTTGAGACGGCGGTGCCCTGTTCAGCGGTTCTTGACTGGAAGGGCCCTGTTCAGCGGTGCTTGACTTGAAGGGCCCTGTTCAGCGGTGCTTGACTTGAAGGGCCCTGTTCAGCGGTTCTTGAGACGGCGGTGCCCTGTTCAGCGGTTCTTGACTGGAAGGGCCCTATTCAGCGGTGCTTGACTTGAAGGACCCTGTAAAGCGGTTCTTGACTTGAAGGGCCCTGTTCAGCGGTTCTTGACTGGAAGGGCCCTGTTCAGCGGTGCTTGACATGTGTGTCCAGGTCACCAGATCCGGCCATGACATGGATTTCACTCGCCACCTGACATGTGGCTGCCGGGCCCTTCGTGCTCATCTGTCTTCTCGCTTGCGGGGCCCTCCTGTGCTGCCGTCCCGGGCCCGTGGGTGTCCTCCTGCATACCTGGAATGGGGCTGGTGGGGCCTGCTGCCGGACTTGTCGGGAGTGCTGCCCTTGCCACCCTTCCCTGCTCGTCTGTGGCCCTTTCCTCCCTTTGGCGGTGTGCCAGGTGGCACCCCACTCCCTGACGGTGCCAGGGTAGGGCTTTTGGAGCCTGCTGTCTTTGGCCTCTCGCGCCGGGCACTGGCTTTCTTGGCTTTTTTTTTAGGGGGTGGGCTGGCCGTCTCTTTACTCCTACCCGAAGTAGCTGGCCTTGAAGGTGGGGGACTCCAAAATCCTTGCACTATTGTCTTTGGAGGTCCAGGTTTTGTGGTGGCTGAGGTGCTGATTGGAGTCTTATGAGATGGAGGGGGTGGGTCAGTTGTTGGAAAGAGGTCAAGGTTGGAAAGGAAAATCAATTTAGAAAGACAGGGACGGGTAGTTGTAGTGGGTATGGGAGTGGAGGAAGAGGATGTGGTTGTAGGAAAGTGAAGTCTGGTGTCTTTGGGTGCAGGTGCTTGTGCTGGAGGCTGTCGTGAGGTGGATGGCTGTTGGGTGGGTGGCTGGCTGCGTTTGTGTGGTTTGGAAGAGGGGGTGACAGACACACTGGGAGAGGACACAGGGGACGAGTAAATGGTAGTAGGGGTGTGCGGAGTGTTCTGGTGGGTGCGCTGGTGATGGACGTAGTGGCTGAAGATGTTGTGCATGCAAGTGTGAGTGGAGACGTCACAGGGAGGGAGGAGGGAGACGAGGAGGAGGGGGACACAGAGGAGGCAGTGGCTGTTGGCATGTCTGCATGTGGATGTTGCTTGGATGAATGCTTGTGTGATGTGTGGTGCTTATGTCTGGATGAGCTTCCCTTGGGTGTTGAGGTGTGTGCAGGCTGGTCTGTAGGTGTGTCTGGGATAGGCAGAGGTACAGGGGAGTGGGACTGGGTTGAGGAAGTTGGAGGAGGGAGGCAGGAGACAGGGACAATGGCTGCCGTCAGTGCTGAGGCCAGGGCGTTGAACGATCGCTGATGGGCAGCCTGACCCGAATGAATGCCCTCCAGGTATGCATTTCTCCGGTGCACCTCCCTTTCTACACCCTGGATGGCATTCAAAAGGGTAGACTGCCCAACAATGATGGTCCTCAGGAGGTCAATGACATCCTCACTGAGGGCAGCAGGGGTACCTGGGGCAGGGCCTGAGGTGCCTTGGGCGAAGGAGATGCCCACCTTCCTGGGTGAGCAGGCACGGGGCCAACGCTGAGGGGCTGCTGGGAAGGCGGAGCTGGTGCGCTGGGTGGCGGCTGTACCTGTTGTTGCGGTGGGCACGGATGTTGACGCCACCACAAGGGGGCTCCCTTCCGAGGAGATGTCTGTGTCGCTGGTGTCACCACGTGTCCCCGCTGTGGAGCTCCCCTAGCCCTCCGTCTCACTGGTGAAATCCGAGTCAGTTGCATGGCCCTCCATGGCCATGTGAGATGCAGCTCCCTCGTGCTCCAATGCCACTTCTCCTCCGCCTGATGATACTAATGCACACATGAACAGGAAGACCACCAAAAAAGGGGGGGGAGAAAGAAAGAGATGTTGAGTGCATGCATTGGCGACACCGTTGGCGGAGAGGACAGACACAGAAGCCCCCTGCACTCCGCCGCGCACTTGGGGTACACTACTCAATCCGTGGGACATGGCCTACAAGCCTATGGACGACAACTCCACACATAGGTGACACAGGGCCATGAATAGCTGTACTAGGCAACTTACAGAGGTGGGGGGCGGGGGCACAGGGCCATGCCTAACGGAGGGGCCTAGACTACAGAAATCGCCCTGGCCTAGGGATACCCACAGCCCTCCTCCCCCACCCAGACACCTCCAATGTGCGCTAAATCAGCAGAATGTGCTTGTACTCACCCCCTTGTGTCCGCTGTGATGTCCTCACGCGCCCATCCAAATCTGGGTAGGCCACTGCCAGGGTCCAGGACATCAGGGGGGTCAAAGTACGACTGGCACCCCTCCTACGTTGGGAGGCCATCCCCAGCAGAGCCTCCGCGGTCTTCCTGCTCCCGCGGCGGATGTCCTCCCACCTCTTCTGGCAGTGGGTGCCCCGTCTGTTGTGGACCCCCAGGGTCCGGACGTCCTTGGCGATGGCACGCCAAATGTCAATTTTCTGATGGGCGCTGACCTATGTGACATGTACAGGGGGAGAAAATAAAAAATCATCACCTTCTGCATGCTCGATGTGAGTGGCCCCCCATCCCCACCCTTGCCATGTGGCACATAATCTCTCATCTGTCGTTTGATGCATGCCTCATTCGCTCCCCTCCCCACCATCTTTCATTCACCCCACTCAACCCAGGCATTGGCCACAAAGCATGGTCCCAGTGTACTTACCTGTTGGTCTGGAGGACCGTAGAGTAGCGCATACTGGGGGAGGACCCCATCCACGAGTTTCTCCAATTCTTCAGAAGTGAAGGCAGGGGCCCTTTCCCCAGTCGCAGCAGCCATTGTCTCTTCCAGACCGAGGTCACAGTAGCACTTGCAGTATAGGTCCTCTCCTGTGGATGATCAGGTATCGAGAGATTAAGCAGATAGAAAATGGCGGTCAAGCCCGCGGCGGTGCGTACCGCAACCGCCGGCGCACATCGTCATTGGCTCCTGAAACCCATAGGGTTCAATGTTAACCAATGCAGCTTTGCGCCGCGGTCTTCGACCACCTAGCACCACGGTGTGCCACGCCAGCGCATTGACCTCACATCCCACTGTCGCACTTCACAAGTCAGGCAGCAGCCATTTCAAGGGCCCCCATATCTTAATTTCTACTGCGTCACACATACCTAGGCCTTGCATCAACACTCATACAAGCCATTCAAGGCATTGAGAATCGTGTACTGTGCAAGCTGTGGGAACGTACCTGTGGGTTGATTGACTCTGTGCTCCATGTTGTCCTTCCTAGGCACCGTCCGCTGGGGCTTGCGAGGAGATGGAGGAATCTTCCTGTGTACAGACCGCTGGTGGACCTGTCGACAATGGAAGAAAGACATGTCATACTGACATACAGGCTTGACAGAGCCACTATACAGGAACTGTGTGCCCAGCTGGAGACCGACCTGATGTCACCCATCCGCCAACCCACAGGGATCCCCCCTCTAGTGCAGGTTCTGTCAGTACTCCATTTTTTGGCAAGTGGGTCATTTCAAACAACAGTGGCCATTTCATCAGGGATGTCTCAGCCTATGTTTTCCAAAGTGTTGTCCAGAGTGTTGTCTGCCCTGCTGAAATACATGCGGAGCTACATTGTTTTCCCTGAGGTGGGCGATTTGGCTACAGTGAAGGGTGATTTCTATGCGCTTGGACATATTCCCAACATCATTGGTGCAATTGATGGGACACATGTTGCTTTGGTCCCCCCCAGCACGAGTGAACAGGTGTACAGGAACAGAAAAAGTTATCATTCCATAAATGTCCATGTGGTCTGTTTGGCTGACCAGTACATCTCCCATGTAAATGCCAAGTTCCCTGGGTCAGTGCATGACACGTACATCATGCGAAATAGCAGCATCCCTTACCTGATGGAACTACTTCAGAGACACCGTATGTGGCTAATTGGTGACTCTGGTTACCCCAACCTGTCATGGCTACTGACCCCAGTGAGGAATCCCAGGACAAGGGCAGAGGAACGGTACAATGAGGCCCATGGGCGTACTAGGAGGGTGATCGAGCGGACCTTCGGCCTCCTGAAGGCCAGGTTTAGGTGCCTCCATATGACAGGTGGATCCCTAATGTACTCACCAAAGAAGGTGTGCCATATCATCGTGGCCTGCTGTATGCTTCACAACCTGGCTTTGTGACACCAGGTGCCTTTCCTGCAGGAGGATGGTCCAGATGGTGGTGTTGTGGCAGCTGTGGAGCCTGTGGAGAGTGAAGAGGAGGAAGACGAAGAGGACGACACAGACAACAGGGACACAGTAAAACAGCAGTATTTTCAATGACATACAGGTAAGAATCAACACCGGCATTTTACATTTACTTAAAGTCTCCTTCCTCTCTACTGTCTGAGTTTCCCCCCAGTGTATGTTAACTGAGTTGTGAGTTTCCCTTCCAATTTCAGAGATGTGGGCCCCACTCCGTGACCTCTGCTTTGTTTCCCCATGGACTACAGCTGTGTGACAGTGGTATGTTGTCATCACAATGTAACTGGACATTTTGGCACGGTTCTGTGTAATACATTTGTTCAAAAATACAGGCAGACTCCAGATTATTTTTGTGCAATAAGTGTGTTTATTAAAGTGCTCAATTTTGGGTAATGGTTGCAATTCGGTGATGGGTGATGGTGGAGGAATGTCCATGGCAGAGTCCAGATTTTCAGTCTCACAGGTGCATTGTCCAATGCCTGTGGAAGGTGGAGCAGGGGCAGTTTAAGGTTGGACAGGGTGACAATGTGGGACAGTGGGATGACAATCAGGGGGTATCCTTTCCTGGCGGGGGTCTTGGCCTCTTACTCTGTCTTCTTCCTAGATCTCAGGCCCCGCTTGCGGGGTGGTTCTCCTTCTGCAGGGGGTGGCATTCTGGTGGCCTGTTGTTCTTGTGTCGGGGCCTCCTGTCCACTAGCGCCGGTGGAGGTGGTAGCCTGTTCTTGGTCCATGCTAGTGACAGGGGCCTTTTGTGGTGCCACATGGTCCCGCAATGTGCTGACAATCTGATTGCGAGCCACAACGATGGTGCCCATTGCGGAACTTATGTTTCTGAGTTCTTCTCTGAACCCCATAAACTGTTCCTCCTGCAGTACCTGGATCTCCTGGAACCTGGCCAGGACCGTCGCCATCGTCTCCTGGGAGTGGTGGTATGCTCCCATGATGGAGGATAGGGCCTCGTGGAGTGTGGGTTCCCTGGGCCTGTCCCCCCCCTGTCGCACAGTAGCCCTCCCAGTTCCCCTGTTTCCCTGGGCCTCTGTCCCCTGGACCGTGTGCCCACTACCACTGCCCCCAGGTCCCTGTTGTTGGGGTGGTGGGTTAACCTGGGTGCCCTCTAGTGGTGGACACACCGCTGATTGACGTGTCCTGGAGACAGAGGCATGGGCCCGCTGGGTGGGTGCTGTGCTGGTGTTCCCAGAGGGGGGTAGGTCTGCTGTGGCCTGTGGCTGTCTGAGGGGAACCGACTGTCCCGAGGTCCCCGATGGGCCGGGCTGGTCCTCTGGGTCCAGGGAGACAGAGCTGCTGTCATCACTGTGGGCCTCTTCTGGGGGTGGAATGGACATTTCTGGACCCTCCTGGGCGGTGTCGTGGCGTTCGGGTCCTGCAGGGGTATAAGAGTATGGTTATTGCTTCTGTGTGTGCCATAGCGTGCAATGGGTGGGTGCCCGTGTACCCCAGTGCTGGCATTCACTTGTGGGGGCTGTTGTGACGGTGGTTTGGGGGGGGATGGGTATGTGCAGTGGGCATGCTTAGGTGATGGGTGTCCATGGTTTGTGGTCGCATGCAGGGCTTGGTGTTGGGATGGGTGGGTTGTGATGGTGAGACATTAGCAACGAGGATGTGTGATGGGGGTGGGGGGAGGGTGGGGGTATGATTTGGCATGCCCATGGGTGGGGGGGATGAAGTAGTTGAGATTAGACTTACCAGAGTCCATTCCTCCGGCTACTCCTGCGAGGCCCTCAGGATGCAGGATCGCCAAGACCTGTTCCTCCCAGGTTGTAAATTCTGGGGGTTGAGGTGGGGGTCCGCCGCCAGTCTTCTGCACCGCGATGTTGTGTCTGGATACCATGGAACGCACCTTCCCCCGTAGGTCGTTCCACCGCTTCCTGATGTCATCCCGATTTCGTGGATGCTGTCCCACAGCGTTGACCCTGTCCACTATTCTTTGCCATAGCTCCATCTTCCTGGCAATGGTGGTGTTCTGCACCTGTGTCCTGAAGAGCTGGGGCTCTACCCGAACTATTTCCTCCACCATGACCCTGAGTTCAGCGTCTGAAAACCTGCGGTGTCTTTGGGGTGGTGTGGATGAGGTGTGGGGTGGTGTTTGTGGTGATGAGTGTGGTGAGTGTGGTGGTGTGTGGTGTTTTGTGCGTGGATGTTGTGTGAGTGATGGTGTTATGTGCCTGTGAATGCTCTGTACTAGCTGATGGTGTCTCTCTCTGGCCTTAGTCAATAAATGGTGGTCGTAGGGGTTTGTGGGTGATGTGGGTGTGTGTTTTATATTGTGTTGGGTGTGTGGGAGTGGTGTTTGTATGTGTATCAGGTGTGTGTATTTCAAAATGTCCAATGTGGCAGTGTTTTGTAAGTGTGTGTGTATTTTGAGCACGGTGGTGAGTACCGCCAATGGAATACCGTGGATTCGTGGGTCGGAATGGAATGGGCATATTTCTGTTGGCGTGACGGTGGAGGTTTGATCATCGCCAGTTTTTCGCTGGCCGTTGGTGTGGCGGACTTTTGTGGATGTCGGGATTTTGGCGGTTTGCCTGTTGTGGGTCAGAATGACCGTGGCGGTTAACCGCGACCGCGGCGGTGTTATGGCGGTCTTCTGACCGGCGGTAAGCACCTTTTACCGCCGAGGTCAGAATGACCCCCTGTATGTTTACATGGTTTCTTCCCCTTGGGCTCTTTTAGACACAGTATTTACAGAGGAACTAAAAACAGGAATTTCAAACTATTTTCTCACAAACAAGACTTCTGTGAAAGCATTAGGCACTCTGTGGGAATATTTTAAGGTGCACTGTGGGGAATCTGCATGGAGAAACAACATGACATTTGCAAGGTCTTGCTGGGTAGGTTAGATAGACTGGAACACGATTTCAAGGCCTTCCAACAGACAGACAGACACACACACACATACACTTACATGCTCTCTCTATATATCCCTCTCTCTCTCTCTCTCTCTCTCTCTCCTCTCCTCTCCAATGCTTCAATACTTGCTGGCATCAGAAACAAATAAATTGGATTTGTGGAAATTACAGATCAAGAAGTCAAACATTCATATAAGTATGCCAAGGCCAGATTACATGGGTAGACTGATAGAACAAGCAGGGTCCTTTTACTTATAACGCGCCCTCCCCACTCATCAGAGCCATTACACAGCTGGAGCGCGAAGATGGCACAATACTGTATGATGCCAATGATAAACTAGAGAAATTGGTTAATTAATGCTCCAGAACGTATACCTCCCATATTTCCAGGCCTTGAGTTGACTACAACACATGAGCACACTCCTCTTGCATAGATAGAGGGCTCCCATAAACAGCTCCTTAATACACCCCCTACACTGGAAAAGTTTACTGCAACAATTTACAGACCCCCCACATGCAGGCCCCCGGGTGGAGATGGGTTTCCTGCAGGATTTTACAAGGCATATACATCATTACTTGCTCATCAGCTACTGTATGTTTTCAATGAGGCTCTCTAGCAAGGTGCTCTGCCAGCCTCGCTCCAGGAAGCTATCATCATTACACTCCATAAGCCTGGTAAATCATCTTCTCATCCTGATTTCTACAAAGCGCTCTCTTTGATTAATATACGCACAAAGATTTATGCCAAGGCACTGGTGAACGGGCTACTGCCACGCCTCCCTGTACATGTGTTGCAAGACTTCATGCGTTTTATCTCCGGGATATCCACTGCACGTAATGTTAGAATGCTGTTCACTCACATACAAACTCAACCCAGATTGGGAGGTGGTGGCGGTGTCCTGGGATACTGCCAAGGCTTTTGATTTTCTGGAATGGCAATATCTCATGTAGTACTGATTCATGCGGGCATATCAGCAAACTTTGTAAATCTTGTGCATTTCCAATATATCAAACTGTCCTCTTGGATCCAGTTGAGCAGAATGCTCTCAGATCCTTTTCCAATTCTGTGAAGTACCCTCCAGGGGTGCCGACTATCTCCTAGACACTATAGCCTTGTAACAGAGCCACTAGCATGTGTGATATGACACTACACGGTCAGTAAGGTCTTGCATCACTCGAGAGTTGACGTTTTTAAAGCAATTGGAAAAAATGTAACCTCCATCAAATGTTTGGATGTCTGAATCAGACAAGATAGGGCGAGAGTGATCATGGGTAACTATGGGGCTGCTTTGAAATACATTGAAAAGCAAGTCTGCCGTTGGATGTAACACCCACTATCGTTTTTAGACAGAATCGTTGTTATGAAGATGGTCATCTTATCCAAACTACTTTACCTTTTTAACAGCATTCCTATACCACTGAATCAGCAGTTTTTCAAAACACTGAATTCACATATGATCATCCTGGCCTAGGTAGCCAAATAACCTAGATTTGGTGGGAGACACAGGCTTCACATTACAATCAGGTTGGACAGATGGTGCTGTACTTTGAGCATTATTACTATTGCACTCAAGCACACTTTGCATACTATGGCATCCTGCCACCCCACCTACATGGCACACCTAGTGATTGAACATTTCACAGTACACCCTATGCCAAAGGGGGCCTTGCTGGGACAGATTCTGCTCTACAGCCAGGTAGGGAGCAGTGCAGAGGCCCACCTGTGGCCCCCTGCACTGGCTTTCTGCTAGCCTTTCCATGGTGGGGTTCCCGCCATGGAAAGGCTGGCGGAAAGTGAGGCTGTAATCAGCCAGGCAGCGCTGAGTTCAGCGCCGCCCTGGCTACTTACAGCTCCAGCCACCGTTGACCTGTCAGGAACCATGTTCCCGGCGGAGACGGTGGTCCCCTGACAGGCCTGCCCACCAGGGTTGTAATGTGCCAGTCGGACCGCTACATGTGCGGTGGTCTGACCATCACTGCACGGCTGGCTGTCCTTGGACTGCCAGCCTTTTAATAAGGCCCTAAGTGATTTAGCCAGAATCACATGATTTTGAGCCCACCTCAAGACTTGAACTTGGTTCCCGAGTTCCAAAGGTAGAATGCCCTAGATGTAATGCCACATCCTAAGCAGAGAAAGAAAGGCTGAAGCCACATGATGGCTCAGTTCATTAGGGGCTCAAGGTTCCAACAGGACCTCAACCTGAGCCACCGCCAGGCTTTAGGAGCTTTGAGTGACCCACCCGCCTCTTGTTCTATGCCCCCCTGTACTGTACTGTAATCTACTTCCAGAAAATGTTCTGTTTTGTATTGAGTTGATATGACATTAAAGCTAATTTAAAAATAATAAACATTACAGAATTATTTTAATTTGACAAATCATGAAATGGATATAAATAGCACTGTTCTCGAAATGAATATGTGCATCACTGAAATCGTACATGAATCACATTGAAGCACATATAATACTAACTGAAATTGATAAGGGTATGAATGAAATGGAATTGGTGAATTGTGTGTATAACTCACACTGAAAAACACATGCCACTGACAGCCAATTGCAGTGGAGCTCAATGCACGTTGCAGAGTCCACTTTGGAAACTGAACAAGGGGGCTCAACAAGAGGAGAAGTTGTAAACAGATGCACATTAACAACACATGCAGGAACTGGCAGCACACAGTCCAGTTACACCCTTCTCTGCTGTGCTGTGTCGAATTTAGGCCTTCAATCTAGAAGTGCAGAAAAGTGCTATCAATTACATCCCTTTATATTAGTCTGCCCCTGCGTTCCCCTCCATATTAGTTGAAGACCTTCTCCTCTGTCCAACGTTGGTGGGGCACACTTGAACTTCTGGTGAAGCGACTCCTTCTGTGCGGCCTCCACCTCACTAACTGCCTCGCAGTGTTCAGCAGCCACTCTACTCGGCCCTGCAGTCATCACAGCAGACAAGCCCGACTCCTGGACCTCCCTCTGTACATATATTTGAGGTTGGTGAAGTGCTGCTACACAGGAATTGAGCAGTTGAAGGACCTGTCACACTCAGTTAGAATGCATAAAGTTCCAGATAATATTGTGTGAAGGAAGAGCTCGGATCATGTGCATCTAATGCTGCAAAAGGCACATTCTGAGCTTAAATATTCAAAGCAATTGCTATATGTTCTGGTGTGGGCATTAACACAGGAGCGCCTTCCAAAATGTGAGCTCAGAGTGTGGACTGTACAAAAATGAAGCCTTTTTTGTAGAGTATACATTTTGAGCTGGGTATTGTAAAGCTCACTCTGATGTGGTGGGTGTGGATTTGTATTGCAGATAAACTGCATTGCAGTTTTCTGGGCGCCTATATTTAAAGGCTCTCTCAAATATAATGACATAAAAAAGTCGTATGAAAATATAATATTTGCCTAGGATCACAATTTTGTTAAGGAGTTAGAAGTGCATCACAGCTGGTATGAGGGTGTCCAGCCCCCAAATGAGTGTGTGTGTGTGTGTGTAGGTCATTCACCCCTGTCAAGGGGTTCCCTCTATGCTGTCCAGGCGTCTGCTGGGCTTTATGATGTATCATAATTTTACCTTAAATATGCACTTTGCAGTCTGGCAGCGGAGAGCCAGAGTTGGTGGGTGGTGGTATTGTTAATGCAGGTAGGGGCCAGGGTAGTCTGCACTGGCCGGACTCAGTCTGAGTGACACTAGTGACTCACTCATGACATGATGATGTGCAAGGTGCTCCTATGTATTAATTGCATCATTAGCACATATGAGAGTACGTTGAAATATGCAAGTTTAGGGTGTGCGTTGTACAAAAAAAGATTAATTCTGTGTAACGTGCGAAGCGGACTCCTCGAATGGAACCCTTAGCAAGCAGACACACTCACTCGGAGGCTGGGTGCACTCTTAGCTGCTGTGACTGTTTCCTCTTATCGCCTTGACGAGATTCTGTGATCCTGTACAAACATTATGTTTCACGAAGATTCCTTGTACTTTATTATCACATTTGAGAGGGCATTGAAATATGGACATTCAATATATATGCCATCCAGTAACTTCTAGCTTTTTCTTTATTGGACTGCAATGTTGCTCCTTCTTCAATAAAAAAAGACACCACAAAAATATGGGTACACATAACAATCACGCCTTGCAACACGTGAGCTCATAATGTGCGCTGTGAAAAGGGATTATTTTTTGTCACGTCACGAGCTCACGTATTTTAAGGTTCTCTTATGTGTTTATGCCCTCACTGGTACCTATGAGAGTGCCTTTAAATCCATAAGCACAGAATGTGTTCTTTACAAAAAAAAATAACCCTTTTAATTTCGGCGCACGTGATCCGGTGCTCGACCTGCACTCACAATCAACTGGGTGCTCGAAGGACGCGTATGTTCTGTGACATTGTCCGACTAGCCCCGCTCCAACCTCTAAAGCGCATAAAAAAGGACCTCCCGAGTTGCTGGACTCAGGTGTTGGACAAGGGCGGGGCTCAGCTTCTGGGCTGGCTGACTGTGAGACCGACTGGAGTGGTTGCTGGGCACTGGCAGATGGGGCTGAAGTTAGCTGCCATGGACCGTTAGAGAGGAGGAGGCTGAATGGCGTGAGCCACTTTACCACAAGTAGGTGCTCCGCCGATGTCAGAGAGATTGGTGAGTAGGGGTACAGGGGCATGCCAATATACACGGCAATGACTGGTGGGGCTTTCACGCACTTCTAAATTGATGGCCCTATATCCCAACAAGCACAGCAGAGAAGGGTGCAGCTGGACTGTGTGTTGGCTGTTCCTGCATGTGTTGTCATCATGCTCTTGTCCACAACACTTCCTCTTGCTGAGGCCCCCCATTCACTTTAGAAAGTGGACTCTGCAACTTGAGCTTCACTGTGACTGGCTGTCACTCTCACATGCTTTTTAGTGCGTGTAATACATTCAATTCACCATATTAATTTCATTAATACCCGTATCCAGTTCAGCTAGTATTCTATGCACCTCAATGTAATTCATATATAATTCCAGTGATGCACTTATTCATTTCGAGAACAATGTTACTTACCTCACTATTACTTATATTCTTCACAAGATTTCACATATTTTAATCATCCTGTAATGTCAAAATTTAATTTGCTTTTATGTTAAATGGACACAATACAAAACAGTACATTTGCCAACAATAGGTTTCAGTACAGTACATGCATAACATATTGTATAATACATCAACAGTTCAGCAGTATTCCCCTTGTCCCAGATCATCCTTTCCACACATAAGGATACCACCTTGAAAGCACCGTAGCATTAATCAAAGCTACAATGTGACCAAGGCAATCAAGAATTATTAAATTTGCAATTCTTGTCCCAAGATCAGGCTGTATACACATTCACCTCATGCCCCATTCCTCCTCCATTCTGCATGCTTAGCCTAAGTTTTAACTGGTCTCAATGTCCTTCATATCAAGAGTTAACAAGTATGCTTGCAATGGGCCCCAGATGATCCTGAGCTGAAGACCCTGGGGAATAGTGGAATAGTAGAGTTCCAGTTGGATGTTGCATATATCATATCAAGTAACCACATCCTCACTGTAGGTATTGCGATCCCCCCTCCACACACATGCCTCATGCCTCGTTGGCAACAGTAGTTCCATCAATGTGAACCATCTCACGATGATGGCATGCACTTATGTTGACCAGTAAAGCCAACTTCTGGGACGATTCCATGTCAATGCAAATAATTTTCACTAGAACACAAAATACTTTGCCCCAATACCTAGCAACCTGTGGACCGACCCGGAAAAGGTGGAGGAAGTCCATCTCTGGCACGTTACACAGCAGGAGAGGGCTCCTAATTTGTGTGCAACCATTTTGAGAGTAGTATGGTATGTCCAGTGTAATTATTTAAAGTGAACAAGACTCAGCCTACCATTAGAGACAGTTTCCTAATTTGGCTACAACAGGAGGGTCACTTTGTATCCAAAATTATATCTCCGAGGTCTGCCGACCACTGCACCTTTGAACTAGGCTTTAGTGGTGAGGCCTTGGCCTATGTGGAGAGTGGAGATTGGTTATCAGTTGTTTATCTGAATGTTCATTTAATAACATGGTTAATGTCTTGTATTCCGGTGCCTCCTGTGGAATCATAGACTAGTGCTCCCTGCACAATGCCCAAAGGCGGAAGTAGGTGAATGTGCCCCAAATCAGCTTTGCTTGTGAGTGTTGAGCAATGAAAAATAAGCCTATGGAGAATAGCTCAATGTGCACTCCACTGAGTCTATTTCTATGCACCTGAGGTGTGGGACCTGCCCCAGCAGGGGCCTCCAGTGGAGTAGGTTGTGCTGTGTTGTGTTTGAACACTGGGTGCACCAAGTAGGGAGGCAGTCAGATGCTGTAGTGTGAAAAGTGTGCTTGAGTGCAATGGTAATAGACCTCAAAGTCCGGTGCAGCCAGTCCAACCTGTTTGTAATATAAAGTCAGTGTCACTGACTGAACCACATTTTGTTTGCCTATGTAGGCCAGGGTGATCATATGTGATTTCAATGATTCGGAGATATAAGGACATTGCTAAAAAAGTAAAGTAGTTTGGCTAAGATGACCATCTCCATAATTGTGATTCTGCCTAACAACAATGGCAGGAGTTGCATCCAACGGTGGACCTGCTCTTTGATGTGTTGTGGTTCTAAAAATTCTGGACCCATGTAATTTACTTTGCCACAGCAGTACGATTTTAGTATCAAAAGACCGATAATGACTAGTACACTAAGCATGAGCATTTTCGCTCAATTCCAGCAGCGTTTTCACCTCGAAATCGCCATTTTCGTCCTGCACTCGTGGCTCCCATTTTATACACGGCAGCCATTTTAAAAGTTGCCCTCACATAGGCTTATAATACAGTCAGATTTGATTCCAAGGACACGTACACCTTGATTGACTTTTCTCTGACCTGGGCAAGCTGGAACCATTGCCTCAGGCCAAACCTGTTTGGTCAGTCCCTCTCCCAGTGGCCGAATCAGATAGCATCAAGGCACACCATGCCATAAAACCCTTATTATCGCTCACACACCCTGCCTAATCTTGCTCACACCTGCACCTGCTCTTTTCTTCTTCTTACTTTACGAGGGGGAGGTGCCCGTTTTTATTGGGGGTCCACACTTATCTGATGTAAAATACTAGGCCTTGCCGGGTAATTTATTATGGGTTGGATGACATGAAATATGAGGTTTCATCATGACACTGTTTTTTCCTTTGTAGTGAAAACATGTGAATGACCAACCAAAATGTCAAGAATGTTTGCCTGAAGCTTAAAAAACTGTATATAAGGAAACCTGACTTTGCATTGAAACACAGTCTCCTGAGAACATACAAATCGTGCTGTTGTACTTCTAGGACACTTGTCAATTGGTTGCAGCCAATAAATTCGATCTTTGACTTCACCTAGAAGACTCTGAGTTTGTGTAGTCTGAATCAGGAAAGTACCCGAGGTCTTTGGGTGTACCCTGGCACCGCTGGGTTACCGGATCAGTACCGGTTCTGAAAAACCCAGTACCTCAGTTGGCGCCCAACGTGGGGCGATACCAGCAGTACCGGTCCAAGCCTGAGGTCCGTGGGGAGCTTCGTGTGAAAATTCTGGAGGAAGGCCGCCACTTCATCGACCCCTGCATGTCGACGTGGTCCGAAAGTCTTTGTTGCGAGGTTCCCCGCTTCCCGACGGCTATGAAGGACTGCTGCCCTGGCTATCACCCTGATTTGGACCCTTGATTTTTGGTAGAGCGAAACGATAAGACGAGTCTTCTGGTGACGTCATTGATATTTTCAGTTAAGTATAAGTGGAGCGTCTCCCAGTCCTTAGTTGGACACTTGGTTTGGTCCTTAGTTGGACACTTGGTTTGGTCCTTAATTGGACATTTGGTTTGGTATCCCTTTGGGATCACTTTGATTTGGAACTTGCAAGTACCAAAGCCGAAGGACTCGTGTATTCACGAGACTATCGTAAACGATAATCCTTTGAAGTTTGAAGCTAGACTAGTGAGCGAAGATGCCTGGTCTTAGCAGACTTGGAAATTTGTTTTGTCTTGGTTGTAAAAGGGACTCCCGGTTGGAGGACTCATGTCCAGTTCCTCCGATTGGAACTCCAACCTATGAACTATATGTGAAGCACGGAGTGGGCCCCATCACGTTTAATAAAGTATGGGTCCGCTATTCTTGGAAATAATTGAGAAAAGTTTTTTTTTTTTTTCTTGTAAATATGACTTACAACTAGGATCTGCAAACGGTTCTGTAAGTAAATTGCGACGGCGCTATTTATGAAAAATGGCTAAAGCGCGCTGTATTGTGTGTACTGAGTGTTTTCTGTTTATATCTGAAATGAGCTCAATGTGTGTTTGTGGGTCTTCTTGATGTTTACAGTTTGTTAAGTAAAATGTTGGTTAATTAATATTAAGTAGAAACTTAGAAAAAATCCAGAAATGAACCATGTGATGTGCTAACATAGCTATATGTTGCTCTTTAATTTATAGAATGAGCAATTGTGCACATATACAAAACTGCCGTTAAATGCTTAATAAATTAGAAAACACATTCAATAGATATAAATAGGGCCCCCCAAAAAAAAAACGAAATTATCTATTTTCAATTCAGCCAGCACTTTCCCAGTTAAACATGGGTGGAATTTTGCATAACCTTCCTTTTAAATGAAAGTGGTGCAAAAATGTGACGCATTTCAAGTTAGGCTTATGCGCTTAGGCTTGTGAGTTAATGTATCCCAAATAATAGGCAAGGGATGCAGCTTGCTTTTATATGTGGAATTATCACAAAAAAAGAATAATTGGGATTTTAAAAAAAAAGATTTTTTTTTTTTATTTATTAATTATGGAAAAATTATTTAAAAAATAAGTGCCTTTCAAAATCTTTTTTTAATATTTATAAAGCTTAATACCTATACTATGACCTCCTAACATTAAAATTTAATTTAAGTTATGTTGCACCGCTAAAATGACATTTGTATGTGCAATTTTCCCTTGGCGCAGGAGCAAACAAGCTCATTTCTATAAAGTATAAGTTAATATTTTCAATGGCTGACTCATGGATTGTGTAATAGACATTCTGGTAATGCATATTATGCAAGAAAATTGTAGGATATTGATTTTTTAATGCCTAACATATCAAAGTCGATTTTGGGCAAAAGCATTGTTTAAACTGCATTTTCTTTCATTCAGAGTACTTTTTAAAGTGTCTCAGGCTTCAGTAAATGCAGACATTTAGGTTTGATATATATTTGCAGGTTGTGCCTTCTTATGATTCAATGAGTCAATGTGCCAGTACAAAGGCTTGTTTTAATATCAAGGTTGAAGGTTCTAACTTCAGATGGGCCTACTGAGACGTTCATTCATTCGAGGTTGATGAAATATGTACCATTGCATGGGATTGCAACAAGCATTTATTCTAACAACTGGTATGTGTGTTATTAAGGTTTGTGAATTATTCACAGTAAATGTAGTTTAATAATCTGGAAATAGAGATACATTTTTTTAGCGCCTAAAAAGGAAAAATTATTTTTTTTAAATAGAGTGAATTATTGCAGGTTAGAAGGAAAATAGAAAGGCCTACTGTCTTTGACAGATTCAGAGTGGCAGAAGCTAGGAGAGCTACAGATGCTGGCTCAAGTCATGCTGCTGAGATGCTATCTTTAGTTTTCCCATAAACAATGGAGGAGGCTGTCATGTTGACACTTGTGACCTTTTAAATTAGGGCCTTGTCTCTGTGAAATGCAGAATGACCCTACCGGGCCTCTAAAAGTGGGATTTCTGGTTTCTCCAGAAGAACATCAATACAATTAAAGAACTTAATTCCAAAGGGAAAATATAAAAAAAGGGGTTTCTTCGAAAGTCCCAACATCATGTTAAATGCTCTGCAGAACTGATACATTTGTGTCTCCGCTCTAAAAAAATAAAATTATGCCTGCTAGTTGCTTTTATTTGACAGAAAACGAAGTGTTGCATTAAGTCTTAGACAGAAAATAAGATGCAGCCCTTTTCTAAAATTTTGGAGGCTACATGCCTTAATGAGAACGATTTGCCAATTAAGACTTATTTTTCACAGTGGAAATTGTAGGTGCCAAATTAATATGGAATGTCAGTGTAACAATTTTTACTTTTAGAAAGGTAAAACTAAGGTGGCTTGATGTTGCGAAGTAACTGACAAGAGGGTAACAGTTAAGTAATGGAAATTTATTTTCATGTATTTGGTCCTATCATGAATTGTTCTTGCTGGTCCTGTATGTTAGAAGAGAAACAGTAAAGTTATATTTGACAGCAGATTTCCATTGCCTGGTGATCTACTGTCAAAAGGAGGGTAAGGATTTTAAACCTGACAAATTAAACAGGCCCAAATATTGGGTTTTGGGCTGCAGGTTTACAGTGCATAAAGTACATGACATGGTGTTGTGTGTCACCGCTTATTCACACATGCTATTGTTTTGTCTATGCTTTTTGTGCTTGATACACAGCAAGTATATCTGTTGGCTTGACGTTTTGTGCGTTTTTATTATTTTTTTTATTTGTTTTTTGCATGTTTGTTGCTGCTTTTGATACTATTACAAGCTCCCCTGTGTTGTGAGGGGATGGTCATGACGATGCCCATCGCTACGCAACAGTTGGTTGAACTTGTTCTGGTTACTAAATTCCACAGATAATGATATTTCATGCTGTGAACATAAAAGACAACACTTCACCAGTGAATGTCTATTTGGCTATAATGGTATTGAAGGAAAATAAAAAGAGATATACAGGATCAAAGTGTGTCACCTGCAGTTAGTCACGTTACTGCCCCCTCCCTTAAAGGAACAGGCAGCCCTACATTTATGTATCCTTGATTGGACCTAAGGATGAAATTATAGATCTGTGACTCAAGGTGGCCTAATTTCTATATTACATTAGTTAATGATGTTCTGTTTCCTAAGTAGCATATGGCTTTCGTTCCTTAAAAGAAAACCAGGTTTTCATTTTTTCCTGAAGAAGGAACTGAAACATTAGCTAGGAGTACCGTATATGGTGTAGTCGCCAACGGTAGAGTTAAAATTTGTGTAACTTTGGCCTTTGTGTATCACCCGTACTCTTGGTGTTGTGTCACATGCCTGACTATCACCCACATAATTTTTTTTGTTCTTTCTATAGATTTTTTCTTTGGTTACTTCCCCTGACCAATGTCGCACCATGCTTAGTTATTGAGATTTTAGCTATGTCCTAGTCCCATTTCTCTTTTTCGAATTCCTTTCACCAGTCAGCCCTTTTATTATTATTGATGTATTGTTCAGGTTCACATTTCCAGACTGCAGTGATGTACCAGGGACCCCCATGTTATGTATAATTCCCTTTGGTATGACCAGACTGGTTTTCAAGAATTTGCCTGCTTCAATGTTTTCCAGCCTGACTGTCAGGGTAGCGATAGACTGGTTAACTGACTCAATATTATAGTAAGACAAGTTTTCCATCTCAATAGGAGATATCTTATGTTTACCTTTTTGAACATGACGAATTTTCAATGTCTATTTTAATTTGGTTTTCGGTTTCCTTCTGTTCCTGCTACTTAAAATTTTTTGTGGGATCAGATGTGTCCTAATCATGCAAATATCAGGACCCTCTAGTTCTTGTCTTTTTGTTTGCACATTTGACTATTAGTCTGTGTATTGCATAGTGCACCTGATGCACAGTTTTTAAAGGAAGGTTTCTACATGTCCCTGATAATCGGTATCATGTGATTTCTCTATTGAGATGTTCTAAGGTAAGGAGGAACACCTAGACTTAATCATTGAGGCAAATATGTGTTTATCCCATTAGACAATGCCACTGTGTGAGGAAATCCATTCAGATAGAATTCTCATGTAGCTACAGATGGCAGAGAATAATGGAGAGAACTGAATTAAAGATGCTACAGACCCTGTTTTGCCCTTCTGCCTTTGTCTTTGTATTTTATGCCCATGGTGTATGGCTACTCCTTTGAAGATTGCAGACCACCTGCTTGCAGTCCCCTTGTTAAAAACCATGAACTGTTTTTGTACTAAATTGAAGGAAACTAACAGCTGTGGCACACTTCCTACGTCACTAGATTCTGCGGGTATCAAGTCATAATAACCTGCAGGACATTGATTTAAGCCTAATTCCCATCAGTGACAGCTACAGATGAAAGACGGACGTCTTGGCCCTACAGTCTCAGCACCCAGGAAGTAGCAAAGCTGGACAGCGATCGCCAGCGCATGGTATCGTACTTGCTCCATCAGACGGCGTTGGACATCACAAAACCAAAGTTTCAGTGTAAAAGAGCTAAAGAGAAGGATTCCTGTTGTTGATGGCAGAGCTGTTTTGAGGTTTCATTTCTCTACCTGTCATGTGCTGGTAACCTCTGACAGTGTGCAATCCCTTGAGCCCCTTGGCCTGAGTTTTGGCCACACCCCCCCTTTTCTTTGCTCCAACGGAAGAAGGGCAGTGCACCGGAGATTTCAAGTTTGGAAAAAGGCACTATATTTTGGTGCCCATGAAATAGCAGCTTGAGCGTCCTCTGACACTAAATAATGAGTGTTGGAGTCTGAAAGTGCTGCTGAGCTTGAGCTATTTCCCAATTAATGGTGCTTGGGTCTGCACGAGATGATTTGTGCCCTTGATCAATGAAGAGCACATTGTTTGTAGTATCTGCCACAGAGGAGAGACACTGGTGCATTGCTTTAAGACATTGAGACTTTCGAGTGAGCTGTGGGTGTTTGCCAGGAGGGCACTCCAACTAAGCAGTACTTTTCTCACGAAGAGGCCTGAATTGAGAGGCCCATGCGAAAGAAAACAACAAAAGAAAATTTGATGGACAATAGAAGCCTGCCAGAGAGGCTTTTTGAACGGACTCTGGGCATAGTTGGTTTCACAAGAGGTTTCCGTGTGATTGTATAGACTAGGTGTTAGGAGACTGATTGTTTTGCTGGCATTGTTTTAAAGTACTATTCTGTTTAGTAAAAGCAGAATAAAGTCCATTTTCTGTGGAAAGAGTACCCCCTTTTCACCTTAGAGCATTGATGAGAGTCACCACTGTTCCACCTGAACATACAAAAATTACTGAAATGCAGAGGAGCCCTAAAAATGTTACTAGATAATTTTAGGATTTGCTTTTTGGTTAGGGTTGTGAACAATTATTATTTCATTTGTAAATAGTGGTCACTACTTTCTCCCGTTGTCTATATGTTCTTAATAACGTGTTTTCTAGTGTCTTTTAAACATGACGTTGTCATTTATGGGTGGGATTGTTTTTCTCTACTCAATTGACTTCTGCACCCACTTCCCAACCTATGTCTTTTCCTACTATTGTTTCTTTGCACTCTTTTCACCCTTTTCCTGAACATGAGCAGGTTAGAAGATCAGAATTTGTAAGCAATTCTTTTGTACAGCTTCTGCATCAACACTAGTTAGTAGTGAACATCACTAATTGTTGGGTGTGTGATCTTATGCCACCTACTGCAGATAGAGGTATTCCTTATTTTGGTGTCTAAAAGAGGCACCACAGGAATATATGATGTTTGAAAGTGGGAGTTTCTATCACAATTTTGATGGAGAATGGTCTAAAAGTCTACGCAGATGTGTTCAATACACCTAGTCCACTCACATATATCAGGTGTGACTAGCAAATATTCCTGCTTCACCCAAGAACCATGAATGAAATATGTGTACTCTACATCTTGGTAGGAAACCTTCATCTTCATATGTCTACTAACCCATTGGTTGCCATACTTTACAAGAGAGCTGAAGCAGCCTAGTGATGGGAGTGTGTTATTGCATTACGGAGATGTAGATATATATTCAGGATGAGGCTGAAGACCCCATCCCAATAATAATACTCTTTGTGATGATAGTGTAAAGCATTTGCTTCATATCTGCCAGAGGAAGTTGGGGTCATTAGTGTAGGGAATACAGGAATTAAGGAGAGTGATGTGTTTTCAACATTTAGGCCTGAATTATATTGTATCTACCAAATGTTTCATTTTCTTCATAATGAAATTAAAACAGAAGTCCGAACTTGATTAACAGGCCTGTTCCCTAGACATACTAGGACTAGTTAAATAGTCACCTTTGGCTGCTTCACTTTAATGCATGGGGATACTTCGATTGTATACCAATATGGGTTGCCTATATCTATTTTTTGATGATTGAGATATGCCAGAACCTGTCTTATTTTGCAGGGATTATTTAGGCCGTTCACATTCCATGTTAAGTCATTGGTAGGGGCAAAGTCACTCTGGAAAGGAGTCATGGAGGATCCCCTGAGTGGTATGATTGGTCAGGCACATTGCACTATGGTTTACCATCCGGAGCACAGTTATCTCAAATAGCTACACTTCACCAGGTGCATGTAACTGTAGTTACAAGCATTGCACCAATTAACATTCTGGCACTGCTAAACACCCCATTCACCACACACACTAGACTACCCAACTTGCCAGTAGATCGTTCCCATCTAACATAGACAAACAACTTCAGCCAAACATAACAGTAACTACAGGCAGATCTACACCTCCTCTTTCAATACGGGCTTATCACTTGGGTGAGTCCAAAGAGCTGGCCTATGAACACCACCAAAAACGTGGGTGTCTGCCAGGACTATCATGACTTAGAGCGGCAGTGGGTGAATTATTTAGTTAGGGCTAAGTCACAAGGTGCTGTAGTCTCTGAAATTCCTAGGAGCAAGGAGTTGTGACAAGCTTGCTGCATGGCCTAGCGCGGCACTGCCCCATCTCTCAAGCCCTAGATCTAGTTTGGGAGCTAACCATTTCAATATCAGTGGTCCTGAGGCCAACAAGGCCATAGGCCATCAGGTGCGATAGTCAGGTGGCTGCCTCAATCTAAGGTTGACCGGGTTACATGTCTAAAAAATATTTTAGATTTGTAAACTATTCATAGGGCAAATATTGGTTAGCTCAGTGGGCATCACTCAAGTCCTCCTCAGAGACAGGAGACTAATGTGACAACGCCACTCCAAGTTTTTAATGAGTTTCTTCACAAAAGACAAGGTGCTCGGAGGTGTTAGGAAAATATAGGGCCGGTTGTGAGGTATGATCTTGTGGAGCGTCGGCTGCAACTAACATATTGTATTTCAGCTTCATGCAGTTTTCGCTTTATGGGCAAATACCCACTCTGGTCCTCTTAGAATGTAAAATCTGGCAAGATGGAGCTCTCCTGCATCAGTGTTTTCTTTTTTTGAGCCAGACGCAGGGCAGCATTCTAATCCCAAAAGTTGATCAGTCTACTGATAATCGAACTCCAGGTGAGGGTCTAAGACCCAGGGATCTGTGGGCACTTTCCATAGCAAACGGTGGCGAAAAGCTGTCACCTCCAAAGAGGGATTTGAGAAGCCATATTGCCTGTGCTTGCTGTCTCAGGGATGCTTATGCATTGGAGGTTGTTGCATCATGATCTAGCCTTCAAGTACTCGTTATTCACTTTTTTGACATTAAGCACTTTGCTGATGTATAATATTTTTAGTTACAGCCAGCTGTGTCATCCTCAAGAGTGGAAATTCTACTTTAAACTGTGCTAATCTGTTATTCTTGACTGCAGAGAGTAGTGATTAGCTTGTCCACTCTGGAGGAAATCATGTCAGTCTTCTTTCTATTGAGGTCAGACTTTGTTGGAAATGCATTAGGTGTGGTTTCATGTCAACATAATCCATTTCAGCAATGCCCCTCTGCTTATTTCGATGAGTGAACTCTGTCTGTCTTGATTACTTCGAAGTGCAATTTAGCTTGCATGATCTCACCCTTCCTCATCATGTATCAAAGGATGTAGATGGTTAGGCTTGGTCTGGGGTCCTCTGTTTCATTAGAGTGAAGATGTATGATCGTTGGGTGATGCTGGGGGAATATATCTATGAGTAGCTGTCGTGCAGTATATGTGCTGCAGATTTTACCATTCTCATCATTGTCCACCCCTCCTCAGCTACTATTGTCTGCTGTCCCATGAGGAGAGGTATGACTAGATGTGGTTTCTTGTTTCCATTTTCAGTTAGGTATTTATGCCAGCGTATTTTTATAGTGAGTTGTCTTAGTTAGATGTTTTTCCAAATTATTTTTCTTTCTTTGATTTTTGCTTTTGCCTGCATGTGTTAGTCCATTGCCACACATCAAAGTCCAAATTCGTGTTAATGTAAGGAAAGCGCCCGCTCTGAAACCTGAAATTTGAAATGTATTTTGATGATTTACTGATGTCACCATCATCTGCGATGAATTCTAACAATAATGTTCATATTGTATTGTTGATAATATACATTATTCTTTTGAAGTGTCTAACAGTATTTAGTAGGTAGGCTAAATTCTTTTAGATGTTTTGGTCAGCCTATAGTTCTCATGTATGTTTATAACGTAGGCGGTCATTACAACATTGGCGGTAAAAGCCGCTTACCACCGTGCAGAAGACAGCCAACACACCGCCAAGGCCGCGGAATTCCACCACAGCTATTATGACCCACATTTCGGAATCCACCAAAATTCAGACACCCACACAAGTCCGCCACACCAAAGGTCAGTGATAAACTGGCGAAAACAAAACCGACACTGTCACGCCAACAGAAGTACGTCCACACTATCATGACACACGAATCCACGCGGCTGTCTTTCAACCGCAGTATTCCATTGGCTGTACACACTGCCGCGCTCAAAATGCACACACTCTTACAAAACACTACCACATTGGACAATTCGAAATACACACACCTGATACACATTCACACACCACTCCCACATACCCATTACAATATAAAACACACACCCACATCACCCACAAACCCCCAAGAACACAAATTCCGAAAAAAGGCCAGAGAGAGACACCACCAGCAAGAACAACAGCATCCACAGGCACACAACACCATCACCTACAGAACTTCTACACACCTCACACAACACCCCACTACATATCAGCACACTTATCACCCCACACGTCACCTACACCACCCCATGGCACGGCAAAGACACCCCAGGTTCTCGGAGGAGGAGCTTAGGGTCATGGTGGAGGAAATCATCCGGGCAGAGTCACAACTATTCGGAGCACAGGTGCAGCACACCTCAATTGCAAGGAAGATGGAGCTATGGCGAAGAATAGTGGACAGGGTCAACGCAGTGGGATAGCACCCAAGAAATTGTGAGGACATCAGGAAGAGGTGGAACGACCTACGGGGAAGGTGCGTTCCGTGGTCTCAAGACACCACCAGGCGGGTTCAGCGGACTGGCAGCGGACCCCCACCTCCTCCCCCACAGCTAACAACATGGGAGCAGCAGCTCTTGTCGATTCTGCATCCTGAGGGCCTCCCAGGAGTAGCTGGAGGAATGGACTCTGGTAAGACAAATCTTAATTATAACATCACCCACCCTACCTGCATGCTATCACATACCCCCACCCTCACCCTCACCCCCAGCACCCCAACTCCTCACATATGTCCCAACATCACAAACCACCCATCCCAACACCAAGCCCTGCATGCAACAACAAAGCATAGACACCCATCACTAAAGCATGCCCACTGCACATTCCCATACAACCCCCTAAACCATCGTCACACAAGGTCCCACACAGGAATGCAAGCACTGGGGTACACGGTCACCCACCCATTGCACACCATGACACACACAGATATAATAACCATACTTTTATACCTCTGCAGGACCCCTACCCAACGTCACTGGACAGGAGGGTCCACACATGTCCACACCACCAACAGAAGAGGCCCACAGTGATGACAGCACCTCTGTCCAACTCGATCTAGATGACCAGCCCGGCCCATCGGGGACCTCGGGACAGTCGGTTCCCCTCACACTGGCACAGGCCACCACAGACCTTCCCCCCTCTGGAAACACTAGCACAGCACCCACCCAGCGGGCCCATACCTCAGTCCCCAGGACACGTCAATCGGCTGTGTGTCCACCACTACAGGGAACCCAGGATAACCCACCACCCCAATAACAACAGGGACCTGGGGGCAGTGGTAGTGGGCACACGGTCCAGGGGACGGAGGCCCAGGAGCACAGGGGAACTGGGAGGGCTGCTGCGCGACAGGGGGCGGACAGGCCTAGGGAACCCACTCTTCACGGGGCCCTCTCCTCCATCATGGGAGCCTACCACCACTCCCAGGAGATGATGGCAACTGTACTGGCCAAGTTTCAGGAGACCCAGCGTCTGCAGGAGGAACAGTATTTGGGCTTCAGGGAGGAACTCAGAACCATCAGCTCCACCCTGGGCACCATCGTAGGAGTGCTGAAGGAAGTACTCAACACCAGGAGGGACACTGTGGCACTACAAGGGGCCCCTGACACTAGCATGGACGATGAACTGCCCACCACCTCCGCCGTCGCTAGTGGACAGGACGCCCCACCACAGGACCACCACACCAGCACCCCATCCCCTGCAGAGGGAGAACCACCCCGCAAACGGTCCCTGAAATCCAGGATAAAGACAGAGCACGATGCCAAGACCGCCGCCAAGAAATGAGACCACCCTGATTGTTATCCTACTGTCCCACTTTGTCACCCTGTCCATCCTTAAACTGCCCCAGCTCCACTTCCTATGCCCATTTGGGCAATGCACCTGTGAGACTAATAGACTGGACTCTGCCATGGACATTCCTCCGCCATCACCCCTCACCATTTCACTACCCCCTCCAATATTGAGCACTAAAATAAACACACTTAAAGCACAAAACTATCTGGAGTCTGTCTGTGATTTCGAAATAGTGTATTATCAATTGCAGTGACAAAATGCTCTTTCAATTATAATGTCAACATACCTATGTCACACAGCTCTAGTCCATGAGGAATCTAAGCAGATGTCACACAGTGGGACCCACATCTGTGAAATAGTAAGGGAAAGTGACAACTCAGTGACCATACGCTAGGTGAAAACAACAGACAGTAGAGAGGTAGTAGTGTTAAAGTACATGTAGTAGGCAGGTCTGTACTCTTACCTGTGTCTCACTGGAAATATTGCTGGATCACTGACTCCCTGTTGTTCATGTCTTCTTCCTCTGATTCCTCGTCTTCACTGTCCACAAGCTCCACAGCTGCAACAACACCGCCATCTGGATCATCCTCCTGCAGAAAAGGCACCTGTCGTCACAAAGCCAAGTTGTGAAGCATACAGCAGGCCACGATGATCTGGCACACCTTCTTTGGTGAGTAGAATAGGGATTCACCTGTCATATGGAGGCACCTGAACCTGCCCTTCAGGAGGCCGAAGGTCCGGTCAATCACCCTCCTAGTTCGACCATGGGCCTCATTGTAGCGTTCCTCTGCCCTTGTCCTGGGATTCCTCACTGGGGTCAGTAGCCATGACAGGTTGGGGAAACCAGAGTCACCTGCAAATGGTGAGGGACAACTGTTAGACACGCACTAACCTGGAGGGATATCCCCAGACCCAGACAACCATTCCCACTGACTTGCCTCCAGGTGCTCACCTAATAGCCACACACGGTGCCTCTGGAGTTGACCCATCACTTAAGGGATGCTGCTATTCCGCAGGATGTAGGCATCATGCACTGAGCCAGGGAACTTGGCATTCACATGGGAGATGTACTGGTCTGCCAAACATACCATCTGTACATTCATAGAATGATAACTCTTCCGGTTTCTGTACACCAGTTCACTCCTGTGGGGGGGGACCAAAGCCACATGAGTACCATCAATGGCACCTATGATGTTGGGGATGTGTCCCAGGGCATAGAAATCACCTTTCACTGTAGGAAAATCCTCCACCTGAGGGAAAACTATGTAGCTCTGCATGTGTTTCAGAAGGGCAGAAAACCTTCTGGACAATATGTTGGAAAACATAGGCTGGGACATCCCTGATGCTATGGCCACTGTTGTTTGAAATGACCCACTTGCAAGGAAATGGAGCACTGACAGCACCTGCACTTGAGGGGGGATTCCTGTGGGATGGCAGATTGCTAACAACAGGTCTGGTTCCAACTGGGTACACAGTTCCTGGATTGTGGCACGGTCAAGCCTGTATGTGATAATCACATGTCGCTCCTCCATTGTCGACAGGTCCACCAACGGTCGGTACACCGGAGGATGCCGCCATCTCCTCACATGTCCCAGCGGACGGTGCCTATGAAGGACAACAGCAAGCACAGAGTCAAACAACTCAGAAGTACGTACCCACAGTTTACCCAGAACACCAATCATACACAAAAGGTGGCCTGTATGTGTGTTGAGTCTAGGCCTAGGTATGTGTGACGCAGTTGGAAATGAAGCCATGTGGGCCCCTGAAATGGCGGCTGCCTGACCTGTAAAGTGGGACAATGGGATGTGAGGTAACTGCGCTGGTGTTCTACACCATTGCGGTAGGCGGTCAAAGACCGCGGCGCAATGCTGCATTGGTTAAAATTGTACCCTATGGGTCCCAGGAGCCAATGATGATGTACGCTGGCGGTGACGGTACGCACCACCGAGGACGTGACCGCCATTTTCTATCTGTTCAATAACTCGATACCTGATCTTCGACAGGAGAGGACCTACACTGCAAGTGCTGCTGTGACCTCGGTCTGGAAGAGACAACGGCTCGAGTGTCTGGGGAAAGGGCCCCTGCCTTCACATCGGAGGAGTTGGAGAAGCTCGTGGATGGGGTCCTCCCCCAGTACACGCTACTCTACGTCCTCCAGACAAACCGCACAGGGAGCATGTTGTATGGGCTATGCCTGTGTGTGAGAGGGCTGGATGTAAGAAGGAAGGGGGGAGAGTGCTGCGTGCATGAAAGACGGTGAATGCGTGTGCCACATGGCAAGGGTAGGGATGGGGGCCAATCACTTTGAGGGTGCAGCTGGTAATAACTTCTCTTTTTCCCCTGTACATTTCATGTAGGTCAGTGCCCACCAGAGAAAAGATATTTGGTGTGTCATTGCCAAGGACGTCCGGACCCTGAGGGGTCTACCACAGACGGAGCACCCACTGCCGGAAAAGATGGGAGGACATTCGCCGCTGGAGCAAGAAGACGGTGGAGGCTCAGCTGGGGATGGCCTCACAACGTGGGAGAGGTGCCCGTCGCACCATGACCCCCCTGATGTTCCGGATTCTGGCGGTGGCCTACCCGGAGTTGGATGGGCACTTGAGGGCATCACAGCAGCCACAAGGGGGTGAGTTTTCTCTCATTCTGGTGACTTTGCGTGCAGTGGAGGTGTCTGGGTGGGGGAGGTGGGCTGTGTGTTTCCCTAGCCCAGGGTGAGTTCCGTAGGCAAGGCACCTCCGTAAGGCAAGCCATGTGGCACCCCACCCCACCTCTGTAGAGTGCCAAGTACACCTAGTCATGCCCCTGTGTCATCTATGTGTGCAGATGTCGTCCATAGCCTTGTAGCTATTTCCCAGGTATTGAACAGTGGAGCCCAAGAGTGCGGCGTAGTGCAGGGGGCTTCTGTGTCTGTCGTGTCCGCCAACGGTAGCGGTAATGCACTCAACATGTCTTTCTTCTGTCCCCCCCCCCCCTTTTTGTGGTCTCCCTGTTCTTGTGTGCATTAGCATCATCAAGCGGAGGAGCAGTGGCACCGGAGCACGAGGAAGCTGCATCCCACATGGCCCTGGAGGGCGAGACTACGGACTCAGAGTTCACCAGTGGGACGGAGGGCGAGGGGAGCTCAAGGGTGGGGACAGGAGCTGACACCAGCGGTACGGACTCGTCCTCTGATGGGAGTTCCCTTGTGGTGGCGGCAACATCTGTGCCCCCCACATCTACAGGTACATCCGCCACCCCCCCACCAGCACCGGCCTCACAGCAGCCCCTCAGCCTTTGCCCCGTGCCTGCTCACCCAGGAGGGTGGGCATTTCCTTCGCCCAAGGCACCTCAGGCCCTGCCCCAGTCACCCCTGCTGCCCTCAGTGAGGAGGCCATTGACCTCCTCAGGTCCCTCACTGTTGGGCAGTCTACCATTTTGAATGCCATCCATGGTGTAGAGAGGCAGTTGCAACAAACCAATGCATTCCTGGAGGGCATTCATTCTGGTCAGGCGGCCCTTCAGCGAGCTTCTCAGACTCTGGCCTCAGCACTGATGGCAGCCATTGTCCCCGTCTCTAGCCTCCCCCCTCCAACTTCCTCCACCCCGACCCAGCCCCCTGTACCTCAGCCTATATCAAGCACACCTACAGACCAACATGCACACACGTCAACACACAAGGAAAGCTCAGGCAAACATAAGCACCACACATCCCACAGGCACTCACGCAAGCATCACACACATGCAGACACACCAACATCCACTGCCTCCACTGAGTCCCCCTCCTCTTCATCTCCCTCCTCCCTCCCAGTCTCGTCTACACTCACACCTGCATGCACTACCTCTACAGCCACTTTGTCCCTCTCCAGCACACCCACCACCACACCCCGCTCACGTGCAGTCACCAACCCCACTACCATTCACACGTCCCCTGTGTCCTCTCCCAGTGTGTCTGTGATGCCCCTCCCAAGATACACAAAAGCAGGCACACAACCACCCAACAGCCATCCACCTCACGACAGCCTCCAGCGCATGCACCTTCACCCAAAGTCACCAAACATACACCACCTACAACCACCACTTCTTCCTCCAATCCCAAACCCCCTCCAGCTACCCATCCCAGTGTGTCCAAAAAACGTTTCCTGTCCAACCTTGACCTTTTCCCACACCTCACCCACCCCGTCCGTCTCATAGGTCCTTGACTAGCACCTCAGCCACAACATCTCCGGGACCAGTGGTGCCTGTAGTCACCGGAATCTGGAGTGCACCGGCCACCAGGGCAGCCAGTGTGGCACGGAGCCACAGCACAGACAGTCCCCCACCTGTGAAGCATCAGAAGTTGGTCAGTGCCCGTCGGGAGAGGGGGAAGACTCCAGCCACCAAATCAGCTCCCAGGGGTCCCAGTGGGAGTGTGGGGTCAGCTGTGACACCTTCCAAGGTGGGGAAGGGCCACTAGAAACCCGGCAAGTCTGGGAAGAGTAGCACGGCAGAGAAGACCGCCACCATCCCCGATGCCCAGGAGCCCACCTCCAGCACAATCCCAGCTGCCCAGGACAGGACCGCCAGAACTAGCTCAGCTGCCCAGGAGGCCACCGCCAGCACTAGCCCAGCTGCCCAGGAGGCCCCCATAAGCTCCAGCCCACCTGCCCAGGAGGACACCGCCAGCACCAGCCCAGCTGCCCAGGAGGCCAACCACCAGCACCAGCCTAGCTGCCCAGGAGGCCACCACGAGCACCAGCCCACCTGCCCAGGAGGCCCCTGCCAGCACCAGCCCAGCTGCCCAGGAGGCCCCGCCAGCACCAGCCCACCTGCCCAGGAGGCCACCGTCAGCACCAGCCCACCTGCCCAGGAGGCCCCCGCCAGCACCAGCCCAGTTGCCCAGGAGGCCCCCATAAGCACCAGCCCACCTGCCCAGGAGGCCACCACCAGAACCAGTCCAGCTGCCAGAGGCCCCCGGCAGCACCAGCCCAGCTGCCCAGGAGGCCACCACCACCACCAGCACCAGCCTAGCTGCCCAGGAGGCCACCATGAGCACTAGCCCAGCTGCCCAGGAGGCCCCCATAAGCATCAGCCCACCTGCCCAGGAGGCCACCGCCAGCACCAGCCCAGCTGCCCAGGAGGCCCCCAGCAGCACCAGCCCAGCTGCCCAGGAGGCCCCCGCCAGCACCAGCCCAGCTGCCCAGGAGGCCACCGCCAGCACCAGCCCACCTGCCAAGGAGGCCCCCGCCAGCACCAGCCCACCTGCCCAGGAGGCCCCTGCCAGCACCAGCCCAGCTGCCCAGGAGGCCCCACCAGCACCAGCCCACCTGCCCAGGAGGCCACCGCCACCACCAGCACCAGCCTAGCTGCCCAGGAGGCCACCATGAGCACCAGCGCACCTGCCCAGGAGGCCCCTGCCAGCACCAGCCCAGCTGCCCAGGAGGCCCCCGCCAGCACAAGCCCACCTGCCCAGGAGGCCACCGCCAGCACCAGCCCGCCTGCCCAGGAGGCCCCCGCCAGCACCAGCCCAGCTGCCCAGGAGGCCACCACCAGCACCAGCCCACCTGCCAAGGAGGCCCCCGCCAGCACCAGCCCACCTGCCCAGGAGGCCCCCACCAACACTAGCCCCGCTGGGCCTTGAAGTATCACCAGCAAAAGCCCCGCTGGGCCATGAAGGACCGCTAGCAAAAACCCCGCTGGGCCATGAAGGACTATCAGAAAAAGCCCCGCTGGGCCATGAAGGACCGCCAGCAGCTGAGACCCTGCAATTGAGACCGCCATCTCAAGCACCGCTGCACAGGGCACCGCCATCGCAAGCACCGCTGCACAGGGCACCGCCATCTCAAGCACCACTGAACAGGGCACTGCCGTCTCAAGCACCGCTGAACAGGGCACCGCCGTCTCAAGCACCGCTGCACAGGACACCGCCATCTCAAGCACCGCTGAACAGGGCACTGCCATCTCAAGCACCGCTGAACAGGGCACTGCCGTCTCAAGCACCGCTGCACAGGGCACCGCCATCTCAAGCACCGCTGAACAGGGCACCACCGTCTCAAGCACCGCTGGCCCATGAGCGGCAAGGGTACTGATGCATCTGAGTCCGTCACGGAGTGAATGATGCACTCTGGGCACCAAGCCCCCTCCAGAACCAGTGGAGAAAAGCATCCACTACCCCAATCCTTGGCAGGATGAAGCACTCTGGGCACCAAGCCCCCTCCAGAACCAGTGGAGAAAAGCATCCACTACCCCAATCCTTGGCAGGATGAAGCACTCTGGGCACCAAGCCCCCTCCAGAGCAAGTAGAGAAAAGCATCCACTACCCCAATCCTTGGCAGGATGAAGCACTCTGGGCACCATGCCCCCTCCAGACCCTTTGGAGACCGTCATCCACTTGTGAGACTGTGGCTTTGCACTCCCCAGGATATGGCAGTGGGCAACCCGCCCACTGTAGAGACTTGAGAGACTGTGGCTTTGCACTCCCCAGGATATGGCAGTGGGCAACCTACCCAATGTAGAGACTTGAGAGACTGTGGCTTTGCACTCCCCAGGATATGGCAGTGGGCAAACCACCCCCTGTAGAGTCTTGAGAGACTGTGGCTTTGCACTCCCCAGGATGTAACAGTGGGCATGTGGCACCTCGTGGATTTGGCGTCGTGCACTCAAGCGGCTGAGGTGCCCCCCTTTCCCTCCCCCTGAGGAGCCTGTTAAGTTGCTCTCTGATGCCCCTGAAGTGTTCTCTCCGTCATGGTCGGGGATCTTGTGTGGGCCTCGCCCATACTGTGTGGTCCCAGTGTTCCACAGACGTTCTTAGTGCACTACCTGGACTACTATGCTTGGTATATATTATGTACATGGTGTATATATATATATATTTCTGCCTACTTGCTTTTAATATATTACAATGGTTACACTCATTTTCTATTGTCTTTGCATTCTTCCGGGGGTTTGGGGGTGTAACTGTGATGTATTGACATGCATTAGTGTGTGTGTTGTTGTGGGTGAGGGTGGGGATGGGGGTGTTGCGTGTGTGTGTCCCTGTCTTTTGCCTCCCCCGTGTCGTAGGTGCAGTACTCACCGTGGTCTTCACCACCAGCGTTCGTGCTCCTGGTAGAGGAGCAGGAAGACTATTGCAGGGAGAATTTGGTGTTCCGGGTCCATGGCGTCCTCGTTCCACGTGGGGTGTGTAGAGGTGAGCGTTTTCCCTTCGGGATTCCTGTTTCCGCCGTGTTTTAATCCGCGGTGAATCCGCCCCGGAAAAGGTGGCGTATTGGCCAGTCATAATAGTGTGGGCGGTACATTGTCTCCCGCCTGTCTGTTGGCGGTGACCGCCGCGCTGTTTGTTTGTACCGCCGTGGCAGTCAGAGTGTTAAAGTGGCTGTCTTTGTTGGCAGTTTCCGCCACGGTCATAATTGCAAAATTTTTACCGCCGGCCTGTTGGCGGTCTTATCGCCGCTTTAACACCGACTGCCAGGGTTGTAATGACCACCTTAGTCTTGCGCACCATATATATGACATTGATTTTGGGATTGTAATAAAACTTTGAAAATGTATTCGGTTTGGAGTTTGATTTAGTGTTTAAATTATTTATGTGCTTTGTATTGTTTATGGTATAATGTCATTGATTTGTGATTAAATGATTCTGACTACTCCACTCTTTGTCAAGTCCAAAGGTTCAGTTGACCTCGATAGGTGAGATTGGTGATGATGCCCCCCCAGAGTGCTGGTGGTTGTTGTACCTGGAACCGGGTAGAAGCAATTCTTCTCTGGGGCCACAGCAAACCAACAATTTTTGGTAGCAGAGTTATGGTTTTGTCTTGTGAGGAGGAGAGTCTGAATTTGCCCACATTGTGAGTTGTTCTGGGTGTAGTGTAAATGTTGATGAAATTCCAGGATTGTGTTACATGTGTAGGGTATGAGTTTTGAGTAGGGTTTGCGCTTGCAGTGCGTTGCCTAAATTACGGTGAAGTGTGATGTATACAGGGAGAAGGGAGTTTGTGTACCCCAAGGTAATTGAGTAGGGAGTTTGCATACTCCAAGTAAGAGAGTGAGGAGTTGGTGTATTTTAAGTGAATGTTGCGTTTTGTGCCCAAAAATTGCCCATGTGGTTGTTGTTGTTAATGGGTCCTGCGAGGCCTAAGACTCCGAAGTATTGTATAAGTGTTTGGAGACACTTGGTTAATTTATTGTCTGCACGTAAGGTGTTGTTTAAGTGAGCGCTGTCAACAATGCCAGTAGATTTATCTTAAGAGTTTGTGAGTTGTTGGTTGGTATCAGATGAATCCTGAGTGCACATGGAGGATCCATATCAATTGGAGTGAGGTCTGCAGGTCAAATCTTATTTGCGTTTGTGAGAAAGACATAGCCAGAAGAGTAGCTGTTTGTGTGAAAGGCCACAGTCGAAATTTCTGTACAGCTTTCAAAGCATTTGAGTCCTACCCGTAGTGAGCAGACAGGTTTTGGTTTTGTGCTCACAATATTTCCATTATGTTTTGCGTGTGAGGTGTATGAGTTGCAGCTGCTGAACGGAGTGTGACGTCAGTTGGTCTGCGCTGGGATAGGTTGGTTAGTGGAAAAAGCCGCACACAGATTGGTGGACAAGACTGCGCTGCTATAGGTTGAGAACAGCTTGTGAAAAGGATGGTGGGATTGAAAATTACTTCCTGGTTTTGTAGATTTTGGTGTTCATGCTGGCGGTCAAAACACTGATCGCCAGCGACCTCGGAACCCCGCCGGCCAAATCATGAACATTTCTGTGGGCCGGCGGGTGGAAACATTGTTTCTGCCCGCCAGCCCACAGAAAGGCCCGGCCTGGACATTGACGGTGGCTCCACATGGAGCCACCATCAATGCATCTGTGCAGCAGGTGCAGTTGTACCTGTTGCGCAGATCGCTGCCTGAAAATCGGGCATTGACCTGCCCAATGGGGCACTGCACCGGGACCCCTGCACTGCCCATGCAAAGTGCAGGGGCCCCCAGGGGTGCCCCGGGGCACCCCCTCCATCAGCCTTTGCTTGGCGGCCGAACCCACCAGGAAAAGGCTGGTAGAAATGGGAACATTATCCGGAGGGTAGCACAGCTACCCTGGCGGATAGTGTTTCCACTCACGGCCAGGCTGCCTGGTCAGAATATGGCGGGTTGGCCCGCCATGCCAGCTGGCGGTTTCAGGCGCGAATGCCGGCATGGCGTGTCAACCTGCCATGTTCATAATGAGGGCCTTTGTGTTTGTGAATTAGATTTGTGTAAAAATGAAGTTTTCCAAAGCTTTAAGGAGCGCATTCACAGGAGATGTCTTTATTCCAGTTAGGAACGGTGAGCCTACTCCACCTGAGGGTACACCAGCATTCGGGGTAATGGAAGAGAGAGGAGCTACAGCATGTCTTTGGCTAAATCAATGGTGCAAAATCATTGAGAAGGAAGGTACCCTAGCTTTTCCCTGTTATTGATCTTTTAATTTGAGAATTTTAGAGAATTTAAGAAGGTGATGAAAAACTATTACAAGGTGAATGAGTTTCTGAAAACTAGAGTTTCCCCCAAAGATATTTACTGGCAACAAACTGACAAGACATCTCAGGAGACAAAGGAGTCTGTTCATGCTTATTATGAGAGACTGCTGAAAGCATTCAGACAATACAGTGGCACAGAAGTTATTGAGCTGAGATACATGATTCATTTTGTGTTTAGATTTGTTGAAGGAGTGAAGCCTGAAATTAGCAATATGATTAAGAATCATTTGATTTGTTGGCAAGAAAAAACAATTGATGAAGTATTGCAATACATAAAATAATGTAGTGATGAGACTGATTTGAAGCAGAAAAGGTTGAAGGAGAAGGCAATGATGATGCTGATTACGTTTGCCCAAGCAGCAGGTATGCAGAGTCTGCAAGGAATTATGAATATAGGACGAATGCAGGGAACACCACAACAAGGCAATATAGTGCCTCATTATAGAGGTAGAGGTCTTGGAATTTTAGTAGATTCAAATGCAAATGTGGCTGATGTTCAAAACATGAAGACAATGCTTCCTTGTCAAGCTTACGGTTACAACAGACATAGGAAACCGGAGTGTCCCTTAATAATGTAAATAATTTGGTTTAAGGTGCTGGTGTTGGTCAGATGGCTGACTACAGTCAATTTCAAAATCAGAGAGTTCAAAGGCCCAGAATTCCAAACATGAATGTTCCTAATGGAGCAGTCAAAATGCAGGTTCTCCAGCACCAAGTATAGTTTCCCCAACAACAAATTAATGTCCCACAGCAAATGCAGATACCACAAGCTCCAATGGCACAACAACAGGTAATGGTTCCTCAGCAGAATGCGAACCAAAGAACAAATGCAAATGTAACTCAATCACACAATACCGATTGATCGATTTCACTGATGATGAAATGAATGAAGAATATATGAGTGAGAGTTCAGAAAAGGAAGAATGCGTGTTGGCTGCCTCGTTGGAGGTAGATCAACGTGGTCCTTATGTAAATGCAAGTGTTATGAGTCATGATGTTTCATTCCTGGTTAACACTGGAGCAACTCTTTCCTCTGTCAGATCTGCAGAAGTCCATTTTGTGCCCCTTCCAGAAAGAACAGTTCAGGTTATAGGAATAGCAAATCAGCATTTGGTAAACCTCATTACAGAGCCCATTCCAGATAAAATAGGAACATTTGAGGGTCTGCACCAATTTGTAATTTGCGTTTCAAGTCCTGTGAGTTTAGGAGACTTGCTATGCAAATTATAATGTTTCATCACTTGTACACATGAAGGGATAGCAATCCAAACTAATAGCGATGATGAGACTTCCAGTCAAACTGATGAGATGTGAGCAGTGATTTTATTTCAGACTCCATGTGAAGCAGAATGGTTTTCAGTTATTGAGTTGTCACAGGCGTTCTTCTCAGTGCCTTTGCACGAGGATAGTCAAGTCCTCTTTTCTTTCTGATTCGGCAACCATGTATATTCATGATGTACTTCACAGGGGTTTTTGGAATCACTATTTTTAATCAGATCCTGAAGAAGAACTTAGAGTCCTAATCATGCCATTTCAGTGTGCTTTAGTGCAGTATATGGATGACCTGATGGTTGCGTCCAATACATTGAAGCTTGCAGACAAGATAGCATAGCGCTGTTGAATCACTTGGGTGAAAACGGACATAGGGTTTCCCCTGCTAATTTACAGTATTGTGTGAAAAAAGTGAGGTATGTGGGTCACCAAATTGAGAAAGGTGTGAGGAAAGTGTCCTAAAAAAAGAGTTGCAGCAATCATGCAAATGAATCCCCCAGTTACACAGAGAGATGTCAGAATGTTTTGGGTACGGTAAGCTATTGCCACCAATTTTTCAGTAATTTACAAACCATTGCAGAAATTGACACACAAGGAAGTCACAGATTCAGTATCCTTCAATGAAGAGTGCATGAAAGCTTTCACTGAGTTGTAAGAGAGTTTGTGAAGAGTTCCAGCTTTGGATATGCCTGATTATTCAAAAGGTTTTGCACTGTTTTGTCATGAATGGAATTGTTGTGCTCTTTCTGTTTGATGCAGTCGCATAGAGGAACAAACAGGCCAGTGGCATATTTTTCTGCCATATTGGATCCTGTTGCTGCTGCTTTGCCTGGGTGTTTCAAAGCTGTGACCAGTGCTGGTGTAAGCATCAGTCAATGTGAAGGCATTTTGATGGGACACCCTTTAACTGTTGATGGCCCACACTCAGTTGAAGTACTTTTGACCCGGTACAAGACCCAATATTTGACCAATGCCCGTCTTACCCGTTATGAGTTATTGGTCCTTGGATTTGTAAATGTAACAGTAAAGAGGTGTGCGGTCTTAAATCCCACCACATTAATGCCTGTGAATGTTGATGATTCAAATGATGACAGTGAAAAGGAAAATGACTGCCTCAATGTTGCTGAACTGTGTACCAACCCCAGACCTGATTTTCAGGATACTCCTTTAGAGAAGACATACCAAGTTGAATTTGGTAATGGCTCCTACTTAAGAGATAGTAAAGGCACTCTGAGAGCTGGTTATGCACTTTGCACCCTTTCAGGAGTGCACAAACCTTCAAGGGTACAAGGAGTTGTTTCTGCCCAAGTAGTTGAATTGGTTGATCTTACATGAGCAGCTGCTTATCAGAGCAGCCCAAAGTGGCAATATTCACAGATAGTCAGTACGGATTTGGTGTTGTCCACGACTTTGGGCAGTTATGGCACCAGTGAGGCTTTATGACCTCGACTGGATCACCCATTCGAAATGGTGAAAGAATTCATAGCTTGTTAAATGCCTTACAGTTACTTGAGAAGATTGCTGTTGTTAAGTGTGTAGCCCACCAGAAGTCTAATGACCATGTAAGATTGTACAATGTCTATGCTAACCAAATTGACAGATATTGTGCACTTCATTGCTTTTCCTTCTATAAAGAGTGGAGTAATGAAAGTGGCATCAGTGAGACAAATCAAAATTTCTTGATGTTAGTGGTTGATACCTGGGATGAGATTAAGAGGTTGCAGGAAGAGGCAACAGAGGAAGAACACAGAGGTTTGATAAAAGCAGGTTGTGCTTAAAGAGAGGAAGATGATGTCTGGATTTCAAATGAATGGAAAGTTGTGTTGCAAGATTGTTTGCTGAATTCAATGGCTAGATATTATCATGGTCAGGCCAATCTCTGCAGAGATGCAATAATTCGCACATTCAAAACAGACATGGTACAACTCCAGATTTAGATTGGTTGCAGAAGCGGATTGTCACAGATGTGTTACATGCCAACAAATGAATGTAACAAAACACACAGTGGTTAATTTGAGCCACTAAGGTAGATTGGAAAGTCCATTTAACAGAATGCAACTTAATTTCATTGAAATGCTTGCCTAAAATGGATTGAAGTATGTATTGGTCATTGTGTGTGTATTGTCCTCTTGGGTTGAGGCATATCCAAAACGTAGGAATGATAGTTTCACTGTAGCTAAGCTGCTGCACAGGGAACTAATAGAAAGGTATAGATTCCTGACTTCTTTGGAATAAGATCGAGGAACTCATTTTAATAATGAGATCATAAAGTTGCTTAGAGCCAAGGTGGAAAGTACTGTTTCAGTCATCTTGTTGATGAGAACAGCTGGTTTTCCAAACTGGGTACATGCAAGACACACATGCAAGTTCTGTGTCCTCTTGAAAACACGCAGGTCCTCATTATGACCTTGACAGCAAATGTCACTCACTGCCATGCTGACGGCCGCCAACATACCGCCGCGGTGGTGAACATCCGTGCGCCATATTATGACACACACACACACACTAATCCACTGGAATACAGCCACATGCACAAATCTGCGAACCCAAAGGTCACTGCAAAAGTGGCGGTCCCAACACCCATATAGTTACGCCAGCAGAACAACGCCCACCACATTATGACCCACGAATCACCACGGCGGACATTAAGCCATTGGCATTACATACCACCGCCCTCAGAATGGACACCCACATACAAAACACCACCATATTGGCCAATATGAAAAACGCACACCTGACCACATACACACACTACACCCAGTCACTCACAGCACTATAAAACACATACCCACATTACCCGCAACCCTTTATGAATACAAATCTTTGACACCAGACTGACACCAAGACCACTGAGACAACTAGACACACAAAACTTACACCCATACATCCCTCATGCACCCGACAATGCAGACCCCACCACATTACTCAACACACTCTCACCAACACACACCACACAACACCCATGTCCACACAAAGGCACCCCCGTTTTACAGATGAGTTGTTAAGGGTCATGGTGGAGGAAATTGTCATGGTAGAGCCACAGCTGTTTGGAGCACAGGTACAGCAAATATTAATTGCAAAGAAGATGGAGCTATGGTGGAGAATCGTGGACAGGGTGAACGCCGTGGGACAGTACCCAAGAACAAGGGACGACATCAGGAAGAGGAGCAATGACCTACGTGGGAAGGTACATTCCATAGCAACAAGACACCAGCTCGTCATACAAAGGACTGGCAGTGGACCCCTACCTCCTAACCCATAGCTCACAGCATGGGAGGAACAAATCTTGGCAATACTGCATCCTGAGGGACGCACTTGAGTAGCCGGAGCACTGGACACTGGTAAGTTAACATTTGACACTTATCACCGCCATACCTGCAAGCCATCACATTCCCTCACCCTCACTCCTATCATTCCAATTCATCCCACATACTGCACCTACACATATGACTAACACCAATGCCAGGCCATGTATGCGATACTAATGCATGGACACCCCTCCCAGCCCTGCATGGACACCCATCGCAAAAGCATGCACAGCATAGGGAAACTAACAATCTCACAATACATCACCATACACAAGCAAAAGGTGGCAGGGCAACACCAACGATGGAAGGGAAGCCAGGGATGTACAATATGTCATGCACATGAAGCATAATACATCACTTACATCCCCACAGGTACCCCAGCCAATATCAGTGGAGAGGATGTGTCACAACTATCCAGTCCCCCAACAGAAGATGCCCCCAGTGATGACAGTAACTCTGGACTTCAGGATCTGGATGACCTACCTGGCCCATCAGGGACCACTGGACAGCCGGTCACCCAAACACACTCACAGACCACCACAGAGCCTCCCATATCAGTATCTAACACCACAGAACTCACCCAGCGTACCCACACCTCTGTCCCCAGGACACGTCAAACAGCAGTGTGCCCACCTGTACAGGGACCCAGTCCATACTTCGCCTCCAAGACAATCAGGGACCTGGGGTCAGTGGCAGTGGGCACACCGTTCAGGGGACAGAGGCACAGGCGGACAGGGACACTGAGAGGACTGCTGTGTGCCAGGGGGAGGACAGGACCAGGGAACCGACTCCCCAGGAGGCACTCTCCGAGATCCTGGGAGCCTACCAACATTCCCAGGACATGATGGACCAGATCCTTGACAATGTGCAGGAGAACAGGCGGCTGCAGGAGGGACAGTATCAGGGGATCAGGGAGGACTTGCAGGTATAAACACCACCCTGCTCTCCATAGGAGGGGTGCTGGCAGACATGGCCAACATCATGAGTGTGGCAACAGCACACCAGTGGGCCCCCACCACTAGCCAGTCCATTGACTAGCCCACCACTACTGCTGCCGCTAGTGGGCAGGAGGCTCCGCCACAGGACCCACAGGCCACCCGCACCCCTCCCCCTGCAGAAGCTGAACCACCCCACAAACGTTCCCTGGGACCCAGACAGAAGTCAGGGACACTTTCCAAGACCCTGCCAGAAAATGAGACTTTCCTGATTGTCCCCCTTGTATCCCACTCAGTCACCTTGTCCACTTTGATCTGCCTTTGCTCCCCTTCCTATGGCCCCCTGGACACTGGACCTGTGCTACAAACAGACTGGAACAATACCCTGGACTTTCCTCCATCATCACCCCATTCCATGCACTTTCCCCTAAATTTCTTAGCACTACAATAAACACCCTTGATCACAACTCGACTACTAGTTTTTCATGTGTTGAAAATGTGTATTTATGGAAACAGTTACATCCATTTCAAATGAACTGTGCATTGTGAGAGCATAGAGATATTGACCTTTAGCTGGCTGTAGTCAGCACATCAGTACACAGTTGTTATATCATCAACATTTGTAAAATGACAAACCATAGGTGACAGTAAGTAGAGGTAAAAGGAAGTCAATACCATCATGCCACAGCCACAGAGAATACACTAATAGTCATAGAAATGTGCAGTTGCACTGTCTCACCTGTGTGACGGATAACTGATGTGCTGTTGTCCTCATCCTCATCCTCTTCATCCTCACTGTCATCGGGGTCTACTGCTGCCACAGGGGCATCTCCTGTCTCCTCCTCCTGCAGAAAGGGTACATGGCATCTGAGGGTCAGGTTGACCTTCTCGGGTGAGTAGCACAGGGATCCACCTGTCAGATGAAGGCACCTGAACCTGGCCTTCAGGAGGCGGACGGTCCTCTTGATGATCCGTCTGGTTCACCCATGTGCCTCATTACACGTTCCTCTGCCCCTGTCCTGGCATTCCTCACAGGGGTCAGCAGCCACGATAGATTTGGGTCTCCAGAGTCACCTGCAAGTATTGAGGGACAACATTTAGCCACACACAATCCTATGGGCTTAACACCAGAGGCATACACTAACATACAGTAACATACAGTGGGTGGGGACCAAGGCTCACCTATTAGCCACACCCTGTGCCTCCGTAGTTTGACCACCACATGTGGGAAGCTGCTATTCCTCAGAACAAAGGCATCATGCACTGACCCAGGATACTTAGCATTGACGTGGGAGATGTACTGGTCTGCTAGGCACACCATCTGCACATTCAGTGGGTGGAAACTCTTACGATTCCTGTACACCTGTTCATTCTAGTGGGGGGACAAATGCAATATGTGTCCAGTCAATTGCCCCAATAATATTGGGGATATGACCCATTGCATGGAAACCGGCCTTCACACTGGCCATAATCTTCCCCCTGGCGGAAAGCAATTTAGATGCACATGTGTTTTACCAGGGCAGACAACACTCTTGCCAGCACGATTGAGAACATTGGCTGTGACATTCCTTCAGCAAAGTCCACTGTGACTTGGAAAGAACCTGTTGCCAGGAAATGGAGTACTGATAGCACTTGCACAAGAAGGTGGATCACAGTTGGATGACAGATAGATGAGATCAGGTCAGCCTCCAACTGGGCACACAGCTCTGTGATTTTGGCCCTGTCCAGTCTATATGTGAGGATAATGTGCCAGTTTAGCTAAGTCCACCAGGGGTCTGTACACGGTGGTATGACTCCACCTCCTATTCATCCGCAGCGGTAGGTATCTAAGGGACATAAGAGTGAGTAGGCTGTCACAACTGGAACAACAAAACCACAACTGCAGTCCCCTCCCTGAAATGGCGACCACCTGTCCTGTATATAGGGACAGGTGGAAGTGAGGTAATTCCACCGACGTTTGGCGTCGTGACGGAAGGCAGTCCTGCACCGCCGTGCAATTCCTCATTGGATAATATGGGGTTCTATGGAGTACAGTGGCCAATGGGGATCTAGGCCGGTGATGACTTTGTACACCGCCGCAGACGTGACCGCCATTGTCTATCTGATTAATCACTTGTTTCCTGAACTTCAACAGGAGAACACCTACACTGCGTGTGCTGCTGTCACCTGTGTCTAGAATCTACAATGGCCTGTGTGACCGGGGAAAGGGACCCAGCCTTCACTTCGGAGGAGTTGGAGTGACTAGTGGATGGGTTCCTACCCCAGAACGGACAGCTGTATGGGCCTCCAGACCAACAGGTGAGTACGCTTTGGGCACGATGCGTGTGGGAAGGATGCATGGAGATGTGTGTGCAAGCATTGTGTAAGGGGGTGGGGGAATATATTGTGGGGGAGTACATTGTGGGCACTGGGCTATGTGTCTGCCAATGGTGATGGAAACGGGTATGGTGGGCCATTTCTGTGACAGACTGGACTGTTTGTTTAATGGTGTTCTCCTGTCTTTATTGCCTCTGCAGGTCAGCGCCCATCAAAATTAGGGAATATGACGTGCCATCGCCAAGGATGTGCGAAACTGGGGGTCTATGGCAGGCGGAGCACCCACTGTCTGAAACGATGGGAGGACCTGAGACGCTGGGCAAGAAAGACCGCGGAGCCACAGCTAGGGATGGCCTCCAAACAAGGAAGGGGTGCCCGTCGGACCATGACCCCCCTGATGGCCCGCATACTGGCAGTGGCTCACCCTAAGCTGGGTGGGCGCTTGAGGGAATCACAGCAGCCACAAGGGGGTGAGTACAGTGGGTATCATTACATATTTTGGCTGGTGGGGTGGTATCCGGGTGGTGGATGTGTGTTAGTGGGTGAGCCTAAGGCCAGGCCAGACATTGCTGCGTGGGTCATCTGAAGGGTAATGGGTATATGGCACATACAAGTAGCCTAGCTTGTTAGCAGTCCATTTCAACTAGGGCATTGTGGGTCCCTGGAGTGCTGCAGTTGGCGGTGTATGGTCATCATCTTGCCTTAGTGACTGACCATATTACTGGTAGTGCAATGCATTATGCTTAAGCCTGTTCCCTGTGTGTGTCGGTGATGTGAATGCCAATAGTGGTTTTGGTGCAGTCATTGACCCAGTGTATCCTTTGTCTCTCTCCCCCCTTTTTTTGTTTTGTCATCCTGTCCTTGTGTGCATTAGCATTATCTGGCAGATGAGCAGGGGCACCGGCGACAGAAGGAACTGCATCCCACAGGACCCAGGAGGCAGAGTCCACCGACGCCGAGGGAACCCGTGGGACAGAGGGCGAGGGGAGCAGGTACAGCCACCACCCTGTCCAAGCACTGCCCTCCCAGCAGCCCCTCAGCGAGTTGCCCGTGCCCGCTCACGCAGGAGGGTGGGCATCTCCTTCGCCCCAGGCACCTCAGGCCCTGCCCCAGTGAGCCCTGCTGCCCGGAGTGAAGAGGTTATTGACCTCCTGAGATCTTTCTCTGTAGGGCAATCAACCATTGTGAATGCTATCCAGGGGTTGGCATCCCAAATGCAGCAATGGAATGCATTCCTGGAGGGCATTTACAGTGGATTGGCGGCCCAACAGAGATCGATTCGGGCCCTGGCCTCCTCTCTGATGGCAGCCATTGTCCCTGTTTCTACCGCCCCCCCCCTCCAACTACCACTTTCCAGTCCCATTATCCTCAACCCCAACTCATCCCAGACACCCATACAGACGAGCATGCACGCAGGACAACACCCCAGAGTGGCATAGGCAAACAGAAGCACCACACTTCATCCCACAAGCACTCACACAAACACAACACTGTTGCAGACACAACAACATCCACTGCCTCTACTGTATCCCCCTCCTCCTCCTCCTTCTCCATCTACCTCCCAGTTACGTCCACACTCACACCTGCATGCACTGCATCAACATCCACCACCAGCATCACCACACCAAGCAGCACACACACCTCACTAGCAGACACCTCCACAACAGCCATGCACGGGTCCCCTCTGTCCTCTCCCACCCTGTCTGTCCCTCCATCATAAAGAACACAAAAGCAAGCACTCACACACCCAACAGCTATCCACTTCACATCAGCATACAGCCCATGCACCTACACCCACATCCAGCAGACATAAACCTTCTGCAACCACATTCTCAGCCTCCACTACCATCCCTCTTCTCTCCTCCTGCCCCACCATCCCTAAAAAGCTTTTCTTTGCCCAACTTGACCTCTTCCCTCTCCCTCCACCCCGTCCTGCCCATATGGCCCAGGTAACAAAACCCAGCCCAACACCTCTGCCAAACAGTCCACGGGGACAGTAGTAGCCCCACCTACTGGACACGTGTTTCTGGGTGTAGCCCTTCATCAGCAGAGAGCAGCTTTGTCTGTGGGGTTACTGGAAATGCTGTCAAAAGTCCTCTCAGGTTTCTGTACCTCTCACTGGCACGCAGGTGCTTCAACCAGAACTTGTCAACTCACTGGCTCAAGGGATCCTTCTTAAACCGTAAACAGATGGGAGCACCCTGCCTCACACTCCAGAATGCAGGCAGCATATTTGCATCATGGTAAGTGCAGTACAAATTAGTTTTTACTCCATAAAGTAGTCTGTAGTTTTTCACCTTAGTGGGTGCAGCTAGTGCTGTATATCCCTGGACACATGTTTCTGGCTTTAGCCCTTCATCAGCAGAGAGCAGCTTTGTCTGTGGGGTTGCTGGAAACCCAGAAACACGTGTCTAGAGATTTACAGCAATGTCTGCACCAACTTTGGTGAAAAACTACGGATAACTTTCAAGTAAGCGCTAACTGTGAACTGCATTTACCAGAATGCAAAGGGGTGAACTGTGCTGGTATGTGAGGCAGTGTGCTCCCAACCCCCTTCCTGTTTAAAAGGCTCCCTTGAGCCAGTGAGCTGACGCGCTTTGGAGCTGCACCTGTGTGCTTGTGAGTGGTACTTGACCTGAGAGGATTTTGGCAGCATTTCCAGCAACCCCAGATTAATTTTCTTTGTTCTCTACTCTCTACTGGTGAAGGGTTAAACCCCAAAACATGTGTCTAAAGATATACAACAATGTCTGCATCAACTTTGGTGAAAAACTACAGATAACTTTCAAGTAAGCGCTAACTGTGAACTGCATTTACCAGGATGCAAAAGGGTGAAAACTGTGCTGGGATGTTAGGCAGTGTGCTCCCAACCCCCTTCTTCTATAAAGATCAGCATTGCTTCATTTAGATGACACAAAGGGAGATTTATCTCCCAATGTATATTACAGTTTGCTGTATAAGTATGTGGACACAGTGAATGTGTGTGATCGTTATGTGTGTACACAAATTCCTTTGTCAGTAGAAGAAGGAATCACATATCACAGCTTACCACTAACATGTGAGATTAGTTGCAGTCGCTATTGACACGTTTGTACAATCAGGAGTACATTTAGTACTTTTATTCTAATTATGACTTAGGTTTCTCTTTTGTTCCCATTAATCAGCATTTGAGCAGCATTGCAAAGGCTAGGAACATAGATATTAGGAAGATTCTTTGAGTCTACACTGACTTTTGGCACAGCATATGCCCACTGGAATAACTTAATATGTCTTCTTACACAGGTGGAAAAGAAATTCATTAACCACGTAGATGATAGAAGAATGGCAAATAAGGAAAAGGTAGATAAGGGTACTGTTAGCAAGAAGAAATCAGTTCACAACACACCTGATCTACAAGGACGCCTAGCTTTAGATTGGCAAGATGTAGGAAAGCTTTGTATATTTAGGCTGGAATCAAAAGTTGACAATAGGTTTGAATGAGTGAATGCAGACGTGTTACTGGTCAAGAGTTCATGGGATTTTATGCTAAATGGACAAGACCTGCTGTACCTGGTGTCTATTACATCCCTGGTAAAAACGCTTATTACAAATTGCCGACAGGCTGGTTGGTACATGCTATTTGGGAGTGTTTTTTCTGAAAATTTACCAAGTGGACGACAATGAAAATCCAATTGAGACTGAGAAACCTAAAATAAGATTTAAAATAGGATCAAGTGGTTCAGAAATTACAGGATATATTTTTGGTGCTTTCATACCATCAGTGGGTGTGATCTTAAATAACATAAAGATAAGGATGTTATCAACAATAGTGGTTAAGATGTCAACTGATTTTTCAGGTGTAATGCTCCTAAGGGATATGGAAATGGTTGCGGCAAGTCTATGATTCTTCAGAATCGTCTTGTGTTAGACATCCTTTTAGCAAAAGAGGGTGAAGTCTGCCGAGTTTTAAAGTCACAACACAGCTGCACTTAAATACCCAATAACAGCAAAGAGATAAGCAGATACTTATCTAATTTGACAACTCTTAAAAATGACTTAAAGAACCTAAAAGAGAGTTTGGGAGACAATAGTTGAAGGATTCTCAAAAGTAGGATCTTGGTTTGGAAACTTGGGAAATGGTTTTGTGAGAATGATCCTGAAACCTTTATTGATTGTGATAGTGTGCATAATTTGTGCACTTGGATTTTAAAAATCTTACAATTTCTGGAGAAAACAAAGAGTAAAGAATAAACAGAGGAAGGAAGAAATGGAAATGGAGATTATGAGAGACAGATATTATCAGACGTGGAAGAGAATCACAATCCTAGATCTAGGCATTATCAAACTACAAGGTTTTATTTTGTCTCATTGTAAATGAGAATAGTCATTTTGCGATGGCATTGATTGCCGTCAGAAGAGGGACTGTGAGAGATCAAGGCCCAGATTTATACTAGCTTTACACTGAATTAGCATTGTTTTGTTTTTCACTAATTCAGCGCAAACCTAACTCCATATTTATACTTTGGAGCTACACCCGTCTAGCACCAAAGTTATGGAGTTAAAGTCATTTTTTGCTAGTGGGAAACTACCTTGCGTCAATGAGAAGCAAGGTAGGCGTTCCGGGGCAAAAAATGACCTAAGGCCCAGGTGCCTTATTTATCCTCCTGTGTAAAAATGGTGCATGAGAGGGAGGCGGGCCTTAATAATGGTGCTAAGCTTGCTTAGCGCCATTATTTAACACCTGGTTAGGGCAGGCGTTAGGGGACCTGTGACCCCATTTTCATGGTGGAACACAATGGAATAAGTCCACAGGTGCCCTCTCTGGGCCCGAGGGACACCCCCACCCACACCAGAGGGAGAGCGGAGGATGGGGACCTCATCCACGTTAAGTATAGGTAAGTAAAGGTAAGTATTTTGCATTATTTTTTAAATGCTTTTGGGGGCCCTGAAATGGGCCCCCTACATGTAACTGGGTGTAATGGCCATGCCCAGGGGATCCTTGTCCCCTGTGCTGGCCATTGGGGTGGTGGGCAAAACTCCTGTCTTTTATAAGACAGGAGTCATAGGGTATGGTAGGTTTTGCGTCAAGAAATTACGCTGGGCTGGTTAGAGTCATCATTTTTTACTCTAATCAGCCTAACGTCAATTTTAGGTGCAAAACTCCCTTCCCCCCTACCGCCACTCCCACCCGGCTAACGCCATTTTCCTTGTCATTAGCCCAACCTTTGCGCCTTATTACGCCATTCCATAAATAGGACGCCCGGCCAGCATCTTGGAGCGGTGCTATCTGGCGGTAAACTTTTGCACGTAGGACTGCGTTAGTGCAGTTTTACGTGAAAAAGTATAAATATGGGCCCAAGTTTTATTAATATATCAGTGGCAGGGAAGGTAGCATATGGTGGTTTATTAACCTGTATTTAAAGGCCTAATAAAGAAAATAACATGAGTAGTAAAATGTGCACATTTGAATTATGGTGAACCAAGTGGCCACCATTCGTATTGTGCACCACGTTTTAACATGAGAAATTATTAAATGAAAGTACCAAAATGGGCTAATGTTGAGGAATGTTTTACTAAAATGTTGATTAAGAATTGAAGTTTTAAATACATATGAATTTATCACACTTATATTTGAATAAATGATTTCACTAATATGGGTTACATATGTGCAGACAAATAAATGCAAGTTCAAAGAGTTCTAACCTGTTTTGAATAATATTTGCAATTAAATAATTTGCTTTTCCATATATGAATTTTAAGGTGTGGAATATGTTTATTAATGTATGAAATGTATTAATGTGTATTAAGGCTTCTTAGCTTGACTAGGCCTGGAAAGATTCATTTTGCTACAGTAATGGAAAATCACTTCTTTGTTCTGTCCCCTCTGACCTGAATTCTTTCCCTAGGCTGCTAATATGAATGTTGAATGTCCTATTGTGTTGTAGGCAAGAGGCATGTTTTAGAAATAACAATGTGACAATATTTGTTCTAGCTGTCATTTTATGTTTTCATGTGAAATGTATTGGTTGATTTTATTGTGTGCCGTGAGAAAGGATCTTAAGTAACAAATATCTAGAGAATATAATATTTTGTTAGAAATGTGTGAAATTATATAGATGACAATCTACTTTTGCTGAGAAGATTCTTAAAAGTAACAGAATTCGATGGTGCAATCTGCAGTGATTGGAGGCTGAAATCGACATCTGAAGTGCGTCCACCGGAAAGACAAATGAATGGATCATACATGCTTCTAATTAGTGAGAGACTTTGAAACTTGAAGTTAGTTCTTTTTCTGCCTCGAAGCTGTCCAGAACCCAGTTTGCGTCTGCTGTCACAATCTGTTTCCTTAAGTTCCCTGATGAGTTTCCTCATCATAGTCTTAACTACCCTATTCAGTTATGTGTTTCAGTACTAATATGGCCAACTAATTCTGAACTGTGTGTGCAGTACATGTTCTGCACTGTTCTGATGCTGCTGTCAACTGATGCTGGAAGAAAGTGACCCTCCTGCTTGATGAACTACTACTATCTGTTGTCCCGTGAGGAGAAGAATAACTAAATGTGGCTTCTTGTTTCCCTTTTCAGTTAGGTACTTACACCAGCATATTTTTGTAGTGAGTTGTCTTAGTTAGATGTTTTTAAAAATTATTTTTGTCTTTCTTTTATTTTTTCTTTTGCCCGCATGTGTTAGCCCGTTCTCAAACATGCAAGTCCAAAATTGTGTTACTGTTAGGAGTGGCCCAGCTCTGAAACCTGAAATCTGTAATTGAATGTTAAACTATATTTTGATCACTAACTGATGTTACCATCGTCTGCTTTGGATTCTGACAAAAAGTGCATATTGTATTGTTGTTAATATACATTATTCTTTTGGTGTGCCTATTAGTATTGATGTTTAGTAGACTAAGGCCCACATAATGACATTGGCGGTATAAACCGCCTACCCCGGAGGTGACTGCCGCCAAAAGACCGTCACCGCGGCTACCATTCGTTTTCCAGATTATGACCACAGCTGGACTTCTGCCACAAGAAGGGCGGAAATCCGGCCATGGCCATACTGGCAGATGGTGGTAAGGTGGCGCTGCTACAACCAGCACCGCCACACCAGTAGACCTCCTCCATCCGTATCATGACATGTGATACGGCCTGGCGGTGTTCTGCTGGCAGGCGCGGCTGGGGGTAGCAGCACCCTGTCCCGTTCCCTGACAGAAGACCACCTAGATGCAGGTAAGTTGGGCTTCCGACAGGAGAGGGGGGTGGAGGGTGTTTTGTGTGTGTGTGTGGGGGGGGTAGTGTACATGAATGTGTGAGTGTGTGCATGAATGCGTCTGTGTGTGTAGTGTCGTTTGCATGGGTGTATGCATGTGTGTGAATGCGTGTAAGAATGGAAATGTGAATGCATCTCTGCATGTCAGTGTGAATGTGTCTACAGATGTGTGTGAGCATGAATCGATGTATGCGTTAATGAATGTGTGTATGCCAGTGTGAATGAGTAGGTTATGTGTGGTGTGTGACTGCGAGTGTGTGCGTGTATGGGGGTGGGGGATCGAAAGGGGGAGAGCTTGGATGGAGGGTGGGTGGGGGCGTCTGGGGAGTGTTTGGGGGGTGGGTGAGCCTCCTACCAGTGACAGGGAAGGAATTCCCTGTCATTGGTAGGGCCTACCGCCAAGGTTGTCATGACGTTGCTAACGCCACGAAAACCACAGCAGTAGGCTGGCTCAAAATGCCACCGCCGGTACTATTACAGTCGCCGGGCTGGAGATTGTTATCTCCGGTCTGGCGCCCGCTACCGCCACAGCGGTATGAATGGTAAATTGGCAGGTTGGCTGCAGCCAACCCGCCAATGTCATAATGTGGCGGGATGTACCGCCAGCCTGTTGGTGGTAGTACCGCCACCTTAGTTCTAACCCCTGGGGTCATAATGACCCCCTAAATCTTTTCAAATGTTTTGATCAGTGTATGGTTTTCATGTATGTTTTTAACTTAGTCTTGACACCATATATGTAACATTGATTTTGAGATTGTAATAAAGCTTTGAAACTTTATTCGGTTTGGAGTTTAATTTAGGGTTTAAATTGTTTATGGTCTGTATTGTATAATGTCATTTATTTGTGATTAAATGATTCTGACTACTACTCTCTTCGCCAAGTCCAAAGGTTCAGTCGACCTCCAGAAGTGAGATTGGTGATGGTGTCCCACACGAGCTCTGGTGGTTGCTGAACCCAGAACCAGGGAAAAGCAATTCTTCTCTGGGGCCCCAGCATACCAACACCATGAATGTCTATGTTTATGGTAACGTTCCTTGTTCTGCAACCAGGAAAGCAGCCTTGCCTGTTTGTTCACCGCAAGTTTGAAAGTATGCTGTGATAGATGTGCTTCCCACAGCTGTTGCGAGGTCACTGCTTGTAAAGCTACACTTTTCACCCTGGCCCAGTAATTTGATTAGCTGTAGTCCTGAATCTCCTTCCAAATTAATGCTTTCAAAGTGTTTGGTGGGCCCACTCAAGCAGTTGACAAGTATTTTAGGAGGGCACATTATTGTGCTAGGCCTTTCTCAAGGAGCCCAAATTCTAATCAGGGTTGCACAGGTGGCGTGCGTTATGGGAGATGAAATACTAGGCAATAGACTTTACTCTGGGCATTGTTAAGGAATGAGCTAATTTGTCCCGGGAAAGCCACTGATCCGTAAGACAGCGTTGGAATCAGTTTTGACTTAATTGCTGTTAGAGTTGGTTTCCAGGTTGGCGTACAGAATATACTGTGTAATTTGTGAAAAGCCACAATCAATTAAGCCAATTGCGGTTTCATGGTGTTTAGGTGGAGCTTGGGCGAGTGCCGCTCTTGTAGCCAGTCCTCCAGATATGTGTAACGGGGTGCCTTTCTACTAGATGCCCAGGTGCCATTTGCCCTCCTTTTTGCTGCCATTCCCAAAAATAACTATTATAGTTTTCCATAAATTAACTGTCATCAGATTTATTACGCAATCTGAGGCCAGAGTATTAAGCAAGCTTTGCAAAGCCACTGGAGTTAGATTAATAAGAACAATGTGATCTGCATACTGGAGTGACATCATCAAGTGCTGTCCTAGCTTTGGGGTGTGTGAATGCGCCTCATCCAGAGCTGGGCTCAAGTCTGAGATGAACAGGTTGAATAATGTGGGGGCGAGGACGCAGACCTGTTTTAAGCCTTGTCCTGTTGGAAAAGCTGTGAATAGGCCCTTGTTTGCGCCCAAGCTAACCTTTGCCTGGGTTTAAGAGTACAATAACTGTATTGCCCACAGGAGGTTGGCTGGAATGTTCCATGAGGCTAATTTGCACCGCAGCAAATTCCTGTCAATGTGGTCAAAGGCTTTTGAGAAGTCAATGAAACATCTGTAAAGGAGTTGCTTTTTCTGAGTGTGTTTCGATATACACTGAACGCCACTAGGTTGTCCATTATACTCGAGCTGGGCCGGAAGCCTGTTTGATTACATGAAAAACTTCCTTCTTCTCTGCCCGTTTTTCCAGTTCCTGCAAGAGAATTCCAGCAAATATCTTTGCCTCAACGTCTAATAAAGTGATTAAACGATAACTGTCTGGGCCGCACAAGGGCCTTTTTTTGTGGATCGGATATAAAATTGACCCTCACCAGGACTATGGTATACTGTTCTCCCAAAGACAGTAGTTGAATAGATGACTGAGTACGTTACTCCATAACTCCAGATCTTGCTTTTATGTTGAGGCAGGAACACCATTTGATCCAGGTGCCCCAGAGTCTCTTATTGACTTTAGATGTACCGCTATGGTGGCTTAGGAGTTAAACAGTGCTGGGTGGCTTGGGTGATAAAGAGCTGCAGCGTCAGTTCATTGCTATGGTATAGTGACCCAATATGCATCAACCACAGTTGTTGAGGGACATTACTACCTGCAGCTCAAACCGGGCCATACTCTAGCTGATTGATCAGGGCCCACAAAGCTTAGGGGCCATATTTACAAGAAAGTCGCGCATCACTAGTGATGCACCACTTTTCATGTAGCCCCCTTGCGGCCCCTAACACCGCAAAGGTAGTGCTGTATTTACAATAAAGTGCACCATGGTGCATCCTCACCCTCCCACGCCACAAACACATCTCCGCTCACCTCAGATCCCTCCACTGGCTGGCCATCAGAAAAAGGATCACCTTCAAAGTCCTCATCCACGCTCACAAATCCTTCCACAACACTGGACCAGCCTACCTCAACGAACGAGTGCACTTCCACGCACCCACTCGTCTCCTCCGCTCTGCTGACCTCGCCCTCGCCACAGTTCCATGCATCCAACATACCACCTAAAAATGACGCTAACCCAGTATAGTGTTAAGAGGCCCATTGAAATCAATGGGAACTTCATTTTAACGCCTGCTTTAAGCAGATGTTAAAAAACCTAGTTTGTGCCACCTTGTAAATATGGCGCAATGGTAGTGGCCCATTAGCGTGACATTTGCAGCAAACATTTTACAGCAAATGTGGCGCTAAGGGGCGCAAGGGCCTAGTAAGTCTGGCCCTTATTGTTTTTTGCTTTGCAGTGCAATTTTATTTATACCTGCAATGGCCCATGAAATTAAAGAGATCTTTTTCTTATGAGACACTGCCCTCTTTGCTGTAAGTGCCTCTGTGCTAGGGGTGACCATGAAGGCCAGCTGCAAGCCAGTTGAGATGTGTGCTCCTGTTGGAGTGTAGTTATTATAATCAAAATTATCATAAAATGTTTGCAAATTGATGCCTAATGATGCCGCGTAGAAATGATATTGCTGTGTTTTACTAAACGTGTGTTTGAAATGTGCCCACCGGGAGTGGCCACCAATGTATACGATAATTAATGAAGTTGACTAATAATGAGTTATTAATGTATTAATGTATGATTTTTGGTTAACATTTAGAGTTATATGTTAAGGTTTTGCTGAATTAATCATTAGGCTTTAAGTTAGCATGAGTCGGGGTTTAGCTGCTGGTCTCATATTAAATGTGTTTTCCTATCGTGCAATGTGCTGACTTGCTGAAGGACATGTAGCCGTACTTTTCCAGAAGCTAGAAGATGGGTGTAACCGTAGAAAATTCTTTCTCATGAGACCCGACTTGCTCAAGGAGACATTCTTGCCAAATGCAACAGTGTAAACTTGCAACAGGTACAAGGTCGCCTGAACTGGTAAAGACAATGTAACTACTGACTGAGTCTGGGAGAGTAAAAACTTGTACCTGACATTCTACCCGTTGGAAACGTCAAATTACTGGAGCCAATAAACTACGTGAGAACTGTTCTAAAGTGACAATCTTAATGAGGTGATTACCTGACCATTGGTTGGAGAAAATGATGCACCAAAACTTGCCCAATTGGAGGTTAGGGATTGTACGACGAGAAGGATATAACCCTTTGACACAAGGGAAAATCAGCCATTACGTGCCTTTTTGCTATCACCCAGCCACTTTGTTACTCTGCTTAAAGACTTTTGCTGTTTGACTCTTCACACCATCCTCACCCTCGCCTTGCCCGTTCTATACTTTTCCTCCTTATGAGGGAGGTATTCCTTATTGCCCGATCTTGCTGAATTTTGCTGAGTTTTCTGCCCGATGGCGAATCAACTGATGTCCTGAGGACGAAGACTGACTCTGTATGCTGACCCATTACGGAGGGTAACTATATGATGATGAAATTGTAATTGTCCGTTTGCCTTTCCTTTCTAGGTACCAATTGCTTCTTTTGAAAGAGACCATAGTTAGATGTTTTCCAAATTGGTGTTGCCAAATTGTTTTGCATGAAGCCCAACATGCTAATGCTAATTCAAGGTTAGTTAAGGAGTTCACTAAAGCGGACGCAAATAGACAAATGACTGAATCAATGCTTTGTTGAATAATGCACTAATGATACTATGTTAAGATTAATCCATGTTGACGTCGTGCTTTGTCCTAATGTTTATGATCTTTGCTTTGATGAAATCTTATTCGAGTTGCCATATTATAACAGTGTTGATGTGTTTTATGGTTTTGAGACTAATAAACTTGCTAGTAGATTGTAACCAATAGGGAATAAATGTCATAACTTGCATAAATTTCGTGTGGTTATTCATGACTGAAAGGTCATGGTATGTTTCGCTCCCATAAATGTCTTATCGATTTGTTTTGGTGAATATTGATGACGTTATTGATCTGTTGATTGCTATGCTGATTAATTGTCTCGTCCTAAGGTGTCTTCAATCAGGGTCAAAAGATGAATTGGCCTAAAACGCGTCCGAGACTAAGTAAAAATGATCTAGGAAGGGACGCGTTAGCAGTTCTGGTAGCAGAGGACGGTTTAGGCCCTTTGGGGCCCTAGGGCGAGGGACCACTGTTTTAGAATTGTTTTTGAAATAATGCAAACTGGAAGTATGATGTGCCCCTAAGTCCCAAATGATTTTCCCGGAATCTCAGAGGTTGCCGAAGTGAGTTGGGTATGTTCTCGGCTTTCTAGTGATGGTATGAGTGCAGCTTATGCATATCACAGGTGAATTGTGAAGTCTGTGAGGATTTTTAGTCCATTTAATGTTTTAGTAGGAGTGGGCGTACTCCGCAGTATGAGAGTAGGGAAGTCGGCAAACTTCATGTGAGTGTGGCGCTTTGTGCTAAAAAAAAAATTGCCCACGTGGTATTTGGTGATGTACGGACCCGGCGTGGTCTAAGACTCCGGAGTATATTGATAAGTGTATGAGACACTTGGTTTATGTTGTAATTTGTGCGGTTTAGTAGGTCAATCGGGCGTGGTTGACGAGTCGAGTTTGAGTCGAAATGTGTGAATGAAACCTTCAATGGAGATTTGGCAAGTTCTAACATGCACTAGGACGAACCATTGACAAGTCGAGAGTAGAATTTGCAGGTCGAATTCTGCTTGCGAGTGCGGGATCTGAGAAGGAGAGAGTAGCGGCCGAGGCTTTAAGTGAAATCTCTGTAAAGTTCTGAAGCGATTGTGTTACCCTTCCTGTAGTAAACCAGCAAATTTGAGTTTGTTGTTAGGGTGTTCGCACTATATTGCATTAGTTTTTGTGTGGATCCAGAGTGAGGAGGACAAGCCCCAAGACTTTGTCAGCCGCAGTGTGTGTGAGTGCGATTGGAACCGTGCTGGGATAGGTCTGCTAGTAAGAAGGGTCGCACACGCATTAGCAGCCGTCTGTGAGAGGCAATTGGTTGAGAAGGTAGGCGAAGAGTGTTCTGGGAAATAAAGTCACTTACTGATTAGTTTCTAAACAAAATAAAAGAAAGGCTCAAAACCGCGCTTTGAGGGGAGATGTGTACATTATAGCAAGTGTGGGGGAGCCTACACTGCCAGAGGATACTCTGGCTTATACCGTAATGGAGGAGAAGGGAGTCGCGCCATGTCTTTGGCTAAAGCAATGGCGCAAACTAACAGAGAAAGATGGGTGTTTGGCGTTTCCAGAGAATGGAACCTTTAACATAGGGGTTATAGAGAACTTGCAGAGAGCATTAAATGAGCAAAAGCTGCCTCTGAGACCAGCTCAGTTTGAGTCGTTTGCGATTTGGGAATTAATGGCCATACGACAAAGGCAGCAGAAGAATGAGAAAAGCAGAAAAGACTCTAGCGGAGGCTAGATGGGATAGTGAGACCAGGATGTGGAGAAGGTAAATAATAGAGGGAGTTTGGATGTTTCCGGCAATAACTCAAGAAGCCGAAACACAGGGGATAAAGGCCACTTGTAAAACAGAAAAGGGCTCTAGCAAGACAAAGGAGACTCAAAATTCTTGGACAGATGCAGATGATTCAGATGACGATGAGTTTCTTAATCAGTTGTTACATGATCGACCACCACCATATGCCATAAATGGCAACAGACCGAGTACTAGTGCAGACCCTGTAAATTCGACGCAGAACCAGGGGACCACGAATACCGTGCAGGCAAATAATGTTACCACATCAGCTTCGATACAGAATGGTGCTAGTGTATCCACTGCACCCGAGACGCAGATACAGTTGCAGCCACCACCGATTCAAAGGCTCTACCCTGATGTCCCAGTGTTAGAGACTACAAATTTAATGGTGCCGCCTGACCCAGTATACACAAGATCAAAGTTAGTGCAGATTGAGCCAACTCCACAACTGCTGCCCCAGCCGCAGGAACAGGTGGTTCCGAATTACACCTCGGTCACAGGACCACAGTCAGTTGCAGCACCTGTAATGAATCAGGGTCTGGGACTTAATGCTCCACCAGGATTGGGAAAGGGACAGACACCAGCTGCTATATCTTTGCCAATTACCGTTGGTCCACCAGTACCGCTGTATGCGCAGGTGAAGCATAGTGTATGTGACCAAAGAATAATGACTCAAGAGGGGATAAGAGGAGGGTTCACAGGAAGCTCCCAGGTGATGACACTGGGAGAACAGACAGCCAAGAGATCTAGATCCTTATTGGACTTCAGTCCGATTGGGGTTCCATTAGAAACCATGAGACAAGCAGGCTTGGGTCTACTGACTCCACAGGTACTGAGTGCAAATACATCACGAACTCCGATGGTGCAGGCTGGAAATATCTTGTGGCAAGGTTTAACTGCGCAACTTTTGAATGAATGGTTAGACACGCTTAACACTCCACAGACTACTCTTGCGACAGCAGAGCGGTCAGAGAGAGAGAGGAATACCTGAATTTTGTGAGGTGGGGGGTGGAAGCCTCGGAGCTAGTAGAAGGAAGCATGGGAGTGCACAGGTTAGAGTCATACACTGAAGCAGAATTGAGGTTTCTGTGCCCCAAAATAACCAAAGAAGTGAGTAAAGTGCACCAGAGGTTGGCAAACCTAGCAGACAAATATGGCATTGACTTAGACAATACTAAGCATCTGAAGAGGAGTTATAGGTTAGACTTCGAACATAAAGATTTTGATCACATGAGATCTACTGAGATGAAAGCACACCTTAAGGAGATACTACAGAATGCTCAAGTCTGGGGAGCATTAGAGAAGTGGGAAGGCAGATGGGCACAGAAGAGAGAGAAGAGGAAAAGTGATTGCATGGAACAGCAGCAGACGAAAGCTGCCCCAGACACGGGAACAATAAAGATGTTACTGATGAGAGAGACAGCTGGAGGGGTTCTAGTTCATGTACCATGGTCTAGAGGTGACATTTTGTCATTCACAAATGATTACCCCAGGCTGAGGGAAAAGTCGATTAAGTGGTGTCAGCGAATGGATAGGTTTGTGAAGCTTGCTAAATGCCTTTGGGAAGACTTGAATACACTGTTTGAGATTATAGTTACAGCTGACTTATAGCTTGAGTGCAAGAGAAGTGTGGACTGGCCAGGAGCACCTTCTCCTGAGGTGATGAAACACTACTATAAAGTGATCGAGTTCTTGAAGCAGAAGGTGTCGCCTCAGAATATTGATTGGCAGAAAATTGATCGAACAGCACAGGAGGGCAAGGAGTCGATACATGCTTACTATGAGAGGTTGTTGAAGGATTTCAAACATTATAGTGGCACCGAGGTCATAGAACCGAAAGACATGAATCATCTTGTGTTCCGGTTCGTCGAAGGCTTAAGACCAGCGATTAGCCAGATGATTAAGAATCATTTGATATGTTGGCAAGCAAAACCGATTGATGAAGTGTTGTAGTACGCAAAATACCGTAGTGATGAGATTGAGTTGAAGCAGAGAAAGTTGAAAGAGGAGGTGATGGTGATGCAAATTAAGGCAGCTCAAGCAGGGATGAAGGGAAATGGAGGACAGCAGATGGTGCAGAAGCAACCTCAAGGAAACAGGATGTTTCAGCCGCAAATGAGAGGCAGAGGTCAGGAAGGTTTCGTGAACCGTGGTCCAGATTTGAATACTGTTGTGGTTCAAAATGACGTGCAAGGAATGAAAAAGATGTCACCATGCCATGCGTGCGGGGGCGTGGGACACTGGAAGCGGGAATGCCCGATGATGGTGCAGGATGGTGTTCAACAAAGCAATGATGTCAGTGCATTTCAAAATATGAGGGGTCCGAGAATGAGGGGTCCAAATACGAACTTCCAGAAAAACATGGTTCAGAGGCAGGGTCTTCAGCCCATGCAGCAGATGCAAATGACACGTGTACAACCAGTGCAGGTGCAGCAAGTGCAACAGCAGATTCCTGTGGTACCTAGACAGCAAATGCAGATGCCTTTAGGTCCGATGGGACAGCAACAGGTGATACTTCCTCAACAGGTCACAGGCCAAACAATGAGTCAAAATACTGCAGTACAACAGTTCCCATTGCGTGGTGAGAATGGAATAAACGATGAATGGTCGGATGATTGTTCAGATAGTGAGGAGTGGAGGCTTGCAGCATCCCAAGAAGTAGATCAGAGAGGGCCTTATGTGCAGGGGAAGGTGATGGGCCACAAAGTTTCATTCTTGGTTGACACAGGAGCTACACACTCTACAGTCAGAAGTGCAGAGGTTATGAAATTGCCCCTTTCAGGACATACTATAAAGGTGGTAGGAGTGGCAAATCAGCTCCTGACTAACCCCATTACCGATCCGGTCCAGGTCGAGATTGGTACCTTTCAGGGATTGCACAGATTTGTAGTCTGTGATTCAAGTCCTGTGTCCTTACTGGGGAGAGACTTGCTGTGCAAGACAAGGTGTTCAATCACTTGTTCCAATGAGGGAATTGAGGTGCAGACAAACAGTGGTAATGAAGGGGACGATGGTCAGATCTCAGAGACGTAGACCACAGATGAGGACTACCCCTTGATAAACTTCTTCCCGATGTTCACAGTGACCGATCTGCTGACCGAATTACAGGGAACAGTGACAGAGAAGGTGTGGGATTTGACAGGAAAGGAGGTGGGACTGATAAAAGGAGTGGAACCAGTTAAGGTAGAGGTTAAGTCAAATGCTGTGTTTCCCCAGGTACCACAGTACCACGTGGCACAAGATGTCCTTACACAGGTGACGCAGATAATTGCAGACTTTGTGAATCAAGGGGTCCTAAAAGAAGTGATGAGCAACCCATGTAATTCACCAATAATGGGATTGAGAAAACCTTGTGGAAAAGTTCGAATTGTCCAAGATCTGAGGAAAATTAATGAGATAGTGGTGAAATGTTGCCCCATAGTACCAAATCCAGCTGTGATCATGTTCCAAGTTACATGTGATGCAGAGTGGTTCACAGTCGTCGACTTGTCTCAAGCATTCTTTTCTGTGCCTCTTCATGAGGACAGCCAATTTCTCTTCAGTTTCAAATTCTTGGACAAAGTTTACAGTTGGTGTTGAATTCCTCAAGGGTTTTCAGAATTGCCTTCCATCTTCAATCAGATATTGAAAAAGGATTTGGAGTCATTGGAATTGCCTTTTAATTAGACTCTAGTACAGTACATTGATGATTTGTTGATTGCGTCCAAAACAAAAGATGACTGCAGGTATGACACTATTGCCTTACTGAATCACTTGGGAAAGAACGGACATAAAGGGGGTCATTCTGACCTCGGCGGTAAATGGCCCTTACCGCCGGTCAGAAGACCGCCATCATACCGCCGCGGCCGCGGTAAACCGCCACGGTCATTCTGACCTCCAACTGCCAAACCGCCAAAAACCCGACATCCACGGAAGGCCGCCTCATCAGCAGGCAGCGAAAAACTGGAGATGACCAAACCTCCACCGCCACGCCAACACAAACACGCCCATGCCATTACGACCCACGAATCCACGCGGCGGTCTTTCAACCGCGGTATTCCATTGGCGGTACACACCGCCGCGCTCAAAATACACACACCTTTACAAAACACAGCCACATTGGCCAATTCAAAATACACACACCTGATACACATACAAACAACACTCCCATACACCCAAGACAATATAAAACACACACCCACATCACCCACAAACCCCCACAAATCGTAATTCTGAGAGAAGGCGCAATACACAGATAGAGAGCACAGGGAACGCAAACCACAACACACACAGGAACCCAACATCATCAACCACACCACATCTACGTACACATCACCACACACCACCACTCACATCACCACAAACACCACCCCACACCTCATCCACACCACCCCATGGCACCCCAAAGACACCCCAGGTTTTCGGACCAAGAACTCAGGGTCATGGTGGAGGAAATAATAAGGGTAGAGCCCCAGCTCTTCGGCACACAGGTGCAGCACACCACAATAGCCAGGAAGGCGGAGCTATGGCAAAGGATCGTCGACAGGGTCAACGCTGTGGGACAGCATCCCAGAAACCGGGAAGACATCCGAAAGCGCTGGAACGACCTACAGGGGAAGGTACGGTCGATGGTCTCAAGACACAACATCGCTGTGCAGAAGACTGGCGGCGGACCCCCACCCACTCCACCCGAATTCACAGCATGGGAGCAAGAGGTCTTGAACATCCTACATCCTGGAGTAGGCGGAGGAATGGACTCTGGTAAGTCTAATCTCAACTACTTCCCCCCCCCAACCACCAGCATGCCAACCCACACCCCCACCCTCACCCCCAACCCCCCAGCACACATCCTCCCTGCCAATGTCTCACCAGCACAACCCACCCAACCCAAAACCAAACCCTGAATGCCAACACAAACCATGGACACCCATCACCTATGCATGACTACTGCACATACCCATCCCCCCCCAACAAACCACCCTCACAACTCCTCCCACAAGGGAATGCCAGCACTGGGGGACAAGGGCACCCACAAATCGCACGCCATGGAACACACAGAAGCAATAACCATACTCTTTTACCCCTGCAGGGCCCGAACGCCAACACACCGGCCAGGAGGGTCCAGATTTGTCCATCCCACCCCCAGAACAGGCCCCCAGTGAGGACAGCAGCTCTGTCGACCTAGAACCTGATGACCAGCCCGGACCATCGGGGACCTCTGGACAGTCAGTTCCCCACACACAGACACAGGCCACAGCAGACCTAACCCCCTCTGGGAATATCAGCACAGCTCCCACCCAGCGGGCCCATGCCTCTGTCTCCAGGACGCATCAATCAGCGGTGTGTCCGCCACTACAGGGCACCCAGGCTGACCCAACACCCCAACAACAACAGGGACCTGGGGGCAGTGGTAGTGGGCACACCGTCCAGAGGACAGAGGCCCGGGCAAACAGGGCAACTGGGAGGGCTGCAGTGCGACAGGGGGGGGAGGACAGGCCCAGGGAACCCACTCTCCAAGAAGCCCTCACCACCATCATGGGAGCATATCACCACTCCCAGGAGACGATGGCGACGGTACTGGCCAGGTTCCAGGAGATCCAGGCACAGCAGGAGGAACGGTACATGGGGTTCAGAGACGAACTCAGGAACATCGTCCTGGCCCTCAACCAATTAGTCACCACATTGCGGGACCATGTGGCACCCCAAAGGGCCCCTGTCACCAGCCTGGACCAGGAACAGCCTACCACCTCCGCTGGCGCTAGTGGACAGGAGGCCCCCAAACAACGACGGGCCACCAGAACCCCACCTCCTGCTGAAGATCAACCACCCCGCAAGAGGAACCTGAGATCACAAAGGAAGACAGAGTAGGATTCCAAGACCCCCGCCAGCATAAGATACCCCCTGATGTCATTCCACTGTCCCATATTGTCACCCTGTCCAACCTTGAACTGCCCCTGCTCCATCCTTCCACAGGCATATGGACAATGCACCTGTGCGACTGAGAACTGGACTCTGCCATGGACATTACTCCACCCCCACCCCTCACCGTGTTACTATCATGGACCTATATGTAGCACTTAAAATAAATCACTAATTGCACTTCAAAAACTCAGGAGTCTGCTTGTTTTCTTAACAAATGCATTACACATAACGGTTCAAAAATGTTCAGTTACATTGTGAGGACAACATACCAATGTCAATGTGCTTTACTCCATGGGCAAACAAAGCAGAAGTCACGCAGTGGGACTTACAGCTCTGAAAAGGGAAGGGAAAGTCACAATTCAGTTTAAAGGAACTGGGGGAAACACAGAAAGTAGAGATGCAGGAGGCCTGAAGTAAATGTAAGATGGCGTGGGGGATTCTTACCTGTGTGCTACTGAAAATACTGTTGTATGACTGTGTCCCTGTTGTCCGTGTCGTCCCCGTCGTCTTCCTCCTCTTCACTCTCCACAGGCTCCACAGCTGCTACAACACCACCATCTGGACCATCCTCCTGCAGGAAAGGCACCTGGCGTTGCAATGCAAGATTGTGAAGCATACAGCAGGCCACGATGATCTGGCACACCTTCTTTGGTGAGTACATTAGGGATCCACTTGTCATATGCAGGCACCTAAACCTGGCCTTTAGGAGGCCGAAGGTCCTTTCTATGATCCTCCTAGATCGCCCATGGGCCTCATTGTACCGTTCCTCTGCCCTGGTCCGGGGATTTCTCACTGGGGTCAATAGCCAAGGCAGATTGGGGTAACCAGAGTCACCTATTAGCCACACACGTTGTCTCTGTAGCTGTTCCATCACATAGGTGATGCTGCTATTTCGCATAACATACGCGTCATGCACTGACCCAGGGAACTTGGCATTTACATGGGAGATGTACTGGTCAGCCAAACAGACCACCTGCACATTCATAGAATGGTAATTTTTTCTGTTTCTGTACACCTGCTCATCGTCTTTTGGGGGTACTAAGGCCACATGGGTCCCATCAATGGCACCAATGATGTTGGGGATATGTCCAAGGGCATAGAAATCACCCTTCACAGTGGCCAAATCACCCTCCTCAGGGAAAACAATGCAGCTCCGCATGTATTTCGTCAGGGCAGACAACACTCTGGACAAAATCTTGGAAAACATTGGCTGAGACATCCCTGATGACATGGCCACTGTTGTCTGAAAAGACCCACTTGCCAAAAAATGGAGCACTGACAGAACCTGCACCAGAGGGGGAATCCCTGTGGGTTGGCGGATGGGGGACATCAGGGCTGGCTCCAGCTGGGCACACAGTTCATGTATAGTGGCTCTGTCAAGTCGGTATCGCAGTATTATATGACGTTCCTCCATTGTCGACAGGTCCACCAGCGGTCGGTACACGGGAGGATTCCTCCTTCTCCTCGCAAGTCCCAGCGGACGGTGCCTAGGAAGGACTACATGGAGTACAGAGTCAAGCAACCCACAGGTACGTAACCACAGCTTGCACAGTACACGAATCGCTATGCATTGAATGGCTTGTATGAGTGGCAATGCAAGGCCTAGGCCTGTGTGACGCAGTAGAAATTAAGCCATGTGGGCCCTTCAAATGGCGGCTGCCTGACCTGAGAAGTGTGACAGTGGGATGTGAGGTCAATGCGCTGGCGTGGCACACCGTGGCGGTAGGCGGTCAAAGACCACGGCGCAAAGCCGCATTGGTTAACATTGAACCCTATGGGTTTCAGGAGCCAATGACGAGGTGCGCCGGCGGTCGCGGTACGCACCGCCGCGGGCGTGACCGCCATTTTCTATCTGATTAATCACTCGAGACCTGATCATCCACAGGAGAGGACCTATACTGCAAGTGCTGCTGTGAACTCGGTCTGGAAGAGACAATGGCTGCTGCGACTGGGGAAAGGGCCCCTGCCTTCACTTCAGAAGAGTTGGAGAAACTTGTGGATGGGGTCCTGCCCCAGTATGCGCTACTCTACGGTCCTCCAGACCAACAGGTAAGTACACTGTGTGCACGTTGAATGGGCTATGCCTGGGTTTTGTATGGTGGATGTAAGATGGTGGGGTGGGTAGAGAATGAGGAGTGCAAGGCACGACAGATGAGAGCATGTGCCACATGGCAAGGTTGGGGGGGGGCAATCACATCTAACATGCAGAGAATTAATGATATTTACTTTTCCACCCTGTACATGTCAAATAGGTCAGCGCCCATCAGAAAGTCGCCATTTGGCGTGCCATCGACAAGGACGTCCGGGCCCACGGGGTCCACGACAGACGGGGCACCCACTGCCGAAAGAGGTGGGAGGACATCCGCCGCGGGACCAGGAAGACCGCCGAGTCTCTGCTGGGGATGGCCTCCCAACGTAGGAGGGGTGCCAGCAGACAATTGACCCCTTGTCCCGGATCCTGGCAGTGGCCTACCCCGATTTGGATGGGCACGTGAGGACATCACAGCAGACACAAGGGGGTGAGTACCAGTACATTCAGCTATCTTTACACGCAGTGGAGGCGTCTGGGTGGGGGAGGAGGGCAGTGGGTGACATTAGGCCAGGGCGCTTTCTGTAGTGTAGTCCCCTCCTTTAGGCATGGCCCTGTGCCCCCGCCCCCAACCTCTGTAGGGTGCCAAGTACAGCAATCGATGGTCCAGCATTACCCATGTGCGCATTTGTTGTCCATTGACCTGTTGGCCTAGTCACAAGTACTGAGTAGTGTACCCCGATTGCGCGGCGTAGTGCATGAGGCTACTGTATCTGTCCTCTCCGCCAACGGTGTTGACTATGCATGCACTCAACCTGTCTTTATGTCTCCCCCCACCCTTTTTGTTTATCTTCTTGTGCATGTGTGCATTAGCATCATCAGGCGGAGGAGAATTGGCATCGGAGCACGAGGGAGCTGCAACTCACAAGGCCCCGGTGGGCCATGCTACAGACACCGAGGTCACCAGTGATACGGAGGGCGAGGGGAGCTTCACAACGGGGAACCGTGGTGACACCAGCGACACCGACACGTCCTCGGATGGGAGCTCCCTAGCGGTGGCGGCAAAATCCAGGCCCCCGCCTCAACAGGTACAGCCGCCACCCAGCGCACCAGCTCCGCCCTCCCAGCAGCCCCTCAGCCTTCGCTCCGTGCCCGCTCGCCCAAGAAGGCGGGCATCTCCTTCGCCCCAGGCACCTCAGGCCCTGCCCCTGTTACCCCTGCTGCCCTCAGTGAGGAGGTCATTGACCTCCTACAGACCATCATTGTTGGGCAGTCTACCCTTTTGAATGCCATCCAGGGGGTAGAGAGGGAGGTGCATCGGAGCAATGCATACCTGGAGGGCATTCATTCGGGTCAGGCTGCCCATCAACGATGGTTCAGTGCTCTGGCCTCAGCACTGACGGCAGCCATTGTCCCCGTTTCCAGCCTCCCTCTACTAACTGCCTCCACCATGTCTCTGTCTCCTGTTCCTCAGCCTATCCCATCCACACCATCTGACCAGCCTGCACACACCTCAACACCCAAGGGCAGCTCATCCAGACATAAGCACCACAGATCCCACAAGCATTCACCCAAGCAACACCCAGATGCAGACATGGCAACAGTCACTAACACCTCTGTGTCCCCCTCCTCCTCGTCTCCCTCCTCCCTCCCTGTGACGTCTCCACTCACACCTGCATGCACACCACCATCAGCCAGTACTTCCACCACCAGCACACCCTCCAGTACAGTCCGCACACGTGCAGTCACCACCCCCACTGCCATTTACACGTCCCCTGTGTCCTCTCCCACTGTGTCTGTCACCCCCTCTTCCAAGACACACAAACGCAGGCAGCCACCCACCCAACAGCCAACCACCTCACCACAGCCTACGTCACAAGCACCTGCACCCACAGACAGCACACCTGACTCTCCTACAACCACATCCTCTTCCTCCACTCCCATAACCACTAAACCTACCCTTTACCTTGGTCCTAAAAAACTTTACCTCTCCACAGTTAACCTCTTTGCCCCACCTGACCCACCCCCTCCATCTGGGAAGAGTCCCAAGAGCACCTCAGCCACCACCAGCCCTGCTTCAAGTCTCAACATTGTGCATGGGTTTTGGAGTCCACCCTTTCCCAGCACTGACACATCGGCCAGCAGCAAGGGGACAGCCAGCCCCCCCCCTGGTAAGAGGACCCGTAAAGTCAAGGGCCGCCGCGAGAAGGCTGACACGGCTGCCCCCAAGGAGCAAAGTCCTGGGCCGTCACCTGCCACAACATCCAGGGGAGGCAAGGGCCAGAGAGCCTCATCTAAGGAGGGCAAGGGCAGCAGGGCGGAGAAGTCAGCCAGCAGGGGCGCGGACCAGGAGGGCCCCACAAGCCCCATCCCGGGTGTGACGGAGGACACCCACGGGCCCAGGACTCCGTCACAGAAGGGTCCAGCAACTGCACGGTCGGAGGGCGACTAAGCAGGGAGTCCTGGCCAGGTCTGGCTCCCTTGAAAGACACGACAAGCACCGCTGAACAGGGCCCCGCCGTGCAGAAGGGCACCGCTGAAGAGGGCCCCGCCGTGAAGATAGGCACCGCTGAAGAGGGCCCCGCCGTGAAGATAGGCACCGCTGAAGAGGGCCCCGCCGTGAAGATGGGCACCGCTGAAGAGGGCCCCGCCGTGAAGATAGGCACCGCTGAAGAGGGCCCCGCCGTGAAGATAGGCACCGCTGAAGAGGGCCCCGCCGTGAAGATAGGCACCGCTGAAGAGGGCCCCGCCGTGAAGATAGGCACCGCTTAAGAGGGCCCCGCCGTCTCAAGCACCGCTCCGCTGGGCCCTTCCTGTCAAGCACCGCTCCGCTGGGCCCCGCCGTCTCAAGCACCGCTCCGCTGGGCCCTTCCTGTCAAGCACCGCTGGCCCATTGACAGTGCCGGCTCGGTGTCGAGCTAGTGTTCACGCTGCACTCTGGGCACGATGCCTCCTCCAATACCTGTGGAGTCTGTAATCCACCTGATGGCCTATGTGTCTGCACTCCCCAGGATGGCACAGTGGGCAGCCCACCCACTGTAGAGACTTGTGAGACTGTGGCTTTGCACTCCCCAGGATGGCACAGTGGGCAGCCCACCCACTGTAGAGACTTGAGAGACTGTGGCTTTGCACTCCCCAGGATGGCACAGTGGGCAGCCCACCCACTGTAGAGACTTGAGAGACTGTGGCTTTGTACTCCCCAGGATGGCACAGTGGGCAGCCCACCCACTGTAGAGACTTGTGAGACTGTGGCTTTGCACTCCCCAGAATGGCACAGTGGGCAGCCCACCCACTGTAGAGACTTGAGAGACTGTGGCTTTGTACTCCCCAGGATGGCACAGTGGGCAGGCCACCCACTGTAGAGACTTGTGAGACTGTGGCTTTGCACTCCCCAGGATGGAACAGTGGGCATGGTGGACCCTTCGTGGATCTGGCGTTGTGGACTCATGTGGCTGAGGTGACCCCCTTTCCCTTCCCCCTGAGGTGCCTGTAGTTTTGTCATCTGATGCCCCAGCAGTGTCCTCTCCAACGGACTCAGGTCTCCTGTGTGGGCTTTGCCCGTGTGTTGATACACTTTGGCCCACGGACAGTGGAAATTTACGTGACTGTGCAGGACTTATTGCCTATATTTATCGGTTTCGCAATGTTCTTACTTGATTTTTTTACATTTCTTTTTGCTATTTTGCCATGGCTTCAAAGAACCTATTTTATAGATAAATTTTGTTTCTCACTTTAATTATGTCTTTGCATTATTCCGGTGGGTTTGGGTGGTGTCACTGTGGCTTGGTGCTCTGCATTGGTGTGTAGATAGTTTCGGGGGGGGGGTCGCATATGTGTGTGCCCGTAACCTTTCCTCCTCCCCACTCCCCTGTGTCGTAGGTGCAGTACTCACCGTTGTCTTCTGCGCCGGAGTTCGTACTCGTGGTAGATGAGCAGGTAGACAATAGCTGGTAGGATGTTTAATTCGGGTTCCATGCTGTTCTCTGTCCTCGTGGAGTGCATAGAGGTGAGCGTTTTCCCGTTCGTAGTCTGTTTCCGCCGTGTTTTTATCGGCGGGGCTCCCGCCCCGGAAAAGGTGGCGGATTGGTGAGTTGTGATAGGGTGGACGGTACATTGTCTGCCGCCTGCCTGTTGGCGGTGACCGCCGCGCTGTTTGTCTGTCCCGCCGTGGCGGTCGGAGTGTTAAGTTGGCGGGCTGTGTTGGCGGTTCCCGCCAGGGTCAGAATTCCATTTTTTGGACCGCCAGCCTGTTGGCGGGTTGGCCGCCGCTTTAACGCCGACTGCCAGGGTTGGAATGACCCCCAAAGTGTCCCCAAAGAAGCTGCAGTACTGTCAGTAAGACGTGAAGTACTTAGGCCACCTGATTGAGAAGGGGTCAAGGAGAATATCCAAAGAGAGAGTGACAGCCATACTACAGATGAATCCCCCGGCATCCAAGAGAGACGTTAGGATGTTTTTGGGAATGGTGGGCTACTGCCGTCAGTGGATTCCCAGCTTCTTGATTATCTCTAAACCTTTGGTGAGATTGACTGTCAAGGAGGTTAAGGATGGCCCGGATACCCGGACTATGTCCGAGAAAGAAATGAGGGCATTCATTGAACTGAGAAAGTGTATGTGTAGTGCTCCAGCTTTAGGTATGCCTGACTACACAAAGCCTTTTGTCCTGTTTTGTCATGAACGAGATGCTTGTTCTTTGTCTGTCCTGACACAGGTCCATGGAGGTGCAAACCGCCCAGAAGCATATTTTTCAGCTATTTTGGACCCAGTCGCAGCAGCCTTACCTGGGTGTCTGCGCGCAGTTGCAGCAGTTGGTCAAAGCCTCACTCAATGTGACGGTATGGTGATGGGACATCCCTTAACAGTAATGGTCCCACACTCAGTCGAAATACTACTCACCTGAACAAAGACGCAACATATGACAAATGCCTGCCTAACCAAATATGAGACGATTATATTGGGGTCACCTAATGTGTCATTGAAACGCTGTACTGTGTTAAACCCGGCAACTTTGCTTCCTAATGAAAACACGGATGTTGATGATGCTGAGGAACTAGGACATGATTGTCTTGAGGTAACAGAACTGTGCACCAAACCGAGAACTGACATTAAAGATACTCAATTGGAGGAAAATGATTACATTATCTTTGTTGATGGTTCATGCCTGAGAGACTTAGTAGGAGTACTGAGAGCCCGATACGCTGTGTGTACAATCACTGGTATCCTAGAAGCATCTTGGCTCGAAAGAGTGTACTCTGCTCAAGTGGCTGAATTGGTTGCTCTTAATAGGGCATGCCATGCTGCTGACAAATTGAAAGTCACTATCTATACTGACAGCAGATACAGATTTGGAATTGTCCATGATTTTGGCCAGCTATGGTCACAGAGGGGTTTCATGACCTCTTCTGGTTCTCCTGTGAAAATTGGTGAAAGAATTAAGGAGTTGTTGCACGTGATTCAGTTACCTTTTGAAATTGCCATGGTGAAATGCAGCGCTCATGTGAAATCATAAGACTTTGTGTCAATGGGAAATGGATATGCAGATCAAGTTGCAAGATTTTGTGTATTGAACTGAATATCGTTCAAGGATCAGTGGGAATTGTTACCTGAAACTGAAAATGAGACATGCACAGGTTATGCATTAAGGGTGGTTGACACGATGGAAGAGCTAAAATTGTTGCAGGGACGTGCTAGCAGAGAAGAGAAACGTTCTTGGCTTAAAATACAATGTGTACAAAGACCTGATGATTTGTGGGTTTCCGATGAGGGGAAAATGGTTTTGCCAAATAGTCTCTTGACACAGTTCGCAAGGTTTTACCATGGTCATGCACATATTGGGAGAGACACCATGATTAGGTTGTTCAAAATCGATTGGTTCAATCCAAAATTCAGACAAGCTGCAGAAGTAATATGTCACAGGTGCATCATCTGTCAGCAGATGAATGCGGGGAAAGGGACTGTGGTGAATTTTAGCCACATTGGGAGAGCTGGAGGTCCATTCAGCAGGATGCAGATGTATTTTATTGAGATGTCTGTGTGTGGAGGTCTGAGATATGTGTTAGTGATTGTGTGCATCTTCAGTCACTGGATTGAAGCTTACCCTACACGTAGGAATGACAGTCTCACAGTAGCGAAGTTGCTGCTTAGGGAATTGATACCATGTTTCGGGTTTCCGATCTCTTTAGAATCAGATAGAGGAAGTCACTTCAACAATTAGGTGGTTAAGCTCTTGTGTGCCGCACTGAACATTGAACAGAAGCTGCATTGTAGCTACCGTCCTGAAGCCTCAGGACTAGTGGAGCAGATGAATGGTACCCTGAAGTCGAGAATGGCAAAAATGTGCGCAGCTACCAATTTGAAATGGCCAGATGCATTGCCCTTAGTGCTAGTGTGAATGAGAAACACACTCAACAAGAAAACAGGACTGTCTCCTCGTGAAATTCTTATGGGCCAAGCTATGAGATTGCCCGCAGTGCCTGCAAATGCTCTTGTGAATATCACGGATGATATGGTGTTGGATTACTGCAAGGGTCTGGCTGACGTCGTCCGCTCTTTCTCTCACCATGTGGAAGCAACCACTCTACCACCGATAAATGATCCAGGTCACAATCTGAAAGTCGGTGACTAGGATGTTGTCAAGAAACACGTGAGGAAGTTGTGTTTGGAGCCACGTTGGAAGGGGCCGTATCAAGTGATACTGACAACTACTACTGCTGTGAAATGTGCGGGAATTCCCAACTGGATCCATGCCAGTCACACAAAGAAGGTGACGTGTCCAACTGATGAGGAAATTGAGCTGTCGAAAATAACAGCTACAGAAAAGGAAGTCTCAGGGCCGGAGAGTAATCAAAGGGGAACTGAGACTGAAGGAGAGCCCGTTGAGGACGGCTTGGTCACTCAAACAGCAACCAAGATCCAGAAGGGTGACGGTGAGCCTATCTCAACTGAGGCACCAGGAGGACTGACCCAGAGAGAGGTTCTCCCAGAAGTAGATGCATACAGGTTTGAAGTTGAACCCCTGACAGACCCAGAAGGCGAAGGAGTTGAAGCAGTAGGCAGCCAAAGCACCTTGACTCCTCCTGAGCCACTTGCAGATTCATCAAGAGAAAACACCATAGCACAAGAGGAGGGCATTGACCAGCATCCTGAAAAGCTGAACAGTAAACAGACACTTAAAGGAGATAAGTGGTCAGAGTCACAAGCTGCAAAAGAGAAAGTGGTCATCAATGAAACAATAGAGGTGGAGGTCGATACCACAAGGAAGGAAGATCTGAGTGAAGGCGAATTTCAGGGTGACCGCAAGCTGAAAAGAAAGAGAATTGCAAACAGAAGATACGCGGGTCCTGAATGGGCTTATGCAATGACAGCCGAGTGGCAACAAGAGTTCTTGGAATTTTGTTTTGATCGTGAAGTTCCAGGTCAATATTATGGCACTTGAAGTTGGCAACAAATAAAAGAGACTGTGTTAAGTTGAAGTTGGGTTAAAGCGAAAACCTGAGAAAAAGACACTGATAAATCACCGGATGCGACACTGCTAACCTGAATTGACTCTGAAAACCGATTATGACAAGCTGCTAACTGGATTGACAAAAGACCCTGGAGTGAATGAGAAAGCTGTAAATACTTGCTGAAGAGGGACTTTGTTTAGCTTCGCAGCGAAAAAAAAAAAAAACATTTTCCAACTATCCTCATATTAGTTGATTACATCTATAGTACTTTACTTTCTGATTCTTTACAGGTCATGCCTAGGTCAGGGGATGACGTTGAGGGGAATAAGCGTTGTAAATATTTGGGTATTGCTTTGGGTGTTGTATGTGTGGTGTTCATTATAGCTATATTTGTGGAGATGCGTTTGGTGGATGAGAGTGAAGTTAACAATGCTACAGTTTCTGATACTACTACACTAACACCGTGGGATAGGTTTGAGCAAGATACAAAGGATTCGCATGATGAAACTAACACAAAAGGGGAGCTGTCTACTAATATTTTCTATCGCTTGCTGAGTATGTTGACACTATGGATGCGAAGGCTTGTTATGTGTGTACACATATTCCTCTTTCAGTCCAAGAGGGAGTTACCTATCACAGCTTGCCATTAACGTACAGGATTAGTTGTAGTCTGCTACTAACGCGTTTCTATAATCAGTAGGAAGTGCAATATTTTTACGCGAATTATGATTTAGAGGGTCATTACAATATTGGCGGTAAAAGCCGCTTACCGCCGTGCAGAAGACCGCCAACACACCGCCGCAGCCGTGGAAGTCCGCCACGGTCATTATGAGCCACACCTCGGAATCCGCCAAAATCCAGACACCCACACAAGTCCGCCACACCAAAGGTCAGTGATAAACTGGCGATAACAAAACCTCCACTGTCACGCCAACAGGAATACACCCACACTATCACGACCCACGAATCCACGTGGCGGTCTTTCAACCGCGGTATTCCATTGGCGGTACACACCGCCGCGCTCAAAATACACACACATTTACAAAATACATCCACATTGGACAATTCCAAATACACACACCTGATATACATACACACACCACTCCCACACACCCAATACACTATAAAAACACTGTAGGAGGCTGGACTGGCTTGTAGTGAGTACCAAGGGGTACTTGCACCTTGCACCAGGCCCAGTTATCCCTTATTAGTGTATAGGGTGTCTAGCAGCTTAGGCTGATAGATAATGGTAGCTTAGCAGAGCAGCTTAGGCTGAACTAGGAGACGTGTGAAGCTACTACAGTACCACTTAGTGTCATATGCACAATATCATAAGAAAACACAATACACAGTTATACTAAAAATAAAGGTACTTTATTTTTATGACAATATGCCAAAGTATCTTAGAGTGTACCCTCAGTGAGAGGATAGGAAATATACACAAGATATATATACACAATAGCAAAATTATGCAGTATAGTCTTAGAAAACAGTGCAAACAATGTATAGTTACAATAGGATGCAATGGGGAAACATAGGGATAGGGGCAACACAAACCATATACTCCAAAAGTGGAATGCGAACCACGAATGGACCCCAAACCTATGTGACCTTGTAGAGGGTCGCTGGGACTATTAGAAAATAGTGAGAGTTAGAAAAATAACCCTCCCCAAGACCCTGAAAAGTGAGTGCAAAGTGCACTAAAGTTCCCCTAAGGACAAAGTAGTCGTGTTAGAGGAATAATGCAGGAAAGACACAAACCAGCAATGCAACAACTGTGGATTTCCAATCTAGGGTACCTGTGGAACAAGGGGACCAAGTCCAAAAAGTCACAAGCAAGTCGGAGATGGGCAGATGCCCAGGAAATGCCAGCTGCGGGTGCAAAGAAGCTTCTACTGGACAGAAGAAGCTGAGGTTTCTGCAGGAACGAAAAGGGCTAGAGACTTCCCCTTAGGTGGACGGATTCCTCTCGCCGTGGAGAGTCGTGCAGAAGTATTTTCCCGCCAAAAGGACGCCAACAAGCCTTGCTACACGCAAATCGTGCGTTTGGCGTTTTTGGACGCTGCTGGGGCCCAGGAGGGACCAGGAGGTCGCAAATTGGACCTGCAGAGAGAGGGGACATCGAGCAAGACAAAGAGCCCTCACTGAAGCAGGTAGCACCTGGAGAAGTGCCAGAAACAGGCACTACGAGGATGCGTGAAACGGTGCTTGCCGAAGTTGCACAAAGGAGTCCCACGTCGCCGGAGACCAACTTAGAAAGTCGTGCAATGCAGGTTAGAGTGCCGTGGACCCAGGCTTGGCTGTGCACAAAGGATTTCCGCCGGAAGTGCACAGGGGCCGGAGTAGCTGCAAAGTCGCGGTTCCCAGCAATGCAGCCCAGCGAGGTGAGGCAAGGACTTACCTCCACCAAACTTGGGCTGAAGAGTCACTGGACTGTGGGGGTCACTTGGACAGAGTCGCTGGATTCGAGGGACCTCGCTCGTCGTGCTGAGAGGAGACCCAAGGGACTGGTGATGCAGCTTTTTGGTGCCTGCGGTTGCAGGGGGAAGATTCCATCGACCCACGGGAGATTTCTTCGGAGCTTCTGGTGCAGAGAGGAGGCAGGCTACCCCCACAGCATGCACAAGCAGGAAAACAGTCGAGAAGGCGGCAGGATCAGCGTTACAGAGTTGCAGTAGTCGTCTTTGCTACTATGTTGCAGGTTTGCAGGCTTCCAGCGCGGTCAGCAATCGATTCCTTATCAGAAGGTGAAGAGAGAGATGCAGAGGAACTCGGCTGAGCTCATGCATTCGTTATCTAAAGTTTCCCCAGAGACAGAGACCCTAAATAGCCAGAAAAGAGGGTTTGGCTACCTAGGAGAGAGGAAAGGCTACTAACACCTGAAGGAGCCTATCAGCAGGAGTCTCTGACGTCACCTGGTGGCACTGGCCACTCAGAGCAGTCCAGTGTGCCAGCAGCACCTCTGTTTCCAAGATGGCAGAGGTCTGGAGCACACTGGAGGAGCTCTGGACACCTCCCAGGGGAGGTGCAGGTCAGGGGAGTGGTCACTCCCCTTTCCTTTGTCCAGTTTCGCGCCAGAGCAGGGGCTAAGGGGTCCCTGAACCGGTGTAGACTGGCTTATGCAGAATTGGGCACATCTGTGCCCAACAAAGCATTTCCAGAGGCTGGGGGAGGCTACTCCTCCCCTGCCTTCACACCATTTTCCAAAGGGAGAGGGTGTCACACCCTCTCTCAGAGGAAGTTCTTTGTTCTGCCATCCTGGGCCAGGCCTGGCTGGACCCCAGGAGGGCAGCTGCCTGTCTGAGGGGTTGGCAGCAGCAGCAGCTGCAGTGAAACCCCAGGAAGGGCAGTCTGGCAGTACCAGGGTCTGTGCTACAGACCACTGGGATCATGGAATTGTACCAACAATGCCAGGATGGCATAGAGGGGGCAATTCCATGATCATAGACATGTTACATGGCCATATTCGGAGTTACCATGGTGAAGCTACATATAGGTAGTGACCTATATGTAGTGCACGCGTGTAATGGTGTCCCCGCACTCACAAAGTTCAGTGAATTGGCTCTGAACAATGTGGGGGCACCTTGGCTAGTGCCAGGGTGCCCTCACACTAAGTAACTTTGCACCTAACCTTTACCAGGTAAAGGTTAGACATATAGGTGACTTATAAGTTACTTAAGTGCAGTGTAAAATGGCTGTGAAATAACGTGGACGTTATTTCACTCAGGCTGCAGTGGCAGGCCTGTGTAAGAATTGTCAGAGCTCCCTATGGGTGGCATAAGAAATGCTGCAGCCCATAGGGATCTCCTGGAACCCCAATACCCTGGGTACCTCAGTACCATATACTAGGGAATTATAAGGGTGTTCCAGTAAGCCAATGTAAATTGGAAAAAATGGTCACTAGCCTGTCAGTGACAATTTGGAAAGAAATGAGAGAGCATAACCACTGAGGTTCTGATTAGCAGAGCCTCAGTGAGACAGTTAGTCACTACACAGGTAACACATTCAGGCACACTTAAGAGCACTGGGGCCCTGGGTTACCAGGGTCCCAGTGACACATACAACTAAAACAACATATATACAGTGAAAAATGGGGGTAACATGCCAGGCAAGATGGTACTTTCCTACACAACCCCCCCCCCAAACGAAGGACAATAAGACTAGCCATTACCTGATGAGTCTTCATTGTCTAAGTGGAAATATCTGGAGAGTCCATCTGCATTGGAGTGGCTACTCCCAGGTCTATGTTCCACTGTATAGTCCATTCCCTGTAGGGATATGGACCACCTCAGCAATTTAGGATTTTCACCTTTCATTTGTTTTAGCCAAAGTAGAGGTTTGTGGTCTGTCTGAACAATGAAGTGAGTGCCAAACAGGTATGGCCTCAACTTCTTCAGAGCCCAGACCACAGCAAAGGCCTCCCTCTCAATGGCAGACCAACGCTTTTCTCTAGGGGTCAACCTTCTACTAATAAAAGCAACAGGTTGATCTTGGCCCTCAGAATTAAGTTGTGATAGGACTGCCCCTACTCCTAATTCAGATGCATCAGTTTGGACATAGAATTTTTTAGAGTAACAAGGGCTTTTCAGGACAGGTGCAGAGCACATGGCCTGCTTCAGCTCCTCAAAAGCTTTCTGACAGCTTGCTGTCCATAATACCTTTTTAGGCATTTTCTTGGATGTGAGGTCATTAAGAGGGGCTGCAATGGAGCCATAGTTCTTAATGAACCTCCTGTAATACCCAGTGAGGCCTAGGAAGGCTCTCACCTGAGTCTGAGTGGTAGGGGGAACCCAATCAATAATAGTTTGGATTTTCCCCTGAAGTGGTGCAATCTGTTCCCCACCAACAAGGTGTCCCAGATAAACCACCTTACCCTGCCCTATCTGGCACTTTGAAGCCTTGATAGTGAGGCCTGCCTTTTGCAGAGCCTCCAAAACTTTCCAAAGGTGGACCAGGTGATCATCCCAGCTGGAGCTAAAGACAGCTATATCGTCCAAATATGCTGCACTGAAAGCTTCCAGCCCTTGCAGGACTGTGTTCACCAACCTCTGAAAAGTGGCAGGTGCATTTTTCAAACCAAAAGGCATTACAGTAAACTGGTAATGTCCTCCAATGGTAGAAAATGCAGTCTTAGGTTTAGCATCTTCTGACAATTTGATCTGCCAATACCCTGCAGTCAAATCAAAAGTGCTTAGATACTTGGCAGATGCCAGTGTATCTATAAGCTCATCTGCCCTGGGTATAGGGTGAGCATCAGTTTTGGTTACTAAGTTGAGACCTCTATAGTCTACACAAAACCTCATTTCCTTCTTTCCATCTTTAGAATTGGGTTTTGGTACCAGTACCACAGGAGAAGCCCATGGACTGTCAGAGTGCTCAACCACTCCTAGTTCCAACATTTTCTGAACTTCTTGCTTTATGCAGTCCCTGACATGGTCAGGCTGCCTATAGATCTTACTTTTGACAGGTAAACTGTCTCCAGTATCTATAGTGTGCTCACACCAAGAAGTGGTGCCTGGCACAGTGGAGAAGAGTTCTGAAAATTGTCCTAGGAGATTTATGCAATTGTCTTTCTGCTCAGCAGTAAGACAATCAGCCAAAACTACACCTTCCACAAGAGCATCTTGATCTGTGGAAGAGAAGAGATCAGGTAGAGGATCACTGTCTTCTTCCTGTCCCTCATCTGTTGCCATGAGCAGGGTGAGATCTGCCCTGTCATAGTAGGGTTTCAGGCGGTTGACATGGAGCACCCTAAGGGGACTCCTGGCAGTGCCTAAGTCAACCAAGTAGGTGACTTCACCCTTCTTTTCAACAATTGTGTGGGGTCCACTCCATTTATCTTGGAGTGCTCTTGGGGCCACAGGCTCCAAGACCCACACTTTCTGCCCTGGTTGGTACTGAACCAAAACAGCCTTCTGATCATGCCATTGCTTCTGGAGCTCTTGGCTGGCCTGAAGGTTTTTACTGGCCTTTTTCATGTACTCAGCCATCCTTGATCTGAGGCCAAGTACATAATCCACAATATCCTGCTTAGGAGCTTTTAAAGGTTGTTCCCAACCCTCCTTTACAAGTGTGAGTGGACCCCTAACAGGGTGTCCAAAAAGAAGTTCAAAGGGGCTGAAGCCCACTCCTTTCTGGGGTACCTCCCTGTAGGCAAAAAGGAGGCATGGTAGAAGGATATCCCATCTCCTGCGGAGTTTTTCAGGGAGTCCCATAATCATGCCTTTGAGAGTTTTATTAAATCTCTCCACCAGTCCATTTGCTTGTGGATGATAGGGTGTTGTGAACTTGTAAGTTACACCACACTCCTTCCACATGGCCTTTAAGTATGCAGACATGAAATTGCTTCCCCTGTCTGATACCACTTCCTTTGGGAAGCCCACTCTGGAAAATATTCCCAGGAGGGCCTTTGCCACTGCAGGAGCTGTAGTGGTCCTTAAAGGAATAGCTTCAGGATATCTTGTGGCATGGTCCACTACCACCAAGATAAACCTATTGCCTGAAGCAGTAGGAGGGTCAAGGGGGCCAACTATGTCAACCCCTACCCTTTCAAAGGGAACCCCAACCACAGGCAGTGGGATAAGGGGTGCCTTTGGAGTGCCACCTGTCTTGCCACTGGCTTGACAGGTTTCACAGGACTTACAAAATTCCTTTGTGTCCTCAGACATCCTAGGCCAATGAAACAATGGAACCAATCTGTCCCAAGTTTTCATTTGACCCAGGTGCCCAGCTAGGGGAATGTCATGTGCCAGTGTTAGGAGGAACTTTCTGTACTCCTGAGGAATCACTAATCTCCTGGCAGCTCCAGGTTTAGGATCCCTATGCTCAGTGTACAAGAGGTTGTCCTCCCAGTAAACTCTGTGAGAGTCACTGACATCCCCATTAGCCTGTTTGACAGCTTGCTGTCTGAGACCCTCTAATGTGGGACAGGTTTGCTGTGCCACACTCAGTTCCTCCCTGGCAGGCCCCCCTTCACCCAAAAGCTCAGCAGTGTCTGCTTCCAGCTCCTCTGGTGTAGGTTCTGCACAGGGAGGGAATTCTTCTTCCTCAGAATTAGAATCCACTGTAGAGGGAGGGATAGTAGGAAGTGGTTTGCTTCTACTAGCCCTAGCTTTAGGGAGCACTTGGTCCATTGTTCCAGGATCCAAGCTTCCCTGTCCTTTTTGCTTTTTGGCCTGAGCCCTTGTCAAAGCAAAAAATATGCCCTGGGATGCCCAGCATTGCTGCATGGGCCTCCAACTCCACATCTGACCAAGCTGATGTCTCCAAATCATTCCCTAATAGACAGTCTACAGGTAAATCTGAAGCTACCACAACTTTCTTTGGACCAGTTACCCCCCCCCCAGTTGAGATTTACAACAGCCATGGGGTGGCTTTGTGTTATGTTGTGAGCATCGGTTACTTGGTACTGGTGTCCAAGTATGTGTTGTTCAGGGTGCACCAGTTTCTCAATCACCATTGTGACACTGGCACCTGTGTCCCTGTAGGCCTGGACCTCAACACCATTTATTAGGGTTAGTTGCTTGTACTTCTCCAAGTTATGGGGGCAAGCAACCAAAGTGGCTAAATCAATAGCCCCTTCAGAGACTAAAGTAGCCTCTGTGGTCTCCCTAATCAGACCAACCCCAACTAAATTACCAAAAGTGAGCCCAGCTACTCCCTTGGATTGGCTATTAGTAGGTTTGCTCCCACCACCACTGCTATTAGTAGGGACACTAGGTGTAGCAGTAGGGGTTGTAGTGGTAGGAGCTGTGGTGCCTTTCTTTGGACAACTGGGATGTGTTGTCCAATGGCCTTTTATTTTACATAAATAGCACCATGGTTTCTTTTCCTTGTTCTGATTAAAGGAGGATTTGGACCCACCACCCCCACCAGAGTGTTTTTGTGGGCCTGATGAAGACTCATTTTTAGATTTGTCCCCACCCTTGTCAGAAGACTTACCATCCTTCTTTTTGTTGCCATCTTTGTCACCCCCTGTATGAACTTTTCTGTTCACTCTTGTTCTGACCCATTTGTCTGCCTTCTTTCCCAATTCTTGGGGAGAGGTCAGATCAGAGTCCACCAAGTACTGGTGCAACAAATCAGACACACAATTATTAAGAATATGCTCTCTCAGGATTAAGTTATACAGGCTGTCATAATCAGTAACTTTACTGCCATGTAACCACCCCTCCAAGGCCTTCACTGCCTGGTCAATGAAATCAACCCAGTCTTGTGAAGACTCCTTTTTGGTCTCTCTGAACTTTATCCTGTACTGTTCAGTGGTTAAGCCATAACCATCCAGGAGTGCATTCTTAAGAACTTGGAAATTATTAGCATCATTTTCTTTTACAGTAAGGAGCCTATCCCTACCTTTTCCACTAAATGATAGCCATAGGATAGCAGCCCACTGCTTTTGAGGGACATCCTGTACAGCACAGGCCCTCTCAAGTGCAGCAAACCACTTGTTAATGTCATCCCCCTCCTTATAAGGGGGAACTATCTTGTGCAGATTCCTGGAATCATGCTCTTTTGCAGGATGACTATGGGGAATACTGCTGCTGCCACCATGGGTATCTAAACCCAACTTCTGTCTTTCCTTCTCTAATTCTAAAGACTGTCTATCCAAATCCAGCTGTTGCTTCTTGAGCTTCAGTCTGGTTTGTTCCACTCTCAATCTATTGAGCTCCCTTTCTAACAATCTGTCATCAGGGTGGGTGGGAGGGACATTTCTAGATACAGAGGTATGATGGGAATGAACAGAAGGAGACCTGTCCCTTACAGAGGGCACCCTAACAGCTTGGCTACCAGTATAATGTGAGAGCACACCATCAGTATGGTGTGATTCAACCTCTGTACCAACTATGCTAGACTGTCTAGTAATGGACAGGCTGAGAAGTTTCTTTCCTGAATCTTTTCCTGGGGGAGTCCCTGGATCAGATTGAGAACCATTAGCTACTTTTTCACCTGATTGGGCACTTATGGCCTTATCTTGTACTCTAAGCATGTTAATTAACAGTTCTAAGGAAGGATTCTTCCCTACACTCAAACCTCTCTCTATGCAGAGACTCCTTGCTCCTTTCCAGCTAAGGTGATCATATGCAAGTTTGGACAGTTCAACATTTTTGCCTGTGCCAGACATTTTTTTTGAGAGAGTTAAAGTGATAGAAAAAGAGAAAAAAGTTTTCAGAACTTTTTGGAAAGACAGAAAAAACTTTTTAAACTTTTAAGAACTTTTTGAAAGTTTAGAAGTACTTTTCAGCACTTAGAAAAGAGTGAAAAGAGGAAATGCAAAACTTTTTGGCTATGTGTATATACACTGACCTTGTTTTGTATATTTTTCTCTTATGAAAAGTACAATGACAAGAGTGGTAAGTAGTCTCAAGCACTTATCCCACCGCTGCACAACCAATGTAGGAGGCTGGACTGGCTTGTAGTGAGTACCAAGGGGTACTTGCACCTTGCACCAGGCCCAGTTATCCCTTATTAGTGTATAGGGTGTCTAGCAGCTTAGGCTGATAGATAATGGTAGCTTAGCAGAGCAGCTTAGGCTGAACTAGGAGACGTGTGAAGCTACTACAGTACCACTTAGTGTCATATGCACAATATCATAAGAAAACACAATACACAGTTATACTAAAAATAAAGGTACTTTATTTTTATGACATTATGCCAAAGTATCTTAGAGTGTACCCTCAGTGAGAGGATAGGAAATATACACAAGATATATATACACAATAGCAAAATTATGCAGTATAGTCTTAGAAAACAGTGCAAACAATGTATAGTTACAATAGGATGCAATGGGGAAACATAGGGATAGGGGCAACACAAACCATATACTCCAAAAGTGGAATGCGAACCACGAATGGACCCCAAACCTATGTGACCTTGTAGAGGGTCGCTGGGACTATTAGAAAATAGTGAGAGTTAGAAAAATAACCCTCCCCAAGACCCTGAAAAGTGAGTGCAAAGTGCACTAAAGTTCCCCTAAGGACAAGGTAGTCGTGTTAGAGGAATAATGCAGGAAAGACACAAACCAGCAATGCAACAACTGTGGATTTCCAATCTAGGGTACCTGTGGAACAAGGGGACCAAGTCCAAAAAGTCACAAGCAAGTCGGAGATGGGCAGATGCCCAGGAAATGCCAGCTGCGGGTGCAAAGAAGCTTCTACTGGACAGAAGAAGCTGAGGTTTCTGCAGGAACGAAAAGGGCTAGAGACTTCCCCTTTGGTGGACGGATCCCTCTCGCCGTGGAGAGTTGTGCAGAAGTGTTTTCCCGCCGAAAGGACGCCAACAAGCCTTGCTACACGCAAATCGTGCGTTTGGCATTTTTGGACGCTGCTGGGGCCCAGGAGGGACCAGAAGGTCGCAAATTGGACCTGCAGAGAGAAGGGACGTCGAGCAAGACAAAGAGCCCTCACTGAAGCAGGTAGCACCCGGAGAAGTGCCAGAAACAGGCACTACGAGGATGCGTGAAACGGTGCTCGCCGAAGTTGCACAAAGGAGTCCCACGTCGCCGGAGACCAACTTAGAAAGTCGTGCAATGCAGGTTAGAGTGCCGTGGACCCAGGCTTGGCTGTGCACAAAGGATTTCTGCCGGAAGTGCACAGGGGCCGGAGTAGCTGCAAAGTCGCGGTTCCCAGCAATGCAGCCCAGCGAGGTGAGGCAAGGACTTACCTCCACCAAACTTGGGCTGAAGAGTCACTGGACTGTGGGGGTCACTTGGACAGAGTTGCTGGATTCGAGGGACCTCGCTCGTCGTGCTGAGAGGAGACCCAAGGGACCGGTGATGCAGCTTTTTGGTGCCTGCGGTTGCAGGGGGAAGATTCCGTCGACCCACGGGAGATTTCTTCGGAGCTTCTGGTGCAGAGAGGAGGCAGGCTACCCCCACAGCATGCACAAGCAGGAAAACAGTCGAGAAGGCGGCAGGATCAGCGTTACAGAGTTGCAGTAGTCGTCTTTGCTACTATGTTGCAGGTTTGCAGGCTTCCAGCGCGGTCAGCAGTCGATTCCTTATCAGAAGGTGAAGAGAGAGATGCAGAGGAACTCGGCTGAGCTCATGCATTCGTTATCTAAAGTTTCCCCAGAGACAGAGACCCTAAATAGCCAGAAAAGAGGGTTTGGCTACCTAGGAGAGAGGAAAGGCTACTAACACCTGAAGGAGCCTATCAGCAGGAGTCTCTGACGTCACCTGGTGGCACTGGCCACTCAGAGCAGTCCAGTGTGCCAGCAGCACCTCTGTTTCCAAGATGGCAGAGGTCTGGAGCACACTGGAGGAGCTCTGGACACCTCCCAGGGGAGGTGCAGGTCAGGGGAGTGGTCACTCCCCTTTCCTTTGTCCAGTTTCGCGCCAGAGCAGGGGCTAAGGGGTCCCTGAACCGGTGTAGACTGGCTTATGCAGAATTGGGCACATCTGTGCCCAACAAAGCATTTCCAGAGGCTGGGGGAGGCTACTCCTCCCCTGCCTTCACACCATTTTCCAAAGGGAGAGGGTGTCACACCCTCTCTCAGAGGAAGTTCTTTGTTCTGCCATCCTGGGCCAGGCCTGGCTGGACCCCAGGAGGGCAGCTGCCTGTCTGAGGGGTTGGCAGCAGCAGCAGCTGCAGTGAAACCCCAGGAAGGGCAGTCTGGCAGTACCAGGGTCTGTGCTACAGACCACTGGGATCATGGAATTGTACCAACAATGCCAGGATGGCATAGAGGGGGCAATTCCATGATCATAGACATGTTACATGGCCATATTCGGAGTTACCATGGTGAAGCTACATATAGGTAGTGACCTATATGTAGTGCACGCGTGTAATGGTGTCCCCGCACTCACAAAGTTCAGTGAATTGGCTCTGAACAATGTGGGGGCACCTTGGCTAGTGCCAGGGTGCCCTCACACTAAGTAACTTTGCACCTAACCTTTACCAGGTAAAGGTTAGACATATAGGTGACTTATAAGTTACTTAAGTGCAGTGTAAAATGGCTGTGAAATAACGTGGACGTTATTTCACTCAGGCTGCAGTGGCAGGCCTGTGTAAGAATTGTCAGAGCTCCCTATGGGTGGCAAAAGAAATGCTGCAGCCCATAGGGATCTCCTGGAACCCCAATACCCTGGGTACCTCAGTACCATATACTAGGGAATTATAAGGGTGTTCCAGTAAGCCAATGTAAATTGGAAAAAATGGTCACTAGCCTGTCAGTGACAATTTGGAAAGAAATGAGAGAGCATAACCACTGAGGTTCTGATTAGCAGAGCCTCAGTGAGACAGTTAGTCACTACACAGGTAACACATTCAGGCACACTTAAGAGCACTGGGGCCCTGGGTTACCAGGGTCCCAGTGACACATACAACTAAAACAACATATATACAGTGAAAAATGGGGGTAACATGCCAGGCAAGATGGTACTTTCCTACAAACACACACCCACATCATCCACAAACCCTTATGTCAACAATTGTGACAGAAGGCCAGAGAAAGACACACCAGAAAGAACAATAGCATTCACAGGCACCCTACACCATCACTCACACAACATCCAAGCACCTCACACAACACACCTCTAAATATCAGCCCACACATCACAACAAACACCACCCGACATATCACCCACACCACCCCAAGGCAGCGCAAAGACACCCCAGGTTCTCTGAGGGGGAGCTCAGGGTCATGGTGGAGGAAATCATCCGGGTAGAGCCACAGCTATTTGGATCACAGGTGCAGCACACCACCATAGCTAGGAAGATGGAGCTATGGCGGAGAATAGTGGACAGGGTCAACGCAGTGGGACAGCACACAAGAACTAGGGATGACATCAGGAAGAGGTGGAACGACCTACGGGGGAAGGTGCGTTCTGTGGTCTCAAGACACCACATTGCGGTTCAGAGGACTGGCGGCGGACCCCCACCTCCTCCCCCACAACTAACAACATGGGAGGAGCAGGTCTTGGCTATACTGCATCCTGAGGGCTTTGCAGGAGTAGCAGGAGGAATGGACTCTGGTAAGTCAACTCTTAACTACTTCATCCCCCACCCACCTGCATGTTATCACATACCCCCACCCTCGCCCTCACCCCCATCACTGCAACTCCTCACGTATGTCCCAATATCACAAACCACACATCCCAAACCCAAGCCCTGCATGTAACACCAAAGCATGGACACCCATCACCAAAGCATGTCCACTGCACATACCCATACACTCCCCTAAACCATTATCACACAAGGTCCTACACAGGAATGCAAGCACTGGGGTACAGGCTCACCCACCCATTGCACACCATAGCACACACACATGCAATAATCATGCCTTTACACCCCTGCAGGACCCCTAACCAAAGTCACCGGTCAGGAGGGTCCAGACATGTCCACTCCACCCACAGAAGAGGCCCACAGTGATGACAGCAGCTCTGTCCAACTGGATCTAGATGACCAGCCCGGCCCATCTGGGACCTCGGGACAGTCGGTTCCCCTGACACAGTCACAGGCCACTACAGAGCTTCCCCCCTCTGGAAACACCAGCACAGCACCCACCCAGCGGGCCCATACCTCTGTCCCCAGGACACGTCAAGCAGCAGTGTGTCCACCACTACAGGGAACCCAGGCTAACCCACCACCCCAACAACACCAGGGACCTGGGGGCAGTGGCAGTGGGCACACGATTCAGGGGACAGAGGCCCAGGAACACAGTGGAACTTGGAGGGCTGCTGTGCGACAGGGGGATGACAGGCCCAGAGAACCCACTCTCCATGAGGCCCTCTCCAACATCATTGGAGCCTACCACCATTCCCAGGAGACGATGGCAACGGTACTGGCCAAGTTTCAGGAGACCCAGCGGCTGCAGGAGGAACAGTATTTGGGCTTCAGGGAGGAACTCAAATCCATCACTTCCACCCTGGGCACTATTGTAGGGGTGCTAAAGGAACTCGTCAACACCAGGAGGGACACTGTGGCACAACAAGGGGCCCATGGCACTAGCCTGGACGATGAACTGCCCACCACCTCCACCGGTGCTAGTGGACAGGAGGCACTACCACAGGACCACAACACCAGCACCCCACTCCCTGCAGACGGAGAACCACCCCGCAATCGGCCCCTGAGATCCAGGACAAAGACAGAGAACAATGCCAAGACCCCCACAAAAAAATGAGACCACCCTGATTGTCATCCTTCTGTCCCACTTTGTCACCCTGTCCATCCTTAAACTGCTCCAGCTCCACTTCCTATGCCTCTTTGGAAAATGCACCTGTGAGACTAATAGACTGGACTCTGCCATGGACATTCCTCCACCATCACCATTGACCATTTTACAACCTCCTCCACTATTTAGCACTTAAATAAACACCCTTAAATCACAAAACAATTTGGAGTCAGTCTGTGCTTTCGAAAATGTGTATTAGCAATAACTGTGGCAAAATGCTATATCCAATGTAATGTCAACATACCTATGTCACACAGCTCTAGTCTATGCGGAAACAAAGCAGATGTCGCACAGTGGGACCCACATCTGTGAAATCGTAAGGGAAAGTGACAACTTAGTGACCATACACTGGGTGAAAATGACAGACAGATGAGAGGTAATAGAATTAAATCAGATGTAGCAGGCAGTGTTGTTTTCTTACCTGTGTCTCACTGGAAGTATTGCTGGATCACCGTGTTCCTGTTGTCTATGTCCTCTTCTTCTGCTTCCTCGTCTTCACTGTCCACAGGCTCCACAGCTGCCACAAGACCTCAATCTGGACCATCCTCCTGCAGAAAAGGCACCTGTCGTCGCAAAGCCAAGTTGTGAAGCATACAGCAGGCCACGATGATCTGGCACACCTTCTTTGGTGAGTAGAATAGGGAACCACCTGTCATGTGGAGGCACCGGAACCTGGCCTTCAGGAGGCCGAAGATTCTCTCTATAATCCCCCTAGTTCCCCCATGGGCCTCATTGTAGCGTTCCTCTGCCCTTGTCCTGGGATTCCTCACTGGGGTCAGTAGCCATGACAGGTTGGAGTCACCTGCAAATGGCGAGGGACAACTGTTAGACACACACTAACTCATAGGGACATCCCCAGACCCACACACCTAGTCACACTGTATTGGGTCCATGTCCTCACCTAATAGCCACACATGGTGCCTCTGGAGTTGCACCATCACATAAGGGATGCTGCTATTCAGCAGAACATAAGCGTCATGCACTGAGCCAGGAAATTTGGCATTCACATGGGAGATGTACTGGTCGGCCAAACACACCATCTGGACATTCATAGAATGGTAACTCTTCCGGTTTCTGTACACCTGTTCACTCCTGCGGGGGGTGACCAAGGCCACATATGTACCATCAATGGCACCAATGATGTTGGGGATATGTCCCAGGGCATAGAAGTCACCTTTCACTGTAGGCAAATCCTCCACCTGAGGGAAAACAATGTAGCTCCGCATGTGTTTCAGCAGGGCAGACAACACTCTGGACAACTCGTTGGAAAACATAGGCTGGGACTCCCTGATGTTATGGCCACTGTTGTTTGAAAAGACCCACTTGCTAGCAAATGGAGTACTGACAGCACCTGCACTTAAGGGGGGATTCCTGTGGGATGGCAGATAGCTGACATCAGGTCTGGCTCCAACTGGGCACACAGTTCCAGGATTGTGGTACGATCAAGTCTGTAGGTGATGATCACATGTCGCTCCTCCATTGTCGACAGGTCCACCAGCAGTCTGTACACCGGAGGATGCCGCCATCTCCTCACCTGCCCCAGCGGACATTGCCTATGGAGGAGAACAGCGAGCAGAGACTCAACCAACTCTGATGTACGTAAACACAACTTAATTGGAAAATGTTAGCAAATCGACATATGGCTGTTAGTGTTTAAGCAAGGCCTAGATATGTGTGACGCAGTCCATAATAATGCCATGTGGGCCCCTGAAATGGCGGCTGCCTGACCTGAAAGTGTGACAAGGGGATATGAGGTAACTGCGCCGGCGTTGTACACTGTCGCGGTCAAAGACCGCGGCGCAATCCTGCATTGGTTAACATTGGACCCTATAGGTCCCAGGAGCCAATGAGGATGAACGCTGGCGGTGACGGTACGCTCTGCCGCGGACGTGACCAGCATTTGCTCTCTGTTCAATCACTTGATACCTGATCTTCGACAGGAGAGGACCTACACTGCAAGTGCTGCTGTGTCCTCAGTCTGGAAGAGACAATGGTTCGTGTGTCTGGGGAAAGGGCCCCTGCCTTCAGCACGGAGGATTTGGAGAAACTAGTGGATGGGGTCCTCCCCCAGTGCACTCTACTCTACAGTCCTCCAGACAAACAGGTGAGTACACTGTGAGCATGCTGTATGGGAAATGACTGTTTGGAGTGGTGTGGATGAAAGATAGCGGGGGAGAATGAGCCGTGCATGATATGACGGTGAGTGCATGTGCGTCATGGCAAGGGTAGGGATGCGGGCCAATGACTGTGATGGTGCGGACGGTTATATCTTCGCCTTTTCCCCTGTACTATTCCTGTAGGTCAGCACCCACCAGAAGAAGGATATTTGGCGTGCCATTGCCAAGGAAGTCCAGACCCTGGCGGTCTACCACAGACGGAGCACCCACTGCCGGAAAAGATGGGAGGACATTTGCCGCTGGAGCAAGAAGATGGCGGAGGCCCAGCTGGGGATGGCCTCCCAACGTGGGAGGTGTGCCCGTCGCACCACGACCCCCCTGATGTTCAGGATCCTGGTGGTGGCGTACCCGGAGTTGGATGGGCGCTTGAGGGCATCACAGCAGCCACAAGGGGGTGAGTACACTCGCATTCAGCTGATTCAGTGCGCATTTTAGGTTTCTGGGTGGGGGAGGTGGGCTGTGGGTCCCCCTAGGCCAGGGCGAGTTTAGTAGGCAAGGTCCCTTCTTAAGGAAGGCCCTGTGGCACCCCACCCCACCCCACCTATGTACAGAGCCAATTACACCTAGCCAGGCTCCTGTGACATACATGTGCAGCAATCGGGCATAGCCTTGTAACTCAAGTCCCTGTGATTGATTAGGGAACTCCAAGTGCACAGCGTAGTGCAGGGGTCTTCTGTGTCTGTAGTGTCTGCCAACGGTAGCAGTATTGCATGCACTTAACATGTCTTTCTTCTGTCTTCCCCCCTTTTTGTGGTCTCCCTGTTCTTGTGTGCATTAGCCTCATCAGGCGGAGGAGCAGTGGCACCGAAGCAGGAGGGAGCTGCATCTCACATGGCCCTGGAGAGTGACACAACGGAGTCTGAATTCACCAGTGGGACGGAGGGCGAGGGGAGCATCAAGGCGGGGACAGGAGCTGAGACCAGCGATACGGACTCCTCCTCTGATGGGAGCTCCCTTGCAGTGGTGGGCCCATCTGTGCCCCCCAGCATCTACAGGTACAGCCGCCACCCCCCCTACCAGCACCGCACTCCCAGCAGCCTCTCAGCGTTTGCCCCGTGCCTGCTCACCCAGGAGGGTGGGCATCTCCTTCGCCCCAGGCACTTCAGCCCCTGCCCCTGTCACCCCTGCTGCCCTCAGTGAGGAGGCCATTGACCTCCTCTGGTCCCTCAATGTTGGCCAGTCTACCATTTTGATTGCCATCCAGGGTGTAGAGAGGCAGTTGCAACAAAACAATGCATACCTGGAGGGCATTCATTCTGGTCAGGCAGCCCAACAGAGAGCCTTTCAGACTCTGGCCTCAGCACTGATGGCAGCCATTGTCCCTGTCTCTAGCCTCCCCCCTCCAACTTCCTCCACCCAGACCCAAACGCCTGTACCTGAGCTTAATCCAAGCACACCATCAGACCAGCATGCACACACCTCAACACACAAGGGAAGCTCAGGAAAACATAAGGACCACACATCCCACAGGCACTCACGCAAGCATCATACACATGCAGACATACCAACAGCCACTGCCTCCACTGTGTCCCCCTCCTCCTCGTCTCCCTCCTCCCTCCCAGTCTCGTCTCCACTCACACCTGCATGCACTACATCCTCAGCCACTACCTCCATCACAGCACACCCACCACCACATCCCGCTCACCTGCAGTCACCACCCCCACTACCATTCACACATCCCCTGTGTCCTCTACCAGTGTGTCTGTAAGCCCTTCTCCCAAGGTACACAAATGCAGCCACACACCTACCCAACAGCCATCCACCTCACAACAGCCTCCAGCCCATGCACCTTCACCCAAAGTCAGCAAACGTACACCTCCTACAACCACTACCTCTTCCTCCACTCCCAAACCCCCTCCATCTACCCGTCCCAGTGTGCCCAAAAAACTTTTCCTGTACAACCTTGACCACTTTCCCTTACCTCCCCCACCCCTTCAGTCTCCTAGGGCCCGCCTCTCCAGGTCCCAACCCAGCACCTTAGCCACAACATCTGCTGGAACAGTGGTGCCAGTAGTAACCGGCTTCTGGAGTGCGCCAGTCAGCAGGGCAGCCAGTGTGGCAAGGAGCCAGAGCACGGACAGTCCCCCACCTCAAAAACACAAAAAGTTGGTCAGTGCCCGACAGGAGAGAGGAAAAAAATCTGCCACCAAAGCCGCTCCCCGGAGTACAGTTGGGAGTGTGGAGACAGCTGCGCCACCATCCAAGGTGGCAAGTCTGGGAAAACCTGCACGGCGGACAAGACCGCCACCAGCACCGCCGCCAAGGACACCGCCGCCACCAGCACTGCTTCCCAGGACACCGCCGCCACCAGCACTGCTGCCCAGTACACCGACGCCACCAGCACCGCTGGCCAGGACACCGCCGCCACCAGCACTGCTGCCAAGGACACCGCCGCCACCAGCACTGCTGCCAAGGACATCACCGCCACCAGCACCACTGCCAAGGACACCACCGCCACCAGCACCGCTGCTAAGGACACCACCGCAACAAGCACTGCTGAACAGGACAACGCCGCCACCAGCACCGCTGCCAAGGACACCGCCGCAACAAGCACCACTGCCCAGGACAGCGCCGACACCAGCACCGCTGCCAAGGATACCGCCGCAACAAGCACCGCTGAACAGGACACCGCCCAACAAGCACCGCAGGCCAGTGAGCCGCAAAGATCCCGATGCTACTGAGGCCGCCACGAGCAGGATGAAGCACTCTGGGCACCAAGCCCCCTCCAGAACCAGTGGAGAATTACATTCACTACCTCTGTCCTTGGCAGGATGAAGCACTCTGGGCACAAAGCCCCCTCCAGAACCAGTGGAGAATGACATCCACTACCTCTGTCCTTGGCAGGATGAATCACTCTGGGCACCAAGCCCCCTCCAGAACCAGTGGAGACTGTTATCCACTTGAGAGACTGTGGCTTTGCACTCCCCGGATTAAACAGTGGGCAAACCACCCACTGGAGAGACTTGAGAGACTGTGGCTTTGCACTCCCCAGGATAAAGCAGTGGGCAAACAACCCACTGGAGAGACTTGAGCGACTGTGGTTTTGCACTCCCCAGGATTAAACAGTGGGCAACCCAACCACTGGAGAGACTTGAGAGACTGTGGCTTTGCACTCCCCAGGATTAAACAGTGGGCAACCCACCCACTGGAGAGACTTGAGAGACTGTGGCTTTGCATTCCTCAGGATAATGCAGTGGGCAAACCACCCACTGGAGAGACTTGAGAGACTGTGGCTTTGCACTCCCCAGGATAAAACAGTGGGCATGGAGCCCCCTCGTGGATCTGGCGTCGTGCACTCATCCGGCTGAGGTGCCCCCCTTCCCTTCCCCCTGAGGTGCCTGTTTTATTTCTATCTGATGCACCAGGGGTGTTCTCTCCATCTTGTTCGGGTATTGAGTGTGGGCCTCGCCCATGCATTTTGGGCCCAGTGGTCCACAGACTATGATGGTGGAATCCCTTGGACTTGTATTCTTGGTGTATATATTTGTTTATACAGTAGTGTGAATATCTTTATATATGTATATATTTTTGATTCATGTCTTTGAATATATTACAATCATTCGACTCATTTCCTTTTGTCCTTGCATTCTTCCGGGGGGGGTTGGGGGTGTAACTGTAATGTATCATGATGTATTGGTGTGTGTGTTGACGTTGGTGAGGGTGGGGGTTTTGCGTGTTGCGTGTGTGTGTCACTCTCTTTTCTCTCCCTCCTCTGTGTTGTAGGTGCAGTACTCACCGTGGTCTTCGCCGCCGGCGTTCGTGCTCCTGGTAGAGTAAGATAAAGGTTGGAAGAATCTGGAGCTCGGGTTCCATGGCATCCTGGTTCCTCGTGGGGGGTGTAGAGGTGAGCGTTTTTCCTTCCAAGTCCTGTTTCCGCTGTGTTTTTGTTCGTGGTGAATCCGCCCCGGAAAAGGTGGCGGATTGGACTGTTCTAATTCTGTCAGCGGTACATTGTCTTCTGCCTGTCTGTTGGCGGTTTCCGCAGCGGTGTTTGTTTGTACCGCCTTGGCGGTCGGAGTGTTAAAGTGGCTGTCTATGTTGGTGGTTTCCGCCACGGTCGTGATTCCATTTTCTTTCATCGCCAGCCTGTTGGCGGTTTTACCGCCGCTTTAACACCGACCGCCAGGGTTGCAATGACCACCTTAGTGTTTTCTTATGTGCCTATCATAGAAGATTTGAATAGTGTAGCTAAGTATTATGCTATAAAGCTGATTAAGGGTTTCTTTGAGCCTAGAATGACCATTAGTACTTCATATGCACACCGCAATAATTTTACATGCTTTCTTACGCCTGTAGAAAAGAGCTTTCTAGGCCACACTGAAGATAGAAGGAGGGTTTTAAAGGGAAAATTAGAAAAGGGCTTGCAGCAATGATCATTCCTTAGTAATAGCAATAATGGAATTAGGGAACAAGAGAAGCTAGCTTTAGATGAGAAACATGTAGGTAGGCTTTGCATTACACGACTGAAGTCATATTATGACAATGTGTTTGTGGGAATGGGTGAGTGGAAGCATGTGTTTTTGTTTCAGAATAAGTGGACGTTCATGTTGAATGGAATGGATCAAGCGATCCCAGGGGTCTATTATATTTGTGGACTTAGTGCTTATTACCGTCTTCCAAAGGGATGATATGGGACATGTTATTTGGGAATAGTTTTTCCAAAGATCTATCAACTAGATGATTTAAAGAAGTTTCCGAAAGTGACAAAATTACTTTGTGCTAGACAAAAGAGAGAAACTGCTTCTGGTGTAGTAGGAGACATATTTGGAGCAATAATTCCTTCTATGGGAGTTGTTTTGAATTCCATAAAGATCCGGAAGTTGTCTACTATTGTGGACAACATGCTGACAAACTTTACAGGCGCTATACTCCTGATGGATACTGAACTTGCTGCGGAGAGGGCTATGACTTGCTTTAGACATTCTTTTAGCGAAAAGTGGCGGAGTCTGTACTAACCTAACAAGAGATAGTGCAGATTTGAAGGAACTGAAAGAACCAGGAGTTTGGGAAAAGGTTGAAGAGGGATTTGCGCGTGTGGGGAGTTGGTTTAGTGGTTTTTGGCATGGGTTCCTGGGAAAACTAATACAGGGAACAGTAATTGTTCTGGCTTGTTTATTCGGACTATGGTTATTGAACAAAATTTGCGAAAGAAGTAAGGTAAAATATGCGAAATATAAAGAGAGGAGGGAGGAAAAGAAAAGGGAGAAACTGTTCAGAGCAAAATACGAAAAGGCGAAGCAAAGGGAAGAAATTGAGATGAAGGAATTGAAAAGGTAAAGGATTGTAAAAGAATGGATTTGTGTGATGACAAGTGTCATCAGAGGAGGGATTGTTGGAGTGTAGTTATTATAATCAAAATTAACATAAAATGTTTGCAAATTAATGCCTAATGATGCAGCGTAGAAATTAGATTGCTGTGTTTTACTAAACGTGTGTTTGAAATGTGCCCACGGGGAGTGGCCAACAATGTATACGATGATTAATGAAGTTGACTAATAATGAGTTATTAATGTACTAATGTATGATTTTGTGTTAACATTTAGAGTTATATGTTAAGGTTTTGCTTAATTAATTATTAGGCCTTAAGTTAGCATGAGTCGGGGTTTAGCTGCCGGTCTCATATTAAATGTGTTTTCCTAACGTGCAATGTGCTGACTTGCTGAAGGACATGTAGCCATACTTTTCCAGAAGCTAGAAGATGTGTGTAACCGTAGTAAATTCTTTCTCATGAGACTCGACTTGCTCAAGGAGACATTCTTGCTGAATGCAACAGTGTAAACTTGCAACAGGTACAAGGTCGCCTGAACTGGTAAAGACAATGGAACTACTGACTGAGTCTGGGAGAGTAGGATACCCGTTGGAAACATCAAATTACAGGAGCCAATAAACTACGTGAGAACTGTTCTAAAGTGACAATCTTAATGAGGTGATTACCTGACCATTGGTTGGAGAAAATGATGCACCAAAACTTGCCCAATTGGAGGTTAGGGGACTGTACGACGAGAAGGATATAACCCTTTGGCACAAGGGGAAATCAGCCATTACGTGCCTTTTTGCTATCACCCAGCCACTTTGTTACTCTGCTTAAAGACTTTTGCTGTTTGACTCTTCAAACCATCCTCACCCTTGCCTTGCCCGTTCTATACTTTTCCTCCTTATGGGTGAGGTATTCCTTATTGCCCGACCTTGCTGAATTTTGCTGGCCGATGGCAAATCAACTGATGTCCTGAGGACGAAGACTGGCTCTGAATGCTGACCCATTACGGAGGGTAACTTTATGATGATGAAATTGTAATTGTCCGTTTGCCTTTCCTTTCTAGGTTCCAACTGCTTCTTTTGAAAGAGACCATAGTTAGATGTTTTCCAAATTGGTGTTGCCAAATTGTTTTGCATGAAGCCCAACATGCTAATGCTAATTCGAGGTTAGTTAAGGAGTTCACTAAAGCAGACGCAAATAGACAAATGACTGAATCAATGCTTTGTTGAATAATGCGCTAATGATACTCTGTTAAGATTAATCCATGTTGTGCTTTGTCCTAAAGTTTATGATCTTTGCTTTGATTAAATCTTATTCGAGTTGCCATATTATAAGAGTGTTGATGTGTTTTATGGTTTTGAGACTAATAAACTTGCTAGCAGATTGTAAACAATAGGGAATAAATATCATAACTCTCATAAATTTCATGTGGTTATTCATGACTGAAAGGTCATGGTATGTTTCACTCCCATAAATGTCTTATTCAAATTGAATCGATTTGTTATGGTGAATATTGATGATGTTATTGATCTGTTGATTGCTATGCTGATTAATTGTCTCGTCCTAAGGTGCCTTCAATCAGGGTCAAAAGATTCATTGGCCTTAAACGAGTCCCAGACTAAGTAAAAATTATCTAGGAAGGGACGAGTTAGCACTCCCAGGGGGTGAATTAGCGATGCATAGAGTTTTGTGACTCGTGGGAATAGTTATTGTGAAGTTTTGCTTTACACTTGTTGAATCATTGAATGGGCTTTTTGCACCTAGCAGTATGGAATAGCTGGCTCTCGTAGTGGCAAGATTGGCGCAGAAGAGCTGCGCTAAAAAGTAAGAATATTTCTCTGGCACTGATGTACTCCCATGGATTCCTCACTCCTCCAGCAGAGCTCTATGTCGGAGAATGGGTCCTTAGTTTTGGCATCACAGAATCGCATTTCAGAGGGTTCCCCGCACTCCCCTGGGCCGGGCAGTAAGAAAAATACACGGTCCGGGTCCGTGCTATTTATTTTGTCAAGTCCTGGCAGAGACAAGTAGATTTTAAGAATGTTTGCCCTGTTTAAGATGTCTCAGGGCTCCCTGGAATTATAGGTAGTGTGAAATATTAGCATGGCAGGTAAGACCTGGTGTTTCTGTCTCAGTTTTCCTTTTATTATGTCCCTGTAGATAGCTTGTGACTGAGAGAGGAGCCCTGTGTGGTGATAATGGCTTTTGTACTAGGGGAAAACTCCTATCTGTGCCAACTCTTGCAGGTTTAACAAACGTTGTCGAAGAGTCGATGCCCACAAGAGAGACAGGGTTAGGTTGGGCAACTTTCTCTGTACTTGGCTGCAGGCTGGAGGTCTTGTTCGGTTCCAGGGCAAGTATCACAATGCTTGGCCTGGTTTATGTCCAGCTGGGATTTATTTGGGATTCCAGCAGTTTGAGTACTTATTGTGTGCTTGCGGGACCTGTTCCAAGTTAGGTGGACACCTGAGGGACCAAAAGTTGACAGGCCATTAGACTATCTGTACTTTCCACAGCTTCAGAGGCCTGATCTATTGGTGTCCTTGCAGGATGGTCTTCACCAACTGTTCTTCTGTTCCTAAGCTGTGAACTGTTGGTGTCCTTGTAGGGTGCTCTATACTCAACTGTTCCTCTGTGCCTATGGTGGCTGAAGTTTGTGGGTTCAGATCATGAATGGAGACACCCTGGATGTTCCTGAGTTCTTGCATGTCACGGCTCCGAGGGACTTGTGTTTTTTAATCATCTGTGGCCGGGACCTTATCTGCATTGTTGTGTGTGCTTGTTTGTGTCAGTGCCCTCCGCTGATCAGCCTGGGTAGCATCCGTCCTAGTGACTTGCATGTGTTTAAATGAAGGATATACTTGTCTGGCTTTGTGACTGTGGTGCTGCTTGACTTCAGGCAGCCTTAGGTTTTTCTTATTAAGTTTTTTCAACCTTTTTTTAAATTTTTTCTTGAAAGGACCGGTTCAAAAGGGTGGCGCCTCCAGATTCGCTGACCCACTTGGTCTTAAATGCACAATTGAGTTTTGCTGAGCTATATAGTCTGCTTGACCCACGTCGTCTTTAGAGACAGGTTTTCCTGTATTTGCTGACTGACATGATTCCCGCATCACTAGATAAGGCGAATCTAGAAGTGTAGGTGGCTGTAAGTTGCCTTTGGTGGTGACGGCCTCCCCCTGGTGGGGGGGGGAAGGTTGCCCAGCCATGACAAATGTGTCTGATTTGCAGAGTGATTTTTAGTACAGTGATCATACTTTTGATAATGTCAGGTAGTTCTGCTATTTTTCCACGACTGGGCTATGATCGCAGTGCTGCATTGTTTCTACCACGTGGATCTGTGCTCTTGTGATCAAGGAGTTCAGTTTTTCCATTTTTACTTCAATAACCATACGGTATGATGTCATTGTCTGTGGGATGGAAATTTGAATGTCTAATTTGTCACTATTGATTGTAGTTGTTGTTGTGATGGCGGACAGTACACTATAGAGGGTACTCCCATCTGTTCCTTCACTGTCCTGGTTCTAGGATTGGCTCTGCAACTCAAATACACATTGGATATATTCTGGGCTTCTGAGTGTGGGCCTCCAAGATATGGGCGGTGTCTGGGAGGACTGGTTATTGCTCCAATCAGGTCTGTTGTTGTTCATTTCCTCCCGTTAGGTTTGCCTCAGGGGACTCTTAATGGCAATCGAGGATACATTTTTGTGTGTAGACCCCGGGACAGCTGGTGCATCTTGGTGCCATATTTGGTCTTCTGATGTATGCAGTTTTATTAGGTTGATCACTGGGGAAAGTGGATATGCTTGGTTCGATAGAAACACAGGAGAATCAGGAGTATTGGGTGCCAGGCTGTTTCCAGCTTGAGCAGCCTTTAAGTCTGGCAACAATCCTTGTAGCCGGGGCACCAGGTTGCTACGTTCAATTTCCAGACTCTGCTTAATTGAGCTATCACTAAGCAATCTTTTGGCTGAGAGGTCTGCAGTTGGGGTCAGCCAGCACTTCACTGTGGCCTTTTGATGGACCTGCTTGGATCTCTCTGGGCAAAAATGCTCCTGTGTTATTTTTTCCATTTTAGTTGGGTTTGACTTAACTATTCTCATTGCCGTATTATCTTCAGATTGTGTTAGCCGTTCCTTTTCCTGAGGTGTGCCAAGGGAGGAGATTGGTGAGGGATTTCTCTTCTCTGTCTCCTCATATTAAGGGATAAAGAACCTTTGTGTCTAAGTTTCTTTTTTTTTAACATATTCTGCGCTCTGTCATGAGCCATCATCAGGAGAGAGCTACGGGTTCTCACTTTAGTTAAGCTTGTAGCGTTTGCTCACACAAAGGCTGGAAGAAAGTGACCCTGTAATTCAGCAATAGTGTGTGGGAGTGTGTAACTCTGTTGGTTAAATGTTTGTGGTTTAGAATCCCTCTCGCACACCGTGGCGGGTCATCAGGAGTTTCTACTTTGCTGCTTCTTCACCTCTAACTCACCGCTGTTCTGTCCCTTCGGATCCCTTGTGGCTGCTAGTGACAGCTACCAGCCGGTGCCAGGCACGGGTAGAAGAGGCTTAGTGAAAAAAACATATAAACTGCTGTGTCCAGGTAGGGGCACACCACAGGTGATTTTTTTTTTTTTAAAGATGTTTTTTATTGAGTCAAATACAAGAACATTAACTTAACATTGCCAGGACAGAGATATGCAGTTGTGAATATATATCCATAAAGAATATTGTACTTATAAATGCATATTAAACATGTAAATGAATTAAGCATATACAGCAATATAGTATCAAAGTCTACAAGTTTGAATAAAGAAAGAAGAAAGAGCGAGTGAGAGGGAGAAGAGCTATAGGGATAGAAAAGGGAATCAAGTGATAGCCATGTGGAGAGAGAGGTAATAGACATTAGTTACAGCGAATGTAAGATGAAATAAGTATATATAAGAAGAAAAACAGGAATATATTGACATTTTTTAAAAAGGAGGAGAAAAATCAATTTCCTTCACAGTGCGTGAGAGATAGTTACTTAATGGCAACCATAACTGATGAAGTTTGAAGAAAGTTCCTGTTGAATCAAGCTTGTAGCTGTCAAGTCTATGATGATAACATACAGAACTCCACCACTGTCTGAGAGGAATGTTCTCCGAATATTTCCAGTTAGAAGTAATAATAGAGATTGCAATAGAAAGCAAAAGGTCCACCAATTTTCCAAGAGGCCTGAATGAACTCCAGGTGATTGATTTTGATCATGTATTATTCTGCTGTGACACTACCGTCTTGGGCCACCTGGTGAGCCTCCTGGTTGTGCCGCCTCACCCCTTGGTCAGACCATTGTATAGAGGGCACGAGCACGCTTTTAGCTGTTACTTATTACTTGTCCAGTAAATGTCCGGTTAGTGTGCTCTGTGCTGCTGATATCCTACTGATATCCAAGGGTGTCTGTACTGTGGTGCGCTCCCAGTAAGACACCCAAATGGCAGAGGAAAGCAGATGGCAGGTGTGGATACAGTAGGCGGTAAAAGGTGTGAGTGGTGGGCGGTGTGAACCAGCAGAGTGCGCAGGTGGAAGATGTGGGCTGGTTCAGGCCGGGTGCTGCCTAACTGCTTGGCTGAAGCTTGACAGGGCGTTGAGAATAAATTGGGCTATTGTTATTGTAGATGGGGCACTTGAGGCACCAGTTGCACTCCAGTAACCCCAAACCTCAGTCCTTGGCCCGAGCACCTGAGCCTCCTTCCCTGAGGCCCCGGGAGTGCTCTGTACTGCAGCTGAGTTAAACACCGAGCCCCCACCGCGTTGCGGTGCAGGCAGAGGCAGACTGTTTCATATAAACCGTGTCCCACAGGCTGCAGGTGAGCGGAGGCAAAGGCGAAGGGACGGGGGAGCAGGGGAGACACAGAGGACCAAAGAATCCCGAGACCCAGTGTGTACCTGCACCACGCTGCTCCCCTGCCCATGCTCCTAACTGTTTTTTTTTAGCTTGTCCTGCCTTTCTGATGGCTGCACTGCCCGCACTGCTCCTCTCCTTCCTATTCATCTCACGATGTGACAAGTCACTTCTTGCACTGCTAAAAGGTGCTTCTTTGTCCGACCATATGCTTTCAGAATATGTGATATTAATTGCAATGTATAATATTAATTTTAAGACATATCAAGAAAGATTCAATACACGCCATACTAATTATTTAAATATGGGTTGCATTAATTTAAACATGGTACGTGTTCATTTCCATCTGTGCTTTATTCATTTGAATGCATGCCGCATTTACCTCCCATAGATTCATATTCTTATACAAAAGTGTCATATTCATCTTTATGAATGTCATTATTTTGGTCAGGGCTATATTAATTTTAACAACTGTCATATTAATTTCAAGGTGGGTCATATGCATCTCAGCATGTATCATATTCCTTTGAATGAATGCCATATTCATTTAAATAAATGTCATAATCTTATTAACACTTGCCATATTTATTTTAACATGGGTCATGTCCTTTTCAACATATGGCATATTCATATCAATACAAGTCATATTCATTTTGATGTTCACCGTATTAATTTCAAAGCATGCAATATTCATTCTGATGAATGCAGTTTCAGTTTTGTTTTTGTATTGGTAATATTCATTTTAAGACATTATAAATTATTCCCAATTAGGTTCATAGTCATTTCAACAAGTCATATTAATCTTAGCATTTGTCATATTCCTTTCCATGGATGTCACATTCATATTACCACTGCTTGTATTACTGGTGAGTCATATCCATTTCTACACATATAATATTAATTTAAATGTGTATAGTACTGCTTCCAAAGCAAACCATATTCGTTTTGCTGAATGTCATGTTGCATTTCAACTTTATTCATTTTTATTTTAAAGATTATCAAAGTAATATCAATGAAGCTCATATACAGATTAACACATATCATATTCATTTTTCTTTCAATTGGTTATAATTATTTTAATGGATGTCATATTCATATTAACATATGCCATAATAATTTTAATATATAACATTTATTTCAATATGTATTGCATTCTTTTCAGTGTATACCACATTCATTTTGACAAATACCATGAGAATGTAAGCAACGGTTCTATTCATTTTAAGGCATGTCAAATTCATTTCAATGGGGCTTATATTAACTTTAACACGTCACATTCATTGTATATCATTTCATATTCCTTTCCTTATATGTCATATTCATTGCAATCTGAGTAATATTCTTTAAATACAATTCATATTTATTGCAAGACGTGTAATGTTCATTTCAATATATGTCATATTGTTTTCAATATGCGCTATATCTTCTCCAGAATATAATATATTCACTTCAGTAACTTATATTAATTTCACTTTGTCATATTCATTTCAGCGTATGGCATAGCCCTCTTGGCATATGATAGTCATTTCAAGAAATGTCCCATTCTTTTTAATGACGTATTAATTTCGGTGTTTGCTACATTGTTCACAGTGAGGGCTGTACTAATTTCAGTATGATTGATATGTATTTCAGTATATTTATTTTTCAATTCAGAGTGTATGCTATTCATATTAATCACTGAGTAGCGTATTCACTCTGCCATGTTTCATATTTGTTTTGGTACAAGTTATATTAATTCGGCCAAGATTCATATTTGTTTTGGTATATTTTACATTCAATCAGGTGTGTGTCATAATCAATTTGCACTTCAGGAGGTGTCCTATATGGGGAGCTGTAATTTTGATATGAACAGCTTCTCATACCAATGCCTCACTCACCCAAAAACAGCAGCCCATGGGATCCGAAGAACTACCCTAAGCTGAAGTAAAAAGTCACCTGAATGAAGAGGAGCAAGGATGGCAGAGCCAATAGCCACACTTCATTACGTGCACTCTCAGTCTCATCACAAAGTCAATAAACAGTTTGAGCTAGGTAACTCATCCCATGAGGCCTCCCTCATCTTGAGTGAAGTAGTAGTATATTCTGTTGTGTGTGATAGCTGCTAAATTGGTAATAATTACCACATCTGTTATTTACAGCACTTAGAAATATCAGACGTGTGATGTGAATTAGTGTATAAATGCAAGTTATTATTAAATGAGTAGGCTATTAGATGTGAGCAGGATGAATGTAGCAAAACATGCGTTTTTTAAAGTTCATGGTGCTTATTGTGTTTTAGTAGTTTTCTAATGTATATGAGATATGCTTTGTAATAGAGTAGTTGTGGTGTTTCAGTTTATATTCCACGGTTGTGATTATAGAAATAAAAGAGACTTTGAATCAACTGTTCCATTCTCTTGTGGACTACATGAAATTGTCTATTATTAATGTTGGGATCCATACAAACTAGATAGAATGCAGTGCAAAGTAGAAGGTGTAACTTACTAGTTAGCACAAAAGCTGTTTTGTGCTTGAAAGTTGCCTTTTTCCCTCTGAGAAAACCTATTTCTGGAATTACTCGGCACAGACCAGCTCAAACACTCATAGGTCATGGTAAAAAGCATGAGACTGAGTATTGTATGCAAAACATCTACTGCAAGAATGCACAAACTAGGGGGAGTGTATCGATTTCCTCAGTAAGGCGCAGCATTGCAAGTGTTCTGCAGTACACAACTCATCCAGTGTGCGTGGCCCTTCTGTGGTTGTCAACACATAAGAATTTGGACTAGAAGTGGATGCCACCAAAACCATTGCACATACTCTGCATCATGGTGCGACATTGTACGTTGCACAAGCCAACCTGTCTGTGCACCAGCAGCAGCGCTGCAGATATAGCGCTGAGATGTATTTTCCCCTTCACACAAACAGCGTATTGGGGTGGTGTGCTGCCTTTCATGAAAACAGTAAGGGCCAGATTTAATAGAAAATTATGTTGCGTGGGGCTGCACCAAATTTGTCAGCATCGTGCACCGTCATTTTCAAAACACAGGGATGTGCCGTATTTACTAGAACATGGTGCACGCCATATTATGACATACACACACTAAACCGACAGAATACAGCCACAAACACATATCTGCCAGACCAAAGGTTAGTGGTAAAGTGTCGGCACGAACACCCATAACGTTATGCCAACAAAACAACGCCCTCCACCTTATGACCCTCAAATCACCACGACGGACATTCAACGGCGGTAAACCATTGGTGGCACACACCGGCGCGGTCAGAATGGTCACCCGAATACAAAACAGTACAACATTGGCCAAAACTAATATCACACACCTGACACTGATACACACACCACACCCACCCACCCACAGCACTATAAAACACACATACACATTACCCACTACCCTTAACGAACACGAAAAATAACCACGAAATAGCCACGCAAAACACAGCAACAACTACACACACCACTAACACCCATCCATCCGTCACGCGCCCCACACCCCAAAACATTATTTAATACCCAATGCACAACACACACCACACAATACCCATTTCCCACAAAGGTACCCCAATTTCACAGAGGAGGAGTTGCAGGTCATGGTGGAGGAAATAGTCAGGGTAGAGCCACAGCTGTTTGGAGCACAGGTACAGCAAACCTCCATTCCCAGGAAGATGGAGCTATGACGGAGAATCGTGGACAGGGTGAACGCCAAGGGACAGCAGCCAAGAACAAGGGATGACATCAGGAAGAGGTGGAATAACCTGCGGGGGAAGGTACGTTCCATGGCAGCAAGGCACCAGCTCGCCATCCAGAGGACTGGCGGTGGACCCCCACCTCCTCCTCCACAGCTGACAGCATGGGAGGAGCAAGTCTTGGCAATACTGCATCCTGAGGGACTCACTGGAGTAGCCTGAGGACTGGACACTGATGAGTCAATATTTACTACCTACCACCCACCATTCCTGCATGCAATCTCACCCCCTCTCCCTGAATCCCATCACTCCACTCCATCATACACACTGCACCTACACATTTGACTAACACCAATGCCAAGCCATGCATGCCATACCATTGCATGTACAGCCCTCCCAGCCATGCATGTACACCCACCACCAATGTATGCACAGCATGGAGAACTAAAAATCCCACAATACATCACCATGCACAAACAAAGGGGACAGGGCAACAGCAACGATATAGGGGAAGCTAGGGATGTACAATATGTCACAGACATGAAGCATAATACATCACTTACATCACCGCAGTTGCCCCAGCCAAGCCAAGAGGCGAGTGGGTGCCACGACTATCCAGTCTTCCAACAGACGATGCCCCCAGTGATGACAGTAACTCTGGACTTCTAGATATGGATGAACTACCTGGCCCATCAGGGACCACTGGTCAGTCGGCCACCCCAGCCCACTCCCAGTATACCACAGAGCCTCCCCCCTCAGTACCCCAACACCGCAGCACCCACACCTCTGTCTCCAGGTCACGTCAATCAGCAATGTGCCCACCTGTACAGGGACCCCAGTCCACACCTCACAGCCAAGACAATCAAGGTCCTGTGGTCGGTGGCAGTGGGTACACTGTTCAGGGGACACAGGCACAGGGGGACAGGGACACTCAGAGGACAGCTGTGTGCCAGGGGGAGGACGGGCCCAGGGAGCCGACTGTCCAGGAGGCATTCACTAATGTCCTGGGGACTTACCAATAATCCCAGGACAAGATGGGCCAGATTAATAACAACATGCAGGAGAACTAGCGGCTGCAGGAGGAACACCATCAAGAGAAAGATTTGCAGGCCCTCAACACCACCAAGGTCTCCATAGCAGGAGTGCTGGCTGATATGGCCAACATCATGAGGGAATATACAGCACACCAGCGGGCCCCTTCCACTAGCCAGTCAATTGAACAGCCCACCACATCTGCTGCAGCTAGTGGATAGGAGGCCCTGCCACATAACCCACAAGCCACCACCACCCCTCCCTCTGCAGAAGGTGAACCACCCCGCAAACGGTCCCTGCGACCCAGACAGATGCCAGAGACACTTGTCACGACCAAGACCACCGCCAGGAAATCAGACCCTCCTGAATGTCCCCCTTGTGTTCCACTGTCTCACCTTGTACGCTTTGAACTGCCATTGCTCCCATTCCTATGGCCCCTTGGACACTGGACCTGTGATACAAACAGACTGGACCAATACTCTGGACTTAGCTCTACCATCACCCCATTCTATTGCACTATTTCTTGTATGAATTTCACTACAATAAAAACCCTTGAACACAGCTTGAGTGATAGTGCTTTATGTGATGAAAATGTGCAATTATTTTTACAGTTACATCTTGCACAATTGACATGAACTTTGTTATAGTATATACCTGTGTCTATCTGTAGTTATTACATCAGTACACCGTTGTAACAACATCAACATCTGCAAATTGATAAGGCATAGGTGACAGTCAGTTGAGATGCAAAGGAGGTGACTGCCATCCTGCTACAGCCACACCGAAAACATAAATTATTAGAGGAATGGTCAGTTCCACTGTCTTACCTGTGTGTAATTGGAAGTACTGCCGTATTACTGATGTTCTGTTGTCCACATCCTTATCCTCTGCCTCCTCATGATCATTGTCCTCAGTGTCCACTGCTGCCACAGGGACATTTCCAATCTCCTCCTCCTGCAGATAAGACACATGGCGTCTGAGGGCCAGGTTGTACAACATGCAGCATACTACAACTATCTGGCAGACCTTCTCATGGAAGTAGCACACTGATCCACCTGTCAGATGGAGGCATCTGAACCTGGTCTTCCAGAGGCCGAAGGTACGTTCTATGATCCGGCTGGTTCGCCAATGTGCATCATTATACTGATTCTCAGCCCCTGTCCTGACATTCCGCACAGAGGTCAGGAGCCATGACAGGTTTGGGTAGCCAGAGACACCTGCAAGAATAGAGGGACAAACATTAGCCTTACACAGTGGTTTGGGGGATGACTCCAGAAGGCATACACTGACATATATTGGGTGGGGACTCTGGCTCACCTATCAGCCACACCCTGTGCCTCTCTAATTGTGCCATCACATTTGGGATGCTGATATTCCTCAGGACTAAGGCATTGTGCACCGACCCATGATACTTTGCAGTGACGTGGGAGATGAACTGGTCCACCAGGCACACCATTTGCACATTGAGTGAGTGGAAACTCTTCCAATTCCTGAACACCTGTTCATTGTGGCGGGGGGACAAAATCCAATATGTGTTCTGTCATTCGCCCCAATAATATTAGGAATATGTCCCATTGCTTAGAATCCAGTCTTCATAGTGGCTAAATCTTCCACTTGGGAGAAAGCTATGTAGCTACACATCACATGTGTTTGAGCAAGGCAGACAAAACCCTTGCCAGCACTATTGAGAACATTGGCTGTGACATTCCTGCTGCCAAGCCCACTGTCACTTGGAAAGAACCAGTTGCCAGGAAATGGAGCACTGATAGAACTTGCACAAGAGGGGGGATGACGGATAGCTGATATCAGATCAGGCTCCAATTGAGTACACAGCTCTGTGATTGTGGCCCTGTCCAGTCTATAAGTCAGTATTATATGCCTGTCCTCCAGTGTGGCGAAGTCCACAAGGGGTCTGTACACGGGGTCTTGCCTCCCTCTCCTATTTCTCCGCAGTGGTAGGTATCTAAGGGACACAAGAGTGAGAAGAGTGTCACAAACTGAACAATGGAACCACCACCCCAGTGTAACTGAGCATGTATGTAATCAGACAATATGAAAGCCATTGTATGAACAAATTAACAGCAATGACGCAGTTTCCAATGTCTGATTGTTGTCCACCACTATAAAATAGCAATCGCCTGTCCTGTAAATATGGACAGGTGGAAATGATGTAACTCTGCCAGCATTGGGCGTCATGGCGGAAGGCGGTCTTCCACTGCTGTGCTATTTCTCATTGGCTAAAATGGGGTTCTATGGAGTACAGTGTTCAATGGGAATCACCAGCATTTTCTGTCTATAAGATCACTTGATTCCTGACTTTCCACAGGGCCCCTGCCTTAACTTCGGAGGAGTTAGAGTGCCTGGTGGATGGGGTCCATGTGCGCATTAGCATCACCTGCCAGAGGAGCAGGGGCGCCCGCAACAGAGGGAGCTGGATCCCAGAGGACCCAGGAGGCCAAGTCCACCGACGCAGAGGGGACCAGTGGGACGGAGGGCGAGGGGAGAACCACGGCGGAGACAGGAGGTGACAACACTGACTCAAATTCCCCCTCTGATGGGAGCTCCCTGGTGGTGGTGGACACCTCTGGAACCACTCCAGCTACAGGTACAGCTGCCACCACGTACCAGCACCGCCCTCCCAGTAGCCCCCCACTGATTTGTCCATTCCCGCTCACCCAGGAGGGTGGGCACCGCCTTCGCCCCAGGCACCTCAGGCCCTGCCCCACTGAGCCCTGCCAACCTCAGTGAGGAGGCAATTGACCTCCTGAGATCCATCTCTGTAGGGCAGTCAACCATAGTGAATGCCATCCAGAGGCTGGAATCCCAGATGCAGCAATGCAGTGCATACCTGGAGGGCATCCACGGTGGGTTGGCGACCCTACAGAGATCATTTTGGGCCCTGCCCTTCTCTCTGCTGGCAGCTAGTGTCTTTGCTCCTTCCGCTTCCCTCCAACTACCACTTCCCAGTTCCAGTCTCCTCAACCCCAACCCATCCCATGCACACATACAGACAAGCATACACACAAAACATCACACAAGAGTAGCACAGTCAAACACAGGCAGCACACTTCCGGCCACAAGCACTCACACAAACAGCAGACAGTTGCACACACAACAACATCCACTGCCTCCACTGTCTCCCCCTCCTCCTCTTCCTCCCTCACGGTCACATCCGCACTCACACCTGCATACACTGCATCAACAGCCACCGCCACCATCACCACATTAAGTAGCACACGCACCTCACTTGCAGACACCTCCACAACATCCATCCACGCGTCCCCTTTGTCCTCTCCCACCCTGTCTGCCCCCTCCTAAAAGTCACAAATGCACGCACTCAGCCTCCTAACAGCCATCCATCTCACACATGCACAGTGCCCATGCACCTGCACCCAAGTCTAGCAGACGTACACCACCACCAACCTCTCCCTCAACCTCCACTCCCATCCCTCCTCAAACATCCCGCCCCAACGACCCAAAGAAGCTTTTCCTTGCCCATCTTGATCTCTTCCCTCCCCCTCCACCCCTGTACTGCCCATAAGTGCAGGGTCCCAACAACCCAGCACAGCACCTCAGCCAAACAGTCTGCCACTGCTCCCATCAAATCTTTAGCTGCTGGCACAGAGGGGCCCCAGAGCGTGACAGATGCCACTGCTACTGTGAGCACATCTCTGCCTCAGAAAGGGAGGACTAGGGTGGTGAAAACCAAGGGACATGAGACACAGACAGTCGAGGCACCTCCTAGTCCTGGAGACAAGGACACAAGTGACATGTCAAAGTCCAAGGGGACCCATCACAAGAGGAGACACATGGATCCCCCTCCACCATCAAAGTTTGGCAAGGATCCCACTCCACCATCAAAGAAAGGGAAGGTTCCCACTCCACCACCAAAGAAAGGGAAGGTTCACACTCCACCACCAAAGAAAGGGAAGGTTCCCACTCCACCACCAAAGAAATGGAAGGTTCCCACTCCACCACCAAAGAAAGGGAAGGTTCACACTCCACAACCAAAGAGAGGCAATAGGCCCCCTCCACCAGCAGAGGGCAAGGAGCCCCCACCTCCAGCATAGACAGCTAGGGTTACAGCTTCACCAGCAGTGGGCAAGAAGCCCTCACCCCCAGCAGACACAGCCAGGGTTACACCTCCACCAGCAGTGGGCAAGCAGCCCTCACCTCCAGCAGAGACACAGCAGCCCTCACCTCCAGCAGAGGCAGCCAGGGTTACACCTGTGTATTTATCTTGGAAAACAATAAACCTTTTTAGAACATTTTTATTGAATGTAGTGTAATTACAACGATGAGCTGCTAACATTTACAATGTAACCGCCTTATGTATGAAAATGCATGCCTCAGGTGTCCTTATTGTGCTTTCCAAACCACTACACATGTCAAGCACCCACTGTGAAATTGTGGGAATATGCAATGAGAGAGGATGGAGAAGAGATGGAAAGGATGAGAGAGAAGGCAGAGACAAACAAAGAACGGTTGAAGGAAGAAGGGTCAATAAGAGTAGAGAGAAGTCAAGATTTGGCCTTACACCGCATCATTTTCAAAATTCACCATCCTCTACTGGCGTCTGGGCTATTTGCTTTTCAATAAGAAACTTCAGATTTGGAAGTTTGTTGTTGACAAAACTACTTTGCCAAGTATATGGTGTAAACATGATGTTCACTTGGCAAAGCTTCTCTGCCTTCAGTGGGGCCGTAGCTGTGCTGATGGCAGCCTGCTTGCCAGTAATCTGCATATCTGTCAAAGTGTCTTCAGCTAGTAGAGCTTCGGAGATGCCTCCACTGACATGAGGGCTGGGGCCCCCCTCCCAAGCTCTACATAAGCCCCTAAGTGTATTTCGAGGGTTGGAATGGGGTGCAGTGGGTGATTAGGGGGGCGCCGGGGAGAGGTGAGAAACAACTACATATTTTATGGTGGTCTTGAAGGATGGATTTCTCCACAACCTAAAATATTTCTCTAGGTAGAAAAAAAGCAAATTTGTAAAACGAATATTTATGCATGCAGAACCTGCACACGAAAATATACTTTAGGGTACTAAAGGAAGTAAACAAAAGTCATAGAATTCACAAAGTACTTATTTGATCCTTTGGAAAAACATACATTTTCTTCCAAAGCCGGAGAAATTTTGCTGAAACAGATGTTCAACTTCTTCACCATGGATTTTTTTAATCAGTTTTATTATAATCTGTGGGTGAGCGAACTCAAGTCTATGCCTGCTTCAGTTGTTTCTTTTCTGCCACAAATGATTCTTTTGTGGTACACACGTGACTGCTAAATAATAATTTGTCATCACACTTGCAAAGATGGCCACAAGTAAGGAAAGGCTAATGTTGCAGGCTCCATCCTACAAAAAATGCAGTCTGATTTATTAAAGCCAATACTATTTGTATGCGCAGGCATGCTTCAACTGCCATTTTGTATTAAATGCAGAGTAAGTATTCAAGGTAAGGATGGGCGTACCCAATACGAATACAGCATTTAAGCTACCATAACACTAGTTCATTATCAAAGAGATAAGCAAGATAGTGAAATTTGTTAGGAAGGAGGCCATAGGAAGGAACACTGAATCTTGAAACACAGTGCTTCAACTATTGATACCTTTTTGGGATTTGGCTCAAGACAGATCTATTGTGGCCTTTGGGTCAGCTTGTTGCTCCTGATTGAATGGCTTTATTGTCTATCTTACTTCTGCTCCTAATTCGATGATGTTCATCCTTATTCTTGCCTGTCCAGGAGCACATAGGTCTCATGTAGGCAGATTTAAAGAAAGTGGTGCTGCAACCAGTGCAGTGCCACTTTCCTTGTGCCCTTTAGCACCCCGTACCACCACCATGGGTGCATCGTATCTAAGATACTGCGCACCATGGCGCAGGTTAGGGGGCAATAGTGTTAAAAGTTTTGATGCTATTGATGTACTGTTTAGGGTTAGTGCTAACATTTTGGTGCTAACCCTGAAAAGTACATAGGGGCCCATTGAAAACTATGGCATGTCCCCTTTTAAACCCTACTCTGAGGGGGCATTAAAAATGACAGAAAAAATTATGCAAAGAAATCTCATAGATTTCTTTGCACCTTTTTGCGGCACCCCTAATGGGGAAATGCCCTCTTTGCACATATTATGTCTGGCGCAGGGATAATGTAGCGCAAAGGGTTACAAAGTGATGCAATGAATGCATTGCACCACTTTGTAAATATGGTGCGGGGAAAATGCAAGGTTAAAAAAATGACGCTGAGACAGCCTTAAAGTGGCGCTAAGTCCTCTTAAATCGGGGCCAGGGTGTTTTAATTGATTAAGTTATCTTCCACTTGCATGTTAATAGCATATAGAAGATGTGTACAAACAACGAACAATGAACTAAAACAAGTAATTTTAATGCAATAGGTCTCGCATTTGTGCGAGTTTAAGCTATTTATTTTGTAAATGGTAAATTTGACTTTTTTGTGTGTGTAAATTGGTCTCCTTTGTGATTAATTTTGTCCTTTCCAGCTATAAAATTCCAGTGGCTTTGCATTTCATTTAAGCATTTTTTCTATCTTCAGCAACATATGATAATGTTGCTAATTTACATTCTAATTTAAACTGTTATGCTACTGAAAATAGATCTCCATTTTAACCACTCTGTTATTAGAGTTGGTGGCTGGCTAATATGTATTTCTTTTTAAAGACAGAATATAGCTATGGAGGAGTGACAAGAGAAATAAACTAGAAGGCTCTTTTCAATATTAAGAGTGTTTTAAAGTTATAGTGTTACAAGGAAGTTATTTTATCTTGAATTATGGTTATACTTGTAATAAGAAAAGAGTATTAAAAATATACAGTTATTATTTAAGCTTTTTAAAAACCTTCAGTAGAAATATACTTTTGATATTAGATTGTTAAGTTGAAAATAGTCCTTAGAGATCACCATACTAATACTAGTTTTTTGAAAATATATAGTTATGTAACCTATCAGTCCAGAGAGAAAAGATAACGGCAGAAAGTGATGAAGTGTAATTATATAATTATTCCCTATAGGGCATTGTGCCAAGATAGAGTAAGATAAACAGAGGAGAGGGAGAGAAATAGAAAGATAGAATAGGAATAGAGAAAGAGAGAGAGATGGAAAAAGAGCAAGAGAAGAAATAGAAAGATAGAAAAAGAAAGAAATAGAGTGAGAGAGGTAGCAAAAGAGAGAAAAGAGACAGGAAGATAGAGAAAGAGAAAGTAAGAAATAGAGTGCTAGAGATAGAGAATAGGTTTGATCTTTTAACAAGTGGGTCATCGGGAGAAGATAATGAAAGCAGACTCTTCGGCTCTGACTGATAGTTACCTGTGTTTGTAGAAATCAGGATAGCAAATTGAGGAGACGTGAGCAGCTGTTGGATTGGATTGGAGAGGCATACGCAGGCATGCAGAGGTGGATCTGCAGTCCGTAGTCGGACGGTCTTGCGATTCCTTCTCGAACTCCTCACCACGGGATACTGCCAGAAGCATAATAGCTCGCACAGCCCAGTGTAACCTGATCAGCTCCATTTCGGGTGATTCCAGTGACTTCCTTGTTTTCTGTGAGTCACAAGAGATGCGCGGCGCAGCTGGAAGTCTGTTAGCTCTGCCAAGTACCACACATCAGGCGTTAGACTAATGCATTTCAGTGTGGTGGTCCGCATCACCGCACTGAAATGCAATGTCACGCACTATAGCACCTCCTCAGCTGTCAAGCCGGGAACACTGCTATAATAAAGCACCTTTCGAGATGCAGTGGCAGCGTGCAGTACATGGTGCTCCCGGCACGCTTAGGGCTCTCTGGCCCAGCTGGTAGTGCTCAGCTGTATAGAGAGTGGTGCTACAATGTAACATTTGACTAAGGACACTGCGTGGCGATATCACTGGTGCCAGGAGGACGGGTTGGAGACAGTATACCCACTAGCTATCTAGAGTTGGTTGCACATCCTGTGACTTTATAGGCAGATGCGGCTCCTGCCTCCTGCAGCACGAGTGGGCAGGCCGCTGCGCAGTTTCTCTTCTAACGCTGGCTGCACTGGCCTCGTTGTGTGCTTGCTGGCTGGCTGCGACACGTAATCATGGCACTGCAGAGCTTGCTACTCACTTGCATGCAGTTGCTGCAGCGCCGGCTCGTCGCTTCCAATGAAGTAAGTGTGCTGAGAGTGAGGTCAGTGAGAGGTAATAGGTAGAAGTGCTAACTGCAGCTATCAGGCTTCATTCTGAGCTGCCTGCACCCCTGCGCTGCAAGTCACCCAGTCTGTTTCTGCTCAGTTTTCAGCTGCGTTACTAGCGCACTGACTAACTCGAGTTGTTTTTGTTGATGTGGGGAGCGACTACTAGCCACTGACTAGGCTGTGGCTGCGCAACTAGCCTGGTTATAGTTCCACTGGTGGAGCACTGGACAGACAACAATGAATAAACTACAGCTTCCTAGCTGTGACCTAAATGAGTGCCTCCCACTCGCACCTGATTGTAATTAAATTATGAATGTTTTCCAGCCCGCTTTAGTTTCCACAGTGGCTATAGTCCGGGGTGACTTCTTCGCAATGGCTGAGCAAGGAGCTGAAAAATAAAACAATATATCATTATCGTTTTGTTTTTCAGCTCCTGGCTCAACCAGCAGCATGTGAAGAAAGGGACAGGGATGGGCCACGGGAGGGGGGAGAGGGAGTGAAGTCTGTGCACTTCTAAGTGCACATGTGTGTTTGGCCGTCTGTCTCAGGCCGGCAAACACACATGCACACTTAAGTATCTCCAACCCGGCTGTGCTACACAGGCTCCAGTGCACTGTCTGAGCAGCAGAACAAGCTGCTAAAACCAATCCTCGTGCTGCTCTCATGATCGGTTTAGCATGGGAGCAGCACCTGGGTTGCTAGGGAACCTGTGCTGGTGTCCCAGTGAAGGCTATGACAACAGAAGAATACCAGAGGAGCGAGGCAGCAGGTGGCGACAGAATCAGGTAAGTTTTTTTTGTATTCTTTTTTATTCCCCCTATCCCTCCCTTTGAGATTTGCGGTGGCCGTAGCTGCTTATAGTCTGATTGATAAGTGAATTGTTAACAAACTTGTTTGTAATGCCAGGTGTGATCAAACTGTTGCGTGGCGACTGTCAAACTTGGACCGATGGTAATTGCAACTAATAATGAACCTGCGCCGCTCCTTTCATTGCTTTGGCAAACAGAGGCTGGGTAGCCGCGCTCACTGTCATACTCACTGTCTGATGGTCTCACAAGCAATAGACAACCTCAAATCCATGTTGGGGCCTCTCTCATTGTAGACTCAGCCTGGGTGCATCATGTGGGATATTCTTCTGCATTATTGATTGCAGGGAGGAGCCGTGGACCCAGTCAGTGAAAGGTGCTACATTATTGCACTTCCATTTCTAGTGGTTTGCAGAAGTTAATGTGCAGTTTCTCATCAGTCAAATGGGTGTTATTTAATATTTATATGTTTCCCTCACCTTCATTCCTTGATTTTGCTTGTGAGAAAGTATCACTCATATCATTTGAAATCCCATCTGAAACCTTGGCAGTTGTGGGCTGAGAGCAGGACCCCTGAGGCCCGGCGGAGCAGGAAAACAATGAGTGAGGTGGGCAGGAGCAAGGTGACAGTGTAGCAGCGTGTGCGTGTGAGGACTATGAGGAGTAGCACAGGAGCAGCACATCTCAAGCCAGCTGAACCATTACAATTGAGCCCAACCCGGCATTTGAAGGAAAACACTATGTAACTGCTAATTCACAAAGGGCTAGACAAGGCCACCCCCTGGATTTACCCAGCCAGCCCTTGCTTAGCCCCCATTGCTTCCAGCCTATTGCTGACTTGTTGCTGTCTGACCACACTTCATTGTGGGTGGGTGAGTGGGGGGAGAGGTGTGTGCGAGCTTAGATGCTGCTGCCGTAGTAGGTAGAGCTTGGCTGGCACGGAAGTGGCCTATGTTCAGGTGCGGCTTGTGGCACTGGTGAGTTCCCTCCCTCTAGGACTGCCCCTCCCCTCTGTAACCAACTCAGCAGTGGTAGCTTGTGGGCCACCCACCCCTGCCCAAACAGCCCCATACCTCTAGCCTCCTAAACAGACTTACAAACAGTAGGTGATCAGGTCTGGCAGGACTAGGCGGGCGCTACCAATTGCCCTTAAGCACAGGAACACCAAGGCTGCATGTTCCATGTACCCATTACCGTCTCTCAAACCCGAGCTCAGCCCTCTGGCTTCAGGCTTGGTATCCAACCCTAGCACGGCCAGTTCCAAGAATAGCACTGGTCAAACAGACTTATACATGACCACCCTGATTGATTTTCTTAACCAGGAAATCTCTGAAAGCTGATCTTAATCACTCATTGCAGAGGGGAAGTTGCACACATGCGGGGGTAGGGTCAACAAGGGCTATTGTCCATGCAGCTCAGCTGTCTCCGAGTGATAGTGGCGATAGTGGTAACAGCGACCCATGCCTAAAGGCCATCTACCTGACCCAAGTATTATGCAGCGTCCATCGTCTGGCCCTCAAACTGCTAATTCCATCAGTGGCCCTGCCATAAGCGTTCTACCACAGGCTATCCTGGAGGCTAACAGCCCCTGTCTTACTCCAATTATCTCAGGTCAATTTACTTTTGGGTCAGCCCTGGCCCCTCACAATGCATTCTGTGAGTGCGGCACAGTCTCCTTATCAGCAAGACATGAGGGCTTCTCTGCACATATAGACAAGCAGCACAGGCCAGAGCCAGTCCTTGTACTAATCCCACACTGCCCCTTCAGCACTCCAGCAGTGGCAACCATAGCTCTGATTTCCCCGACGAAAACATCCCAATCTGACGTCAATATCTACATCCAGCCCAAGCCTGTTTGCACAGAACTGAATGATCAATCATTACAGGAGGTGTCTTCCTCCTTTTCTGAGGAGCCCTGTAATCATGCTTCAGCCAGTGTTGCCGTCCTCGGATCTCCCTTGGCTGTAACGGGTACCATCTAGTCACAGCTCTTTCAGACACTTCAGGCCATGGTAGCTGACCTCAGTTACTGTTCAGACAAATTGGATCTTCAATTTGACCTTTTGAACTCCCTTGCTGTTTTCACCTCTGGGATTGATAACGATTTGACAATTTAAACACACTTATAATTAGAGCTCAATCCAGCTCCAACCTGATGCAGGCAGTATGTTGCTCCTCACCAATCATCAACAGCCTGTCATCGCTCCCAGCCTTCACAATACTATCTTTTCTAAGATAAAAGGCATTAAAGAAGGCACTGAGCAAACCTTAACTGTGGCTGGCTGTCATATCTAGTCCTTAGGTTTCCAGTGAACAACTGCAGGCAGCTCTCCCTCTGGCAAACTGGTACAGAGCAGAGTGGGGATGCCGTCTGTGTGCGGGAGCAGATGGACCATGACACAACTGGCGCACCTTCAGGAGAAGCCCCGTGCACTCTCTGGAAGCAGTCTCAACAGACCACCATTCAGAAATCCCCCCTCAGGCTAACTTGACCGTTGCTGTGCAGACGACTGTAATCGCTTCTCAGGCCTTATCAACTTCAGCTGGTGTGGTCTCACAGCGTCTACATCTCTCTTCAGCAAAAGACAGAAAAAGCGCTGTCTGAAGCAACAGAGCAAAACAGCAGGAATTCCTCTATAGGACACCACCAACTGTTGTACCCGCTGTTCTCAAAGAGGAGCACCAGGAGCATAGCGCTCTCAGACAATGAGAGAGGTGTCCACTTACTTACAGAGGACCCATGTCCAGCTCGCATGACTGTCCCTGTCACTTTCAATCCAAATGTTCATTTAAACCCCCGTGGCAGGAGGGAAACGAGACAAATGGAATGCACTACATGCCGAACTGGTCGAATGCTCAAGATGATGTAAAGGGAGTCCCAACAGGAAAGAAGGGAGGAACAGGTTCCTCTGGAACCTAGGGTGGCACAGGCTCCAGGCTGTCTAGGCAGCTCTTTAGGGCCCCATAACCATGCTAAGCCTTGAAGTATTCAAGTCACATCTTGGCAAGCAATCGTCTGCCTGTCCATGACACCAGAACAAGGGGGTTTGGCCCTGTACAGACACACAGCCCAAAAAGGACCCAATACTGGGTCATCTAACGAGTGGCCCAATGGTGGAAGAAGCCTAGCGAGGCTATAATGCTTTAAATGCCACTAAAGCTTTCTCAAGATCAACTGCAAGTCAAGATATCACCAGGCAAGTCACTGTGTTCCAACACAACGTTAAATTGTTATTTCTTCCAATATGCCAAACACAGGGTCCTCAAGACATCCTAAACAGGGGTAATATCCTGAGTCTAATGAGGGCGATTCTGGAGCCCAGCTTTCTGGAGTCAAGAAGAATTGGCTAAATTGAGTTCCTTCCCCCAAGGGGCACACACATTTCTGAGCCTGCTTTGGTGATATTTGGTGTGTGTCCCCACACAAAAGATCCTGTTAAAAGGGAAAGTGTTCAACTCATGGGACACTAAACTTAGTCCCAGATTTAAGGGCCTAGCTCCAAGTAGTGCCACATTAGTGTAATTTTTTTATGCTAATGTGGCGTTAGATTAGCAAAAACGCCTCACCGTATTTTCAAGGTGGCGCAATACACGCATTGCGCCACTTTGTAAATCCTTGCATCACTTTATGCCTGTGCAAAGCATAATGTCTGCAAGGAGGTTGTTCCCCTGTTAGGAGGCCCAGAAAAATGGCATTTTAGCGTCATTTTAACACCTGCTCAGAGCAGGCGCTAACATGAGGCACACCATTATTTATAATGGGCCTTTATGTACTTTGCAGGATTTGCACTAACAGTTGTGGCGCTAATCCTGCAAAGTACCACAATAGCTTCAGAAATTGGAACGCTATTGCTCCTAACGGGAGCCATGGTGCGCCGTATGTTAAATACGGCACACATATGGTGGTGTTAGGGGGCGCAAGAAATGTGGCGCTTCATGTAATAAGTGCCATTTTTCTTTAATCTGGGCCTTGGTGTTTTCAAGGAAACAGGCTATCCTGCGGTCCTCATGAAACAGTAGACTGTGGCAGCTGCGCCTAACCAAGAGACATACTCCATCTTAAAAAATGCAACAGGCCACACTTTTTCAATTTCCAGAGACCAGCAGATGGAGACAGGCGACCCTTCTAGGGCGGAGTGGAGCTGGCTGCCCCCAGTTCTAGTCCAAAGGTGCATTGACTGAATAAAGGAAAGGACCCAGTCACGTCCTCATGAGCCCCTTGCTTCTCTCTCTCTGCTCCTGGAACATTTGCGGCCTTGCTCACAGCGGTTTACAGATATTTTTACTTTTGGGGTGAATTTGAATCCATTGCCTTACAAGAAACCTGGTCCACTCAGACCACCTTATCACTGGCTTGCTTGAGATCGATAAACCTACCTCCAAAGAGCATAAGAACAGCAGGCTTGAAGGAGGCCTTTCACTGTATGTAACCACGAAACTTCAGGTCTCGACTGAATCCTTAGAGTTGCAAGAGAACTGGCTACAAGCAGTCAAACTGCTAAACTGGAGATCCAACTGCTCGCTCCTGCAAGTCAATACCTAGTTCAACCCCTGTTCGAGGGAAACAAAGGTCAAAACTGATCTACAGCTGTATCATAACAGGGGACTTCAACGTGAACCTTATTCAAGATAACTACGATAATACCCCAGAGTTGGCCCTTGAAAGTGCGTGGAACATCACAGAATAAATAAGGCCTAAATGAAGTCCACGAAACCCACTGGGAGAACTGGGAGTCAGCAAGTTCAATATTTTGGGCCTTAAAGTCTTAAACAGATGGTTTCCACAGAATGTTACACCCAGCTGGACAAGGGCAGGGGAAGTCCCACCTTGAGTACACCATATATAATGCAAAAATGTTCCATTTAGTGGAAAGTAACTGCATAGTAGCACACACTCAAAGCAATCACCATCCCCAAGTTATAAGAGTAATTACTAACCTGGCACAACACACTATGGCCAGTGTCACCAGTAAGGGAGCTTTTACAGATAACCTTAGGTGACTAAAGTTGAGGGCCAACTTGCATGGTAATATCATAGCTGAATACGTAAATAGTACAAGTGGGTCACCACTGAAAATACAGTTCCAGTCAACGAGTGGCCACATTTAACTACCCGGCTGCTTGGGAAATTTCCAAACACTAGGACAGTTAACACACAGCCTCATACCTATTCAAAATTGTTCCCTCCCACCACCATGATTGTAAGCTCGAAAAAAGCTCTGAACTCCGCACTGAGAGCAGTTCATAACAAAACAGACAATAAAGAGCCAGTGATTGAGCTCAAGCTGGCACAAAAATCTTTTAAACAAGTAGTGTGGGCTGAGAAGACCAAACACACTGATCAATTTTGAACGAGAGAGTAAAAAGAGCAGCTCAAAGAACTTTTGGGTTTTGATAAATCAGCAGGTGAATGGTCCGAGTAGAGCTAGCAGTGCCAACATCTCTGAATTAGATTGGTCAATCTTTCTGGCCACACATTTCATGTCTAAAGACCCTGCAGAAAGGGTAGACTGCCACACCATCCAGTAAGAGAATGAGCCCTGCCCAATAAGTTCCAAGGAGGCTTTCAGCCCTGCCAGTTGCAGAGGCTCTGAAGGCTCTCCTCCCCCCACCAAAAACCTGTCCACCTTGATGTGCCAGCTAAACCTAATCTTAGATAAGGCCAGATCAGATGGGGCCCCTTGGCCAAATGGTCTCACCCAGGCCCTCTTTAAGCAGGACATCTCCTTTTGGGCTACCAAACTAACACAACTATTTGATTGCTGTCTAAGGAGTTCTCTAATACCGGACTCTTAGTGTGGCACCATTATTCAACCAACTTTTAAGGGTGGCTCTTAATCTGACCCCAGCATGTTGCATCCTGATAGTGCTTCTGGACAATGAAGCACAATTCTCCACCAGCCTACTTCTGGAGGACGTACGACAATGGGTCGAGCCAAGGGGCTTAGTTCCAACAAATCAAACAGGGTTTCTTGAGAAGTCTGGCACCTCAACAAATTTGTTTGCAATATCCTTACCATTAGAAGGGGCAATAACATTTAGAAAGGGCTACAACATCTTGGTACTCACTGCTCTGGTCTTTTGTGGACTTCAGGGCAGCGTTTGACTGTGTCCCAAGGGAAACCTTGTGGACAAACTTAAAGCACTGGGGCATTCTGCTGAAACTTCTTGAGGCTATCATACAACTACACATTGACTCTGCAATTTGACACCTTTGGGCATTTGTTACTCCCTATATGTTTTTTCCATTTCATTTTGTAATTTAATTTCACATGGATTTGTGTAAAACTGGGTAATGGAACCTGTGTGTCCAGGAAAATTGCCACCTCGTGGGGGGGCAAGCAGAGGTGTGTGTTTGCTCCTTTGGTCTTTAACTTGTACATTTCTGATTTGTCCAGGGTTCTTAACCACATAAGCAGTCATCCCCTCAAGATCAGAGGTGAACACATCAGCAATTTACTTTATGAAGATGACTTAAGGGTCATTATGACCATGATGGTCCTGCCCTGCCACACCTGCGGTGGCGGCCAGACCACCAACAGCATTGCTGTGCAGGCCTGTCAAATTATGACCATTGCAGTGAACTGGCTGAGTATCCTTACAGTATCCTTATCCTGGCTGAGTATCCTGACCGGCAGAGATTCCGTGGCAGCAGCCCCCGCCACAAAATCCCTGGTGGCAAGGATACTGGCGATAGGAATACTAATTCCTGTTGCCACTACAGGACTCCCAAACCCCCCACTCACTGTAGGAGCCCCCCACCCATGACCCCATCAGGAGCCCCCCACCGCCCCAAGCAGCGATGCCCTCCTCCCCCGATCCACGTACTGACCCCCACCCCCGATCCCTGTACTGGCCCCCCTCGATCCATGCACACCCACACCACACATACAGACATACACGCATACATACACACATACATACATACCCGCACACATCCACGCTCACTCATTCACACACACATGCACACATTGCCACAACACTCACCCCGCCCCCTGCATACACGCATTCACACAAGCACACAGACACTTGCACACACACAACATCCTCACCTCCCTCCATTTACACACACACACCCATTCACTCACACAACACTCAACCCCCCCTCCCCTTTCGGTCGATCACCTTACCTGGTGATCATCCAGGAGGGAACGGGGTCCATGGGGCCTGCTCTGCCGGCACCGCCCCGTGACCACAACACCGCCACGCTGATTACAAAGTTGTAATATGACGGGCGGTGTTGTGATGAAATGGAACCTCCACTAGACCGCCGACCGCCAGTACAGCTGCTGGCGCCCAATTTATGGTGGAGAGCTGCCATTAGTCATAATATGGTGGTCTCAAAACAGCCATCACTGGCGGGTGTGACTTCGGCATTTAACTGTTTTGACCACTGAAGTCATAATGAGGGCCTTAGTGTTGTTTAGTTACATGATAGTTGGATTGCAGCTCTTGCTAAATGAATTGAACTCTTCTACTAGTGTCAACCGCCTGGAAGTTAATTTAAGGAAAAACAAGATTCTAGCACTGGACAGGAAAATCAATAAGGAGGGCTGTTGGTTCCTCAACAGCAAAATGGTCTTGAAAGAACAGACATAAAAATACCTGGCTGTCACAATCGATGCAAGGTGCTCCTTCGCCCAGCTCATGGAGTCTGTAGGAACCAAGACCTTGGCTCTTTTGTCAACTTTCTCAAAACTATGAAGCTCGCTACAAGGCCACTCTGGGACTGACTAGATCTTCATTAGCCACTCAAATCTGACTGGAATTTGGCCTTCCTGACCGCGTTTGGCAAGAGCAGGAGCATTTTTAAATCTTTGCCACAAACGTTGGCTTGGTAGGAGAGGAAGGCCCTACTATGAGGGCAAATTCAATCAGGCGGCATCATACAACCTCACTCCTTGCGCCTAGACGACTACTGTAGTCTCCTGAACCCGGAGGGCTGTGGGCTTCAAACCTGAGTTAAAACGCCTTTAAGACAAGTGTCAAAATACGAGTGCACTCCGTCTCACGTCACACTGACATGGATATCCTAGCAAAGCGCAGTCATGCTTGGGCCTTCATCAACTTTTACCAGCTTAGACATTATCTATCTTATCTGGCCAGCAACTGTTACGATCAATAATTTCCTTGCCCAAGCATATACCTTGTGTTCTGCAACCCATTGCTTAATAAATAATGTAGCTGCTCCTAAACCTCACACACCTTAAATTAAGTATTTGCACTAAGTGTGGTATCACTGTTGCCTATACTAATCCTTTAAATGATCTTCATGTTTGCAATGTTCCATGTGCTTGTAACTATCCCTAGGTTTGACTAAAAGGCCTCATGTTTTTGTTCCACAAGTTTGTGCAAGTTGGTTTTGGTGGCCTAATCTTTCTAAGGATGTGCACAGTTATGTGCAAGCTTGTCCGGTATGCGCCCAAAACAAGGTGGTCCATACTCCACTGGCGGGTTTGTTGCACCCTTTGCCAGTGCCTCCATACCCTTGGCATACCATCAGTATGGACTTTGTATCTGATTTGCCAAATTCTTGTGTGTTATACTACCATATGGGTCGTTGTAGATTTATTGGCTAAAATGGTGCATTTAATACCATTAAAGGGTATCCCTACCACCAAAACACTTGCAGTCCTATTCACCCACCACATTTTACAGTTATATGGCCTCTCTGCCATCATTATTTCAGAAAGAGACTCCAATTTGCATTGAAGTGTTGGCAAAACCTATGTAAATCCTTGGATAGTGATGCTCGTCTCTCGTCGGCTTACCATCCATAAACAGATGGTCAGATGGAATGAGTAAGTCAAGCACTGAAACAAATCCTACGATGTCTGTTAACCTCTTATTCATCTGAATGGGAAAATGTGTTACCTTCTGTGGAGTCTGCATACAATAATGTGGAACACTTCACTACTAAGGTGTCTCCTTTTTACTGCATGACGGGCATCAATCCATGTATGTTGCAAAAAAAGTGCCCCCAAAAAAAAAACTTTGTTCCTTCATTACAAACCTATTTGAATCAATTATCTGAAATCCAACAAACATTGCACATACAACTTCAACAAACTGAGATAAGTATGATGAGACATGCAAACAAACACCGCATACAACAACCAGATTACAAAATGGGTGATCAAGTATGGTTGGCCACTAATCACCTATAAATTCAGGGACCACACCAATTCCAGCCACGATATTTAGGACCCTATACAATTACACAAATAACAAATCCAGTCTCTGTCAAGTTGCAGTTACTAGATGACATGCCCTGTCACCCAGTATTTAATGTCTCCCTGCTCCAACCTTGCAATGTCCAAGCTTTACCACCTCCTCCCCCAGTAAAGTTAGTTGGTCAACTAAAATATAAAGCACAGAAGATCATAGACTCAAAAACAATAAATGGTTGCTTGTTCTATTTAATAGATTGGAAGGGCTACAGCCTATATGATCGATCATAGGAACCTGCTGGGAATGTCCATACTCTGCGATTGGTATTACTCTTCCATGCAAAAAATCCCCATATACCTTGCTCTGTGGGTAACCCTTTGCGGGGGGAACTGTTAAGATCACTAAGAATATGCCTTATGTACCGTATGTTCTGCAACCCATTGCTTGATAAATCATGTAGCCGCTTCTCAATCTCACACACCTTAGATTAAGTATTGCCGCTGTGTGGTGTCACAGTTGCCTATACTAAACCTTTAAATTATCTTAGTCTTTGTAATGTTCCATGTCCCTGTAATTATCCTTAGGTTGGACTAAAAGGACTCATGTGTTTGTGCCACATGTTTGTACAAGTCTCACTACAATGATTGCGAGAAATGGCCTCTTTTGACATGGTTAGCCCCCACTTTCCCCTGGTAAATTATGTAGCCTCAAAGTTGTTAGTTCCCATGGCCTGTGCTAATCAGGTTCCCTGGGCCAGATCACTTTCCCCCAAACCGGTGATGCATTGGTACAATTGGAGACACCTTTAGCTGCCACTAAAAGTACCTAGTAAATGCTCCTTAGGTACCCAGGACATGGGGTACTAAGGGTAGGCCCCTGAGGGCAGCAGCACTGATTGTGCCACCCTCTAGGGCCATGCATTCAGATGCACCCAGCACCGCTATTGCAGGCTGCATGTCCTATTGCAGTCCCAGAAGACAAACTTGGCATGGGACATTTCCTGTGTGCCCTGTCCACTACCCACTGCATGCAGTATAGGTAATACACCCCTCTGGCAGGCCTACCAGCCCCAAGGCAGGGTGCAACACACTGTATGGGAGGGCGTAGTTGCATGAGCAGTATCCTTGCCAAGCATGGGACATAGTGAGCTAACAGAGCAGCCACTTAAGTGCATGTGTTGGACACTGGTCAATATAAGTTTCACAGCTACATGATGGCCACTCAGAATCCTGGGTTGTTTGGCATCAAACAACTCAGAATGAAAGCCAAGCTGGTACCTGCATTGGATTTATTGAAAAATTTACCCAGAGGTCACCTTAGAGCTGCCTCCTGCAAAAGCTAACTGTCCTGGCATGGTTTCTGGATGGTCACAACCAGCCTGCCACCACCAGACAATAGTCTGAATGCCTGGGGTGAGAGATCCTGCTCTCTGGGATTCAGAAGAAACTTCTTCCTGGGTGGAGGTGCCAACACCAACTCCCTTAGAAATGTGCACTGCCCTGCTAGTGAGCTTCAAAGGGATTACCGCCCTTGAAACTCAACCCCCAGGCCTGATGCTAGCAGCAGATGGCTGCCCCCATTGCAAATTCCCACTCTTGGCGGGAGCAAACACGGGAAACCAGACAAAGAACAAGAGGAGTGGTCATTACTGGCTTGCACCAACTCTAAGGTGTTGCATGCACGGTGAGCTCTCCATTTCATTTTCATCCATCTTGAATAGAAGGAAAATAGTCAATCAGATGTAGGGAAGTGACCTCTGCCCACAGGAAGTATTTTTGTAAATTGGTCTTCAGTTATTCTTTTGAGTGTGTGCCTTGATTTATCGATACTGTGAGTACAACAAATGCTCTGCACTTCTCCAAGATTTGCCTAACTGCTCGAACAAGCTACCATAAAATTTAGAGCATTAGGTGGTCTAGTTTTTACCTCTGTAAACCAATGTGTGGTTGCCTTGACCCCCTGCACAGTGTGCATAGCTTTGCACACTACATAGAGGGCCAGCCTCCTACAATGATGACCTTTTTTCTGCTATTGTAATTATTCACATGCTAGGTAGTTATCCATGTGCCTACAGATAGGGACTTTCTAGTCAGGTACTTTCCAGAGTGATTCACTATTATCCATGTGCCTGCGGCCAGGGACTTTCCGGTCAGGGACTTTCCAGAGTGACTGCAGACAGGACTTTCTAGTCAGGTACTTTCCAGAGAGATTCATGTGCCACCAATAGGGAGACTTTTTAGTCAGGGACTTTCCAGAGTGATTCACGTGCCCTTCTAGAATGTACTATCTACCTATAAATACTCATTCAAACCCCAGTTGGGTGCATGGCTTTATTTCCTGATAAAGAACCCTTATCCTCCCTCCCACTCTACAGGATCATCACACTCTCTGCTCCCTGATCCAAGATACCTAACCTGACCCAGTGACATCTGAGCCCCCGCAGACATCTCTGAGCAGCTCATCGGACTTTTCCTATCCCCCATTCCAGAAAAGTCCTACCATGAAGGACAGCGGGAAATTCTCTTCATGGCTGCAGTCATTCAGGAACTGGCCCACTGGTCATTCTGGCATGTGAGGGCATATCCTGCAATGAAAGGAAGAACAAAGCAAACGAAGAGAAAACAAGGTTAGTGCACTATTCTTTGTTTCACGTCCACAACAATTCTACAAAAATAAAAAGACTTCAAGACTTGTGAATAATCCAGGCATAAAACTCCCATGCTATCTGATGGAAGTTCACCAGACAATTTGTAAAAATTTTAAGAGAATTCAATATAAAGAACAGTCACATGACAAGAGCATATGACATAATATGCTACTAGGGAAAGAACTATGAACTGTTATCCAAAGCTCATGAAAGGAGTGGGAATTTCTATCCCACAAGAACTAAAGGAGTACATATTTTCTGAGTTGTTATAAGCATCTCTGAGTGTATGTACTTTCATTGCTCCAGTGTTATTTGAACTATGTTAATGCATGCCAGTGCTAAAATAGTGTGTGTGTTCCTTCCATTTACTTGACTCTCCTGCACACCCCAAAAAAGGAAGACACTTGGGGCATTCCCGAACAGGATAGCAAGCTAGACACCACTCAGAAGACACAAGTCCTTATTTATTTTATTATTTTGGCCCAAACCACTTCTCATTTGAAGTTACCATTCCTTAGTCAGATGTCTCTGCGGACAAGTTCTCCAGGTGAGTGGCCTGACAGCAAGTACTCAAAATACAGCTAAAGTTCATGTCCCTCTGGCTTGGGGAGGGGCCGTTTCTGAAACACCTGGCTAGGTAGCGACGACCTTCGGAATTCACATTGAGCAGGGGCTGCTGTATTAAAGAATTATCTCTTCAGCAGGCAACTTCAGGCAGTGGATCGACAACTGTGCCAATACTCTCGCCCCAATCAAGAATCCCTCCAACAGACACACCAACAGAAAGGCCTTCTGGTTTACCGCCGACCTCCGTGAATCCAAGCAAACCTGCCAAAGACTTAAAAGAAAGTGGCGCCAAGATCAGACTGAACAACCACACAGCCTTCAAAAACGCCATCCGCAGACACCACCAACTCATCCAATCCTCCAAGAAAACCGCCTTCAAGGACCGAATCAACAACAACGCACACAGACACAAGGAGCTCTCCAACGTCATGAAGGAACTCTCCAATCCCAGCTCCAATGCCAACGACATCCTGCCATCCCAAGACCTCTGCGACTCCCTAGCCTCCTACTTCCACCGCAAGATTGCAGACATCCAGAACAGCTTCAGCACCCAGACTCCCCCGGCAACCACCAACACCACAGATTCACCTCCGACCAACCAACTTCTCTCCTGGACCCCCGTCAATGACAACGACACCATCAAAATCATGAACACCATCCACTCCGGCTCTCCATCTGATCCCTGCCCTCACCACATCCTCAACTAAGCAAGCTCTGTCATCGCACCCCAACTACGGAAGATCATCAGCAGCTCCTTCGAGTGCACCATCTTCCCAGAGAGCTGGAAACACGCCGAGATCAACGCCCTCCTCAAAAAACCCAAGGCGGACCCAAAGGACCTCAAGAACCTCCGGCCTCTCTCCCTCTGCCCTTCCTGGCAAAAGTAATCAAGAAGGCTGTCAACAGACAACTAACCCGCTTCCTTGAGGAGAACTGCCCCCTGGACCCTTCCCAATATGGATTCCACAGCAACCACAGTACCGAAACTGCCCTCATCGTCGCCACCGACAACATCAGAACCATACTGGACAACGGCAAAACCGTAGTCCTCATCCTCATGGACCTCTCGGCTGCGATCGACACCATCTGCCACCACACCCTATGTTCATGCCTCAGCAATGCAGGAATCTGTGACAGAGCCCTGGACTGGGTCACCTCCTATCTCACTTGCAGAACCCAGACAGTCTGCCTCCCCCCATTCTGCTCGGAGGCCACCAAAATCATCTGCGGTGTACCGCAGGGTACATCCTTCAGCCCGACCCTCTTCAACGTCTACATGGCCCTGCTCGCTAACATCGCCTGATCCCACAACCTCAACATCATCTCATGCGCCAATGAAACCCAGCTGATCCACTCCCTCACCAAGGACTCTGCCAAGACCTACCTCCATGAAGGAATGAAGGCCATCACCAAATGGATGAAGAGCAGCTGCCTCAAACTCAACTCTGACAAGAAGGAAGTACTCATCTTTGGCTCCACCCCTCCGCATGGGATAACCCCTGGTGGCCTGCCACTCTCGGAGCCGCTCCAACTCCCACTGACCACGAATGCAACCTACGATTCATCTTGGACTCCTCATTATCCATGTCCCTGCAAGTCAACGCCATCTCCTCCTCCTGTTTCAACACCCTTCGCATGCCCTGAAAGATCTACAAATGCATACCCACCGAAACCAGAACAGTCACCCAAGCAGCAAACTGGACTATGGCAATGCCCCCTACACAGGAACCACGGTCAAACTCTGGAAGACACTGCAACGCATCCAGAACACCTCTGTACGCCTCATCCTGGACAGTCCCTGCCACTGCCACATAACAGACCACCTGAGAAACCTGCACCGGCTCCCAGTCAACAAGAGAATCACATTCAAACTCCTCACCCACGCTCACAAAGCACTGCACAATACCAGACCAGAATACCTCAACAGACTGCTCTCCTTCTACACCCCGACCCAACATCTCTGCTCCGACGACCTCACTCTTGCAACCGTCCCACGCGCCCGCAGAACTACAACCTGCGGTAGATCATTCTCGCCGCCAAAACGTGGAACACTCTTCCCACCCACCTGCACCAGATCAAAGACCTCCTTACCTTCAGGGAAAAAGACCTGGCTGTCTGAGCAGTAGCAGCACCTCCCCTCTCTCCCCCTCCCCTCCTCAGCGCCTTGAGACCTTCATGGGTGAGTAGTGCACTTTACAAATTCCTGATTGTTTCTCATGCCTTGCTAGAGGAGTGGCAAGCATTTCTAAGGCCATAATGGCACAAATTGGGAACACATACATGCCAGCAGGAACTTATTAATGCACTTAACCCTGACAAGACCATTCTGAACATCCGATTGGTCAAGTTAGTGGCCCTAGCTGCCAAGAAGTTAAGCTTGGGGATAATTTCATTCGGCGTGGCCCCAACCACCAGTTCAAACACATAACTGGACCTCCTGCAGGTGCCACAGCATACTACAGTGAATTTTTTCAGTCAATTGTCTCAAGGTCAAAAACTTGGAACTCTGCTTGCTCCCTGTTACAGTGATGTTCACCTGATTTTTGCTCAGTTCAAGCTAGTCTACGAAATCTCTTGGCACTGTGGGGATAGTGCTGTGAATATATTTTTCCTTATTTGATTACTGAAGATGCGCTGAGCTGACGTGCTAGTCCTTAAATGGAGCGTTCGACTGCTTCCCTTTTTTCCTTTCTTCTTCTTTTATACTGCACCTCACACTTTAGGCCTAGCATTATCTGGCATAGGTGCCTGTGCTTCTTAATTGTCTCACTCTATCTTAAATGTTGGTTTTGTCGTCTTACTTCAAGTTGCTTGAGAAAGCAGGCATCTATATCCACTAAGAAGTATCAAGCTCCTGCCCTATACCTCTGTTGATGAAGTCTGCTGTATTTCAATTAATTGTTCCTTGCTCTTCACTTGTATCAGTCTTTAGAGCAGTTGTCTGCATCAGCTCTATCAACAGTAGCAAAATGTAAAACAGGTACTAGTTCCTGGTGGGCCTATCAGGCTTTTGTGCCTAACTCCTGCTGATAAAATTCTGCTGCTATTTTCATACTGTACTTTACACTTTGTTTTTATTAGTCATCAGAGCAGCTGTCGGTTCTAGTGGTGCTGACAAAATGTGAAATATTTGTAAGTTATTTTATTTATATTTTAACGTTGCTCCTAAATTATACATTTTAATGGTTTATCATCAGATGTAACAATGACTTGTAAATCATTTAATTTGGAGTTTTTTACCATTGATCATGCTATCACGTATTGTAATGGTTTTAAGTAACCTATCAATAAACGTATTAATTAGAAGTAAGCATTTTGGCAACAGACACGTTGGAGCAGAGAGGCCCAGTGTTGTAGAATCATTTTTGCATCATACAGAGGTCCTTAAGCTCTGACCCAGCTTGAATTCATATGCATTGCTAGCTTACATGCTGGTAGAGCCTAAATCCCACCCTGAATATTTACTTTAAATTCTGCTTGGATGAAGTTGAGATAAAAAGAGCTATTGTGTCTCAACTGCAACTTGATGGTAATGATGCTCTTTAATTGTTGGGAGTCTAAGGGAGCTCACACTACAGGGCTGAATGCTCTCATATATTCTGTGAAAAGCACAGAAAGGTTTTGACAGTCACAGGGTGTCCCAGAAAATATATAATCAAAGTTTAGGACTCAAACTTCAGAACAAGCATTGGCAAAGCCAATAGGACTGGTGTTGGCAGCCAACCTTCTAGAAATGAGTGTTTTGTTTTGTCATGGTTTTTGCAAAACTTTATTGTTTGGGAGTGTGTTGGGCCCTCAACAATCAAAAGCATTTGCTACCCGCAAACAAAGTATTTTGGGGTTCAAAATCATACACATATTACCATAGTACTCCTTGGCACTGAAGGGAACTACTTTGTGTGCAGATATGTTCCTTGTGAAAGGGTTGAATGCCGTAACTTATAGTGAAGTCAGCCAATGGCTGAAGTGGGCTGATACTTTGCTCCTGGTGGAGTGGGGGCTATAGTGGACTCCACATTTTAAGGGATTAAAATATATCTGGAAACATGACGTTTCCGCACCCCACTGGGCACAAGAGATGAGATATTGGAGGTGAGGTGAAAAGGGGATAGAACTGCAATTAACCTAATAGGTTATCAACATTTTCAAATAGGAGTCAATAATTAGATTGTTGGTATAGTTTAAAATATTTTTTCAAATCTTTTTAGTAGTTAATTTATTTATTAGCATCTCACAATATTTTCAAAGCAAATTACAGAACAAAGCAAAAAGCGTGTTCCATAAATGTATCCCTATTCGAAACTAAATAAAGTGAAATAGAGTATTAGCAAAACTCATACAGAGTTCTAAGATTCAAGATGTGAAAAAATGGGAGATGTAATAGAACTTCCCATAAAGAGAAATTCAAGAAACTCAGTAGAGTCAGAACACCATAATATCAAAGTATAAAACAGAAGGCTTTCCCAGAATGAATCTGAGAAATACCAGCAAAGAGTCTGAGCCAAAGTGCTCTCAAGAACGTCTGCAAAAGGGACTCTCAAGCAGTCTATCTTCTCCTCTTCTTCCTAACCTCTGTTCTAGGAACACACATTTATACATTTTTAATAAGTAACATTTTGAAAAGTCTTGTGAAAGTAGCTTCTGGCTCCAACCAATGGGATGATAATGTTTTCATGGGACCAGGATAGCTTCCATTGATTTAGCAAGTTTAACAAACAACATCCTTAAAACAAGATACATTTGACTGCCAATTGCTACAGTGTTATCAAAATGGTTTCACGTTTTCTGAGTTTCCTTCTACAGGACAAAACAGGTCGAGTTAAATACAACACGTAGCTTCATCAGACCACTCGTGTTCCCATAAGCTTTTATTAACAAGTTTTATAAACTATCATCTCAATACATTATAAACTTTTATGCAGATCAAATAGGAAAGCAAGCTGTATCTCCAACACAGTCCCCAATCATATTGTAACTCGAGGAATGTATTTGCGTCTTGATAAGATATACACTTATGACTATGACACAGGTCAGAGTAAAGCAAACCAGACAGGAAAGAAAGAAGCAAAAAGAAAGAAACACACCAGTGTTCTAAACTAAATACACATTTTCATGAAAGCTCTTTGCACAAAGCCACATTTTAACAGGATTACATTGAGGTTTACATGACATTTCCTACAGATGCAGTATTCCAGTCTTAAAATAATAAAACACTAATAAAACAGTTTCACACTTCTCAATGCATGCTGGAGTGGGTGGAAGAAAATGCAAATGAGACCGACCACACACTAATGGATGAAGTCTGACTGAAACCCCTATACGTACGTATGGTATACAAGTAATTTTAGTAAAATCAGAAGATATTGGCTAACAGACTCCTGGAAAGTCAATCAATCTGACATTGGCTTCAGGTCTTTTGCCTTTAGGGAAGAAAGAAAGAAAAAAAGCAAAAGGAGGGAAGTGGAAGAAAGGAAGAGAGAAAGATAAAGGAAGAAAGAGAGAAGGAAAGTGCAAGAAAGAACGAGAAGGAAAGATAGAAGGAAAGAAACAAGGAAAGAAAGAAAGAAGGAAAAGTGAAGGAAAGGAAGAAGCAAGGTAAGGGAAAGAAAGAAAGAAGGGAAGAGGAAAGAAAGAAGGAAAGAGACAAAAAGAAAGTAAAGGAATTAAAGGAAGGGGAAAAGGAGAGAAAGAAAGAAAAGAAAAGAAAAGAAAATGCAGGAAAAGAAGGAGTGAAAGACTGCAATAATGATAAAAGACAAGAAGAAAGAAAGAAGTTAAGACAAAGAGAATGAATGAGCAAAAGTTAGACTCGGAAGAAAAAAGAAGGAAAGAAAGAAGAAAGAAAGAAAAGAAAGAAAGAAAGATATATGAACAAAACAAAAAACAAAGGAAAGGATGAAAAGTGAAAAAGCCAATAAGAAAGAAAGAAAGAAAGGAAGAGAAGAAAGAAAAATGATTAAAAGAAGGTAAAAATGAAAGAAGGCAAGAAGAAAAGAAAGAGAAAGAAAAGATCGAAAGAAAGAAGGAATGAAAGAAATGAAGACAAAAGAAAATAAAGAAAGAAAAAAGCAAGAAAGTATGAAGGAGCGAAAGAGAAAGCTTAAAAAGAGGATAGCTTAATACAGAACAGTTTAGAATGGAAACAATGTGGCATGCTGTGAAACAGCAGCAGACAGAAAAGCAAAACATTCCAAAACAAAAGGAATTTACAACAGCATTGGCAGGAGATGGAATCTGGTCAAGATGGAATTTGCATCAGAAGCGCCCTGCTTCAGGTAAGGCTCTACAAACACCACACTAAAGTACTAATAACATAAAAACAAAAACACTGGCAATGAAGAGGACTAGCTTGTGTGAGAATGTGCTCTTTGTGAGACAGCAAAGTGAAATTAACCAGGGGCTTATCTAGGTGACAGACTGCCCCATGCTCTATGTTGTAGTCAGTGGAATCAAAATGTGAATGACAGAACATACCAATGGATGAAAACAAGATGGCTAAAAGCCCTTGTATGTAAGTATATTCTACACATTTAAGTTAAATCAAAAGGCCTCGGCTAATGACAGACCTAAAAATGAAGTGAGGACTTGATGACAGTGACAGTGGGAATTTTGCCTGGGTTCTATGAAGCAATTGAAATTCTACCTGTAATTTGTATCTTGTTTAACTCAACAAAATACGTTTTAAAGTCACAAGTCTTTCACAAGACTCTCTTCCCTTTGGAGATCATCAGTGGCATGAATCAAAGGCATTCAGCAGCAGTGAAAAGGTCCACTTGAACACAGGAACACACCAATATCCATTCTTGTTGCATGATGGTGAATGATATCCCAGTCTAAGATGGTATCTAGGAGGTTGCCCATTGTAAAAAGGTTTCCTTTCACTTTAAGATGGTGTACTATACAAATGAGGAACAAATAGTCAAGGAAAGAAAATAGTTAAAAACAATTGTAAATGGCTGTTTGCCACCCAAGTTAAAACAAACATGCAGTAAAACACCAGAAAATTAACCCTTTCGCTGCTGAGCCGCCCCTCCTTAGCCTTATTTTGGCTATTTGGGGTAGTTCATGCTTAGGCCACCATAACCTTTTTCCACATAGGCTATCTACGTCAAATTTGCGTCTCTTTTTCCCAACATACTTGGGATTCAAAGGCACCCAGGGAATTGTGGATTATTTCCCCGTAGGGGACTGAGAAATTAGCTAAAATACAGCTAACTTTTGTTTTTTTTGTTGGGAAAATTGGGAGAAAAGTGTGCAGAAGAAAGTGTCTGTTTTTGTTCTTGAAAATGGCATCAACAAAAGGTTTGCAGTGCTAAATCACCATCTTCCTAGCTTTCTGGAACAGGCAGGCTTGATTCACAAAACCTATTTTTTTAACACAGTTTTGGTATTTTACTGGAATATAGCCCATTTTTCCTACTTTTTGTGCTTTCAACCTCCTTCCAACTTGTGATTATCACAAACCCCTCTTGTGCCCTCTGTACTGTGGGGTTTGTTCACAGGGCTCATGTTGCTTTTAACCTGTGGCACATTACGGCGTCCTGCAAACCACTGTTTCCCTCCCAGAGCTCTTCACCCCCTTGAAACTCCTGCCACTTATCAGCTCCATTTGTTTTTACCTATTGCATGTGTATTTTATCACCTGTTTTGGTTACTGGTGTGACCTTTTGACACCATCAGCTAATGCTTTTTGGTTCCAGCTGTTTAGGTTAATTGATTCCAACTGTCACTTGCACCTGCCATCAACAAAGGTCACATCCGTTAGGTTAACACGTGTTTTCTCCCAGGTTTCTATTGCAACTCTCCAACCTTCCATGTGAGCCACGTGCCCTTCTGGAACAGTCTTGCCATTAGGTATAAATAACCCATCTGAACCTAAGTCAGGGCATGGCCTCTCCCTGCACTCACCTTTTGAGTCGCCCGGAACCTCCAACGCTCTAGTCTTCCAAGCCTTCCTGTTGATCCTGCTATCCTGACTGCATCGATGTTTCCAGTGTCTCCATGTCCAGATCTACGATTCCACCTCCTCTTGAGCTCCTTGTTCCTCAGCCTCCAGTCTTCCTCCGGATTCCAGTGGAAGAATCAAAAACTAGGCTAACAACTTGATTCTCAGGTTAGAGCGCACTAATCCTTAATTATATTTTGAGATTTGCCTATGATTGAGGAGAAAAACCCATTCTTGGAAATCCAACATTATGTGTTTCTATGTTTTAAAAGTCCTAGTGCTCTGGACACCTTACCTCGTGGGTGCTCCAAACTTTATTTGAGTCAGAACTGAAGATCTCCATGTTTGTATTTCTTGGCAAGTTTTTGTATTAAGAACACAGAAATACTTTGAGAGCACAATCTATACTTCGAGTTTTGAATTGAATATTGTTGTTTTAGACATTCTGCATAGTACCAGAAAACTCTGGTATTCCATTGAATTGTATCTGCTCTCAAGCTTTAATTGTGGTGAAACCTATAAGTGATATTGTTGTAAGTAACTGTATAAACACCACATGCTAAAAACTGTTAGTAAACAACTTTTTTTGTTGTTTCTAGTGCATCTCACCCGCATCAACCTAAAAGGTTCAGGGAGTACAGACTCTCAAGGCAGCAGAGAAGACCCTGTGAATAAATTCTATCTTTTTCTTGTTTTATCCCAGCCTCCCTTCGCCTTGAATTCAGTGAGTAAATTAATGGTGTGGTTACTTGTTTCACTCACTGCCCTAGGTCGGATAAGAGGTCTAGCATTGTCTCTGCAGTCAGAATCAGGTGAGTGCATGACAGTGGTAGAAATGGGTAAAAACCGATGGTAGATCTAGGAAAGCTATACATTTCTGAAAACTAGACAAAATTCTGAATTCAGCAAGGGGTCATTTAAGAAGATCCCACAAAGTCTTTCCAAAGAAACTAAGGCCCAAATTTAAGGATGGCCTTGCACCATCTAACGCCACCTTAGCGTATTTTTTTACGCTAATGTGGTGTTAGATTTCCAAAAACGCAGTTCCATCTCTACAACTCTGCGACCCTTTGTGCCACATTATGCATGTGCCAGGCATAATGTATGCAAACGTGCCGTTCTGGTGCTTGGAGGCCCGCAAAAATGGCTCAATGAAATCCACAAGATTTAATTGCACCATTTTTGGCGTCATTTTTAATTCCTGCTGAAATCAGGTGCTAAAAGGACACACCCATTGGAATCAATTGGCCTCCTTACACATTGCTCCACCAGCGGCAGAATTTTTGATGCTAGTGGAGCAAAGCGCCACAAGAGCGTAAAAAAGTTTGACATGATTGTTCCTAATACCGCCATAGTGCACCGTATCTTAAATACGGCGCACACATGGTGGTGTTAGGGGGTGCAAGAAAAGTGGCGCTTCGTGATTTGAAATGCCACATTTCTTGAATCTGGGCCATATTTACAAGGCCCTGTATTCCAAGGTAGCACAGCAAGTGCCTTGCTGCGCTGCCCTGCGCCACCGGGAAAGGGCAGAAATGCGCTGTATCTACAAAATACGGTGCATTGCTGTTCTCTTCCCCTGTGCTGGTGCAGAAATTGCTGCCATGTGCCAGCGCAGGTATCCTTGCACCATGTGCAAGGGTGCCTGCATTGTTGGGATGATTGCAGCACATATAGAAAGAGGAAAAAAACTGGGGGAAATAAAGATATTTCTCCCCAATGCATCACACTTGCACTATCCCTGGAGTGGTGTAGGCTTTTGAGGCATTCCAGTTTTGCAAAATCTTGTAAATCTGGGAATGTGTCAAAAACCATGGATGCTGCGTGAGAATACCCACAGAACACCCACGGAAACACCTCCCTGACCCAAAGTAAGGCAACACAGCGACCTGCCCTGCGTTGCCTGAGTCTATAGCTACAAGGCCATGAAAATGCACACATTAACAGTGACGCACCGGCGGCGCAGGCTCCTTGTAAATATGGGCTTCATTATTGAAATTAAAAAAATATTAAAAATTAATAGGAAAACATGTCCATTTGTGACATAGGCGGTCATTCCTACCTTGGCGGGCGGCGGTCGCCGGCCGCCTGGCGGGAACCGCCAGAAGACCGTACCGCGGTCAAAAGACCGGGGCGGTCATTCTGTCTTTCCCGCTGGGCTGGCGGGCGACCGCCAAAAGGCCGCCCGCCCGCCCAGCGGGAAAGCACCAGCAACGAGGAAGCCGGCTCCGAATGGAGCCGGCGGATTTGCTGGTGTGCGATGGGTGCAGTTGGTAGGAATGACCCCCATAGTTTTTATTTGTAACTTCTTGTCACAATGGTTGATTTAAGAAAGCAAGATACCATTACATCTGCTAGACTCTTCTGGTTGAGGTGATACATAGGGTTTGTGGGTTTTCCCAGAACTCAAGGACCCCATAGTCAATAACTGAGCTGCATCTTTCAATGTTTTTTTATTCTGTTCCGGGGTATTCATATGGTGAAATATAAAGAAGGAAACATAGGTATCAAGGAAACCTATGTATTTCAGAAATGGGCAAAATACATGGAGTTTAGAAACTGTGGTTATTTTCACATTTCCGAATTTGTGGGCACTCATTCAAGCATGTGAATTAGAAGGTGCATGGAAATGCAACTAGTAATAACACTTATTCTACTATTCTGTGTTTCCCTAAGCCCTGTGATCAAAATTATACCACACTTGTCTGGGTAGGACTAGTACCCACTACAATGTACAAAGTTGTGGATTTTGAGCTCTAGCTCTGACAGGGCCTAGAAAAACCTACCAAACCTGTACATTTTTTAAAGCCAGGGGGCATAATTATACTCTGTTTGCACTGAATTTGCATCATTTCTTTACGTAAATTTGGCGCAAACTTAACTCCATATTTTATATTTTGACGCTAGACCCGTCTAGTGTCAAAATATAGAAGCTAACATCATTTTTTGGATGTGTGAAACCACCTTGCGCCAATGAGATGCATGGTAGGCGTTCTCGTCCAAAAAATGACTCAAAGCCCCTAGCGTCTTATTTATCCACCCGTGCAAAAAAGGTGCACGGGTGGGAGGCAGGCCTAAATAATGGCGCTAAGCCTACTTAGTACCATTATTTGAAGCCTGGGTCAGAGCAGGCGTTAGGGAACCTGTGGACCCATTTCCATGGTCAAACATCATGGAATGGGCCCACAGGTGCCCACCCCAAGCCCAGGAACACCCCCACCCACACCAGAGGGACACAAGAGGATGGAGGGGGCCACATCCTAGGTAAGTAGGGTAAGAATAGGTAAGTATTTTTTACTGGGTGCAATGGCCATGCCCAGGGGACACTGGTCCCCTGTGCTGACCATTGGGGTGGTGGGCATGACTCCTGTCTTTCATAAGACAGGAGTCATGTAGTATGGGTGGTTTCGTGCCAGGAGATGAAGCTGGGCTGGTTAACGGCATTTTTTTTGCCTCTAACCAGCCTAGTGTCATTTTATGAGGCAAACCCCCTTCCCCCGTACCGCCACCCCCACCCGGCTAACGTAATTTTTCTAGATGCTGGCCCACCCTTAGCGCCGGCTTGCGGGGTTCCATAAATTTGGCACCTGGCTGGCGCTTTGGAATGACTCAAGCCGGCACTATACTTTTTGCTGCAAAACTGCGTTTGCGCAGTTTTGTGGCAAAAAGTATAAATATGGGACTAGATACCTAGGGGAATTGGCACAAGGGGGGAAATGCTGGGTTATAGGAATTTTGTGGATTCGGGAAGTTTCCATCATAGAAATATAGGGAAAATGTGTGATTTCAGACTAAATTTGAGATTAGGGATGGAATGGGATGCCTTAGTCTGCAGGAGAGCAGAAAGCTCTATGAGTGAGGGTGGGGCCTGATATTAGGCTGGGGAAGACCCACCCCATTATTTTATTTAAAATGTAAATTACACCCATAGAGTGGGCTTTCTGCCCCCCGGGGGGCATATCAGGGGTGATTACACTATCTGCCCTCAGAGTGTTGCCCATTTACTTGAGACAGGGGCATCCCTATATTGAAAAAAATCCCTGGTTTCTAGTGGGCTTTCTGCCCCTTGTGGAGCAGGCTGGGGGTAATTACCCCAATCTGCACCCCCAGGCCAGTAAGACTGTCTCCCAATTTTATGGGGATGGGGCAGGGCTATGCCTATTCTGGGCAGCCCCACCTCTACAATTCAAAGAAAAAGGTAATCCCTGGTGTCTAGAGGACTTTCTGCCCCCGTGGTGCACATATGGGGGTTATTGCCCCTAACTGCCCCCGGGGGGGGCATAAAGACTATTTCCCTATTTTTATGTGGGTCGGGGGCATGGCCATGCCCAGGCTGGGCAGACCCCACCATTAAAAAAAAAAAAGTATATATATATATATATATATATATATATATATATATATATATATATATATATATATATATAGTAATCCCTGGTGTCTAGTGGCCTTTCTGCCCCCCAGGGGGCAGAAAGACTGTTCCTCCATTGTTATGGAGGTGGTGGTATGGCCATGCCCATGCTGGACAGCCCCTACCCCTACAATTAAAACAGAAAAAAGAAATCCTTGGTGTCAAGTGGGCCTCTGCGATTGACCCCATTCGCCCTCAAGGGGGGGAAGAATTTTTTCAATTTTTATAGGGTGGGATCATTGCCATGCCCATGATAGGCAGCCCCCACCCCTACAACTATATATGAACAAGGTATCCCTGATGTCTAGTAGGCTTTCTGCTCACCTGGGAGATAGATGGGAGTAATTGCCCCATCTGCCTCCCGGGGGGGGGCAAACTGCTTCATAAAAAAATCAGTGAGGGGGAGCACAAGCCCTTGCTCAAGGGGACACTCCCGCTCAACCTGGCACCTAGTGGGTGGATCTCTGCTTGGGGATCGTCTTCCTGATATGATCCAATGAAGGGATCCACTTTGGAACGGTATCAATAAAAAGGGGAGATTCTCTCCTTTCCAAAGACACCTCCTTCATCTGAATCTGTGTTAGGGGAGCTGAGATATGCCCCGAGCACTAATTCAGTGAAAGTGAAAAGAGCCAATCAGCTTATTTCACTTTCACTTTCAATGTAATGGCATGAGTGCACCATGTGCACCGATCGTCATTACATTGAACAAAAATGTCTAGGGCTGCTGGGAAAGTGCTTCCCCGGCCCCAGGGACTAAAATGAAAAGGAAATCCCTCTGGTGTTCACACCGAAGAGATTTCCTGACTTGTGTGCCAGGACAGCTTGGAGCCATCCTTAGCACACAAGCACAAAGCCGTACTCTGCACCCAAGAGGTTAAAAAAATCTAAAATGGCCCTCCAGAAACAGTTCTATTGAGAAATTAAAAATAACACAAGAAAAAAAAGAGCTTGTTTCCACAAACATCTAAACCCTGGAATGCCACCCATAGTTTGCTGGCAGTGGAGTTTGGCCATGGGCCAGCAATTAAGGTCAATCCCCACTGCACAGGGCCAAAGGCCTTGCTCAATATGTTTTGGATGCCTACATCTGGATCAGTTCAGGACCTGTTTGTAGGCAAGGCCCTGAGGCCAACCCCCTCTGCAGATGACTGAAGCAGCACAGTGGTTGTTAAGTACCTTCAGAGGGTCATTGGTGAAATACAGCACTGCAGTGGACCCCACATTCAGGCAAGTTTCTAGGTAGATTTATCGAAGCACCTGATTCACTGATCCAAAGGCAAATGCCATCCTAAAATTCTCTTTCAATGATCAACTCATCAGTATGGATCACAGAACAAAGAACTATCTGTGGACATATTAGTAAATTATACAAAAATGGCACACACATTCCCATTCTCAAATCACAAATTATACACATGAAAAATACATCATTGTGAAACAAATAAAAAATACTTCAACATTCCCAATTCGAATCAAGGTCCAGATCCCCTAATCTTCAGTCTTAACCACATTCCTAGCAGCTTCACTACAAGCATATGTTTAAAACATTTGGACGATACCCGCTTGTACACTAAGAACTTCAGCACCATCAGAATTTTGTCTGTAACATCAGTCATAAGCACCTGCATGTGTGCATTATATCACTTCTTAGTCTGTTCCTTGTTCGATTTGTCTCTCTACCTTTTCCAACTTCCTATTGCAAATTTGTCCAATTTATTTGCATCTCTCCCCCTCATCAAATCAAACAGTTCTTTCCCATTTTGGAATATAGAGTCAATCTTTACACCTCCTCAAAATTTTGCAATCCTTCCTCCAATTTTTACCCGCACTTCTAGCCAACTATACAGACTCTTTTGGGGTGTATGGGACTTATGAATTAGGTTGGTGCCTTCTGGGTGGTAGAGTGCACAGTTAATTTGTGCTACACTCCTTTTTCTCAAAGTTACCTCCATTCTTTCAATGATTAGTTGTACGGCATTGTCAATCAACAGGCTTGAGGGGGACTCCTCTCTTCTCAAAAACCAGCTCTAGGAAATCAGTGACGCTTTATATTTTCAGCATTGCTTACAATATGAATTTCTGATCAACGCAAAAGCACATCGACCAACACAAAGATGATCCCTCACCATAAACTGTTCCAATAATGTCAAACATGAATCCCTCCCATGATATGTTAAGAAGTTTCTTACATGCCATGGGAGGAATCCTTGCCTTCTGCACTTTCACTGTTTGGACAATTAACACACTCACTGATCACTCTTGCAAAGTGCAGATCCAAACCTGGACACCAGTAATAGCAGTGCACTCTCTCTTTAGTTTTTCATACCCCTTGGTGACCTTCATGAGCCAGGTGAATTAATGTTCCTCTCAATACACAAGTGGGAGCTAACCACAACTGCTAAAAAACAAACCATCATAAATAGATACCACATACTACAACACTCAGAAACCAACCAAGTCTGACTTGTACAACCACTGACTACCTTTTTCCTAACATCTTGTAAATAGCACATTATTCCTCAACCTCTCCAGACATATCAAATGAAATCCTCCTCTTTACATCCAGTGTTTTTGCACCTTCCGAAACTAAGAGAGACACAGCATAATCTGCTGTATTTCACACTCAGTCTGACATGTTTCCTCTTCATATTTTTAACACCTGTTAAATTCAACAGCCTCCTTGAGTGAATTTCTGATTTCCATAGTTTTCCAAACCACATTGCTAATAACATTTGCATGAAATTCAACCATTCAAGGAAGGCAGATACCTCTTCTTTCTCTGAGGAAGACTTAAACCTCACAATCGTTTCCACATGACTCAATTGTGGTTTAACCCCAACACTGGTGATGGGATACCCATGATATTATATCTTGTTCTGTTTGAATGTATTTTTCTTCTCTTTTGAGGTTAATCCATTCTATTTTAGCACACTTAAAACATATCCAACCCTCTAGTCATGCTCTAATTCTGATCTGACAAAATAAAATATCATCTTAATACAATAGTACTCCAGGCTGCTAACTACATTAACTGTTCACCGTGCATTGGAAAACTGATGAAGCCCATACCAGCCCAAAAGTAAGTCCTCCGAAATTTAAAATTCCTAAGGGTGCCCCAAACAGAGTAATATTTTTAATTCATTATGAGGCTTACTCTGGTGATATTTCAATGAGAAGTCTAATGTGTTAAAAATGTTGCATCAACTAAACACAACATCATCCCTGTAAAGAGGCACTATGGGCACACAAATTATTCTCTTTAGTTATTGAGGGACACTCAGTGAAATTAGAATATTTAGGTTCTGGTAATATTTCATGAATATATTTTGATAAGACAATAGTCTGTGATTCTGTGACTACAGCATTCACTGCATAATTATATGTTTACTGCATTTGCCCATAATATGCAAGATAATTTGCATTTTCGCTGCATAATTTAGATAGTTTTGCCACATAATTTGGTCCTCTGACCTGCATAATGCTAGTATCCAAGAGAGGGGCCACAATAGAGTAATGCATTAGAGAAGGAAAATCCTGTGAAGTGAGGCAGTCCAGAAAGAACGAGAAAACCCGGGATCAGGCTTTATACAGATATGATTATCCTGATATTTCTAGAACTTTAAAATAAGAAGCCTTCTGAAGGCAATGCTGTTATTTCTGGACTATTACAATGCAAAATCGGCAACATACAGTCTCGATATTTTAGGCAGGATAAAATGACATGTGTGTAGTGTTTAGGTGGCACGCGGAGGTGAATTCTACACATTTGGAGAAGGTAGATATGGGACATCTCCTAAAATTGAATTATGACCCATCACTCTTCTCCCAACAGATCCTCATTTAGAGATTGTAGGATTGCGATTTTCTCAAATGGCTGGGATGAAGTTGGCTCTATTAGAAAATCCCCTGAAGCAGACCCAACGCTGATGGATAAAGCATCACAGAAATTAGCTTGTTTTGGCTAGCTCTTCCGATGCCATTATCATGTGTGCATTTTCTGTCCTAGTCCATCATGTCACCCTGGGCAGTCTTAGCTAATAAAAACCCCACAAATGTCCCCACAGCGCTCGCAACATTTGGAGGACATTAGATATGCTCATGTTATGTCTTGGAAAATGGAGCCCTGCTTTGGGTGTCTACCTTTAGGAATAAAAAACCATGAGTGACATTAGGGTTTTGGGGGGCAGCCAACCACCGAGAGGTCTCCCCACTGGGAAGATTGGCCAAGTGGAGTAGGCTGTGATTGCTCTGGGCTATGTGGTCCATTTTTGGGCTACTTGGTAGCCTGTTAGTATATAAACATACAATTTTGCGACTCCAGCCACCATTTTATAGAGGTGACCCAGTGGATGGTACTTGGAGTAGTAACATTTTCCTCAGTGTGCTCGAGCGTTAATTTGTGGAGGGTTTTAGTGCCCATATTAAGTGTGGTGTCCAAGTGTCAAGGTGTGTTGCATTACACAGTGAAACTTACTGTCATCATGTTGCAGGCAGAGAAGATAGAGATGGCAGTGGGGCTGCTTAAGGAGGCCAGACACCTAAATCTCTTGCAGGAATGGGCATACTCACCCACATGGCCAGTGCGTTGGGCTTCAGAGGGGGTGGCAGCGGCGGTGGGCTTCGCCTGCTCAATGCCAAAACGAGCATCCAGTACCGAGGTAAGTGGCCGAGGCTGCTTGCATACTCATAGAGCGGCCTTGGGGGTCAGGGCACGAGCTAAAGGAACGCCCTATCCTGAGCAGCCTTCCCAAGCAGAAGTCAGCTCTGCTAAAGTGCCCTGAGTTCTAAGAGGCAAAGGGGGGATTAAGCAGCTGAGTCCTCTACTACAGCAGGTGCAGGCTCCCATGGCGGTGACTTCACGAGGAGGGGGTGGGGCCCGCATGAATACACGGGTGACAGCCTCAAAGGGTTGGGGGAGGGGGAGCAGCTTTCTCATGGGCAGCAGGTGATGTGGAGGCCAGAGATACCTCTTTGCAAGTGACGAGGGGATGGGATATTAATGAAGAAATGCCGAGCACTAACAGCAGCCATTTTGAGGAGGGAGAGGAAGAGATACACAGCATTGCGGAGCTGTGGCCAGCCACATACAAGGAACAGCATGCCCTGCAACAAATAGGGGAGGGGGGAGGAACTGGGGTGTGCTGGACCTCTGTTAATAGGAAACAAGTCAGCAGCAGGGCAAGCAGTCAATGGGGGCAGGGATATTACCAGGAATATAGAGAGGGGTTGTGTTTCAGCCGCTTCTGTGCTAAAACTAGGGCAATTAGATTTGTGCAAGAATGAGGAGGATGAAGGTGCCCTTGGAGAGCAAGGAGGGACACTGCAGGATGAATCAGAGGATTTACATTTTACCGTAAAGCCACCTGGGAGAGTCTGTGGCAGATCCAACAGGTGCGAATTCTGGAGTGCTGGTGGAAAAGGAGATGAAGATAAGGGGCCCAGGTTAAGTCCGATTAGGCTCAAGGAGTGGAGTGCCTTTGGGGGTGGGGAGTAATGGCAGGAGGCTGAACTATGCAATGATGCGTCAATCATGGAGAAAGGAGCATTGGGAGGGTACGTGGGGAGGGGTGGCGCCAGTACACCAGACCTCTCTTTTCTTTTGCAAGCACAGGATGTGGATGACTCTGGAGAGCCTCGTGTGGCTTGATGCCCCCGAGGGGAAGAGAAGGAGTGGCCCGGGGCAGCTAGCGGTATTACACCAGGAGTGAGGACATGCACGCAGACTGGGGCATCCATGGAAGCCCACTCATTGTCAAGGGATGGATGGGTTGGTACATCCGCCAGCATCACAGCCTGGGCGTGGCAATGCCCTGGTGCTGAAGAGCAACTGAGAGTGATTGATACGGCCCCTTGTTTCCGGCAAGTGGCAGTGTCGGATTCCGGTGGGGATTATAAAGTGCACAAACGGGCACAGCCAGGGTCATTGGGTAGGTATGGCTCTGATGAGGGATATCATTAGGTGTTAGACTACGGAGATGAGAGTATGGAAGAAGGAGAGATCAGAGACGAAGAAAAGGAAAGGAAAGGCAGTGGTGAGAGAGGGGAGGGAGGTGGGTGGGGTGGGTCTACTCATCAAAATGTCAATCAATCATTGCAGGTAGCACGTGCTGCAGGGAGACCTGTCAGCCACTGGGATGCTCTGCAGCGGAAACAGCTGGTGAGACGGAAGGCACCAGAACGGCCGCCGACCTTGGTGCCAGGTAAGTCTGCCATTCGGCCTAGGGATCATAAGGTGTCAGTTGTTGTGGAAGTGAAAGAGCCTATTACTAGCGGTGAGGCCTGCCTGTATAGAGGCATTTATGTGCTGGACTCGGGCGTGGGGAAGGTCAAAACATTGTCACTAGGTGAAGAGAAGGAGTCAGTGGATGACAAAAGTTTTCAGGCAGCATCGGGTACAAGTGGCCACCAGGACCAGAAAGCAGGGGGTGACAAAAGGACAGGACAAGAGTCACAGGTTAGCAAAGGCAGTACGGAGGAAACTGTGCAGAGGGTTGTAGAAGTGGACTCTGACACAGGGCGACACAAGAGCAAGGAGATGAAGGTGAAAGAGCTCCCATATGTGGGGATGGCCAAGCTGTTGGGGTCACACCTTATGTTGTCGACCAAAGAAGAAATATGGAAGGGAGAGTATGTGGAGATGTTGAAGGTCCTGCAAAGGGAGCTGCGATCTAATGAAGGGTCAAAGGGAGAAGAATATGAGTTGGCAAAAAGGTCTAAGGTACACCCCTACCAGTGAAAATTGGACAGCTGCTTTTCTGGTATTTGCTAGTGTGTATTGTGAAAAATACTGGGAGAGGACTTTGACACTTTTCAAATATATGGACATCATTAAGGAGGTGCAAAAAAATCATAAAAGGGACGTTTGGGGCCAATACGATTAGTAGTTTTGGGTGCAGATGGCCCTGGACCCTAATGTACAATGGGGAGAAATTGATTCTGACCCGTGGCAGCACACCATGGGACCTGCTAAATTTGGGAACATTATTTTTACAGCTAGTGGGCTTCCCATAATTTAGCACCCCTTTCACGGCTGTCTCACCCAGGGAGGGGTAGGGTCCGCAGGTAAAGGACAGACAGGAGCATTTGGGAGTGGTACCAGCCAAGTCCATGCTTGCTGAGAATTTAACAAAGGGATGTGCACAAGGGAGTATTGTACGTTTAGCCACAAATGCTCCAAGTGCGCAGGACGACATCCATTGATCAGCTGCTTAGGGTCAGGCAGCAGTGCAGGGGGTGCGGGAAGAAAAGGACAGCAACAACAGGCCACTGGGGGACAACAGCAAGACAACTGCCAACCGTCTTTCAGAGGTGGTAGGGGCACAAGGTGCTGAGGGGAAGGGCTGCTACTCCAATTAAACTAGACAAGTTGCGTTTTTTGTTGGAGCAGTATGACCAGAGAGATGTGGCAGTCACATTGTGGATGACATGTGGGTGCCTTTGGCACTGGAAAAAACTATGGGGACCTGCACAGTTTTGACATTTCCAGGCATGGAGATTGACTCAGAGGCAATGATGGTACTCCTCCCAGATGACAAGAAGGTGGATAAGACGTTGTTGTTGAATGATATGTTGCACAAACAGAAGGTAACAGTGAAAGAGATACAAGTGCTGTTAGGTCACTTGAATTTTGCATGTCGGGTGGTACAGGCAGGCAGGACTTTCTGTAGGCACTTAGGAATGGCTCTTTCAGGTAATTGGCTTCCGCATCACCATGTACACCTGACATCGAAGATGAAGGAGGATTTGCGCATGTGATGGCTATTTTTGGAGTCTTTTAAAGGCATTCCGCTGAGGGCTTTGAGAGTAATGGACTGGAATGCCTAGATATTTTCAGATGCAGCAGGAGTGAAGGGCTTTGGCGTATATTGGCAAAGAAGATGGTGCGCAGAGAAGTGGCCTCAGGTCTGGAAGTGGGGTGGGAAGAGTATTGCCTTCTTAGTGTTATTTCCCTTAGTGGTAGCAGTCACAGTCTGGGGTCAGCAGTTGGCTCACAAGAAGGTAGTCTTTAGGGTGGGCAACTTGTCAGTGGTAGTCAATCGTCAGTCTGCCAGGGATCCCCAGGTGCTCCAATTGCTGCAACTGTACGTCCTGGGTTGTTTGCGGCATGATATTGCTTTTGGGGCCAAACATGTCCCGGGTGTGGACAATGACATTGCGGAGAGGTTCCTTGGGATGGCCATTGACATGGAGCCCATCAAGACCCAGATTCCCTCAGAGTTATGGAGCATAGGAGACAGAGGATGCTTCAACTGGTGCTGAAGTCCTTAGCTGTCTCCATGAGGGATGCTTATGCACAAGCCTGGCAGGAATTCTTGTAGCATGGGGCGAGAAGATGGCAGGCAGAACGCGAGAGGGTGGAAGATGTAGTGCAGTATATCCTGGCATTGATAGATAGGGGACAGTCTAGGGCCATGATTTCGGGGAAATTAGCAGGTATCACCTTTATGGCGAGAATGTGTTGGGATATGCACCATCGGTGGGTGAGTTGGGCCGAAGGATTTTGGAAGGCTGGGCTAGGGAGGTAATAAGGGTTGGGACCTGGAGGAGACCAATCACACTCAGTTTGCTGGACCAGCTCATACATTCCCGGCCAGCAATCTATACGGGTCAGAATGAGGCGGTCCTGCTTAGAGCCCTTATGTCCTGGATGTTTTTTGGGGCCTTTCGAGTGTCTGAACTTTTGGGACCTAGAGGTCATAAGGGTTTTCTTTGGCAAGATGTACATTTGCATCAGGGAGGTGTGGGGATCTGGTTAACAGGGTCTAAAATGGACCAAGTGGGTAATGGAGTAGCAGTACCCTCGGGGAAGTACCCTTTAGCAACAATATGTCTGTTACATAGGGGAGAGCAGTTAAGCACCTTATACGCAGAGACAGTGGGCCTGGTATTCCAACATGGGGACCAGAAGCCGGTCACGGTGTTTCAGCTGTTATCTATTTTGACAAAGGGCTACAGCATTTGGGGTTGGCTGCCTTTTCTTCTGGTACTCATCCTTTTAGAATAGACATGGCTACTGTTAGAAATGGGGTCTCTGGTTGGCAGTCAGTTTGCACTCTGTCCAAGCAGGGACCCTCGCCATAGTCAGGGCAATGGAGAAACACACTTAGATAACCCCTGCTCTACCCCCTTGTAGGCTTGGCACAAGCAGTCAGGCTTATCTCAGAAGTAATGTGTAAAGAATTTGTACCAACACACACAGTAATACAGTACTACAAAATAGACACCACACCAGTTTAGAAAAATAGGTAATATTTGTCTTAGTCAAACAAGACCAAAACGACAAAAATCCACCATCCACCAGTCAAGATATCAGTTTTCAAAAGAATAAGAGTTTTACTCCATTGAAAGCAAAGGAAACGTTGATTTTACACAAAGAACCTGGTTTGCATAAAAAATAAAGCCGCACGAGCGAGTGTGCGTCAGAAAAGTCAGGGATGCGTTGATTCCTTACTCGCAAGTGAGGCCGGGCGTTGTGTCTTCTCTGGTCGGGTAGGCGATGTGTTGTTTTTCTCCTTTGCAAGACAGCGATGCGTTGATTTCCAGATGGGGTACCTTGGATCGGTGCAGGTTCACAATGACTTTGACGCCCAAGCATGATGCGTGAGAAATCTGGTTGCACAGTGTTAGAAAACTGTACTGTGTGAGGTTTGCATCATTATCAGAAGCCGCAAGCAGACATTGCGTTGTTTCTCCAGCAGCGATGCGTTGATCTCCCAGCTGCCATGCAAGTGGAGCCTCGATTTCAGCCACGAAACAGGTGGCGCATTGTTTATCAGCCGTCTTGCAGATGGTGTGTCAAAAATGTTCCCGCACGGCTTTCTGTGTGTGGATTTCAGCTCTTGTTCTGCCAACATCACCTTTCAAGGGCCCAGGGACTGGATAAAGCACCACTTGGCAGGGCAGGAGTCTCAGCAGAGAGTCCAAGTGCTGGCAGAGGAAGTCTTTGACGGTCCTGAGACTTCAAAACAGGAGGCAAGCTCAGTTCAAGCCCTTGGAGATTCTTCTTCAAGCAGAATGCACAACAAAATCCAGTCTTTGTCCCCTTTAACAGGAAGAAGCAGCAACTGCAGGGTAGCCCAACAAAGCACAGTCACAGGCTGAGGCAGCACTTCTCCTTAGCTCTTCTCCTCTTGGTTCCAGAAGAGATATTAAAGAAATCTAAAGTCTGGGGTTTGGGGACCACTAATTATACCCCTTTCTGCCTTTGAAGTAGGCAAACTTCAAAGGAAAGTCTCTGTTTTTCACAAGATTGTGCCTTGCCCAGGCTAGGCTCCAGACTCATACCAGGGGGTTGGAGACTGCATTGTGAGAGGACAGGCACAGCCCATTCAGCTGTAAGTGCCCACTCCTCCCTCCACTCTACCTCAGATGGCCCTTCAGGATATACAGGCTACTCCCAGCTCCCTTTGTCTCACTTTCTAAAGGAGATTCACAAACAGCCCACTGTCAGTCTGACCCAACAGAAAATCCACAAACCGGCAGAGTCACAGAATGGTTTAAGCAAGAAAATGCCCACTTTCTAAAAGTGGCATTTTCAAACAAGCAATGTGTATTTTTAAATTGTGAGTTCAGATACACCAAACCCCCTATTTCTACCTGCTCTCAAAAGGAATCTGCACTTTAAGACTATTTCAAGGCATCCTTCATGTTAACCTATGAGAGAGATAGGCCTTGCTACAGTGAAAACCGAATTTGGCAGTATTTCACTGTTAGGACATGTACAACACATCAGTGCATGTCCCACCTTTAACATACACTGCACCCTACCCATTGGACTACCTAGGGCCTATCTTAGGGGTACCTTACACATATAAAAAGGGGGGCGGTTTAGACCTGGCAAGTGGGTGCACTTGCCAAGTCGAATTGGCAGCTTGAAACTATACACACAGACACTGCAGTGGCAAGTCTGAGCCATGTTTACAGGGCTACTCATGTCGGCGGCACAACCAGTGCTGCTGGCCCACTAGTCACATTTGATTTACAGGCCCTTGGCACTAGTGCACTTTACTAGGGACTTACTAGTAAATCAAATATGCCAATCATGGAAAAGCCATCAATTGAGTCTCAGAGGGGTGGGGGCAGAAAAAGTCTGAGGGCCTTTTTCTGGGTGGTGGGGGCATGGCATGTTGCCATGGTTAGAGACATTTAGGGTTGATAAATGTCAGTCCAGGTGGCTAACAAAGGGTGGACAACAGCAGGCCTGGATGAGCCAGGAAGTTATATTTTTGTTAAGAATGTATCTTAGTTACAGGTTCAGTGTTTTGATACTTATAAGACAGTGTAATGAAAGAAGCATTTGAAACATCATAAGGAATGCAGTTTTGCAAGGTCAAGGATGGAGGGAGGGGGCGGTATTTACATAGGTGATTTTTGTGTAGTGAAGAGGTTAGTTTTGTACGGCAAAGGCCAAGGTTTTCATTGTAAGCGCAGTTTCCAATAAAGAGGCCTCTTCCAGACATAAGCTTGGTGTGGTCGGTAATGCTCCCCTTTTCCCCAGTGGAGGTTTGGGGAGCAGCCGCCCACTACGAGGTCTCCCCCAGGAAGATTGGGGAAGTGGAGCAGTCCGTGATTGCTCTGGGCTGTTTGGGCTATTTTGGAGCTACATGGTAGCCATTTAGTATATAACCCTCCATTTTGCAACTCCAGTCACCATTTTATAGAGATGACCGGGTAGGTGGTGTTTGGGTGAGTAACCCCACCCTCCCATTATGTTAATCCATGTCTGTTTTTTTTTCCTTTTTAGTTGTACACATGATGAGGTTAGCTGTTTGTGGAGAGGTGTGTATGGAGACAGGTATTGACAGGTCGTCGCTTTGGAGCAGGTGCCGGGCGCGGGGCACGGCAAGTTGCCAAGGTTAGAGAAATGTATGGTTGTTAGGTGGCAGTCCAGGTGGTTAACAAAGCGTGGACAACAGCAGGCCTGGACGGATGAGAAAGTTAAATGTTGGTTAAGAATGTATCTTAGTTGCAGGTTCAGTGTTTTGGTAATTATAAGGCAGTGTAATGAAAGCAGTTGAAACACCAAAAGGAATGCGGTATTGCAAGGTCAAGGATGGAAGTGGGAGGGTTTGGTGGGGGGTATTTACATAGGTGTTTCTTGTGTATAGTGAGGTGGTTAGCTTTGTATGGCAAAGGCCAAGATTTTCATTGTAAGCGCATCTGTTTCCAATGAAGCGACCTTTTCCACACACAAGCCTAGTGTCTGAGGTTGGTTATGCTCCCCTCTTCTCCTACAGGTCCACCTTTCTGCTAATGCATGGTGAAGCTGCTTCCACGTTTTCCCCAGCTCCTTCCTTGTATGTGGGAGCTGCTTCATCAAACCAACAGGCATTTCTCTCAGGTGGCAGAAACAGCGTCTCAGCTTCACCACCGGACAGAGGCCATCTGGCCGAAGCACATCTTTATATTTGGTAAAGTAAGGGGACTTCTGCAAAGCTACATTTTGCGTTCTTCAACTTGTAAACCTGCAATAAGGGCACTTGACAAACATTTTTTCCAAATGTATTGCTGAAATGGTAGGTATGTTCCAAGGAGGGGTTTTAAACCATGGGATACTGAAAATTTAAAGAGGGCTGGACCACGTTAGAAGGAGGTACCCAGGAAAGAAAATATGAATTTATGTGTTACTGATCAATGGCCCCTTGAAGAGAACACCTGTCATTGTAAATACCATACCATCTAAATACTAATTTTATCTTTCACAGTCATTCGAGCTAAATGTATCTTATCACATGAACAATACAAAGAGAAACAATATCATTGCCTCTCACAGTTGTGGTCCAAAACCTTAGAAACATTGCCTTCTTTACCTTTATTTACACTTTTCATAACATAGACAATACACCTGACCCGGTAAAGGTTAATTACAATTGTATGTTACACAAAATTAACATCTCAGGGCACAACAGCACTTTTAGGAGTCCAGGGGTTCTCAAGAATACCTCTTCCTTATTAGGATAACCCTTTGCCAAGATTCAGAGGTACACTTTTTGTAAACACCATGTACACAGCGTGTCAATGTGTTACGGAATTACACATCTATTAGGCAGCAGCCATAAACAATGGTATGAACCAACATATATGTTTGAAAATTATTTGAGCACACATCATTCTCGTCCTCCCTACTGGTCCTGGAACAAATACGAATCTTGATATATGTGACATGTTTAGAAAACAAAATCACAAAAATATTTTAACAATTCGTAATTTGTTTATACAGATTCCTCATACCTCGTATAGACCCAAATGTGCCTGTGCATGGGCACTCCTTTTCAGACGAAATTATTTTTCAGAATGCTGGCAACCACTTCCATAGGACAATTCCTGGCTAAAATGTTTCTTGGTTTCTTGACTTTTACATTCTTAAGTCTCAATTCTCTCTTTTAAGCTAACTTTTTAACCTAACACGGGGAATACCCTTCATGGCATTTACTTTCTATTTTTTTCAAGAAGGCTGCTGTTTCTGCTACACATGTTTGTGCTCTATTACAGATGTCCAATAGTCCACCAAAGGTGTTTAGCTATCAGTGGAGTAGCCAGGGTCCGCAGGAGTAGGGGCACCAAAGGGTGGGGACGGGGGTGAGGAAGGGGTGGGGGGAGTTAGATGCCAGCTTATATTTTTTGTAAGGGCCTCAGTAAAGACAGCCATGCCCCGGTGTGGTACAGGGCCATGCTGGCCTAATTTTGTTTCCGTCCATTATGGGCCATGACCCATTTACTACGCTATTGGTGCACTGAGTCCCATATGCAAGATACACCTCAAACACCACATACAAACATAGCTTATCTGGGGTTAAAATTGTGATGTGGTAGTGGATCTTGCATTCTGATTGGTCATCCAAGGACAGTCAGACAGCAAACAATCATTTGCCAGCTTTACACATTGAGCCTGTGGTTACCTGTTAACATAACAAAACACGCATCTAATAACAGCGCAGGGAACAACATTTTGGGGATACTCAGAGGATGGACAGCATTAGATGTTGGCTGGTGTGCTGTTTAACTTCAGAGATCCTTTTGATACGTCGGTGTGCATGGCGGACAGGGCAATGTTTTCACATTCTTCTTGGGGTGCTGTGCACTTGCAGTGGCGGATGACAGCGAGTAAATCTTTCTGAAAATTCCTATTCAGAAAACCATAGAAGATGGGATTGATACAAGTGGAAATCATGGCCACCAGGTGACAGAGTGTAAACATTAGATCATGGTGACAGCTCATCAAGGCTTCGTGGTGCCAATCAAAGACCACGTTGAAGATTGTGAGGGGCAGCCAACAAGCTGCAAAGGTGACCACAATGGAGACCAACATCATGTTAATTCTCTTGCTATCGCTCAGCCTGCTCTCCTTCTCTTTCTGCCTATCTCCTTTGCCATTCCTTTTCCTGAGACACACAAAAATTCTCAAATAACAGATAAAAATGAAACAGAGTGGCACACAGTACTGGAAAACCAGCAAACATGTGGTGAAAACAAGTCGCTTGGTTACTGAAGGCCAGACCTCCATGCAAGCCACCTTACCCTTATACAAATCATTGTGCAGGGAAATGTTTTTGAATGGCTCATCTGTAATTTGGTGGAAGATGAAAAATGGGATGGAGATGACCACGGAGAAGAGCCAAATGAAGAGGATGCCCCAGTATGCATGCGAGACGCCGGGCTTCCACCCGCGTGGGTTCACAATCAACTGATACCTTTCAACAGCAATCAACACCAGCGAGAAAATGGACACAGAAACTGAAACACTTTGAGCAAAGGAGCTGACTTTACACATGGCCTCACCAAAGATCCAATAATCCATCAAGGTGTAGGCCACTGTGAAAGGGATGCACATGAGGCAAATCAAGATGTCAGAAAGGGAGAGGTTAGCAATCAAAATATTGGTGACATTTTGGGCTTCTTTCTGCTTCTTTACAATGATTACCAGGCAAAGGTTTCCAAATAGTCCTACTATAGTCACTATACTGTAGGCAATAATCAGCAGGATATAAACTGGAACATAAGGCTGGCAATCAAATTCGTGGAAGGGTGGCTTGCTGCTGCTTGAGACTGCGGCATTAGACAGAATCCCGCCGTGTCGAGGCACAGGCTCAGCCATCGTGGTTCGCAGCTCTTGAAACTACCCACGTAAGTCAGCGGGCAATCTTTTGTGAAGCTTTTTTTGTCAAAGGTTTCTGTGCTGCAGACGTGTGTAGGTGTGTTCATTAGGATTCATTCCTCCTGTGGTTTCTTCTTTTCATGTTATTCAGCGGTTTCAAATAACAAGTATCACAGAATCCTGAAAAAAGAACACAGAGGTTCAGTAAAGAGCAATGGCCACCTTATGACAACCTCTAACAACAACTCCTGAGGAGACACAGTAAACGCTGCTTAATATTTGACCTGTAACTCACTATTAGGAGGGGGCAGTGCTGGGTTGGGTAGACAACCTGAAGAAAACAGAACATGAGCATCCTGCAGGACAGTGTAGGGGGGACTGAGAAAATAGGACGTATATTGCTGGTAGAAGTGAATTACCAAATAAAAAATGTAAAACATAAGAATGTCATCCGACTGAATGAAGCACAGTGAGCGATTCACTCTATTTGCTTACTGCTCTTACTAGGATTACTATTTGCAAAGTGGAAACCATATCACAGGATGAAAAACATTTATTAATGTTGAAGAATTACATTTAACTCCAGGCACAGCTGCGTTCATACAGAGAGCCCACTTCCTTCAAAGGATGGCTAAAGGAACTCATTGGTAACTAACGCTCGTTATTAATAAATAATATCAGCCATTCTACCATATTTATGTGGAAAGTGAGCCTATCGATGTAAACATTCTCTGCAGTAATGTCTAATGGAAGTAATCTCAAAACTACATCGCATCGTATTGCCAGAATGAATGTTTGTATATTTCCATAAAAAGAATGCTCAACGAAGTGATAACATCAGCAGCACTCTGTTCTTTCTCGCTGAAACATTATGTCAATGTTTGCCTATTGGCAGTGCCATTACATAACCTATATGGAGTACAACGAAAGAAAACAGCATTCAGATGAAGTCTGCCTCATTTCAGAACCACTTTACTAATAATATGACTCATGCCAGGATTAGTCTGGCCTACAAACCTCTGTTTATCTTTTCATTCCTCTGTTGTAAACGCTAAACGGGGTATTTATAATGCCCTAGCTCCACCTTGCGTGACAATAACGTCATTGTTTTTTACGTTAAAGTGGCCCAACGAGGCCGAAATCCCCGTGCCATATTTACAGGATGGCACAATGCATGGATTGCACCACTCTGTAACCCTTTGCACTACATTATGCCTGCGCCAGGCATAATGTATGCAAAGGGGTGTTCTCCCGTTAGGGGAGCTGGGGGGGAAATGGCACACGGAAATCTATGAGATTTCCTTGCACCATTTTTTACGGCACATTTAATGCCTACTCAAGAGCATGTGTTAAAAGGGGGCTTCAATTCTTTAGAATGGGGCCCTATGTACTCTCCATGAGTGGCGCCAATATTGGCGCTACTCATGCAGAGTACATAAATAGCGTCATGAAAAATTACACTATTGCCCCCTACCCTGCGCCATGGTGCACCGTAATTTATATACAGCGCACACATGGTGGCGGTAGGGAGGTGCTAAGGGGCGCAGGGAAACTGGCGCTGCACTCGGTGTAGCTCCACTTTTCTTAAATCTGCCCCTTAGCACTTTCGAAGGATTGTCTTTTCTGGCCTGCTACTGGTGTAGAGAGGAGTGCACTGTGGGCTTCAAAAGGTGTGACAATAGTAACAATATATTTTTTGTACATGGCACATAACTTCTGTTCCTATGCAGAACTAAAAAAAAAGTCCAGATGAAATCTGTTTTCTAGTTCCTTTACTTTTATAAATATAATAGAGTGAATTACAGAAGGGCGGTAATTGAGAACTCTCCAAACAAAACAGAATGCCCATATCCCTTCCAACAGTACCTCCACATAAGTTACCATTCCTTAGGTGGACATTGCTGTTGACAGAGATTGCCCAGGTTTCACCTAAGACTCTACCAAGGTCAAGAGGTAACTTGACCAGTTAGAGCAGCGGAGAATGCTCCCGATATCGGGTGACTGGCCTCCCACTTGCTTGGTGCAGTGAAAATAGTGAAAAATACCTATGGAAATGGGATCATACTTTAATTGAAAAGAAAGTATGAAGTCCTTACATGCTTCATAATTTCTTTACAAACATTCTTGGTGGCAATGCACCCCGCATGCCAGGTACATTTTGATAGTTCACACCAGTGCTTAATTTGCGCTTCTTGTTCCCTGTGCTGAGTACTGGCACTTATTTTTGAGGGCCGGGGCTTATTCTTCTGCCTCAAGCATTTGCTGCGAGCAAAAGACACATATGGGAAAGACGGAGGAAGGGAAAAACGAAAAAGCGTCACAAAGGGAGAAATTAGAAAGCTGCAAGAGTGAGCTGAAGGGGCAGGAAGTGGAATTATATGGATTGAAGAGGCCTGAGATGGTTTCAGGATTACACCCCTCAGTATTCCGTGTTCACCCATTTAATTGGAGCAGACACGTGTTTAAGGGAAGGGCTTTGGGCACCGGCACCTTTTTATTTACAAATTAAGCACTGGTTCACACTTGGTGATAAAAACTTCACCAGCAGAGACAGGCAATGACAGGCACAAACACTATCGTGTACAAAGCCCTCTATCATGGTGGAAAACTCCAATATAATAGATTTTTTACAACTTATGCCACATTGAAGGGTAGAAAGATGTCAAACCAAACTACAAATCAGACTTTCAGAGTATATCATGCCCAGTACTATATTTTATACGTGGCAAAGCCCCAACACTCAGTTTATATATGAGAAAACTCAATCAAGTTATCCTCTCTGGCACTTTAGAAAACTTTAATGAATCATTATTATAGGCTTCTTAGATGGGATTTAGAAGAAAGCGCACCCAACATTCAGTGTATTTTCCACAGCTAAATTGGTCTTATTAATAAACACAAGGTAGTGAAGAGCAATAACACATGCAGTGGAAATAATCACAGTAAACCATAACATTCATGTCTGTTGAAAGGACTAAACATACCAAAGGAGTCGAATAGTTTGCAATAAGAGTGTACAAAGAGTTACAAGTTGCTCTCTACCAGGTTCTTGTGAAATACTTTACTCATGGGATCTCCATTTTAGAAAAGTGCAAATACCTAGAAGTTAAACATCCAACAACATCCATTGTCTATTTCCTGCTGGAGGTACATAAAGGTAGTGCTAACCCCCTGTATAGGCCCACTGAATCTAGAATAGGATCCACCAGAGAGAATGTCTGAATATAGTGACTTATTCATCTCACCTATTGTAGTTGATTGTCCATCTTTCATTCAGGACACAAAAGACCTAGTAAAGCATATGTATTCCATGGAATAATAATTTAATACTGATTACCATGGATGTGAGAAGGTTCTACACTATATTAGGGTACAGTCGTGGCTTGCGCTAAGCAGAAGGGGCGGTGCAGCGCGTGCCCGGAAGGGAATTCAATTTAATAAAAAAAAATAAAAAAAAAACACTTACCTTACTGCCGCGCGCCGCGCCGCTCCTCCATCTCCTCGCTGCAGGCAGGCACAGGCTCCCAGCCTGCCCTGCGTCAATCCTGACTCTGCTTAGAGCAGCGTTAGGATTGGCTCGGAGCGCCCCAGACAGGGGGCTCCCAGGCAGACTGGGAGCCTGTGCAGGCTCTCTCTAGCCCAGCAACTGTGCTTCTGGGCTGGAGAGAGGCCTGTGCACATGTGTGTTTGGGCTGGCTAGGACGGCCGTCCAAACACATGCGCTCTGAGGGGGGGTGCTGTGCACTCCCCACTCATTGCTTATCACCCCGTGGTCCCGCCCCTTTCACAAAAAGTGATCATAAACACAGTTTATGATCATTTTTTGGGAAAAGATTTGCAGCTGCTGCTGTTGGCTGGACGGGGGGGAGGGGTGACGCTCCCCCGCCCTTATGGAGGAGCCGCCCCTGTTAGGGTATGAACAGCAGATTCAAAGCTTTTCAATCGTTTTTAGAAATCATATCAGTAAGCTATTTGAAACTTGTTAAGATGGTCCTTGTGTTTACCTGGTTCATCTTAACCAGCAACTATTTTTAGTACCAAAATGATGTACTTCACAAAAAATGTGGAAATGGAATAGGTTCTTGGATTGCTCGCTCTTATGCTAGCTATTTCATGTGGTGTTATGAGAGGAAACATGTGTACAATCATACTCTATTTAAGGGCAGGGAATAAGTGTTCAGTTTGGCTTTTTATATTGACATATTGACCATATGAATGATTTAAAATGCAACTGAATCTGTACTTGAATAATGGCATCAGTTCCTTAACTTTAAAATATATAACGTAAATTTGTTGTCTGACCCAATAAAGAAGTACACATTTTTTTGACTTGGAACTATGTATAGCAGAAAATAAATGACCTAGTATGACATTCAGAAAAAACAATCACCGCCAATAGTTCACTCCATTTGAACTCTGGACATGCCCATAGCCAAAGAACATCGGGCCTTCTGTTAAAAAACATATATGACTCGCAAACCAGTGTAAGACTGAAAAAAATTTGTATCGGAATGTTCAAAATGTTTAATTGTAAGCTTTTCGAATTTTAGTGATGTGAACTAAATGTTTACTGTGTACCCTCCTCTTGCATGGACAAACTGCTGTGGCATGATGCCTCTTCACTTTCTTCAAGTATCTCCCTCAGCACTTCTTGCATGTCTATTTTTGATTTCTTCAAGTACATTACTATTATTTTCTTTGTGTTTAGCAACATCTCCACTAAAATGTCCTAGTTCCATTTGTAATTTCAGGGTCCTTGGAGAGAGAAGACTCGGACCAATAGCAAGGAAATATACACATTGATCAAAGCCTTGCTGTCTATTAGTTAAATGTTTATGCTGGTGTTGGCAATCACATCTATCAGCATTCATTAGAATATTGGAATGTTTGCGCTCCATTTCAGATAATGGAGTGCTCCGGGCTTTTACTGGCCTGTAAAACCCTGGAGCGCCAACATTCCAATCTTCTTTGTTCACAGCAACAGCTATGAACAAAGCCTCACGGAGCCTGAGGGGATTTTAATCCCCTCCGGTTCCGTGAAGCCTTTGTTTTATTTATGAGAACATTCTGCCCTCTAATGGCAGAATGTTCTAATAGCCTTAGAATCTGCCGTAGCGGGCTCTACCGGTTATTAAAGGCCCTCTCCCTTGTTAAAGGCCCGAGCCGAACCCTCGCCTTCGGCTTGGGCCTTTAACGCAGGAGCGGGCCTTTATTAGCCGGTAGCGCCACTACAGCGGGTTCTAAGGCTATATAATTCCACACTGTGAGGATACTGCCTCTGTTCATGCACTGATTTCAGTACATATAGCTCCATGTAACTCACTAATGTGTATGAAACCAGATGAAATGGTTTCCTCAAAGGCACTTAATATTGTTCCAAAAGAACATATTTCCCTTAGTTTCAAAATGCATTTTTATGATCACAAATGGCCTGTTGGGCCGTTGGCGATCGCAAAAATGCATGATACATCTGGCCCACGTTTCAGAATTATGAATGCCAAGCAAGCGCTATTTGAGAAAACTAACTTTTTGAGCGAATGATTTACTGATTCGATATTTGTGATATGTTACTTAGCGCAACTAATGAATCAGTAAATTATATGTAGGAACAGAAGGTCCACTATCCTTTATGATCAGTTGTAGTGACTGAAAATCAATTGCAGTGACAATTAAGCCTATGCAATTGAAGAACCATCAGCCTTAACTCGATGTTCAGTTACAAGTTACCCTCAGGGAATTTCATCGGCAGTTACACCTAAGGCCCACTCACTTGTGCACACTGCAGCATTGACTGCCTGTCTCAGCAGCCTTTTTTCTAATCCCTCTAGATGATCACAGACGGAGCAAGGGAGAAGGAGGCAGTGTCTATTAAGCATGCACCTAAAGGACACAAATACATTTTACTTTTGTTGTCCACAATGGTTCCTCTTTTGTTATCCAGAGATTGTGACTGTAGGAAGTTGGCTCTGTATATACTATTTCAAAGTAAGAAGTAGTGTGCACAGCGTCCAAGGGTTCCCCTTAGAGGTAAGATAGTGGCAAAAAGAGATAATTCTAATGCTCTATTTTGTGGTAGTGTGGTCGAGCAGTAGGCTTATCAGAGGGTAGTGTTAAGCATTTGTTGTACACACACAGGCAATAACTGAGGAACACACACTCAAAGACAATTCCAGGCCAATGGGTTTTTATATAGAAAAATATATTTTCTTAGTTTATTTTAAGAACCACAGGTTCAAGATTTACAAGTAATACTTCAAATGAAAGATATTTCACTCAGGTATTCTAGGAACTTTGAATAATCACAATAACATGTACAGTTTTGACAAAATGGCAATAAGCTATTTTAAAAGTGGACACAGTGCAAAAATCAACAGTTCCTGGGGGAGGTAAGTATTGGTTAAGTTCACAGGTAAGTAAAACACTTACAGGGTTCAAAGTTCGGTTCAGGGTAGCCCACTTTTGGGGGTTCAAGGCAACCCCAAAGTTACCACACCAGCAGCTCAGGGCCAGTCAGGTGCAGAGGTCAAAGTGGTGCCCAAAACACATGGGTTTCAATGGAAATAGGGGGGACACAAGCAGGCACAGAAAGTACACCCTCAGCGGCACAGGGGCGGCCGGGTGCAGAGTGCAAACAGGCGTCTGGTTTTAGATAGGAATCAATGGGGAGACCCGGGGGTCACTTCAACGATGCAGGCAGGCACAGGGGTTCCTCCTCGGGGTAGCCACCACCTGGGCTAGGCAGAGGGTCGTCTGGGGGCCACTCTTGCACTGGAGTTCGGTTCTTTCAGGTCCTGGGGGCTGCGGGTGCGGTGCTGGTTCCAGGCGTCGGGTTCCTTGTTACAGGCAGTTGCGGTCAGGGGGAGCCTCTGGATTTTCTCTGCAGGCATCGCTGTGGGGGGGGGGCAGGGGGGTCAACTCTGGCTACTCACGGGCTCGCAGTCGCCAGGGAGTCCTCCCTGTAGTGTTAGTTTTCCGCAGGTCGAGCCAGGGGCGTCGGGTGGAGAGTGGAAAGTCTCACCCTTCCGGCGGAAAACGTGGGGTCTTTAAAGTTGCTTCTTTGTTTCAGAAAGTTGCAGTTTCCTGAACAGGGCCGCTGTTCTCGGGAGCTTCTTGGTCGTTTAGATGCAGGGTAGTCCTCTGAGGCTTCAGAGGTCACTGGACCCTGTTGGATGCGTCGCTGTTGCAGTTTTTCTTCGAAGTAGGGAGACAGGCCGGTGGGGCTGGGGCCAAATCAGTTGTCATCTCCGTCTTCACTGCAGGGCTTCAGGTCAGCAGTCCTTCTTCTTCTTTAGGTTGCAGGAATCTATCTTCGTCGGTTCTGGGAGCCCCTAAATACTGAATTTAGGGTTGTGTTTAAGTCTGGGAGGGCAGTAGCCAATGGCTACTGTCCTTGAGGGTGGCTACACCCTCTTTGTGCCTCCTCCCTGTGGGGAGGGGGGCACATCCCTAATCCTAATGGGGGAATCCTTTTTCTACAAGATGGAGGATTTCTAAAAGTAAGAGTCACCTCAGCTCAGGACCCCTTAGGGGCTGTCCTGACTGGGGGGTGACTCCTCCTTGTTTTCATCATTATCTCCTCCAGCCTTGCTGCCAAAAGTGGGGGCAGTGGCCGGAGGGGCGGGCATCTCCACTAGCTGGGATGCCCTGTGGCACTGTAACAAAGGGGGTGATCCTTTGAGGCTCACCACCAGGTGTTACAGTTCCTGTAGCGGGAGGTGAGAAGCACCTCCACCCAGTACAGGCTTTGTTCCTGGCCACAGAGTGACAAAGGCACTCTCCCCATGTGGGCAGCAACATGTCTGGTGTGTGGCAGGCTGGCAAAAACTAGGCAGCCCACATTGGAAGTCGGGTATGTTTTCAGGGGGCATCTCTAAGATGCCCTCTGGGTGTATTTTACAATAAAGTGTACACTGGCATCAGTGTGCATTGATTGTGCTGAGAAGTTTGATACCAAACTTCCCATTTTTCAGTTTAGCCATTATGGTGCTGTGGAGTTCGTGTTTGAACAGACTCCCAGACCATATACTCTTATGGCTACCCTTCACTTACAATGTCTAAGGTTTTGTTTAGACACTGTAGGGGCATAGTGCTCATGCACATATGCCCTCACCTGTGGTATAGTGCACCCTGCCTTAGGGCTGTAAGGCCTGCTAGAGGGGTGACTTACCTATGCCACAGGCAGTGTAAGGTTGGCATGGCACTCTGAGGGGAGTGCCATGTTGACTTAGTCATTTTCTCCCCACCAGCACACACAAGCTGGCAAGCAGTGTGTATGTGCTGAGTGAGGAGTGCCCAGGGTGGCATAAGACATGCTGCAGCCCTTAGAGACCTTCCCTGGCATCAGGGCCCTTGGTACAAGGGGTACCAGTTGCAAGGGACTTATCAGAGTGCCAAGGTTGTGCCAATTGTGGAGACAAAGGTACAGTTTAGGGAAAGAACACTGGTGCTGGGGCCTGGTTAGCAGGGTCCCAGCACACTTTCAAATCATAACTTGGCATCAGCAAAGGCAAAAAGTCAGGGGGTAACCATGCCAAGGAGGCATTTCCTTACAGTGACCAACTGTGAAATGTACAGCACTGGGGCATGCACATCAGACACTGACATTTTGCACTATATCTTTGTTAATGGCTTAACAAAAATGCTCCATAACAAGGAAATATGACCTAAAGGCTTCCAAGTCATGAAGATTTGATGAGCTTCTCAGATTTCTGCAAAATGTGTACGCGTAGCTGCATTCATACAGGGCTTACTACCCCTGACGAGGCATTGAGGCACTTTACGTCATGCAGCATGCTGCTCCGGAACTTAAAGTTCGAGGTTAGTCTAGTGCTATTGTTAACAATTGTGTGCTCAGCAACCCAATCCGTGCATTCAATTCAATTTCTTTGAGATAAATTAAAATAATAGGAGATAGATAAGAGCACTGGAGCGTATGTGAGTTCATATAGATGATTGGTGGGGTTTCAAGAAAGTTTGACATTTAAAGGAGAGCTTGTGATTATTTTATAGGACTTTTAGGCAGTTTGAGAAAATATCATTATAGAGATTAAGGCAAACATGCTGTGACTTTGAGAAGACTATGCTCAGCAAGAAGGGGTATGCAGAGGATGGTAGGAAAGGAGGGAGCTATTTGGAATTAAAAAGGAGAGGCAATAATACGAGTTTTAAGTAAAGGTCAGTCTTTCATGACAGATTTAGAAATATAGAGGTTGGTTTTTGAGATAGCATGCAATTTGAGAATGCAAGACTGTATAAAGAAACAGCATCATCTGCATGATAAAATTGTGAAATACTAGGTATTTCTGATAGGCATTACAATCAGACAGCCTCACTATTTCAAAGCTACCACTGCACCTTAGCACCAGTAAAGAAAGCAGATCAGTGAGAAGTTTGGACGCATAAAGTGATGGCTGGACACATACTCTTGGAAATATCAAGAGCTTTAGGCTGTGCTCAAAAGAAGCAGTAGCCTCACAATCGTGGTACTTTGAGATGATGTATGGGTAAATAATACTGCCATTGAGAAGGAGATTCTGCAAATGATGGAGTGGACTTCTGGTGATATCTCTCTGTGTTCCTCACTTTATTCATTAGAAAAACCAAAGTGGGATCACTTTGAAAACCCTTCACAGATCCAGATCCTAAAATCTTCTGATGGTAATGCATTTGGGAAATAGATAAATTCAATGTTCCCTTCATTCAGTGTCACAACTGTGGACCTTGGCAAGATTCGAGGATGCAGAAGGTCGGAATGGCTAGCAGCAAGTACAACAAATGCTGTAGCAGTGGTTATACTAGGATGCCAAGCACAGAAGCCAGCATCATGGAAAAAAGTGAATATATATTAGCAGACCCTGAGCTGGGGCCTTAAACGGACTGAAAGTGCTTCTGATGTAAAAAGTAGAAACAAAATCACATCTTTGTGGATTTAAATTAGGTCCACAAATGTATGGGTAGATCCAAAACATTTTGAAACAATTGAAAAGTTACAGAAAACAAAAATCACTGTTTAACCTTCTACCAGCAAAGACAATGCACAGCCAGCAGAGTAATGCACAAGGTAGGTTGGCTATTCTTTTTTCCCATAGCATGTCGTGTACAGTTAAAGGCTGTACTTCCTCGCACGGGGCAGGTTCACAGCATGGGCCTGTCCAGAGGTGAGGCCATGTACCCAGAGCATGCTTTGCATTACTAAAGGTTGGATGCATCGATTTCAGTGGCACAGGGGCTGGCTCAGAGTCCACTATCATGACGAACATTCATCCACTACACAGTGCAGTTGGTTTGGTGCTCAGGCAGTTGCGTATGCATTGGGTAAATACTCAATGTGCCCAGCCAAAGGTCATTAGAGCTGCAGCTTGAGGTGTGTGGGTGGAATGGCACAGGGCACGGCTGTAGGCCAAGCCATACAGTCAACCCCCACTGTAACCTATAATATGCAGGATGCGCGAGGGTATAGTCAGAAAATGAGCCCCCCACCCCTTTTTGAATCAAAGCTCTGATGGCACCAAGCAAGTGAAGCAAATTAGCCGGATCCTCCCTAAAATAGTTCAATTTTCTCTTCCATCCAAGTATGTATCTATTCATCCTTTCACCCTTCCATTCACCCAGTTATATCAACCATTTCACCTTTGCATTCTGTCATGCATTCATTCTTTTATCCATCATCCAATCTTTCACCATTCAGACCATCCAGCCATCTGTTCACACATCCATCATCTATGCATCCAGCCATCTATTCATCCATCCACACATCATCTGGCATACCATCCATAAATAAAGCCTTTCATCTATCATTTGAACTTTTTGTCCACCCATCCATACATCCTCTCAGATCTCCATGTACTCTGCCATCCACCCATGCTCTCAGATTTCCATTTACTCTGCCATCCATCCATCAATCCCAGAATTCCTTCCACCCTCCCATTCTGTTCATTTATCCATCCATCCTCTCAGAATTCAATTTACTCTGCCATTCTTTCGCCTACCCATTCATCTGTCCATCCTCTCAAATTTCCAGTTACTCTGCTCTCCATCCATCCTCCTTCTCAAATTTCCATTTGCTCTACCATCCTTCCATCCACCCATCCATCTGTTGTCTCACCCACCCATCCTTTCACCTAGACATCCACCCATCCTCTCACCCAGTCATCCATCTTTTCACCAACCCATCCATCCTTTCCACCCACTCATCAAACCATCCTCTCACCTACTCATAGATCATTTAACCCACCCAGTTTATTTACAATTTTTAAAAAAGCAATTTTATTTCCATTTTATATATTCCTATCGATTAAACATTGAATTAAAACTTCTCTAGCAGTTTTCATCATTTTGTTCTACATTAAAAATAAATGTATTAAATGAGGTTGCATTAATATTTAACATGAAAATCTTTGTAATCTTTTTTTGGGTCAAGTACATTTTTCAAATTTCCCTTACACTTTGCCGTGGGTTTCCTCTATATGGGACAATCTTAATTTACTGATATCTTCCCCCCGCACTTGGAACTCGGCAATTGTTTTGGGCTGTTGCTGTGACTTTGGCACCACTGAGACTTAAATCCACCTTCTGTGGCACTGCTGGACCCTGAGCAGACAATGTCCTATAGCACAATATTTACGATGCAGATTACACAAGGCCCTGGAGTAATTTGGCCTACCAATTTCTGAGGCGAGCTCACCGAGATCGCAGCTTGATAAGCAAATGACTCTAGCCATTGTGACTGCCATCCAAGCAATCCTGGCTACAAGGAGAGGATAGCGGGTCAAGAACTGAGAGACGTGATGCGACAACTTTGGGACAGAGTGGGCATAGGTAAGGGGGAGCACAAGCTTAAAGCCTTTGACACTGACTGTTCCACTTTTCTTAATGATTCACCTGGAGAACTAATACAAATGTCATGCTAGACCTTAGGATCATATGCCTAGTGCCAGCAGCACTACTTCAACTCCGCCCATCCAAGGCCCCACGGATGGACACTACTCTCTGGCATCAAATGTGTCTATCCTCAAAACACCATTTTCATGACTATATGCATACTGTAAATTATGCCTATCACTGCATGAGCGCTGGAGTGTAAGGGGTGGGAAAAGGAGTTTTGTGTGTGAGAGAAATGTATTCCTGCTCTCTCTGCAACTGGTTGTAGGCAAAGGTATTACGCAGTACAAAATATAGAGTTAGACGTAAATATGAGTCCTCATCGTATTCTGCGCTAACAGGTACCCACATCCATCCGTGAACTATTGGTTCCAACCCTTCCACCCTCCTGCACCCTTCCCCTCGCTCAGTTCCCCAGCAGACTAGACAGGAAGAGGGAATCTGAAACAGCATGTCACCCAATAGGGGTTGATAATGCTGGGCATAATGTGGCAAGCTACAACAGGATGGGGCAAGACTCATTCACCTATCCATCCATGCCTTCAGTCATCCACTCGCCCATTCACCCATCCCTGCATATACTCGTTCAGCTGCTTGTTCATCCATTCATGCATTCACTTATGCATTATTCACTTTTCAATTTATCAATTCACCCACTGTTTAATCCACACATCTGCCCATCCTCGTTCTCAAGAAGACACTGAGTAGTTCTAGCATTCACCCACTCCCATCAACGCAGCTAGCACACCAAGCAGCCCATTAATGGAAAAACACTTCCAGCTACATACACATAAACAATCTATTGACTGTGTCAGTGCTTGCTATAAAGGTCTTTGTTTTGACACAACCGCTGAGGGACAACAAAATGATGATAGGAGAAAAACTATAGCAATTTCTCTTATATAAATGTCTTTCTTCTAATCTGGTTCCTTGTGTTCGCCCTCGGCTCACTTCACCAGCGTGTTCTGCAGTACTCCGAGCACAATCTGTTTCATGTGGCTCTTACCCACAGGGATCTTTGATCCTTTCTGTGTGTTTCCGACAACACTTGAATGTTCTCTTTGCGGGTTTGTAAAAACAATGAAATGCACTTTTAGCACAAAGGATCTTAACGCGGAATGCAATGTTCTCTCCAGGCTATTGAATGCAGTGTAACTCCCCCTGTCATTGACGATAAAGGACATGTGTTGTAGGGGATTTCAATAGCCAGGTAAGTAATTTTCACAGTGGAATCAATTTGTCCATAATCCTCTAATCTACTGCTGAACGCTCCTTTCTAAAGAAAAAGGGGCATATTTTTCCCAACGATCTTGTTGCCGCGCGCAGATAAAGAGAAACAGTAGCAGATGTTCTATCTCCGCAAACCTTTCTTCACCATCTTAGCCACTAACAATTACCTAGAAAACAAACCACCACCTTGCACTTTAGGGAAGGGTACCAGAGGCTTACCAGCCAATTGCCGCCCCACTTGCTAACAATATCTCCCGAACAGAGCCTGGTGCAGTGGAGATAATACTATGTTTTCGTGTCGTTCTCAAATAAACCATATGAATTCTATTCCATTTTCTGTGAACAAAATCAATACTGAACTCTCATGGAAATTAGTATGTTCCTTGATTTGCTTTCATCCAGACCCAACATATCTATAAGGGAGGCATAAAAAAAAGTCAGAGATATTGCAGAAGAAGAAAAGGAACGAGTGAAAGAATGAGCCAGCAGAGAAAAGTGAATGAAAGACAGCGAGAACGAAAGAGAGAAAAAATAATGGAATAAAGAAAATAAAAATAGAGACAGACAATGAAAAATAGAGCAAAAGGGCAATTTATTTTTTCAAGCTGTATCCTTACAATATTATGTAAGGTGGCTTATGTTCTTTCTTTCTTTCTGAACACTTATCTAAAGAAGGTGATTTTTTTGTTTCTTGTAGGGAATTCTATCCCTCTGTGCTGGAATACCAGTGCTTTTGCTTTTGCCCTTTTCTATTATTTTCCCTCTGCTAGTTCTAAATATTATTATTAATTGTCTTCTCCTCCTTCATTGCACCAACTGTGAAGATGTGACTGGCCTGATAAGAGGCACTCCACAATGCACCACTGCGAGATATGAAAAAAAATAATATAACCAGTGCACTGTTCATTAACTATGTCTACAGGGGCACCTCTGCTTAATCACATGTGTAATTGTGTTTTGAGTAGAAGTGGGCGTAACTTGCGAAATTCTGTGTAGCATAATCATGCGGAATTACCTAAGAATGCAGTGAGATTTTGCTTGAATTACAGGAAAGGAGTAATTCTGCAAATATCACTATTTCTTCGTGAAAACATGCCTTCCTGCATCCAAAATGGATACAAGGAAGTATTTCGCGCTGATCAATAGTGCTAAATACATCAGAACATCGCACTCACTAAATGTGTTCTTGGGGTAGGATTTTTCCCTAATTTACTACCAGCATTTAGCAGTATTTTCAAAATTGATGCAATGATGTATTTTACGCTACAATAAAGTGCTATAGCAGCAGAACTTGAACAGCAAGCGCTAGCCGCTGCTTGCATTCACCAATTGTGCTCTTGTGGTAGAATTCCCACCCAAGGGTGTCTTAATTATGTAAGGAGAAGTATTTGGATAATTATCAGTAATTCCGCACCAAAGAGTAATGCAGAATTATCAGAATTACTCTGATTATTCCAGCATAACCAAAGTTCTGTCCAGGCCTAGTTTAGAGGCAGTCTATTGTGGATATTATCCTTCTCATGTGTAATATTTTATAGTTTGGATTTACTAACTATTACTAGCTAGCTTTTGTGTTAGGCCTCATCAAGCCCCAGCTAGATGATGTTTGAAATAATATTACAAATCGTTCCTTTCAGTTGCTAGCAGGTGTTGGGCTCATATCCAAAATCCTTATTTGCAACTTGCTGTTGGAAAAATTGGAGGATGAGAAACACCCACATGGGCTCACCAAGATTGGAAAATGGTGGAAAACCTAACCGCTCACAGGAACCCTACATGTGTCGGTGAGCTGGTAAGTTTTCCACCATGCCTTTCTCACAACTACAATTTGAAGCTCAAGAAGTGGCTCCATGGCACTCTAAGGGGCTGGTTTATAAGTTAAAAATGGACCCAACAGACTTCAGATGTCTAGTGTGAGACTATTCCTTTATTTACTCATATTCTTTTACTGATCATCACCCAATATGTGAGTTATAATATGTTATAGATTACCCATCAAAACATAGAAATAGCATTTTCTATCTCTTGGTAAATTAGGGTATCATTACACAGTTCTGATGAATTACCATTGACTCGTGGTGAGCAAACTAGGCAAGAAACATGTTGACCTTCTGAGAAAGAATCTGAGGTTCATTGTTTTTCTCATTGGTTCATAGATTGTGTTCCCTTAGAACTTTGTATTTAGCGTGAAGATAAACACATTAAAAACCTACCTGTAACCAATGGACATCCTTTTATTGTAACTTCCAGGAAAATGAAGGCAGGAAGATGACATAATTTATATAAATGATGCAATGTGGTCCAAAGGTACCAACCAGCAAATCAAATCATTCTCACACGTGAAATCACAGCACAGCACTGCGTTATATTGATGCCAACTAAATATCACCTAACTTTATTCATAGAATTACTACTAGTGAAGGGAGAACAGAATGTCTTGGCTTACTCTGTGCCCAACCTCAGCAAGAAGGTTGCTGGTCCAGTGGAGCCCTGTAGAGTGGACTGTTTTCACGGATGTCATTTAGGGGTAACTGGGGTCGCAGCTGCGACCCCTAGCTTACCCCTTGTGTCCCCAGGCACTTCCTTTGTGACCCCTGGCCTTAGAAGTGGCAAAATAAGTGTCAAGAACACAGGGGCCCCACATTCCTTATTCTAAGCCCCTTTCCCTTCATACTAATAGCAAATAATATATTATTATTCACTATCAATGTAAATGTAAGAGACCTCACTTAGCTGGAATGGGACCTTTAATGTCAGCTGTGGCAAGGACACATGTTTGTAAATGTATGTTGTATGCATGCTCACAAGTGAGAGTGTGTTTATGTAAGAGAGAGTGTGTGTGTACGTGTGAACATGTTTCTGTATGTGTAAGCATGTGTGTGTGAGAGAAAGTGAGTGAGAGTCAGTGACAAGTAGTGAGATTGTGTGAGACTATTCATTAGTGTGTCAAACATGATGTGCTGCCGTACATCAATGGAAAAGAGAAAAATGCACCATATGTACTAGCATATGGTGCATTGTTTCCCTCAGTATGTGCTGATGCACTTTTGGCAGCCATTCGCCATCGTAGAAACCCTTGCAGGCTAGTGCGAGGGTGTGTGCGTTCTCTGAAGCATAAGTTTTGTACTGGAAAAATTTATTTCCAGTATAACAACTATGCTTTAAGGCTTTTCCCACTTTGTATGTGTGTTGTACAATGCAGCACGTAAGTTGTAAAACAAAGAGAAAATAAAACATTTCTACTCATTATGCCTGCCTCAAAGAGTCGCAAGATTTTGGTGCAAATTCCTCTCTACCATTGTTTGTAAAAAGTGATTTGCATCAAAACCCACAGGTGGTTGCATCAGAGTTCCCATGCATTACCCATGGAATGCCCACTTGACACAAAATAACGCAAAGCAGTGTATCAGGATTTGCTCTGGATATTAAATCCCACTCTAACACAAAAGTGACATAAACATGGGGCAAAGCATTAATAAACCTGGGAATGAATGTAATTATGAGTAAGTATGAGTGAGATTAAGCAGAAATGCATGTGGGTGAGAATGATTGAGAATGAGTGCAAAGGGGTGCAAGAGAGTGTGAGTGTGATGTCCGGGTCATGTGACACTCGCTCCTGGAAAAAAAACATGGTCAACAGTCATATGATGTCAATTCCTTTGATGTCATTAAGGTCAAAGGGTATGTAATGTCACCTCCACTACCCCAGGAATCTTTGTGAATCAAGGCCCTTGACCGTTTTCATAGTGCAAAATGCACGCTCACATCCAAATGTACCAGAGGAGAAAATAGCACTAAAATCCAGTAGAACACGAACACCAGCCCGCCAGCAGCCAGTAGCTGCTCATGCTCACTAAGCTTGTTGTTCCTGTGCTGCTAGGGTAGGATTTTTGTGCACAGCTACCCATAATTACACAAGCAGACATAATAGCGTAATTTTCACGTGAAAAGAATAGCACAAATCCTATTGGATTTTTGTCTTTTCAGTCTGATTTTCTTTACATCTATTTTTCTAATTCAGTTATGAGCCTTGTCAATATTCAAATGATCTGTGATCAGTTCGTGAGTGAACTTGCGACTGTGTGTGGCCTATATATGGGAAGCCGTTCTTGTCAAAATTACAACTCCCATACAGGACACCTCCTGAAATGCATAGCGTGTTGCAAAATGAATATGACACACACCAGAATTAATGTACTCTGTGTCAAAATAAATATGATGCCTGACAGAGTGAATCTAACTTGAACCAAAACAAATATGAAACCTGGCAGAGTGAATATGCTACTTAGTGATTAATTTGAATAACACACACACCAAATTGAATAAGAAATGTACTGAAATATATATCAATCATACTAAAATAAATATGGCACACACTGTAAACAATAAAGCAATCACAGAAACAAATACAATATTCATCAAAAAGAATGCGAAATTTCTTGAAATGACTGACATATGCCAAGAGGAATATGACATACATTGGAATGAATATGACAGATTGAAATGAGTTTGAGGTACTGAAATGAAAATGTATTATTCTGAAAAGAATACAATGTGCAATGAACATTACATTTATCAAAATGAATACGATTTGCATTGAAAGTAATATGATACACATTGACTTGATTATGATATGTGTTGCAATGGCTATGATTCATGTTAAAATTAATATGACGTGTTAATATGAATGAGACAGCCATTGAAAGGAATATTACACATGCTAAGATGAATATGACATGCATTGAAATTAATCTGAACCCCTTTGAAATTAATTCAACATGCCTTAAACTGAATATGACCAATGCTGAAATTAAAACAAAGCTTGTCAAAATGAATATGTTATGCTTTGAAAATAATATGATACATGTCAAAATGAATATGACCTATGTTGAAATGGATATGACTCATGTTAAAATTATTATGTCAGATGTTAAGGTGGATATGACATCCATTGAAATGAATGTGACATTCATTGAAAGCAATATGACACATCTTAAGATGAATATGAACCCCTGTGAAATTAATATGACATATGGTGAAGTTAATATGACCCACATCAAAATTAATATGACATTCATTAAAATGAATGTGACACTTTTTAAAATGAATATGAAACTATGTGAGATAAATGCAGCATGCTTTGAAATGAATAAAGCACATATTGAAATGAACACAAGCCATGTTTAAATGAATATGACCACTGTTTAAATTAATATGGCTTGCATTGAACTGATGTTGATTTGCTTCAAAATAATCTTACATATTGAAATTAATATTACTTATTCTGAAAGGATATGATATGAACAACAATTAATTAACTAAAATTAATATATGTTTTTGACTATGTGCTGCACTTTGTTTTTGCTGGCTTTAGAACGCAGGGCACTTTACCACTGCTGGCCAGTGCTAAAGTGCAAGTGTTCTCTGTCTAAATTGTATTTATTATTGGTTTATCTGTGATTGGCATATTTGATTTACTGGTAAGTCCCTAGTATAGTTCATCATGTGTACCCAGGGCCTGTAAATCAAATGCTACTAGTGGACCTGCAGCACTAATTGTGCTACCCACATGAGTAGCCCTGTAAACATGTCTCATACCTGCCACTGCAGTGTCTGTGTGGGAAGTTTTAAACTGCCATTTCAAGTGGCAAGTGCACCCACTTGCCAGACTCAAACCTTCCCTTTTACTACGTGTAAGTCACCCCTAAGTTAGGCCTAAGGAAACCCCATGGGGGGGTGTAGTGTATTTAAAAGGGAGGACATGTACTGGTGTGTTTTACATGCCCTGATAGTGAAATACTGCTAAATTCGGTTTCCACTATAGCATGTCCTCTCTCTCCCATAGGGTAACATGGGGATTGCCTTAAAATATCTTTCAAGTGTAATTTCCCATTGGGAGTGGATACATTTAAAAATACATCTTTTGGTGGAATTGGTTTTTAAATTGTAAGTTTGAAAATGCCACATTTAGAAAGTAGGCATTTTATTGCTTAATCATTCCGTGCCTCTGTCTGTCTGTGAAACACACATCTGGGTCAAGATGACAGTTGGGCTGTTTGTGAATTCACTCGAGACAGCCACATAAAGGGATCTGAGGTGTGCCCTTCATATCCTGATGGGTGTTCCTGAGCTAGAGTGGTGGGAGGAGCTAACACTTACACCTGAATATGGCTGTGCCTGTCCTTACACAAAGCAGTCTTAAACCCCATTGAGTGTGTCTGGGGCCAGGGCAGGAAAGGCAGGGTGTGGCACACTTGCACCTGAATAGGACTGTGCCTGTCGTTACACAAAGGAGTCTTCAACCCCCTCGAGTGTGACTGGGGTTAGGGCGGGAAAGGCAGAGTCTTGTGCACTACAAAGACTTCTCTTTGAAGTTTGCCTACTTAAGAGGCAGAAATGGGTATAAGCACTGGGCCTTTGACCCCACAAAATTAGAATCCTTCTGGACTGAGGATATTTTGCCAAGAAGAAGAGCTGGATGCTGTAGGAGGTACTGCCACTCTACCTGTAGTTTTTCTGTGCTGGCCTGCTGCTTGCTGCTTCTGTCCTGTGAGTGAAATATTGGACTTTGCTTTCTACATCCTGCTTCCAAAGATTCTTTAAGGGCTTGAACATCAAATACTTCATCTGCCAGCACCTGGGCTCTCTTGCTGAGAGTCTTGACTTGCCAAGTGGTGCCAACTCCAGTTCCTGGATCCTTGTGAGTGAGTTCTGGTGCAAACAAGAAGAAACCATGTACATTGACTCCAGAGTGACTTCTGAACTGATGAAACTGTCCGAATCCGTGCAGCTGCCTAAACCCGAGCTGTGATCCCCACTGAGTACAACGACTGAGACCGATGCCGCAGGCCGACTCCACTGCTGCACCTGTGAAGTCCCGCCACAGTGTGAGTCCTGAGTGCAGTGTCACTGATGCCCGTGACACCCAACTCTGACTCCACTGCAGCACCAGTGGCCCCCTGGTGTGATTGCAACACCGTGAAGTCGACATCTCATGTCTTGACCTGCTGAATTCATCGACCCCACCTTGTCAAAAGGAACCAATGCCTCGCTACCAATGCCGCATCACTTCCCCTGCAGTCGGAAGGAGCTGACGCCTCACCTCCCCTGCCTAGCAGTAAAGCACAAACTCCTCCCTTCCCCAGTAGCAGTAAGGAAACAACACTGTACTGGCTCCAGTGACACCTCACCTCCCCGACTCCGTGCAACTTCTTTGTTTCCTCTTTTTCCAAGGTACTGTACCTGGGGTTCGTGCGACTCCGTGACCAGCCCACACTCGCTCACTAGTGGGTTGGACTGTTGGGAATGACTCTGTCAAGATGTTGTGATAGCCCCAGTTGGAGCTATCGTGTTTCTAGGAGCTATACTAAAATTTAGGGCCTGATTAAGAATTTGGTGGTTGGACCACCAGACCACCATGTTGGCGGTCCCAAATAGACCACCGTGGTGATGGTCCCCAGACCACAGTATTATGATTCATACAGATAGGACCACCATCCACTAAGCAAAAAAAGGCAGACCTCCAGCGATGCAGCAGCTTTCATTTAGGCAGTCCGACCTCCAGTGCTGTCAGCGCCGCAGCCAAACACCGAGCCTATTACCACGGTCAGCCAATGACAGTCGACCACCACGGTGCACGTTCAGCATAGTAACAGATAAGTGCACACTGGATGAATTAAAAAACAACACAGCTGACACACATTGGCCAGTGGACACACCTGTAAAGGACACTATAAAACACACCCCTTCACAGACCACAATCCTTTGCATTTCCACTGCAGCACAGCAAGACAGACCACACATCATGTCATTCATTTTTGTCATAAGGCAGCCCTTTTTTCCCCATCTCACATTTCACCTGTCACATGCATCGCCTGTTTTTTTCCCCATATTACATTGTCTTGTTTAGCTAGGACATTAGGAAGAGGTGGAATGACCTCAGGGGCAATGTCCGTTCCCTGGTCTCCAGGCAACAGCTGGAGGCCATGAAAACTGGCAGTGGCCCTCTCAGTGCCCCTCTAAGACTCTTTCCCTGATAGGAGATGGTCTTGGCCATGCTGCATCCTTAGGGCTTGACAAGAACACCTGGGGAAGTGGACTCTGGTAAGTCACAACACAAATAATGCCACAAAGCTGACTGAAATGCCATACATGCTCACAGCTTAGCTGTTGCCACTATCTTGTTCATGTACCTCAACAAAATGCAATACACAGAGTATCTGAGTTGTGACACTGTCAATCTGTATATTTGGATCCAACATCACACCAACCAAAGCCCATCACATGCCATAGGTCCGAATGGTGCCTGGAAATCTCACAATAACAAAAACACATTCCAGGATTCATTGACCTGGCTGCAACTCCCAGGAGGCACTGTTCCAGTAACGCTGAACACCAGCCCAGTGGTCACTTGCCAAATACCCTTGTTTGTGAACTCTCAATTGACGTATATGCACCTGGGGGATACCATTTGTAAAATGTATGTAGTAGAGTGAGTGACCTGACTGTAACTCCCAGGAGGCACTGTTTCAGTAACTCCAAACATCAGCCGAGTGGTTACTTTCCCAAATATCCCTGTTTGTGAACTCTCAATTGAAGTGTACTCACCTGGGAGGATACCATTTGTATAGTGTGTGTAGTGTAGAGAGTGACCTGACTGCAAAGCACAATAAGCCCTGTTCCAGTAACTCCAAACACCATCCCAGTGGTCACTTGTCCAATTACCCTTGTTTGTGAACTCTCAATTAAAGTGCACTCACCTGGGAGGACAACATTTCTCAAGTGTGCATAGTAGGGGGAGTGACCGGACTGCAACTCCCAGGAGGCACTGCTTCAGTAACTCCAAATACCAGCCCAATGGTTACTTGTCCAAATAACCCTGTTTGTGAACTCTCAATTAAAGTGTACTCACCTGGGGGGATGCCATTTGTCAAGTGTGTGAGTAGAGGGAGAGACCTGACTGCAACTCCCAGAAGGCAATGTTTCAGTAATTCTGAACACCAGCCCAGTGTTCACTTGTCCAAATACCCTTGTTTGTGAACTCTCAATTGAAGTTTACTCACCTGGGAGTGATCAAGATACAGATCATGCTCACATCAGAGATGTGTCTGTCTCCCTAGCTCCATCTTGACTTGCTAACCCAAGATTAAACTTTTGAGGACAGGAATGACACTTTACCCAGTGTGTACAAGTATTCCTAAAGCCTCAAGATGCTCCACGAGACTGGTATTGGCAGCAGTCACATTGACTCAGCCCTGTACATTTGACTCCAGTCACATATACAACAAAGCCCTGGGTCTGCTTGCATCTCACTCAACTAGGCCTCCAAATGGTCAAAGCCATGTCTTGCCCCTACACTGTGTTAGCTGCACTTGTGATAAAATGTAATTTTCAGGCCATCTTCCAAAGTGCAACTGATCTGTACATCTCATCAGCTGCTTCAGTCAAATTGCGTTGGCATGCTTCACACATGTCATGTCAAATCCCCCAATACCATGGTTACTTGGCACAGTTGGATTACCTACAATTTAACTTTGTCCAAGGTCTCTGCTTACAGTAACACAAACCCTTTGGAGGTAAATGTCACAATTCAATGAGTAACAATGTATGTTTTTCATGAATAGGTGGATCTGCCGCTGGGTACACTGAGGCAACAGAACAGAGTCCCACTAGTCCTCTGGATGAAGCCCTCAGTGATGACAACACTCCTGGACTTGTGAACTTGGAGGATGGTTCTGGCCTATTTGGGCAACCTGGTCAGATGACAATAGTGAGTCTCACTGTGCCCATAACGTCACCTCCCAGCCCTGTTCCTTCAACATCAAAGGAAACCATTTGCCCTCCAACCTGTGTACCTGGCACAGTTTTCATCATTTTGTGCCCCCAGTCCTGGATCCTGAGTTGCAGTGCAACACTTCAGACAATGAGGGTCCATGAACAAGTTGGAGAGGGCCTCCTGTGGCTAGGGCACAGGCCTGTAGGGGTAGGGCACATGGGAGGGATGCTGTGGGCCAGTAGGCTGAGGCCACTGGGCTGCTCTTAGTCAGGGCACCTTCAGCCACACCTTGGGGGTCTATCAGGAGTCCAAAGGCGTGATGGGCCAGGTATTGACCGAACTCTGGGAAATCAAGCAGCTACAGGGGGACATGCATAGGAACATGCGTGAACAGATAGAGGCCCACAATTCCAACATGACCTCCCTAACAGGGGTGTTGAGAGGCATACACACAACCCTGAGCAGGGCTTTTCAAAACCAATCGCCCCCTTCTATTTGGCTCATCAACAGCAGGTCCATTAACATCGGCAGCAGCCACAGAAAGGGAGGCCCTGCCAGAGGAACAACCAGTCACAGACACTCCTGCCTCTATAGCAGCTGATCCGCCATTACCCCTCTGCAAGCTGGGATGTCCAGCAAAGGATCCAGGAGGTGCGGATGGCAAGACACCCACCACTTACAGCAATAACCCTCTTACTTAAGGTCCTTGTTGTATGTAACACATTCACTTTGTGGACTGATACAGAACCACCTTCTATTTGCAATGGGAGGAGTACTCTGGACTTTGGACTTCCAATGGTGTGGCATCCACTCCAATGGTTTCATTCACCATGACTGATCCCTTCACATGTCTTATTTTTTTGGTTGATTCGCATCACGTATATTTTCTGTTAGTCATAGCTTCACAATAAAGTCATCCATCACTGACTCATTGTCTGCTGATTTTACTTTCATATTTAGCCATGTAGATATGTCAGGCCATGTGAACCATACAGTGATGATCCAAGGTACTTGTTTAAGATTGGATATGTTGTATGTACACAGTTTCCAGCTCAGGATTACAACCATCCCACACAAACACATACATACAAGTGTCTAGTCTAATTAAAAATGTATTAGTGTATTAGTGTTCAGCACATTGACTCATACTAAGTAATGAACATATTTACAGGTACAGATCTCCAAACCACTGAAGGAAGGGATTTGTCAGACATTGTCCTGTAGAATAGGCAAACATTGAAGTACCTTATCACATACCACACCAAAGTAATCCAACATCACATAATCCAATATTCAGGCAGATGGCAGTGCAACAGTTCCTGATCACAGGGCTCTTATAATCCAATGCTCATGCATCTGGTGACTTGACAAAAACATATGTCAGTGTTTGGCACAAGCACTGTGGCCTACAATGATGAAACATGTCTACAGCTACGTAGACTAAAAGTGTTTAGTCATTGTGAAGGAACAATGACTTGGTAGTAAGCTAGGACTACATATAAGATGACCACATGATGACATACATGATTCATCATGCCCACCACTGGACACAAAACAAGTGCAATTGCCACTTCTGAACCTCCACCCAAACACTGTGCAAGCTGGCTTGGTACAGGTCTCATATACCTAAACTCTGCAACCTATATTACCTGGAACAATCCATGTCCACGTTATATGAAAGAACAGCGTCACATACCTGCCAATGTAACTACTCTGAAATACCCACATGAAGATGTCTTGGTGAAGGTACCTGTACAAAGAACAAAACAATAAGTATAAGCTTAAAAACATACATAGGACACGAGTCACATAGCAAGTATCTGGAAAACAAGTTACATCGCAAAGAAAATGACACGAACAAAGCAACATCATCAAGGTGGGGAGGTGTGAAAGGATACCTTATCAATCAGCCTTTGACTGATTTTTGTGGAGTATCAGCTCCCTAACTGTTTCAACAACACTAAACTCCACACATTCTCATAACTACAGTTCATTGTACAGTCACAGTCATGACATCACATGACATACTTACACTCATGAGAAGTAACTGTGGATTAGAGTTTCACACGTTAGCTCCTTCCTCTTTACCACTGTCATCTTCATTTGGCATTTCAGGATTCTCACCCTGCACTACAGGCTCCCCCTCCTCTGGGATATACATGATATTTCTCCACAGGGCGATGTTGTGGAGCTTGTAGCATGCCACAGTAATATGACACACTTTTCCGGGTGAGTAGAGGAGGGCTCCACCAGTCCTGTCCAGACAGCGGAATCTAGCCTTCAGGAGCCCAAAAGCCCACTCCACTGCCCGCCATTTTTTTTCAGGGGCCTCAATGAAGTTAACTTCCCCTGGCGTAGTTGGCTTCCTCAGTGGAGTCAAGAATCAAGGATGGTTTGGATATGCTGAGTATCCTGTTAAGAAATGGGACATAAGTGCAACAATGAGTCACTCATCTCATGATTGTAGCACCTGCCATTGCTCACACACAATCAGTACAGATGTGACTTACTAACCAGCCAGGCCCTCTCTGGTTGCAGTTGAGACATCAGCTGGGGTATGGTACTATTCCACATTACAAAGGAATCATGGTCTGATCCAGGAAAATGGGCACACACATTTGAGATGTAGGGATCCGCCAAACAGACAACTTGCAAGTTGATGGATTGGAAGTTTTTCAGTTGCAAGGGGCTTTTTTAGTGGCCTGTGGTGGCACCAAGCCAACATGTGTACTATCAATGCCCCCACCACATGTGGGATGTGGACAAAACCATAGAAGTCAGCCTTCACATTGGCTAAATCCTCACATCGGGGAACTTTACATAGGTGTCAATCTGTTTTAATTAAGTAATCTTTCAACACCCGACTGATCATAGATTGAGATATTCCACCAGTTGGGGCCATTGAATGAGGAAGGACCTTGTGGTCAAGAAGTGCAATACTGACATGACTTGTACAGTGGGTGGTATGCAGTGTGGATTACTGTTAGCTGGCATCAGTTCTGGCTCCAATTGAGGGCATAAATCCACTTTTGTTCGCCTATTCAGACGGTAGAGCCGGGCGACTTGGCATTCTTCTATGGTCTGAGGGTCTGGCAATGGATCGTAGACAGGATGTTGTCACATCCTCCCTCTCCCAAGGTCCCTATGTGTGAAAAGACATGATTTTGAACATTAGTGACTGTGTCCACAGCAGCATACATGATGCATGCCAACAGTATCATGTAACAAAGCATTTCTGACTATATATACATGACACCCAGTATATATCACAGCTGGCAACTACACAAGGGTCAAATGGTGACCCCCATGGTTGTGAACATGTGTCCACAACATGGATTAAGGCGACCCCCAACTATCTGCTACACAGTTGCCGCTCGAAATGTGACAGTATTTTCCGACCGGCAAACTTACTGTCAGCAGTGGTTGACTCTGCACCACTGTCATATACCATCTGTGCCCTACAACCCACTACACTGTTGGTTGTGAAGTCAGTCCTACACAAAAAAACAGTTTGAGGATGTTTGTGATGATATTAAACTTATATTGTTTTTGAGATGCTTCTAACAGGGCCATATACAGTCTTTCAAGCTGCCAAAATAGCAGATGCCTGGCCTTCTCCACTGGACATCAGGAACCACCCGTGGCTGCCGGTGGAAGTCATCACTGTGTTAGGAGGTTTCAACTGCGCTGGACACAGCCATAGGCCAATGTTAACGTGGCCCAATGGCTGTGTCTGTCGGCGGTGATGACCACATACGTCGCGTACACGTATGCCGCATTGTGCAAAAACAGTCATTTGCGTACTGACACTGTTGCCAGCAACACCTCCACCACTTCAGCTGCTGTGTGCCACCTTTGGTAGCAATCATGCCACATCCAGCAGGTAAAAGGGCCTCGGCCTTCTCTCCAGAGGAGCTAGAGAGGCTTGTGAGAGAGGTCCTTCCCCTGTATGATTAGCTCTATTGCTCACCAGAGGAGCAGGTAAGTACCTCATAATTGACTCTGTTCAACACCATCCTTTCCCTCCTCACAGGCTACAATGTGCCCCTGTACGCCAGTTAGACTTCTTCTGGGCCTATTGCTGCAGTCTGTGAAGCACCAATGGGATGTACATGGTGAAGGAATTGGAGACCAGTATTATATGTTGTGTTCATTCACACTGTGTTGTGTGGTGTTTTTTGGGGCCCTAGATCCTCCTTTTGTTGGATGCACATAACTAGGCAAGGAGACCTTACTGCCACTTCTATGTTTATGATGGTTGTAAATGTTAGACACTATTTATGTGCACGACAGCATGAGCTGTGTATGCATTTTGTCAGAGTCATTGAGGATCTTGTAAGCAATGTGTATTGTGCCACAGATCTTTCACCCCACATATGGCCTTGCCTAACTGTTGTCTGGAAGGTATATCATGACTCACTGTGCCCTTCAGGTTGCCCCACAAGCCACATTGCTGATGGCCACTTGATGTACTTTCCAGCCAGGAAGTGATGGAAATGTGAATGTCATGTAGGTTCTTTATACTCAGCCCGCATAGATCAGGGCCTGTCAAATGTATCTCCCAAAATGGGACATAGTCCAGGCTGTGGGAGAGTCGCTGTGGCTATGCAACTGTGGCACTTTGCCCAGTCCTTGTAGACGTGCAGATCTTGTCAGGTGTCCAATATGAGGCTCTGGTTGCAAAACTTGCCCTGAATGCCTCAGTCCATTGACTAGACTAGGAATGGGTACTGAGGTAAATCCCTGAACTAGCCCATATGTGCATTTTGCATTATTGTGTATATGTGTCTTTGACTCATGACAGGTCGCTTACTCCCACAACTCTGTTGTCACCTTCATATAAGTCATATTCGTCCTGTACAGGCTTATTGCACAAATGACAGACCCACAGTGCAGACGGTGTGTAGATCTCTGGGAGGCCATGACATGTAACTCAGTAGCTTGGTAACATAGCAGAAATTGTACAATACATACCTTTATATGTTGGATGCCATCTCTGTTGGTTAGAAACATATGTTCAAAGGAGTGTTCTGTGGTACAGGTGCATACCACCAAAACCCACCCTGAAGTGACATGAGTCTGCATTTGGTTTGCCACATGTCCACGCGTGCACAGGGAAGACACTTTTCGTACTCACCATGCCAGCCCTTTCATTGTCACTCAAGTGTAAGGGTGACATCTGTACTATGGTAGTTGCCTGTAGGAACTGTATACACTGAGTCAATGTTGCAGAGTGTAAATGTGTTTGTCCAGTCAGGCCTAAGGAGTTTACCCTTCACAAACCACATTGGAGTGCGGTGTTTCATTGTGGCGCACATCACTGTACATGTTGCTGGAGCATGGGCTACCTGATTTCAGTAGGCTCGCTTCGTCATTGTAGGCCTTGAGCAGGGTAGTGGGTTGGTCTGCAGATAAATCCAAAAGTGTGTAGTCATATCCCTGTCCTTATTGACATGTGTGCTTCACACTTGTGATATGTTGACAAATTGCCCATTTTGTGCTTGGTATTTATGACATATTTGTGACATAACCATTTGGGCAAAAACCTGTGTTTCTAATCGTTTGATTTGTCTCTTGCATCCATACAAGTAAACGCCTATCAGAAGAAGGAGATTTGCAAAGTCATTGCCCAGAAGATGCATAGCCTGGGGGTGCATAGCCAGCAGAGCGCCCACTGTCACAAGAGGTGGGAGGACCTGAGACATTGGGGCTGGAAGATTGCGGATGTCCAGCTGGGGCTGTCCTCCCTACATGGGTGGGGCACACTTCGAGGCATGACCCCCCTAATGGCCCGCATTCTGGCAGTAGCATACCCTGGCCCTGATGGGCGCTTGAGGGGATCACAGCAGCCACAAGGGGGTGAGTACAGGGCATATTCCTGCCTGTCACATAGCCAAGTTGATGTGTTAGGTTCTGACATCTCCTCCTGACGATTGGGGATGGGCAATGTCTGACATACAAGATAAGTAACTGTTTGTGTAGATATGTAATTTGGTGCATACTGATGTTCCTTGCCTATTACCCCAGGGACCTAAGACACAATTGAATACAATACAAAAAGCATTGCTCTCCAGGGACAACACATGGCTGTGTACAGTGATCAATCAAGTAATGTTTGATGTTGTAGTGGGTCTAAATTCTATTGAACAGACCACTACTCCTCAGCGTTATGGCCCAAAGAAAAAGAAGTAATGGATCACTATCCTCAGCCATGTGTCTGGTCAAATAAGTACATTGGCATCTGTTCCCCAGAGGCCACTTGTCTTCAGTGTGTGATGAGTGCTGGTGCCTCACTACTGTCTGTCATGTGAAGGTGGCCATCATACATGTGACAGAGCATACATTGCTCTTTGGTTGCAGCTACAAATTACAAATTTCCCTTTGGCAAGTGGGGAATGTCCACTGACATGCTTTATGGCCCATCACTGTTGCCAACAATCCTTGTGCCAACACGTTAGCATGTTTCCCATTCTCTTTTGACAAAATGTGTACAGTGCTGTTTTATGCATAGTCGACCTGTGCTCATAGTATGATTTCTGTATTCCCTCACATATGTTTGCATGCTAACCTGTATTTGAAATTGAACATATACAATGGGGCTACATTTCAAGTGGTGCCACAGACAGGAGTGTGACACCATTGATTGTTGGCTCACACATACCCCTCACCCGTCATTGCATATCATTTGGAATGTACAACTGCAGTAGCAATGAGGGATATTCCAGGTAGGACTAGAGTATTTACACACAATGTGCAATTCCATGCCACTGGTGTGGCATCATGTGGCAAAGTGCACTGCACATGTGAAATGGGGGAGATTTGTTACCTGACTGTTGGCATGCATCATGGAGTGATTTGCAGTTATGTTGGAATCACGTGTGATTGGGTACAATCATTCATCCATGGACATCTGAGTTTGTAGGAGCAAAATGGAGACAGTGATGCAGCTTCCCATTCGGCAACATGTTAAGGGCCTTCTACAAGTACTTGCAATTCCATGGGCCTCTCCAACATACAAAGGCCTAATGGCTTCTACTGATGCAATCAGAGAATGCCATTGTAAGGGGTGCCACACAGTAGTGGTGATTTCCCTGGGGCTAGCTGATTCATTGTGTTGTATACTTTAGAGCCATATCTCCCTGACAATTTGCACATGTTGTCTACAGTGTACATTTCCATGCCAAATGGGTAGTGTATCTGAGCAACATTAGTACTACCATAAAGACTCCACTAGGACAATTTACACATGGTGAAGTGTGCATTGTTGATATGTTTCCTGTGTGACATGAGTATTTCCATGTCACATTCTTCAGGATACTATACTGTTATCAGCAACATGGCAGGATTTTGGAGCATAATTTCTTATTATTGTGTTATTGTGTATGTGACAAATAGATGTCTGCATGAGCTTGTGTGGGATCTGTGGGAATTAACTTGGCATTGGCCTACTATTGTATGACAACTGGTAACTGAGGTATGCTCCATGAGGCAAAGCATTGAAGGTGAAATGGTATCCTATTTGTTCAATGATTACTGTGATTGCACTCCTTCACCCATGCAATTGGAGTTGTCTGAGATCTTGAGTTTCCTGTGGGCAAATGTTGACAGTTCATGGCTTGCATGCAAATGGTATGGTACATGTAAGAACCACTTTGATGTAGTTTCTTGTGGTGGCCTACTTGACGTCATGTTTGCTAATCACAGTTGTTAATCAAGTGTGATCAGGAACATGTGGTGACCATTTTCCCCTCTGAATTTGCAGCATCATCCCAGGCAAATGAAGGAAACTGGGCGCAACCAGTGGGGAAGCATCTGGCCACGGTACCTCCAGTCATGACACCACCGACACAGAGGGACACTGTGGCCCGGAGGGTGAGGGGAACTCTACAATATAAATGAACGCACATTAATAAAAAGGTGTCAGTACAATTTCTACATTTAAAACCATTAGTGCTTTTGACTAACATAAGGCATAAACTGTCACAGTTTGATGACTTTTGTGACATGAGAGGCAGCACTAAACTTTTGACTACATCAGTACCCCCTTAATGGCAAATTGCCATCACAAAATACTCAAATTCTCATTTTAAGGAGGCAGCTCAAAATACTTGAGGCTTATCTTCATTAGGTCTTCTGTAATCCTCCAACTGCTTAAGGTAACAATAATATATACTTTCCCTAGTCTCCATTTCAATCTCTTACCTTCTCTGTCTATTTCTTGCTCTCTTTTCCTTCAGCCTTTTGATCAATTTGTAAAGGCCAAGCAACTAGGACACTCAAAGCTATAATTAACAGGGGTCTCAAATTGATTCCCACAATTCCTCTTCATAGGTTACCAAACCATCTACCAAAGGATAAAGAAAACTACTAATCCTATGCACCGGTTGCTGTCTGTCCTGTCAAATCCTTTTACAGGTCAGTCATATTTGCAATTTATTTTCTTATCACTTTACGTTTCAGGAATATAAGTACATGTAACATTTTTCAAACTCTGCCATCTTTTGTAAGAAGGATGTCTAACACAAGGCGATTTTGCAAAACCATTGATCTCATAGCAACCATTTCCATGTCTATTAACAAAATGGTGCCTGCTGTGTCTGTAGATAACAATTCTACTATAGTAACAGCTTTCTAATTTTGATATAGTTCAAGATGACACCTACTGATGGAATGACAGCACCAAAAAGATCTCCTACAATCTCTGAAACACTAGCTTCTCTTTTGACTCTGAAATTGGATTTCTCATTCCAGACAGGATCATTAAAATGGGCCACCTGATACGTCTTTGGAAAACCTACTTCCAGGTAACACGTACCATACCAGACTTTCGGCAGCTTGTAATAGGTGTTTTTCCCACATATGAAATAAACACCTAGTATGGCAGGATCCTGTGCATTCAGAATAAAACTCCAAACACTTTTAAACAAATATGCATGTCTTCATTCACTAGTTCCTACAAAATGTGTGTCAGTCCTTGATCTAGGTCTATATATACATCATTTCCCTAAATTTTGCCAGTCTAAGGCCAGCAATCCTTGACATCCAGTCACTGAATGTGCTGCATCTTTTTCCTAATCTGTAAAATTACTCTCTTTTCTATTTTGGATGTTATTGCTTCTTCTCTCCTCAACTTGTCCAATGAACTCCCTCTGTACCGGACTAAGTGTGCAGGGCTGTTGGACTTTTTTGCTTATGCAGGGTCATCCCCAATATTTTTGCCTCCTGCCTCCTATTTTTTCTGACCTGTTGCTGTTGGCTTTTGAACTCTGAGCACTTTACCACTGCCAACCAGTGCTAAAGTGCACATGCTCTCTGTGTAAATTGTATTGTTGATTGGTTTATCCATGATTGGCATATTTGATTTACTAGTAAGTCCCTAGTAAAGTGCACTGGAGGTGCCAGGGCCTGCAAATCAAATGCTACTAGTGGGCCTACAGGACTGGTTGTACCACCCACATAAGTAGCTCTGTAATAATGTCTCAGTGCTGCCACTGCAGTGTCTGTTTGTGCAGTTTTAACAGTAAATTTGACTTGGCAAGTATACCCACTTGCCAGGCCTAAACCTTCCCTTTTTTTTACATGTCAGACACCCCTAAAGTAGGCCCTAGGTAGCCCCAAGGGCAGGGTGCAGTGTATGGTTAAAGTAGGACATATAGTAATGTGTTTTATATGTCCTGACAATGAAATATTGCTAAATTCGTTTTTCACTGTTACAAGGCCTGTCCCTCTCATAGGTTAACATGGGGGCTACCTTTAAATCTGATTAAAGTGTAGATTCCCTTTTGGAGCGGATGGACATGTGGAGTTTGGGGTCTCTTAGCTCACAATTTTAAAATACATCTTTTAGTAAAGTTGATTTTAAGATTGTGTGTTTGAAAATGCCACTTTTAGAAAGGGAGCATTTCCTTGAGTATACCATTTCTTTGAATCTGCCTGTTTGTGGATTCCCTGTCTGGGTCAGATTGACAGTTGGGCTGGTTGCACCTCACACTAGACAGTGACACAAAGGGAGCTGGGGTGTAGTCTGCATTTCCTGATGAGCCATCTGTGCTAGGAGGGAGGGGAGGAGTGGTCACTTACACCTGAAAGGGCTGTGCCTGTCCTCACACAATGCAGTCTCCGACCCCCTGGTGAGTGTCTGGGGCCTGGCCTGGGCAAGGCAGGATTTCAAATTCAAAAGAGACTTTACTTTGAAATAGACCTACTTCAAAGGAGAAATTGGGTATAAGAAGGGCACCCAAAACCACAGACTTTAGATCACTTCTGGACATCAAGAGGAACCTCTGCCTGGAGAAGAGCTGAGGATAAGTGCTGCCCTGCCTGTGACTGTGGTTTGTGGAGCTATCCTGCAGTTGCTGCTTCTGCCAGAGTAAGACGGCAAAGACTGGACTTTGTGTGCCTTCCATCTTGTGAAGAAATCTCCAAGGGCTTGATTTAGAGCTTGCTCCTGTTGTTTGAAGTTTCAGGGACAGCAAAGACTTCTCTCTGCCAGCACCTGGAGTCTCTGGAGAGACTCCTGCTCTGACAAGTGGTGCCCTGTCCAGTCCCTGGGCCCTTGAAAGGAAAGCTGGTGGAAATCAAAGGAAATCGACTTCGGACCGACGCCGCTGCTGAATCTGGTGACGCCGCCTGCAACCGACTCCGTGATCTTCTCTGGAACGCGATGACCTTCGCAGGCCAGATGCCGCTGCAGCCCCGCTGAAGTCCGCGACTCCGTGTAAGTCGCCGCACCACGTCGTGACCGACACCGCTCGAAGTGCGCAGATTCAATGTTTCACCCCGACGCCGCAATCCCCGACTTTGCGCATCGACTTGTTTTCACTCTTCACCAAAGGCACTGTAATTGGGGGTCTACGCAACTCTGTGTCCGGCGCCGCTGGTGTCGGCTTGTTGGGAACAACTCCGTGATGACGCCGTGTTAACACCTCATCGAAGCATTTTGTGTTTCTAAGCACTATTTTTGAGTTTAATCTTTAAAAATTCATAACTTGACTTGTGTATGTCGGATTTTTGTCGTTTTGGTCTTGTTTTGTTTAGATAAATATTCCCTATTTTTCTAAGCTGGTGTTGTGCCATTTTGTAGTGTTTTCAATAAGTTACTGTGTGTGTTGGTACAAATATTTTACACCTAGCACTCTGAAGTTAAACCTACTGCTCTGCCAAGCAACCAAGGGGGTAAGCAGGGGTTAGCTGAGGGTGATTCTCTTTTACTAGAGTGAGGGTCCTTGCTTGAACAGGGGGTAACCTGACTGTCAACCAAAGACCCCATTTCTAACAAGGGAAAATTATTCTTATGCGCATAAACTGTTCCAAAGGTTCAAATAACCCTCCCACTGTATCAATATTTTTAGCTTTGGCAATGCTACTCAAACATTTCATGATGGAAACAATTGTAAACACCAGGTCATAATTTGAATAGAAGTATTGATAATACATGTGCTGATACAACAGTGTCAATAGCAGGCTACAGGAAATTCCATAGGTTAGGTGTAAACTATGATATGTGATTCCCTCACTTACTGATGATGGCAACTGTGTATACACATAGCAACCTCTAGTTTCCATGTATCTACATATTCATGCAAGAGCTTATAATACACATTGGCTGGCTGACAAATCAACTCTAGAATCATCAGTGTGTAAGAATTTCTCATCTTTGTACATGGGATCTTGTTTTGCAATTGGATTTGCCAAGTTCGGGGCACTTGTGGATGTAACTTTCTCTGAATCACTTTCTAGGGGCAAATTCAATCCAATAAACATTAATAAAATTATGATCACTGTCACTACTACTAAATCCTATGCATACATATTTACGTTTGCTACATCTTTTGCAATTTGGCTCCATGACTTCACCAAATTCAGACCAAAAATTCTGAATTCAAAAATCAAAGATGCAAAGCAGCTTTAATGTATCACTGTCTCTTTTTAGTCCGTTTTAATTGTGAGCAAAGCAATAATCAAAAATATTCTTTGAAAAAATGCAAATTATTCACAAAATTCCTTGATTGTCTAGAAAGTTCATCACAAGTTTCATCTACTTGCAAATGTTCAAAGCTTTTATTAAAAATTCAAATGTCTCTAATAAAGAAACAGCTCGTGATCACTAATAATCACTTTCAAAGTGTAATGTCTCTCTTCATCAATGATAATGAGATTTCAAAGTTCAGCTCCACTGGAATTTCAATCTCAAGAATGTTGAACTGGATTCAAATTGTTAGCACAAAAGGTGACAAACTTCTACTCCCAGTCATTGGCAGAAAAATTAACTGTAATGGGTTCTCAGTCTATATGGGATGGATATTGGAATAATACTATAGGCCCCGGGCATTAGGTTGGATAATTGCTTTATTGGTATGTTTTACAGTTCCTTTTCCTCTCTTTGTTGGATTTTCTTGGTGGCTTGCTAATGAGTTCAACAGGGTTCTCTTTCCTTCTTTTAGGTGTTCGGGTGGAAGTCTCAAGCCAGTCTGTCCCTTGGTGGAATAGGGTCTGTTCTTCTCTCCCGTGATGATGGACCAGGTTCCCCAAAACAGAAAGAACGGAACAACAGGTAAGTGTAGAGGTAGATTTACGGGGTTTTAAGACGGTTAGTAGGGGTAGTGGGAGGATGGGGTTGTGCAGGGTTGTGGTTGGGTATTTTAAGTTTCTAGTGAATTTCACCTTCCCGTGAATATTCTCTCTTTCTCTCCTCTTTAGTGTCTTTCTATAGCTGGGAGAGGGGTTTGATCACAGTTGTTCGTGGGATTAGTTGATTTGGGGCTCAAAAGACTTCCCCTTCTTTGCAGCACCTTTCCCCACTCCTCCCTTCAATCCCCTTAAACTTTCTCCCACCCGGTAACCACGGCAGCACAAAAGAAAACCTTAGGTACGATCGTACCTGTGAATGCCATGCCCCTCCTGGGACGTGGCAGGCCCCTTCGTGGTTCCCCGGTTTCTCCTCGACGTTCTTCTGCGGCGGGAATAGTGGTTCTCCGTCCTCTGGCTCCCTCGGGTTCTGGTTGCGGGCTTCCTGGAATCCTTCATTCTCTGGGAGTAAAGGCGTCTCCTTGCTCTCGGTCCTCGATGGCAGGGTTCCTTCCTGCTTCTCTGACGACGCCTCCCAGTGTCTGTCGTCAATTTCAAGTTTGTTTTCGGCGCATTCTGCATCCGACGTCACTCGCTCCACGTTGTTTCTCTCCGGAGTGCCCCGGGGGTATGTTTTTGTTGGCTCCGGGTGACGGAGAGTAACCGAGGAGATAGACGCCCGGTTACATATACCCATTCAGGTACTGAGTATCTAAGACTTGGCACTCTTTTTCTCTTTGACCTTTTGATTACTTGACCTTCAGCATCACTGTTTCTTTGTCATATTGACTTGACTCTTCTGTCTCCTCAGCAATAGTTGGAGGTACTTGTGTAGCTGATAGTGAATGCTTCTTAGGCCAACTGTCTCTAGGTGCAACTCTTTTATCTATCATGACTGATCCTTCGTCAGCATCTGAGCTTTCATGAGTCAACTGATTCTGTCTCAACCCTTTTGTACCATTCACTGTTGTTGACTTGCTCAGAACTGTATCAGACCGAGTCTGCACTTCAGGGGCCACTTGTCTACTTCCAACAGCTGACCTGATCCCTCTCACTCACTGTAACCGACCGCTCTGGAACAGGTGCTGTATCATCAAGGGGACCTCGAACTTTGTGAGTATGGCTCACATGTACCCAGTTTATGAGACCAGCACACTTTCCTGTTGTAGTGGTTACAAAAATCACCTGGTGAGGACCTTTCCAATGCGATTTAAAGCACGTTTTCTTCGCATGCTTGTTAATCATAACCCAGTCGCCGGGACATAGGTCATGACAAAGCTCCTGCTGTGGCTGTGCTGTAGTTTCTTCAATCTGAGATGACAAGGAATGAACCATGTCAGCCAGTCCTTTGCAATAATCCAGTACCAAGTTATCTGTAATGTTCACAAGCTCATTTGCAGGCACTGCAGGCAATCTCATGGCTCTCTCCATAATAATTTCATGAGGGGATAACCCTGTCTTTCTTTCAGATGTACTGCGCATACTCATCAAAAAGAAGAGTCAATGCGTCTGGCCATTTCAAAGTGGTGGATGAATATACTTTCACCAGTCTGGACTTGAGGGTTCCATGAATCTGCTCTACAAGTCTTGAAGCCTCAGATCTGTAGCTGCAATGTAATCTTTGCTGAACTTGTAGTGCTGCGCCCAATAATTTGAGGATCTCAAAATTGTAATCAGTTCAGCAGTCTGATTCGAGAAAAGTCGGAAAGCCAAAGCGCAGAATCAACTCCCTAAGCAACAGATTTGCTACTGTGAGATTATTATTTCTCCTAGTCTGGTAAGCTTCGACCTAGTGTGAGAAAATGCAGACAACAACCAGAAAGTACCTCAGTCCATTACACACAGGTAACTCCATGACATCATGTTGCATTCTGTTGAATGGTCCACCTGATTTGCCTATATGACTCAGTGCAACACCTGTATGTGTCCCTTCATTAATCTGCTGGCATGTGACTCATCCATGACACAGTTTCTGCAATCAGTCTGAATCTGGGATTAAACCATGTTTGTCTGAATGTTCTGATCATTGTATCCGCGAAGCCCTCCCCGTGGTACAGGAGCTGTCATGTGTGCCACCTGACCTGTGTTTGTCGACCCACCTATGCTAGTTTGACCATAAGGGAGTGCAGGTGAGTGGAAAAGGTCTTGTTCAAAAAAATTGAGATCCAGTTCAGTTTTTAAGTCATTTTCAGTCAGGACTACTGGACAGTTTGAAGGGGCTGGTGGAAAGTTTGCTAGCAACTAATAATAAGCTCTTGGGGCTGATTAAAGATTCCCTACATACACTTAGAATGTGCCAATCTGTGGGCAATAAATCCATGGACTTGGGTGTTCCATCACATCAATCAAGGCCTGTCCAAAAGGCCTTCACCACAACTGTTATCACTGTGCTGGGTATGGCCAGACGTGGGTCCCAGGCTCACTATGGCACTAGATTCAAGCTAGCCAGGCTGATGAGGAATGATACTCTGAGGATGCTTGTTTCTAGTCCAGGGTGGACTGTTCGCACGATGAGCACGGTCAAGACTGATTTGCATATGGCTGGGTCCAAGTAGGGGGGGGCCGTGGTGAGCAAGAGAATCAATAGATTAAACCCAGATCTGTGACTGTGGGTGAATGTTTGATTTATTTTGCATTTTGTCCATCATTTGGTTTGTTTCCTTTGTCACCCTAAGTGTGCCGGGTATGCCCAGATGTGGGTCCCGGGCTCACTATGCCACTGGATTCAAGCTAGCCTGGCTGATGAGAGCTGATACCCTGAAACCTGTGCCAGGATTCTTGTTTCCAATCCAGGGAAGACCTGGCCTGGCAGTTCAACCTGGAGTGTTCCCATGAGGAGCAGGGTCCAGACTGATCTGTATATGGCTGGGTCCAAACTAGGATGGTGGGTGGGCAAAAGAATTGATGGATTAAACCCAGATCTGTGACTGTGGGTGAATGTTTGATTTGTTCTGCATTCCATCCATCATTTGAGTTGTTTACATTTACAAAACTGGTGCAATGGGACCATTGCACCAGTTTGTAAAGTCCTGCGCCACATTATACCTGCGGCAGGTATAATGCATGCAGGGTGGCCATACTAATGTTAAAAGCCAGGCAAAACTGGCACAGTGAAATTTGCTACCTTTCAGTACGTCATTTTGTGCCTTCACAGCATTACTTTTTTAACGCCTGCTCAGAGGATGCGTTAAAGTGGCACTGGACTTTTTAACATTGGACCCTCCTCGCATTGCTGGAGTAGTGTCAGATTACTAACGCCTCTCCAGCAATGTGCCACGTTTGCACCAACCATGGAATCGTATGCCAAGGACCGCTGAAAAATAAATACAGTGCTACCATGGCGTCATTAAGGGGTCTGGAGCTGGCGCTAGAAAACTGGTGCATCAATGTCGATGCACCAGTTTCTAGTAAATGAGGCCCTTGGTGTACTAGCCCAACTCACATAGAAGGGTTCACATTGTTCTGTCCTGGAACTTCCCCAGCTGGGCGTGCCTTAGGGGGCCTGCAGATTTTATTCTCAAATTGGTTACCTGTTGTTATAAGGAAGGTGGTACCTGTCTTATCATATGCATTACTTCTTTGGCTGACCCCTAAACATAGACTAGGGCCCTCATTACGAACATGGTGGTAATGACCGCCACGCCAGCGGTGGGTGTCATTACCGCAAACGGCATGGTGGTTCAGACCGCCATATAATGAACACAGTATTGAACTGCCTGCAAAGCAGCCAGTTTACTACTACCCACCGCCAGGCCAGATTCGACCGCCGGGCCGACAGTAGGCACTTTCGACCCAGCGGTGGGATAATGATCCACCAGGGATTTCCTGCCCCGGCGGAAACCATATGGGTGACAGGAATTTGCATTCCTGTCATCTGTATGTGACACGCCAGGCCCCCTGTTGCCACAACCCCCACCGACCCCTCCAAGCCCCTCGAACCTCCCCCACCCCTGAACACTGAAAACCGACCCCCCCATCCCTCCAATCTCTCTGTAGGCCTCCCCAAACCACCCCTCACCACCCCCCACCCTCATACAGGTTCCCCCCAAACCCCAACTCTCCACATCTACATGCACCCATATTCCTACATGCACACACGCATTCATATACGCAGACACAAATCCCTCTCTTCAAAAACACACACGCACACCCCCATGCACTCACACTCTCAATACACACACCCCCTGCCCCCTTCCCTCTCGGACAGAACTTACCTGTTCTGTGGTGCTGCTCTGGGAGGGAACAGGCTCCTTGGAAGCTGCTCCGCCGGCATCTCCGCGCCTCCATACACCGCCACGCTTATGACTGCATCATTATAGACGTGGTGGTGTCTGGACTGACATGGCAGTGATGGTGGAGAAGCATCCACCCCACTACTGACCACAAGCATGGCGCATGGTGGGGCTCACCGCCATCCATAACGATGAGGCTCCATGTGTCAGAATATGGCGGGATGCCTACTGCCGCCACTGGCGGTCTTCCGTCGACCGCCAGCATGGTTGTCGGCGGGCTATCCCGCCATGTTCATAATGAGGGCCAAGATCTCATTGTAGTCAATTATTATAACAATTATTTGATGTCACACGTAGCAATGTTGTTCATGTATTAGATGCAGGAATAGAGGAGCTTTCGAATTCAGTTCACTCTGGCATATTGCCATTTGGGTAGATTTTAACATCCAAACGTGCTCCCTTCCTGCTAGTCATGTATGTGGTATAAGTAACGTGATGGGGAGGGAATTACGCATTTCTGTTATAATGATTATGGGAAAGCCTCGAACTCATTAATTTTTAAGTAAGATCTTATACTTTTGGAAAGTAGTAATGTAGATAGTGGCAGTTGTATTCCCTCATGTATTGGCAGAGATGCACATACTATTAATGATCATGAGTTGATTTTTCCCTTCGCAAGGAACTTGATTGTTCTATTGACATTGTCCTGACAGCAGCTAGTGACCATAATCCCTCGGTGATCTCTGTGATACCCCTAGTTTATAAGGCTGAGAGGGTTACTTGGGTTACAAATATTATCTCAGTTAGAACTAGTAGTTTAAGAATTAAATGGTCTGGAGTTAACTCGGATGGAGTGTTACATGAATTACTTGTAAGGAACCTTGCTGATTTCAATCATTGCCTTGGTGGAATGGTGGAGCATTGTAGAATACTAGATGCTTTTAAAGTGATAATTGGGTCATTAAATGCATTCCTTACAATGCATTACTTACACTACCCAAAAAACAGGGTAATGTAGGTAAATGGGGGTGCTTTAACCAAGCATGTACCAAGGCATCTAAACAGTTGAGGGATGCATTAAATAGCTCCCCTGTGGAGCACCAGGTTTTTAAAAACATATGTAAAAATTATAAGCAGGTAATTCTTGTTAGAAAAAAGGAATTACAGGAGGAAGCAGGGTCAAATCTGGTTAAGGCATTTGAGAATAACAATTTGACACTGTTCTGGAGCACTGTAAATGCACCCATTCTAAAGGATGACTCGATACCAGACTTAGGGTCTCATTATGTCCCTGGCGGCCGGCGGTAAGCCCCTGGGGGCCCCTGCACTGCCCATGCACTTGGCATGGGCAGTGCAGGGTCCCCCAGGCAGAGCCCCGTTGCGCATTTCAAAAGCGCGACAGGTGCTACTGCACCCGCTGCATATCATCATTACCACTGGCTCTATTACGAGCCGGCAGCAATGTTGATTTGCCTTTTCCACTGGGCCAGCGGACGGTAACACTGTTACCGTCCGCTGGCCCAGCGGAAAAGTCATAATAGGGAGCCAGAAATACCGCTGGTGGTATTCTGGCACCCGCAGCCTCGGCAGTCTTTGGAAAAGACCGCTGAGGGTGTAATGAGGGCCTTAATTTCTTTGTACCTTGTGAGGCATGAGTTAGCCATTTTTTTGATATTTTTGCTTTTTCTTTGGCGGCTGTGCATTTAGGAAGTGGTTGGGGAGAAAAGCCTAAGACTCAGACCTCACTGACTATTACCTTGGAGGAGGTACTTTTTGTTATTGACACGAATGCTGGTGGGAAAGCACCGGGACTGGATAAGGCACCTGTATGAGAATTTATCCTCAACTGTACGATATGGTCCAAATGGGAAGTGCTCCCCACTGTCTAAAATTAAGATGGGTGTCAGATAGGGATGTGTGTTGGCCCTAGTTCTTTTTTTTTGCTTTTTATTAGCGGAGTTGATGAGGATCTTTGGTCTCTGCAGGCCGATGCACCATCCATGCCAGGTCGATTGGTACCAGTTTTGTTATATGCTGATAACGCTGTTTTACTATCGAGGACACCAGTTGGCCTGCTGAGGCTGATGGACGCCTTTGAAAATTTCATGGAATCCAGAAAGATGAAGATCAATAAGGCAAAAACGTATAAAATTGTCTGTGGGAGGAAATCGAAGAAGTGTAGGGCGCTTTTCATCATGGACACGCCGATTATGAATGTTAATACCTTTTGTTATTTAGGAATTTGATTAAGTAGCACTGAGTCCTGGGCACAACAGATTTTAAATACTCGACTGAAGATGAGTCAAATTTGTGAAGGTGTTTTTAGATTTGCACATAAAGTAGCTCTGATCCAGTCAGGGAAATGGTGGAAATATATAAGGTGAGAGGGTTGTCTACAGTTACCTTTGGTGGGGGCTTGTGGGGCTACGCATCATGTAACCCCCTAAAGATAGAGGGGAATTCTTTCCTTAGGTGGTTATTGTGCATACCAGCCTCCACACCCTCATTTGTAGCACAAAAAGAGGTTGGGTTGGTTTTTCTGGAAGGCGAAAAGGGAAACTGTTTTCACCAAACCTATTGTTTTAGGTTGTTTAGCATTGGATCACACCCATAGAATTTCCTGGCTTTCCTACATTGATGAATCACTCATGTGTGTCTTTAATATATCTTTCAAGAGTGATCTCCAAAAATATCTCACCTTGGAGAAGGGTGTTATTAAGACCTCCTTTTGAAGTCACCGGCATGAACACAGGGTATGTGAGGAAATGAGGAAGCATATGGTTGCTTCTCATATGACATATGGGGGGTCATTACGACCTTGGCGGGCGGCTACTGCCACCCGCCAGGCGGTAACCGCTGTGCGGCCGCCAATGCGGGCGCACTCGCGCGGCCCCCATTATGACATTCCCACTGGGCCGGCAGGCGCAAACCAAGTTTGCGCCCACCGGCCCAGCCGGGATGAGGCCGCAACATAGGAGCCGGCTCCTAATGGAGCCGGCGGTGTTTCGGCCGTGCGACGGGTGCAGTTGCACCCGTCACGCTTTTCACTGCTATGCAGACAGTGAAAAGCTGGCCGGGGCCCCCAGGGGCCCCAGGACACCCCTTACCGCCAGCCTCTTCCTGGCGGTGCAAACCGCCAGAAACAGGCTGGCGGTAGGGATGTCATAATCCCCAGGGCAGCGCTGCTTGCAGCGCTGCCCTGGCGGACTATCACTGCCGGGGCTAAAATGGCGGGAAAACGCCGGCCCCGGCGGTGCGACCGCGGCGCTACCGCCGCGGTCGTAATGAGGGCCTCCGTACCGCCAGCCTGTCGTAATGACCACCATGGTCTCTATGAGGGATGTCAACCTTATTTACGCTGGGTGACCAATCTTCAGCAATGTTATGTCCTAACCTGACTCTGGATGGGCACTGTGCACCATTTAGTTGCCTTCTCCAAAATGAAAAAGAGCCCGTCAGCCGTGACCCCATGCCTTGTGATGGTGTATCAACACAGAAAATGCAGCACTTTATCCCATTTTGTGGTCTCTATGAGGGTCTGAGAAGGGGACTTTTAAAACCCATTTTCCTTGCACAAAACATTAGGGATTATAGAGTACCTATTACCTACATTTGTGCACTTCAAAACCCATTGGTCTGTTTCAGCACTGCACTTTATATTTGTGGAGGAAAAGTTTAAAATCTTCATACATATGGACTTAGGGTATTGATGATTGTTTTTATTCTTTTATCCGATTACTTTTCTCTTATTGTATTTAATGATGATGTGTTTTATGTACTTTTGTGGCCTTTGTAATGTGCTGAATAAAGAATTTGAACTGAACTGACTTGTCTCATCACTTTTTCCATTGCTCCACTCCCCCTAAAGGAGGTGCAGCCAAGAGCGCAATATCTGGCCACTTCATCAGCATATGTATTCCCTAAGGACACATGGGCTATCATGGGCTATCATTACGAGTTTGGCGGCCCTCAAACCCTGGTGGTTGGATAGCCAGGGGACCACCATCACCGCCAGGCTCATCAATCCTGAAGGGCGATGGTGGTCAGAGTCGTGGTCAGCCATGGCGGAGCTGAATTCAGAGCTGCAGTTCTGATCAGGAGTCCTCTTTCTGCTAGCCTTTCCATGGTGGAGTGCCAGCCATGAAAGGCTGATGGAAAGCCTGTGCTGGGGGCCACAGAGGGGGCCAAGCACTGCCCATGGCATGGGCAATGCAGGAGCCCCCCTGCCAGCACGCTCGGAATGCACATTCTGAGGATGCTGTTGTGCCATGGCATTGACCTCGGCTCCCATTAGGGAGCCAAGGCCAATGCCACCTCACTGTTTCTGCTAATCTGACCAATGGAAATGTCACAATATGATGTTTCTGCGGGTCAGCCCGGTGGAAAAATTGCAATACGACTGGGGGAAAGCCGCCGGTATGACGGCAGCCTTCTCCCCTCAGCTTTGGTGGTCGGCTCATCTGATCACCAAAGTCGTAATGAGGCCTATAGTCAGTAGATCTTCGATGGGCAATTTTTGCAGGCAACTGCAATGCATTCAATATATTGTAACACTCATCACCATTCTAGATAGGGGATCCAGAAGAGGTCATAAAACCTCTCTGGGACCGAAAACGTCTGAAATTATGAATGACAACAAAACCATACTGACTATCAGTGAAGATGGTCACTTTCAGCTGTTCAGAAACACAGCAGGCTCTGGTAAGAGTGATCAGTTTGGTTACTTGGGCAGAAAAGACTCTTTGAAACCAGGAGGCTTCTATCACACCTGAAACCGTGCAAACTGCATACCCAGCTCTCATCTTTATCTCTTAAACAAGAGCCATCAACAAACATGACATAGTCATTTTCATCTAATGGCAGGTCTTGGTTTGGTGCACAATTCAGTCACTTTGAGACAGTCATGCTCAACCTCATCCTCGCAGTGATAAACATTTTCAACAGGGTTGCTGGATTCAAAATATTACAGCGTATGATGTCAACATTAGAAGAGACCAGTATAACCTGCTCATAGTGGGTCAAACTTTCACTGGTCAGATACTGATTCTTTGAACGTGCCAACAAAATTTCCACTGAGTGGGGAATAGAACATTCAATAGATGGCCTATAAAAAATGCCTTTGCACTGTTCGATGCTAACACTAAGACCAGCGACAGCCTTTAAACAACCATGCAGCGCTGATGCTACAGGATCAAGTGTAGCAGAACAATAAGTCACAGGCTTGTTTGCATTTCCATGCAGCTGTGTCAAAGCTGAGAGAGCTCATCCATCTCTCTCACAGCAAAACAAGAACAAACATTTGTTATAATCAGGCATTCCCAGAGCTGGGGCTCGGTATAGGCTTTCTCCCAGCTCTGTGAAGTCATGCATACAGTAGCCATCCAATAATACTGGATCAGACACATCTTTGTGTGTCAGCCTCTGTAAAGGCTTGGACAAAAAGGAAAGGTTTGGAATCTACTGGCGACAGTAGCCAACCACACCCAGAAACATTTGGATTTCTTTTTCTCTGTAACAGGGGGATTCATTTGCATGATTGCTGAAATTCTTTCTTGGAACACCTTCCTTGAACCTTTCTCAAGGTGGTGACCTAAATATAGGACTTCTTTCTTGCAGAACTTTATGTCTGTTTTCTCCTAAATGAATCAAGAGAGCAATTGTATCTCTCCTGCCTGCTTCTCGGGTGCTTGATGCAACTAACAGGGCGTCAATATACTGGAATAAGACTGAATGATAGGGCATTTTAAGGGACTCCAGGTTCTTTTTCAAGATCTGGTTGAACATGGATGGTGACTCAGTATACCCTTGAGGAGTTTGGCACCATGCTAAAACAGTACTTCCAAATTTAAACGCAAAGAGAAATTGGATTTCCTTGTGCAGTGGTATGGAAAAGAATGCTTGGCAAAGGTCCATCCCAGTAAACCATTCTGCTTCATAGGGAATCTGAAGTAAAAGTACCGCTGGATTTGGTACAACAGGACAACATGGAACAACAATCTTGTTGACTTGTCTCAGGTCTTGAATTATGCAGTACTTTGCATTGGGCTTCTGCAATCCTAGAATGGGAGAGTTACATGGGTTTACTCAATTTCTTTCAAGACACCTTGTTCAATTAGATTGTTTATTAGGGGTGCAATTCATACAATTGTCTCTGATGTCATATTATGTGGGGATGTCTTTGAATCCACTGCATTTGGCTTCACTGTTATTTTAATAGTTCTCCTCCTTTGATGAGTCCTATATCTTTTTCTGGAAGAAAAAAAATACTTCGGGTTTCACTGTGTCTTGTAATTCCTCAGGCAAATCATACATGTCAGCATTCAGGTACAATGTGATACTCGGCTACTCATTCACAATTTTATAGGGCACAGCTTCTTCATTTGTTCGGATTTCTATTCCAAAGGGTGTGCAACTAATAGAGCAATTTAGGTTACACAGCAGGTTGCAACAAGTAAGCTTACAGGACTTGAATCGCAAACCACGAATTGGTGCGCATCTTCAAATGATCCTATTTTTACAGGGAGATGTTCTGTTACGGTGTATTTGCTACTCCTACAACCTGAATTATTTTTCTTGAAAGGGGCAAATTTGGCACTTCTACTGTTCTGACAGTGGAACGTGTGGCACCAGTGTCAACCAAGAATGATATCATGCCCCATAACATTGGCATTTACATAGGGACCATGTTGATCAACTTCTCAGGATATGGCTAATATGCAATCCTCATCTTCTGAGCTATCGGTTTGAAGGCATTCTGAATATTCCTCTTCACTCAGGTCTATCAGGGTGAATTGTGATGCTATCTGATTCAGATTTGTATTTGCGATTTGGTTCATGTTCTGTTGGGGCACAACCATTTGCTGTTGAGTACTTGTATCTGTTGTCCTGGGGACACATTAACATTTTGTTCTCAGGGCTTTTGAACCCTCTGACTTTGAAGCTGGTTACTGCCTTTGTGGATGAGCAACTCCAGCATTCTGCACTTGATTCACTCCCCCCGCCAATGTCCGGAATTTCCATAAGCATGACAAGGATTAGTTCTCTTCAATGTCTGAACATCAACAGCATTTCCACTCTAATCTACATGAACTTCACGTCCTCTACCTCTGGGCTGAACAACATTTGTCACTTGCTGTGACACATCTTGCATTGCACTAGCATTCACCATCATTTGCAGGCTCTGATTAACTTGCTGTGCAGCCTTCAATTGCATCACCATTACTTTTTTCTTTCAATTTCTTCTGCTTCAGTTCCAATTTGTCACTGCAGTATCTCACCAATTAATTTGTTCTGCCAACAAATGAGATGCTGCTAAATCATCTCACTAATATCTGGCTTCAATCCTAGCAAAAACCTGAACACAAAATGACCTGTATCTTTCGTCTCAATTGTCTCCATACCCCCATGTTGTTTGAAAGCCTGCAACAATCTATCATAACATGCATGAATTGATTCTTTTGAATCCTGTCAATTTTCTGCCAATCAATATCTTTTGGGACATTTTATCTTTCAGGAGCTCAATCAACTTATAATACTTTTTCATCACCTTTTCAGATGGCGCACCTGTAACTGGATCTCTCGGAGGTTCACAATCAGGCCAATCAACATGCACTTTACATGCATTCCACAAATTAGTTGGTACGACAATGTCAAACAACGTATTCAGATCTTCCCACAAGCATTTTGAAAGTTTCACAAAGCTCTCTATCAGCTTGTACCACTCCACTGGTTTCTCTCTCAATCTCGGGTAATCATTTGTGAATGACAAAATATCACTCCTACTCCAGGGTATTTGAACATAACCTCCATCTGGTATTTCTCTCATGGGCATCATTTTCACATTGTCATCGGTATGATTTGCTCCTGCCAGAGGCACATTTGCCTTTGCTTTCTTGTAATCTTGTTTCTTTGCCCATCTGCCTTCCCACTTATCTAAGGCTCCCCATGTCAGAATGTATGAAATTAATTCTTTAATATGGAATTTAATTCCATGCGATCTCATTTTTCATATGACTTTCGTACTGAACACCAAACTGTAACTTCTCTTCAGGGGTTTTGTTTCCTATAAATCTACATCATATTTCTCTGCTACTTCTGCTAGTCTCTCATATGCCTGTCCTGCATGTGGTGTAATGTCTTTTCACATGAACTGCAGTTTGTCTTCTGTGTAAGTTTCAAATTGAGCAATGTCTAATGTGCATGAAATCATTTGATTCAGAATCTCTTCTCTTCTGTCCTCCTGTTACTATTCGTTACACCTGTTGCACCTAGTGGACTCAAATTATTCAACCAATCTGTTAGCTGTTGTGATGTGAAACCTTGCAAACTGATAATGTTTCTCTGTGGTACTTCTGCTCTTTGCTGTCCCACATTCCGATGAATTTAGGCATTAAAATGTGACCTGCTCTCTGGCATGTCAAAAGGTATTCCTCCTTGTGGATTGCTGCAATGTACATTTTGAATCTGATCAGGTCTGGGCATATAATCAAGTGGATTTCCCTGAGAAAACCTCACATAATTGATAAATCATGTCTGGCTTATCAGGTTAAAGGTCTGATGGAAGATGCACTTCTCCCCATTTCCGAATTTTTAGAATATACTGATCTCTACATACCAATTGATGATATCCCAGTCAATTTTGCTGGTGTCTCTGGAACAGTTGAAACACTTATTGGATGGGCATTGCTTCCAGACCTACCTGAAGCATATAAAGGGACAAAAGGACCAATGGTCACAGGAACTGTTAATGCATCTGGACCCATATGATTGATCTGATTCTGAGGATTTGTCATTCCTACACTCTGTCCTGACAGGTCTATACTGTGGCTTTATTCTGTTTGACTTGGGATAACATTTGGCATTGACTGAACTGAACCAAACATTGGCACAGATTGATGTGGGGTACACTTTTGCACAGACTGATTCACACAGGGTGTCTGCATCGCTTGACTCACATTAACTAGGCTCTGGATGGGTACTGTGCACCATTTAGTTGCCTTCTCTGAAATGAAGAAGCGCCCATCAGCCATGCCTTCTGCCCTTGTGATGGTGTATCAACACAGAAAATGCAGTACTTTATCCTATTTTGTGCTACCCTAAGAGTGTCAGAGAAGGGATTTTTTAAAACCCATTTTCCTTGCACAAACATATGGTACTACTTGGTTTATCACTGGACATTTGGTACTACTTGGTTTATCGCTGGACTCAATATAGAATGAACTGCACCAGCAGTCGGAACTGATGAATACACTACATGAACTTGAGTCTCTGAATTTGCAGGTGTACCAGGAACTATCTGATTCGGGGTGTGTGCAACCAGGGCAGTTTGCGCATTCAGGAAAACATAGGTTTTGTGCTTTCACCTTCTTTGTTTGAAATAGCTGGGAACATTGTAACTCTATCAAGAATTTCTGATCTCCACATTTTCCGTCCTGCATCCCATCAAGCCTCGGCAAGTGTTTTAATTTCTTTCTGCATTCTGTCCTCGGATTTAGTTTCTATTTTGTCTCTCACTATCATCTCCCAAATGCTAAGGGCTTCAAACTGTGCAGGTCTTGGAGGTGGTTTCATTTTATACATTATTTACCTCAAGCTATCTAAAATTCTCACATTAAAAGTTCTGTAATGGGTAAATGCTAAAGCATCTTCTTTCTCAGTAATTTTGCTCACACTGTTCAAGACATATGCATGCAGAAAGTCCTTTTACAGATGACACAAAATAGCCTGGAGTTCTTTCAGATGTGGCTTCTATCCCCTCTCTTATTGGAGTAAATGCATCTCCTCTGAACGCCCTCTTCAAAGCTTGGAAAAACTTAATTTTTACACAGATTCAATTAATAACAATAACTTTCAATCAGATCATGAAGTAACTTCAATCCCCAAATCCTTTTCTCAAGATGTTCTCAACCAATATAAAAGTGATACTGTCCACCAATACCAGAATGGCTTCACACCAACTGACCTATACCAGCATGGTACAAAATGATATCACACTCACCTCATTCAGCATCTGCAGTTGCTTCACAATTGTCTCTCTCATAATTGTTCACACACACCTAATTGCAAAACATTGGGGGCAAAAATTGACAAACTGTCTGCACACTACCGGTAGGAACTCAAACACTACAAAGCTGTAGCTTTCACAATTTCACAACGAGTGAAATTTGACCTGAAATTCTCACTTTGGTTTATTGAGATCCCCCATGTGCACTCAGGATTCACTTAATACCAACTACAACTTACAGGCACTCAAGGAAAACTATTGGCACTGTCCATGACGTCCCATGACAAGCACCTCAATGCAGACAATAAATTAACCAAGTGTCTGCTACACTTGTGCGCTATTCCATGATCCTAGGCCACAACAGACCCATCAACAACAACAGCAACAACCGAGGACATTTTTTGAGCAAAAGACACTGCAATCACTTTGAGGACGATGACTCCACAAAACACTTCACAGTATCACACCTCACCGCAATCTTCAAGACAAAAGCAATGCCAGCGCAAACCCCTATCAATACTCAGACTCAGTCCCTTGTAGGCACTACACAGGAACTTCATCAGTCTCAGGAATAGACCATGGGACAAAATTCGGGGTGGGCAACGCGCAAATGTTTTGACCAAGCAATCACATAGATCAATCCTATCCCCCTAACACTACACAGAAATGGTTCTCCGCTTGTGGGACAAACCATCCTGTGCTACCAGAACTGATGTAGCATTTTCTTCCTTTGCAGGAATCAATGCTCTTTGGGACCAATGAATCTTTGGATCCTGCAACAGTGTGTGGTAAAACCATTTAACACAATTTCAATACAACCCAATTAAATTATGCACCATGACCTATGAGGCCATGGAAGGAAAACTCCAGTCAGGAATAAAGCTAAGGGGTTTATTACAAACTCAAGCTCAAAGTCATGTAGACAATTCGCAAGACCAAGTTCTAAAGATACAAAAATCATCAAGGGTTGTCCAAGGTGATGAAATAAGACGAATTTAAATCAATAAAACTAAACATTCAAGAAAAACCATACATATCATCAAAATAAATATCTGTGATACAGAAATGTAGTGTTGCTCAGAATTAGCAATCATCAGTCAATTCAGTTTAGCTGAGTCATAATTTAGCTGAACACAGAGAAAACCCTACTAAGGCTGAGTTAAAGATTAGCATGTGTGGGGCAAAACACATGGACAAAAGACAAAAAGGACAAAAAGAATTTGGGAAAAGGAAATCTTGGGCAAAAGAGTGCTCATTAAAGTAGGCAAAAGATAGGTAAGAAGGGAACGCATCAGCATGTCACAAGCTTGATCAAGAGCCTTCTGAAAGGGGTTAAAATAAATTCGCTAGGTCTCAGTGAAACATCTCAAAAGGGAACAGCAGAAAGAAAAATACATCTCCAAGGGGATCAGCATGGAGGATTCTTCATCAGCAAAGGTTCAGGAATACAAAAGATCTGACATCTGCAAGCATCTGGGGAATCTGAAGAACTGACCAAAGTCCAACTGATCAGCAATATATTAAAGTTTATAAAACAATTTGATTTGCTCAGAAAAGTGGTCCATATTATGTTGAAGGGGCATCATTCAATAGTAATCGATCACACAACTCCAGGTTGCAACATTTACTTCCATTCCGAGGTCTGCTCATGGTAACATCCACGTCTCTCAACATAAATGTGAAACAGTCCATTTTACACAGTGTTCTGTGCTCAACGACATTATGATGCATTCTTTCTATGTCTAAACAATAGGGCCTACTACCAACGCTAATCTTCTCAAGGGAGCAAAATCTAAAAGAAAGTTCAAGTTATGAAAACATGAATCAGCATTTCTTGTGCAGTCACAAAGTACAAATCTAACAGGCCTCACTTAGGCTAATGCAAGTGAATTAAACCAGTGCATTTAATTAATACGTTTTAATAAAAACACTTTCAATATGTAAACTTATAAATTCAACATTGATAATACTTCAATAACATGCATGTTACATTCATTTTAAACCAAAAAGTTACATTTCATTAGATATGATAGGAAAGTACATTTCTCTTATTTTTGCATGTATATTTAATTCATTAATCTTTAGAAATTCAGTATAATTTCAATATATATTCAGTTAGTCTAAAGCCTAAATTATAACATTGTATCATTTAAATCTTGACTTAATTCAAATAAGATCTATGTCGAACTCTACAATATAAATTAATGTGCATTGATGAAACATGTCAGTGCAATTTCTACATTTAAAACCATTAGGAGCATATTTATAAGTCCCTTGCTCCTCCTTGCAGCACATCAGCTTAATTTTTGTTTTACGCTAATGTGGTGTTGGTCATCTTTGACATGCCATATTTACAAAGTGGTGTAATGCCTGCATTGCTCCACTTTGTAACCCCCTTCCCCACATTATGCCTGGGCTATTTTATGCATAATTTTTCATGCCTGCTCAAAGCAGTCGTTAAAATTACAAACCCATTATGTCCAATGGGCCTCTCTGTGCTCTGCTGCACTAGTGTCAACATTTTTGACTCTAGTATAGCAAAGCACCATAAAAGCATCAAAAATGTTGACGCTTTTGTGCTAACGACCGCCATGGTGCGCCGTACTGTAAATACGGTGTAACTATAGTGTTGTTAGGTGTCCATAAGTGGGCGCAAGAAAAGTGGCGCATCATCTATGATGCACCACTTCTTGTAAATGTGCCCTTTCGTGCTTTTGACTAACATAAGACATAAGCTGTCACGTTTTGAAGACTTTTGTGACATGAGGGGTGGCACTAAAATTTATACTAAATCATATCGGATCAATAAATCCCCCTTTGTTTGCTATGGAGAAGTCTGTGTTTAATGTTTGAAGAAATCTTGTTTCTTAGTTTCTTGAGGTTTGTCCTCTTGACTTCCTCTACAGTATGGGGATTTTGAATAAAGTGTGGTACAAGTCTGTTCTGGTGTTGGCCTTGTGTTCTGAGATTATGGTCTTGCTATTGCTGTTCATAAAGACTTGTTGTTCCCATTGTAATTTAAGGCCTAGTTGTAATGTATTGGTTGATTCTGTTAATTTAAAGTATGACAGTTTTTCTATGGAAATGGGCGATTACCACAGCATTTGTGGCTAATGTTTGGTGATCAGTCTTGGATGAATCTACAGTAGCCTGTCTCTCAGGGAGAGATTGCTGCACCCCAATCCAAAAAAATCTGTCCCACTCCAATCTGCCCCACTGCAATCCAAAACAATCTGCCCGCTCCAATCCAAAATAACCTGCTCCACTCTCATCTGCCCAATTTAATCCAAAACAATGTCTCACTAGAATCCGCCCACTCTAATCCAAAACAATCTGCCCCACTCCAAAATGCCGCACTCCAGTCAACCCCACTCCAATCCACCCCACTCCAATCTGCCTGACACCATTCTAAAACAATATATCCCACTCCAATCCAATGTACCTCACCCCAATCCAATCCACCACACTCATCCCAATTCACTCCACTCCAATCCACCCCACTCCCATCCAGTCCATCTCACATCAACCCAATCCACACACTGCAATCCACCCTAATACAATCCACCCATGTACAATCTGTCCCACTACGATTTGCTCCACTCCAATCCAAAATAATCTGCCCCACTCCAGTCCTCCCTACTCCAATCCAAAACAATCTGCCCACTCCAATCCAAAACAATCTGCCCCACTTCAATCCAAAACAACCTGCCCTACTCCAATCTATTTCAATCGGCTGCACTCCAATCTGTCCCACTTTAAACCAAAACAACTTGCCCCACTCCAATCCTAAACAACCCTGTCCTATCCAAAACAATGTGCCCCACTCCAATCCATAACAATACGCCCCAATCCAATCCACCCCATTCCATCCTAATTCACCCCACTCCAATCCACCACAATCCACCCCACTACAATCCAGTCCACTCCACACCAACCCAATCCACCCCAAACCAGCCCAGTGCAATCTACCCCACTACAATCCGATATACCTCACCCCAATCCACTCAAACCCAATCCACTCCAGTCAAATCTTCCCCATTCCAGTCCAGTACACTCCACTCCAGTCTGATCCACCCTACTCCAATCCAACCCACCCTGCTTCAGTCCATACCACCCTACTCCAATCATCCCACTCCTCTCCAATCATCCCACCCCATTCCAATCCAAACTTCCCTACTCCAATCCACCACACCCCACTCCAATCCAATTCACCCTACTCCAATTAAGTCCACCGCTACCCAATCCACCTCACTCCAATCCAGTCCACCCCACTCCAATACAATACACTTCAATACACCCCACTCCAAGCAAACCAGTCCACATTAATCCACCCTACTCCACTCGAATCCACCTCACTCCAAACCACCTTAATCTATCCTACTTCAATCCAGTACACCCATCTCCAATCAATCCACCCCACACAATACAATCCACCCCACCCCACTCCAATCCATCCCACCCCATCCCAGTAAGCCCACTGTGCTCCAAAGTAATCCATCCAGCCTCCCACACTCCAATCCAATCCACCCCCATCCATCCCAGTTCAGTCCACCCACTGAACTCAAATCCATGCACCCACTGCACTCCAATCAACCTCACCTGCATACAATCCACCCGACACCAATCCACTCCAATCCACGCAATTCAATCCACTCCCAGACACCCCACCCCACTACAATCCACCCAACCAAACCCCAATCCAATCCACCCCACCCAACTCCAATCCACCCCACTAGCTCCAATCCACCACACTCTACTCCAGTCCACCCACTCTATCCCAATTCAGTCCACCCCAGTCTAATCCATCGAGCCACCCCAATCCAATCCAATGCAACCCACCTGTAGTATGTCATGGGTAGGTATTAGCAATACTTATTATATATTATTTTGTTATTGTGTATATTTTATCGTTTGTATTTTGTCTTACTTAGTTATGTTTGGTATAGTCCGTCTCCCCCTCCAACTGTGATCATCTTTGTCCCTTCTGGACTGAGTGTTCCATGTAGATGACAGTTGGAGAGGTGAAGGCTGGATGACATCTGTATTTACTGTGGATGGAGTTTCTTTCTCTGAGGATTTATCAATAAACATTTATCTTGGCAAAGCATCATCTTTGAATGTTTTGGAATACAAGAAGCATACTTCATTTTTGGCGACGACTGGGTTTTCTGAACCTTCTTTGAATTTGAAAGAGACTTCAACACAGATACTGCCTGCAAGCGCTTCCGATACATTGATGCGGCATTCGTGTAAGTCAGGAAACAACATTTTGATGTTTTGTTTAGGCGCTTCCGCGTTGCAATACTTTTGACGTTTCAAACTTTTTTTGCGTTGTATATAACCTTGCGCAATTGCTAAACGCTTCGTGTCTCCTAGCAACGCATTCGCGTGCTAGTAAACATTGTTACAGCTCTCGGCAGCGCGTGCCGCATCTAAGCAACGCGCCCGCGTGCTTAGCAACGAGAGAATTTTTTTTTTCATTGACACGACTCTTGACAGCGCGTGCCGCCTCTAAGCAACGCGCTCACGTGCTTAGCAACGAGGGAACATTTTGTTCATTGCCACAGCTCTTGGCAGCGCGTTACGCCTCTAAACAACGCGTGCTTAGCATCGAGGGAACATTTCTGACGTGGCTTAACTTCTGAAGATAATTGACACATCGTTCTTCAAATATTCTGAGGTGCACAGTACAATGAGGATTATTCCAAGACTTTAAAGCAACATTGGATAAAAAACTCAAATTTATGTTTATTATCTGCTTTGTTTTTTTGGCTATCTCTTGGATCTCCTGGCTGAAGAAACATAAAGTATACATGTATATAATATAGTTAAATAAAAAAAATAAAAAAAATAATAATAATAATAATTTCCACAAGATGCAGAACATAACACCTCCTCCATTTTTTCTTACATTACCTGGTGAGCCACCTATTGCTTGGAACAAATGGAAGAAAGTCTTTCTCACTTATATTAGGGTGTGTGGGAGTAATTTATCTGCAAACAGAAAAGCGTCACTTCTTCAACACTGGAAGGTCAGGAAATTATGGAATCTCTTCCTTCTATTGAATCCCCAGATGGTGCTGATGGGGATGCGTCTTTGAATGAATTTGAAATAATCCTGCTAAAACTTGATAGACACTACTTACCTAAAGTGTCCATAATTCTTCAAAGGTACTACTTTGGCAAATGTAAGCAAAGTGACTCTGAAACTGTGGAGGATTTTGTTACTAACTTACGTAAGTTAGCAAGCCAATGCAAATTCGGTACTTGTGTGGAGGAGCGCATCCGTGACCATTTCATGCTGGAATGTAAAAACGATAAAATCAGAGAAGCATTGTGGTCAAAAAGTGAACCAACCTTGGATGAAGTTTTGGTCATTGCAAAACAAATTGAGCACTCGGAGTTATGCATTGAGAACTTAAGAAAATCCAAGCATGAATATAAAACTGTTCAGCTGGTGGAAACGAAGGCTAAATTTAAGACTTCTACCGTAGCAAAATCTAAATTGTTATGTTTTAGGTGTAATTCGCCTTCTCATTTAGCTAATACTAAGGATTGTCCTGCAATTACTGTTGTTAGCACTAAGTGTGGGAAGAAAGGGCATTTTGCGAAATGTTGCAGATCCCCTGGGAAAGTGAAATCTAAGGTTAATGAAATTGTGTGTGACAGTGATGATGACAAAGACCATGATTTTATTCTTCTGGTGATTAATGATGTAAATTGCGTAAATCATATTGGTTGTGAGTATCCTGCTGACAAGGTAGAAGTAGAGGGTATCAATATTTCCATGATGATCGACTCTGGAGCTAAGTTAACTTTAGTTTCTCTTTCCGACTACTTCAAATACTTCTGTGGTAAAGTAACATTGCTTGAACCTGATGTTACACCATATAGTTATGGTGGAAAACCAATTGAATTGAAGGGGTTTTTTAATGCGTCTATCAATTTCAAAGGTAACAAGATTAATGGTAAGGTATATGTCCCTGTGGTAGGGGACACCATTCTAAGTTGGCCACATCAAAAGCTGTTGCGTATAATTTTGAATCCTAATGCTGAACCACAGGTACAAATACAGAAGGTAAATAATTTTGGAGATGAACTTGTGAGGGAGTTTAGTGATGTTTTTAGCGCCAAAATTGGATGTGTCAAGGGCTACAAACATCGGATAATATTGAAGGAAAATGCTTCACCTATAGCGTGCAAGGTTAGGAACATTCCTTTTAGCTTAAGAGATAAGGTTAAACAGGAACTTCAGAGACTGTTGTCAGAGGGAATAGTTGCTGAGGTAGAAGCTTCTCCATGGATTGCACCCATTGTAGTTGCCACTAAGGGCTCAGGTGACATCAGACTCTGTGTGGACTTACGCAATTTGAATAAAGTGGTAGTTGAAGATAAGTTTCCTTTACCCAATATTGCTGAAATGGTTGGGTCATTGGGCAATGCTAAATATTTCACAACCTTAGATCTCAGTTCCGCTTACCACCAAGTACCATTGTGTGATGAGTCTAAATTGTTGACTTCATTCATCACTCCATTTGGTGTTTATAAATTCAACCGTATGCCTTTTGGTCTTTGCTCTGCTGCCTCTGTGTTTCAGAGACTCATGAATGAGATTTTGGGTGGTATGATTTGTGTTAAGTTTTTCAGGATGATGTTCTCATCTTCACTGACACACTTGAACGTCATGTCCAGTGTGTTAGAGAGGTTTTGAAGATTTACCGACTGAAAGGCATCACTCTTAAGGAAACCAAATGTACGTTTTTTAAATCTGAAATTCCGTATTTAGGTCATGTCATTTCGGGCGATGGTGTAAGACCTAAAGGGGATTTAGTGAAGACAATTGTTGATTTGTCTGCTCCTGAGAAAAAAGAGGATGTGCAGGTATTTTTAGGCATGGCCGAGTTTTATTCTAAGTTTGTGCCGAATTTTGCCAAGAGAAGTTCGTCGATCAGGAATTTGCTCAGGAAAGGAGTAGAGTTTGATTGGTCTGCCAAATGCCAAGAAGAATTTGATGATTTAAAAAAAGCATTATCCTCTGCCCAAGCACTCAGTAGTTTTCAACCGGGTTTACCATGCTATGTTGCTACTGATGCTTTAGATAAAGGTCTTGGATGTGTGTTGAAACAGTTGAAGAATGGTGAGTTCAATAATATCGTTTTTGCTTCCAGGAGTTTGCGTGGGGCAGAGTGTAAATATTCCACAATTGAAAAAGAAGCTTTGGCTATATACTGGGCAGTTAAGAAACTCAAGCAGTTTTTGTGGGGAACATTTTTTGAAGTACAGACAGATCATAAGCCTTTGCGTGAGGTTTTTGAGAAGAAGGGTTTAGACAACATTTCCTCTCGTATATGCAAATGGGTTGTAGGACTTCAAGATTTTCATTTTGTGGTGAAGTATTTACCAGGGTGTGTGAATAAGACTGCTGACTGTTTGTCTAGATTGACGAGTAAGGATTACATTGAAGATGAAAATGATTCCTCATGGTGGGTCGAGGATGATGTTAAGATTTGTGTAGTAACTGATGGTTGCATTTCTGAGGAGGAATGGCTGTAGGAGACTGAGAGTGATGAGGAGTTGTGTGAAATCAAAAGACTTCTCATTTCTGGTATTGCTCCTTGTAATAGTGAGAATATTGGATTGCAATTTAAGAAAGTTTGGAAGGAATTGTCTGTTCACGGGGGAGTGATAATGAGAGGAAGTAAATTGATACCACCCTCGTGTTTACGAAGTCGCCTTATGGATATTGCTCATGGAGGGCATCATGGTATTTGTAAGACTAAAGAGAGGATGAGAAGTGCATATTGGTGGCCAGGCATGGATTTATCAATAGAAAGAATGATTCGTGATTGTGTTGAATGTAAGTTGGCAGACAAATCCATGAAGCTTAGGACTCAGCCTATGGTATTAAAGGAGGCTCCCAAAGATGTGTGGGATGAAGTTTCAGTTGACATCATGGGTCCTATCAGCTCAGGAAGCTCGCCTAAATATGTTCTGGTTGTCATGGATGTATTGTCACGTTGGCCTGAAGTATTAATTACCTCAGAAATTACATCTATGATTGTTGTGAATTTTTTGTCAGAAATATTTGGGAGAGAAGGAAATCCAAAATGTGTATTAACGGACAATGGAGTTCAATTTACCTCCAAGTTAATGTGTGAATTTTTAGATTCTAGAGGAATTGTTAAAAAAAAGTGTGCTTTGTATCATCCAGAATCCAATGGCATGGTAGAACGATTTAACAGGACTCTTAAAGAAACAATCCAATTGGAAAAAACAGATTCGTAAAGAGTGGGAAAAAATGATAAAGGATCGAGTTGAGGAATATAGATTTACTCCTCACACTAGCACGAATGCATCTCCTTTTCTAATGTTCAGAAAGAGAATTCCTCACACTAAGATGTGTCCTCCGTGGGTGAATTCCTATGTAAAGGAACAATTTGACTATGATAAGTGTAAAAGCTTGGCACTAAAGAAAGAATTAGATTGTCAAAACAAGAGGAAAAAAAATTATGACACGAGAAAATCGGTAAAGAAATTGCATGTAAATATAGGTGACTGTGTCAAGATTAAATTACCTGGAAAATTTAGGGCAGGTCAATCTCACTACAGTAAACTTTTTAAGGTTGTCAAAGTCTTCAAAGGTGCTATTAAGGTTGATGATGGTCGTATTTGGAACCTTAATAGAGTTGTAAAAATTGGGTGATTGTATCATTTTCATGTTGTTTTGGCGCTTCCGCGTTGCGTTTTGGTGTTTGTTTTCATTGATGGGAGGGGAGGTGGTGTAGTATGTCATGGGTAGGTATTAGCAATACTTATTATATATTATTTTGTTATTGTGTATATTTTATTGTTTGTATTTTGTCTTACTTAGTTATGTTTGGTATAGTCTGTCTCCCCCTCCAACTGTGATCATCTTTGTCCCTTCTGGACTGAGTGTTCCATGTAGATGACAGTTGGAGAGGTGAAGGCTGGATGACATCTGTATTTACTGTGGATGGAGTTTCTTTCTCTGAGGATTTATCAATAAACATTTATCTTGGCAAAGCATCATCTTTGAATGTTTTGGAATACAAGAAGCATACTTCACCACCCTAATACAATCCAGCCCACCCCACACCAATCCAATCCACTCACTCCAATACAATCCACTGCACTTCAACCTAATCCATACCACTCAAATCCAATCTAATCCACCCCACCCCACTCCAATCTAATCCACGTCACCCCACCCCACCCCACTCCAGTCTAATTCACCCCACCCCACACCAATCCAATCCACCCCGCCCCAGCCTTATAACTCCAATCCAAACCACCCACTCACCCAATCCAATCGAATCAACCCCACTTAAAACCAGTCCCATCCACCTCACCCCATTTCCTGGCGGTGCTACCGGCTGCCGCGCCTCAGTCGTCCTGTTATTCAACTGTTTCTCCAGCACAACCACACTGCGGCGCAACCTGGCTGATACCCTAAGCCACCCCCAGACTTCGCTGGTCTCAGGCCCTGGCTTCCTGGGAATCTTAAATCACTGTAGAGAGGTAGGTTGGTGGTACAGCGGTGCATGCTCTCCTGGTCTTCATCATTATTATAGATAGGTTTGAGAAGCTACAATTACTAGCACCACCGGCACCATCAGCTATTTCGAAACATCAGCGCACTTTAGCACACCAGCTCTATCAGCCCTCCCAGCATTGGCATAAACCTTGTTTTTGGAATTATTTAAACTTGGCAAGTGAACATTTGCTGCTGGCATATCATTGGCATTAAGTTGGCACCTAGTTGGCATCAGTTGGCAACCAGCTGAAGCAGGCCAAGAGGTGCAAGGAGCCCCTGGTGAGCGATCAGAAGCAGCGCCAATAGGTGTGCACCATTGTAGTCACTGCTGTATTGCAGTCCATACCTGTGCCTGGCTAGGTCTGGGTCTGGCTTGCAGAGCAGGTGAGCTCCCTCCCACCTTTTTCTTTTTTGTTTATTCCATCTTGCCTGGCTTCCCCACTTCCCAGATGTGATGCCTTCAATTTTAAGCCTTTGCTTCCATTGTAAATACACCAATGGGTAGGCGCCAAAGGAGTTGCTGTACAGTTCTGAACTGATTAGTTTTGACCAGGTTTAGAGGCAAAGAGGAAACAGCTTCATATTCCACTTACAGCTTGGACCTGCTGTTCCTCCGGCACATTTCAAGGTCGTCCATGAGGAGGAAGCAATCTCTTGGGGGAGCTATGGATTCCAAAAACAAATAAGGGAAACAGAAAAAGGAAAGACCAATTCCCTGGCGCCCAAACCAAAATCTCCTCTAAAATACCCTTCAATAAAACCAGGGCCTGGTCTGCAAAAAACAAGGGGGCCATGATGACAGCTATATTGATTCTTCCTTTGTCTCCTGTGGGGAGTGTATTTTCCCCTGTACCCTCGTTACCTGAGACAACAAGCGTGCATTCTTTATCTTACTCGAAAAAGGCTGCAAGTGAGCACTTTCTATCCTTTTTCAACACCCTGCTGCTGCCTAGCTCAACAAATGCTCGGTTCAGCCAGGGAAAAGAATAATCTCTGGGGCATTATTCACTTGAAGAGCTAAAAGACAGTGAGGCCGAGTGTTGGAACCAGTTTACTACTTGCAACTCTGTGGATGGTATGCATCCATCCTGCGAGCATAGCAAGCACAGCAGGGTCTTGGAACAAGATGTTTGGTTTTGTCTGTTTCAAACATAAGATGCTACATCAATCAAACAAATTCGATATACAATTTCCTCTGCTCTAGTCTCTGAATATATTGATGCTATTGATTCACGCTTTGAGAACAAGCACTTGATAGTAAAATAATTGCTTAGGGAGTCCAATAAATGTCTCTATCGCTAAGCAGAGACCGATTCCAACATGTACATGTAGTCCCATCGCAGAAAAACCTCAAGAATTCCCTGCCATTGCGTCTTTTCTGGTTGAAGAAGTCAAAGTTATAAAGGTGCTTTTTCACCCGTCTACAATGGTCACTCACCCTGGGGTGCCTCATTGTTCATAAATGTCAGGACCATCAGAACCCACCTCAGCCACCTCTAACTGACTCCAGGCTCTCGAACTAAGCTATGTGTGATAACAGAGGTACGCAAAAGGCAGGACTGCAAGGAAAACAAGCATTTAGAATACAATGGATCTCGCAGTTGTGAATTTTCAACGCCAATAGATCTAACTCAAGCAAATGCGAGACCCATTGCACTGCAAATGCTTGTTTCATACTTGTAGTTCATGTACGATGTAGCCAAGTGCCCTAAAGGTACTATTAAATGACATAAATGTGCAAAATAAATAACAGCTTCCAAGTAGTCCAGGGTTCACTCCAAGCCCGAATTCCAATTGTGGCAGTATACACGCTCACCGTCTTTTTTCGTTCTTCAGCTTGATTGTCGTGTACATTGCGAAAGTGAAGGAAATAGGTCTAAGTAAATCATAGAGTATTTCTTTGTATTTCAAATTTTGTTTTACAATAAGAATTCACAGAAATATTGTGGCGTTGGTATGGAATGTGGAAGTGGAACCCTGACCACGAGACGCGAAGGTGGTGAGGCGACGGTTGGGGAGAGACTACGGGAGAGTTGGACGCGTCTTCATGGTCGGCACCGCTTTTTGGTCTACGCTATTAATTCTTGAATAAACGCTTCACCGCAGCCTTACTTCGTCGTGAAGCTTATTTTAACATTGGCGACAAGCGGGAACTCTGCAGCGGTGTTTGTGGCGAGGTAATTTTAAGGGGTGATGGAATTATTCCTCCGGGGAATACGAGAAATTATCGTGAAAAAGAGTCACGTTGATCACAGTGGTATGTCAAGGAATAAACAGAAGGTGAAGGAGTTTTTCTGGTGGCCTGGAATTGATGTGATGATTGACAGATTTGATGATTGACAGATTTGTGAGGAATTGTTCGGTTTGTGCGCTGAGTGATAAAGTGCGAAAGCATGCACAGCACCTTTGATTCCCGTGGAGTTGCCTGAAAGGCCTTGGAGGAAATTAGGAATTGACGTTATGGGGCCATTTTCCACTTTGCCAGCTAAAGAAGCTTATGCTATAATTTTGGTGGATTATTTTTCGAAATGGCCTGAGGTGGAATTTGTAAACAAAATTTCTACAGAAACTGTAATTGAATTTTTGGAGAATGTCTTTTCTAGGGAAGGGGTACCAGAAGTCCTAGTATCGGACGATGGGGTACAATTTACTTCCATGAGGATGTCAAGGTTCTTGGAACAGAATGGTATAAAACATGCTAAAGTTGCTCTATATAATCCTTCTTCGAACGGTCAGGTTGAAAGATTTAACAGGGTAATTAAAGAAATAATACAATTGGCTCTAAAATCTATTTTTCATGGAAACGATCCGTACATGACATGCTTACATCGTACAGGGTGATTCCTCATTCTGTGACTGGCAAAATGCCTTTTGAATTGTTAAGAGGGAGGAAACCGTCTACTTGTTTGGTGCCGTGGTGGTTGATGGAAAGGTATCAAGTGAAATTTGGTGTGGAATGTGAAAAGGAAATGAGAGACTTGTTGCGGACTTATCAGCTGCACACAAAATCGTATCATGATATCAAATCCAGTGTGTGTGAGTTGTCAGCGGGACAAAATGTTCGAGTCAAGTTACCTGGGAATATCGATAAGAGGAGGCCACATTGGTCGGAGCCGAGGAAAATTGTTTAAGTTTTGAGAAACGCAGTTAAGTTGGGTGATGGCAGAGTCTGGAATGTGAGACGGTTGTCTGTCTGTAGATATGGAGGAGGGAGTGATGACGGTTGTTCAGGAGGGTGTAATGGATACCTAATGGAGGGTATTCCTGATGTGGTGGATAGTAATGCCCAGGATGGGAATGGTGGTTGTGGAGATGGTATGATACGACATTGTGGAAGAGAAGGAAAGGCACCAGCCTATTTGGATGACTATGTGACTAATTCGTTTTCTCTCAAATATTGTTATGGTACTGTGTATAGTTCAATTTTGGAAAATTTGTAATTTATATTCTTCTATGACCAATTGTATATTAATTATTATTTTAAGATTGTTGGGGGGAAGATGTGTGGCGTTGGTATGGAATGTGGAATTGAAACGCTGGCCACGAGACGCAAAGGTGGTGAGGCGACGGTTGAGAAGAGAGTACGGGAGATTTGGACGCGCCTTCGTGGTCGGCACCACTTTTTGTTGTACGCTATTAATTCTTGAATAAACGCTTCACCGCAGCCTTACCTCATCGTGAAGCTTATTTTAACAAATATGTTTTATGAAGCATTTACAATTGGAACAAAACTCTATTATAACTCTAAATAAACGACAAACAAATGCAGTATTGAAGTTTTCCTTCTGTCTCTAAAAAGTGCGCATTGGCAGAGACTTATCCATCATGGGTTTTGGAAACAAGGTTGGCTAAGAATGCACTCTCCCTTTGCACCGATCTTTCTCTTCTTTAATACTTTGAGGTTTCCTCCTGCAAACGCAAGAGAGAGACATTGCGGAACGGGAAGCCTGTGTCTATGACTCCAAATAGTAAAAATGAAAAATAATACAGTTTTACATAAGCGAGCTGATTTAAAGTGCCAGGCCATGAGCATGAGGGTGAAGGAGCACACAAAAGGAAACAGAGGTTCGTTTTCAGTCAAATGTATCAGCAGTTATGCAATTATCCATGTAACAGGGTCGATGTCATGAAAAGCGCTCAACTACTGCCCTGCGAGATCGCGCTGTGTTGGAAATAAAAAGAAAAAGTAGTCGAGAAGCCATGCAGAAAACATGGAGTCTCGTATGTTTTCAGTAGTTTACCGGTGATGTCCAGGAGGGCTATACACCAGAAAAGGCATGACGTACGCATGCCTTTCACAAATGAAATCAAGCGAATTTTAAAAGGCAAGCCTATGAACCAATGAAATTGATGGACGTGACATGGGTGTGGTTAAAAGCCCACAGAGAGATTACAACAGGGGCAAGAGCACTTGTGCGCTCAACCCTAAACCTGTGAGCGAAGTGCACAACTCTAACTTGCACCTGATATAAGATCTTCATCATTTTCAGAAACTTCTTGTAACAAAAGTCCTTCATCATATTCTCCAATGAAAGTTTCCACCTCCTTGAGGAATAAACAGAAATAATTAAGTAAATAAAATAAAAGGAAATAACAAAATACAAAAACTTTGAAACTAAAAGAAACTACTGCCAAATGTTTCCCTTTAAACAAATGAATGACAGCGAAGTGCAGGAAACTACACTTATTTCAAGGACCCAAGAGGAGGCACTCATTGATCAGTGCCAAGATCAATCACAAGAAGGGAATTACTTCACCGACACAACAATGGCTTCTCCAGACCATAATAGGTCAAATCTCATCCATCTGAAAGTTTGAAACCCCCTATACCTACATTTACAAAATTGTCGCCTCCTTTGCAATTTACGTTCAAGGCACAACCAGCTCTGGGAGCCATCAGAAGTTCAGAATGGATAGTAAGGAACTAACTGCTGGGATCCAACAGAAGACACCATAAAACAGCCAGATGACAACTCAGAAATGGTTATATCATCATCGTAGTATGAATATACCTCAGGTGTGTCGTGCAGTTCCTATTATGATAATAAGACTGCCTGTTTAGGGTGGCAGCACCACCAAGTGTGGGAGACTTAAGGGCATATTTACAAGCCCTTAGCACCACCGGAGCAACACTTTTTGTGATGCCCGGTGGCGCTGTGCACTGCTCCCTATTTACCAGGTAGTTTAAAGCCACTTTTTGTGGCCTAACACCACCTTGTAAATACTGCCCCTTAACACACAGCACTTTGCGTGGAAGGGGCGTGCAATGGGTGTTGCTGATGGCATTCCAGAGCAACACACATTGCATTTTGACACTGCCCCAGATTTATGAGATTTTGTAAATCTGAGGCAGCATCAAAAGCTAATGCCACTCCAGGGGTGATGCTAGCAACACGCAATGAGGAGAAATGCTTTCATTTCTCCTTGTTTTTTGATCTTTCTATGTGTGCTGCGTTCTGCAGCACACATAGAAAGTTCAAATCACCACTGAAGATTGTTTTTGTGCAGGAAGGTATGCCTTCCTGCACAAAAACAATCTCCTCAGCAATGCAGCCATCCTTGCACCATGGTGCAAAGGTGGCTGCGTTGGTGCTCAGGAGCAAATTTAGTGCCAGTGCAGGGGGAAACACAGGGGCCCACTGTATTCTTGTTAATATGATGCATCCCTGTGTTTCTTAAGTGGTGCAGTGTGGCACTGCCAATTTTGGTGCTGCACCACTTAATGTAAATATGCCACTTAGTACACTCCGCACTATTTGGAAGTTGTCGGCCTGACTCCTGGCTACCATGCAGAGCCTCTCACGGCCCTAGAAAGGAAAGGCAATTTGTGGCAACCTAAACCTGACACTCTGACTCATCAGGCAAGTAGTGGTGAACAGATCATACCCCTTTTGCTCAGTTACTCAAAGACTCACACATGCTAAGGCAGGACACGAGATGCAAACTGGATTTCAATGCATTTATTGCAGCAAAAGCTGCGATAATAAGGCAGCTGAAACGTAGTATTGTAATCATCATTACAATCAGTATGAAGAAAATAAACAGCACCACCACTTTGTATGATTCCAAAAGCCTAGAGATTTCTACCTACACTCTGTCTAGATCTGAGAACATAGCAATGGTAACCCTTCTGACCCCATACCTGAATGTGCTAGCAAGAGTCTGCCTGTTGTCTGAATGACAATTCTCTTGTAAAGCTGAAGAGTCAGCGTCAGGATCAGTTGTGGAATGGTGTACAGCCCAGGGCAGCCCTGAAAGGATTACCCTCTGCCCCCTTAGGGCTATGTGTTGTTTATACACTAATTCAAATAGAGTTCTAAGAACAGGCCTGATGTACTGATGTATCTAGAAAATGGGGACTGAATCCTGAGCTCTTGATGTGGCATTACGAGTTAGAATATCATGTACCGAACATAACAGCCTTGAGCAGGGCACAAAGTGCATTGTGTACAAATGGCTGATAAAATGTGTAGCTCCAACAACTATGTCTTCTTGGAAAAAAGCAGCTGATTCAAATATAAAAACAACGAGCTAAGCTGGCTGTGCTAAAAAATATGAAAGGAATAAAATGTTTCTGGATATAAAGACACAAGCTATGGGCCTAATGCTAAAATAATGGTGCAAAACCTAGGCGCTAGAGGCGACCGACAACAGGTGTTCTCAGTTAATAGCTCTTCTCCGGCATGTGGAATTGGCCGACAAACATCAACATCATGAGAAGACAAGTCTCTATCTCACACAGGCCTCTTTAGATTCCACACAAACGAAAAGGTAAAAAACATAAGGGGACAAACTAAGACTGTATTTCAACCTCAAAATAAATCCTGGGGCATCAGTGACATCTTAAATATACACAATATCTTGAAATGTTTAGCTAAGCAGAAAGATCTGAGTCATCTCTCCTCCTTGAGCACTGAGGCAGTTAAATTTAAACCAGGGGACAAATATGAGGTCATGTTGGTTACCTGGTCTTCAGCTGCAACTGCAGAATTGGTACTCTCAAAATACAGGGATTTGTTAAAGGAGAAATAGCAATATCATTCTTGCCTGAGGAGAAGTACCCCCTGTGCTATTAACCGAGGAATGCCAACGAAAACCAAGGGAGAAGGGCAATCATCTGGCTAAGCATGGAAACCCTTTACTCTGCTAAAAAGTGCATTAGGTGCCTGCGAAGCCAACCAGACCAGTGAAATAGATTCTGTAATGCTCTCACTGCATAGTTCACAAGGCCACCACTGTTGGGTCTCCAACTCCACAATTTCTCAGACCACAGATTGGAACTGGCTATCATCTAACTTCAATCCAAAAAAAAACTGACTGACGCTGTTTTGAGAGAAATCCTGAAAAACCTGATAGGTAAAACATTTCAGCACAACTTCCTGCTGAACAGGTAATGCAAAACATAAACTGTTGTGAAAATAACTACCCCCTCTCCCCAAAATTACACCATGCTCCATGTCCATTACTTCATGGAACATAGCAGGAAGGAAAAAACTCCATTCAGATCCAGCACTCAAGTCATATTTGAGTAGTTTTGATGTGACTTGACTCCAAGAGACATGGAAATTGGAGGAACAGACACTTGAAGGGTATGCAGAAAACTTCATCCCAGCAGAAAAAGCCTGAACAAATGGGCACCCTAAGGGTGGCTTTTCAATCTATGTTAGTCTTGGCAAGTCTTTCAGCTTAAGTTGCTTGAAGTCTAATTCACCCCATAAACTCAGCCTAATAATATCCAACTGGGTCTTCAGAAATAAAACTGCTCCAATTGTTGTTTTAAATGCTTACATTAATCCAGGCTCCAGGCAAAAGCAGCAAAATCTAAAAACACTCTTATCACTTACAGCCTTGCTTGGACTTAGGGCATGCAATGGGCATACCCCATCGGATCCTGAAGCATCCCATACATTTAATCGTCATGGTGTGTGAAGCAGGGTTGATTGTATTATGCTAACCCTACTATTTAGTACATTAGGGGAGTTTTTTACATCTACCTGAGCGGGCAAAAGCAATAATATTAAAGCCTCTCATACCTGGTTTAACAAAGACTGTAGTAGGGCAAAACTTGATTTTCAGATATCCCTTGTCAAGGTGAACATTACAGCCATTACAGCCCGTAGGAAACACTACAAGCAGACTTAACATAAAGTACAGAAGGATTGGGAATGCCAGTTTTAGGTCGACCTCTATGATGCTTCAGTTGAAAGGGATAGTAAGAAATGTTGGCGTTTGCTGGCTAATAAAGGGCATAATCAAACCACCCACCTAGCAGCTTCCATAAAACCAGAGACATGGTACGAACACTTCTCTGAGCTTTATGGTCTCACCACAGGAAAAAGTTGTGATGTTGAAAGCAAAAGGTCCTCTGTATTAGCCCGGTCACCTTGCACAATCTCTACAGGATTAAGTGAAACTGTGAGGGCAATAAAGACCACAGATGCTGGCAAAGCTTCAGGGTCAGATGGGGTCCCAGGGAACCTTTTTCTTTCTGATATGGAGGGCTGGGCCAAAAATGTAAACATCTTATCTACCCTTTTTCTTTCAGGGATGGAAATTCCGCCGAGTTGGAAGGAAGCAGAAATCGTCACAATATACAAGAGAGGACAAAGGAACTCTACCGCCAGCTATAGGGCTATCAGCCTAATTGACATATCACAAAAAGTTTTTAGTAGGTGAATATTATTTCACTTGGAGCACTGGATCAAAGACCATGGAGCTCCATCTCTTCTCCAAGTGAGCTTTAGAGGCCAAATGGGCACTATCGATCAGGTCCTCAGGTTCACAGCAGCTTATTGGAAGACTGTTTTACTAGACAAATCACATTTATACTTGACTTGGTCTCCCACTCAAAACTTTGGGAAGTCTTAAAGGTTAGTGGGATGCCACCTGACCTCTCGGACATAATCAGATGCTTACATTAGGAAACATATGCACAGGTACGTTGGGGGCCCAGTAGTGAGCTTACAGATAATAGAAGTCCATGTCTTGGTCCACCCAGGTCAGGAAAAGTGCCTTAAACTTAACACATCCTGCCACAGCTATCCTTAGGTCCTTAAAACAAAGCATGTTTACCTGCTCTTAAGGTTTGTAGGTCTAAGGCAGAGGGCAGTGCACTCTATGGAGCAGATTTATGGGGTAGCGCCAACATAATGGAATTAAGTAGCAGAATACATCTTTTTGTGCTCTTGTATTAATCTCCCAAAGAGCACGCCTCTAGCACCTCTGCTACACAATCTGGGCCTTAAGCCGTTGGCCTCAAAAGTTAAGCTTTGGCCCCTTCTCTTGTGGCATAGATGAAAGCATACCCCCAACATTTCAGAATACCATCATGCTCCTAAAGATATTGCTACTCTAGAAAACACTCATACTGTTAAGTGGCTAGCTTTTGTGAAACACTCCTTGTTTGAAATTGGCCGGGGTATGTTTTGGGAAGATGGTTCCCCCTCTCTCTCAAGGGATGTCTTAAAGGACTCTTTTTGGAAATGCAGGTGGGAAAAAGATGTGGCCAAGGTTAATGGTGGCTCCCTTACTGAAGCCTTTCTGCAAGCTTAATCCCATATAGAATGTGAGTCCTTTTTTGACTATGTGACGGACCCACTTGCCAGAAGGTTATTTTTCAAGCTGCAGTATGGCACCTTACCCTTTTTATCTTTTACTTCAAAATGGCGCTTTAAACACAGCACTAATTTAATGTGTCTGGTATGCCTACAGGATGAGGAGTTTTTGTTATACTTTCTGTTCTTCTGCCCCGGTTACATGCTACCATGGAAAAATTGGATCATACCGATTTGTAGGCAGCTGGAGTGCAGACAGTGCTGCCCTACACTTAAGCTGCTTTGCACAGAAACTAGGGAACCTATTGTATGTGCTGTGTCTAAATATTTGAAATGGAGCTGGCCCATTAGGACCCAAACTTTGGAATAGTGTCTGTTTGTATCAGCCCCAATTTTTCTTTCATATTCTATTGATTTTAATAGTGTTAATTACTCAAGTATGTGCATTGACATTACACCCTATTTCGGCCTCGGGCACTATCTGAAAATGCACCAAATATTTTAGCATTTTACCTTGATTAGAATGGAATAGCACCTGTGTTATGTTGACTCCTGTTTCAGGGATATTCAGATTGTTTATGTTAAGCTTCAAATGTGCTTTATGAATTATATTACATTTAGTATTTATTGTTCTCTGGCTTTATTGTGGTATTGTATGATGATTTTACACATCATTGATCTGTATTTGTTATTTTATGATTTGAATCAAACCAATTGATGATGATTAATATAAATAAATAGAACATTTCCTCATGGATCTGGAAAATGCATATAGTGGTATACCACGAATACTCACAGGTGATTTTAATCTCAACTTGGCAAATCACCTTAGAAGAAGTGGTAACCTGAGAAGAACGGACATGCTCTGGGGTATTCCAATGCAAACCTCCACATACAGTCTCATCAATAAATTAGGTAATGACCTTCTCTACACTCTAAAGGTGCTCAAATACAGGGCATTAAATGGGAGCTGTTACAGCAAAATTCCGATAACTGCTATGAGAAAAGCTTGCAAGGCTGATTCTGTCATGTACTACACCTTTGTACCTCTCGCTTTTCAACAAAATCATAAGTTTCAACATAATTGCAAGACGTCAGAGACACCATCCACCCCAGATCATCAGGATCATAAATTCCATTGAGCCAATACAAGCATTTGGTGTTACTGGCACACTAGACGCAGGCTGCTACTGAAAAAGGGTCAGGTGGAGCACCCTCACATTAGCTTGCTTCGAGTAGTGGAAACAGACAAGTACAACTCTAAACTGGGACTGCAAAGATCCAATTAGGGCATGGCAAAAGACTCAGGTTGACCTTAAACCTTATTTCTTAAAATCTATCAAATGACCCCTGCAGAGATGTCACCCAAGGAAAATCAGAAAATGGTACTTGAAATCATTAAAGCTCAAATGTTGAGCAATGGCAACCAAAATGAAGGCCATTACTATCCATCCCGATCCTGTATTACAGCGTAAAAAATTCAGTGAGCTACGCAAAGTATACAAAAAGGCATTCTGGTCAGCAAAAAGATCCCAAACCAAACAGGACTGGATAGACATTGTGCAAGCTTGCAAAAATAATAATGGCAAATCTCTTTGGTCTCTAGTTAACAGCTGGATAGAGATCCAATGGCCCCAACAGGAAATAATGTCACTGAAGAAACACGGGTGAGGCATATTGGATCTTTAAATAAAAACGAGGACCTAAGTTCTCTCCCTCCGCACAAGGACCATTGTACAACTCCTTTATCCTTCTCTCTGAGTGAAATTAAAGACAAAGTGGAGAAATACAGAGGGAATGCACAACTGGCCAAACGGGCTTCCTGAGGCTATTTTAGACAAAACAAGACTGTGATTTTTGGTTTGCACGTTTTCATTCCTTATTCAATTTCTATTTATCTGAGAAGGTAGTGCCAGAATCATGGTGTGGCTCAATCTTCCAACTCATCTACAAGAAAGGCTTATATGCGTCCACAGGCAGCTCTCATATGATTGCCCTTTTGGATTTGGACTCAAAAATATTTGCTAGTTTGCTACTGGCTGAACTGGAAGACTGGGGGAAACAAGAAAAATTAATTGCCTTCAACCAAATTGGTTTCAGAGCTAAACCTAGTACCACAGATAATTTAGTTGTGCTCTGTATGATTGCTGAATAATATGTAATCACCAAAAATGCACTTCTATTCACCTACTTTGTGGATTTCTTTAAAGCCTTTGATCATGTGATCCATAATCTTCTATCAAGAAAGCTGTCCGGCTGAAACATCCCTGCAAAATTATTATGTGCTATCCAACTTTATACATATAACTTGGCAAAGGTCAAACTTGGTTCTAACAATGACTTGTCAACCAAAAAAGAAATCAAGCCAGCCTAAAACAAGAATGTGTGCTGGAATCAATACTTTCCAATCTGTTTATATCAGATTTAAGTACATATCTTGACACAGCAACAGCACATCCTCCAAGGCTGGGGCACTGCCAGATGACCTCATTACATTATGCCTACAATTTGGTCCTGATGAAATTGACTGACACAAGGCTTCAGAGGCTATTAAACAATATCTCAAAATATTGTACTGAGAACAAAATGGTGGTAATTCTTACAAAAACTCAGATCTTTGTGTTCGGAAGGAGTGTCAGGAAAAAAGACAGCTCGGTCCGGGGCGGCCTCTCTGCTCCTGCTATAAATATCTCTGTGTCTGGCTGCAGGATTGCCTGTCTTACCGTTTGTACCTAAACTCACTAAAGCCAAAGACTGCCTCCATAATTGCAGCCTTTCAATTGTTACAATATAGATTGCAAAGCCCAAAGCTGGCACCTCTCCCTGCAGTGATAAAAGCCAAACTAACTCCAACAATTAGTTTTGGCACAGTGGTCTTTCCGCAGAAGTTTTGGGCCTTTCTTAATTCTGCACAAAGTAAGGCTTTTTGCATTCTTTTTCTACTACCGCAACACGCTTACCCGGCCCAGTTGTGGCTGGAATGGCAATTATTATAGGTTTACTGCATAAAGAATCAGGATTTTATTCAAATGGAGGCTAGCATTATGCATTAACTTTTTTTTTACTCCTTCTGAGCAGAAAAGCCATTGAAAGTGTCCTAATAGAACTTTAACAAAATCAGAATGGTGAAGGAATGTTCAGTCCCATATAAGGTGTGTGACCTCCATCGTCTTCCGCTTCTGCTTGTTCTTCTTTTCCCTTGGTACATCCATCCTTATGCCAAAATCATCCCCTTCTAATTCTCTGCAAAATAAATCACAATATGTAACCTTATTTTTACCTCTACATATCAAAACACTTACCGTTGTCTAAATTGATATCCTGTTACAATATCATCATCATACATTGTTATTTAAAGGTGTTTTATCTCTACCAACCACTTCACGAGGGATGGGTGGGCGGGATAATGGTAGCCTCCTTTTCTTTAATAAAATCCCAATTCTTTATCCAGTAAACCTATAAGTATTACCATTTTATTTCAAGACAGGAGGCTAGCATTATGCATGTTCAAAGCCCTTGAAAACACATTTAGAAACATGACCTATAGATTTGAAATAGAATCTCCTAAATGTTTCTGCAGAAGATCAATTTGCAGCTTTCATATCTTTCAAATATATTCCAATGTTCAACCCAGCATGCAAAGCCTGTCTCGCCTTACTCGCATGGCTCCCCCTACAGAATGAGCTTTAATCTTGGGCACATCCACACCTGCTTCTTTCATAACAGCTTTCATCCACCTTGCGATAGTAGCATTAGCTACAACTCTAAAAGGTTTCACATATGAAATTAACAGTTGGTCAACCCCTTCAGCTTTCTTTTCCAGCATGCTACTCTCGTACTCTGTTAAGCATCGTACCACACCTAACTTAGGTAGTTAATCAAAGAATGGATAAAATATAGTTCTAGACATGGTCTTCGTGCATTTTCACACCTCAAATACCACACCATTTAGTTGATAAAACCTATGTGAAACTTCCAAAGCCCTCACATCTGATACTCTTCAGAAAGAGATGCAACAAAGCAAAGTTGCTAATTTCCAAGAAAGTTCTCTCACCTGTAAATACTTATTGGCTGGCCAGGTCGGAAATAACCCAAGTACCAAATCCACATTCCATAATGTTTGGTATTTCAGATTCAGTGGTCTCCTCAAATGAATCCCTTTCATTACTCTACATACTAAAGGACTTTTACCAATTAACATACCCTGTTGAAGTACATGACCAGTAGCTACAGCAGATCTATAACAATTCACTATTCTGCATGCCATACCTTTATCAAACAACCCTGCAAAACATTTTGCTACTTGAACATCATCTGCCTCCATGAGATCTAAATGCCTCTCCATGCACCAAAGAGCCCATACCTTCCACGCACCTCGATACCTGTTTTTGGTACCCGGTGCCCAAGATCCATCCAGCAACTCTGCAGCTGATCTAAAAAGCTCTGTGAATCCCCATGAATGCCTGATATCTTCCATACTAGACAGGTCAGAGAACTCGATTCTACCAGAGGATGGTCAACACGTCTGCATATGACAAAATACCTTTGCAAGATCTTGTTAAAATTGGCTGTTCGACTGCCATCTCCATTGTTGTCGGAAACCAAGGCTGAGTCATGCAGAAGGGTATCACCAATACTATCTGACATTTTTCCCATCACACTTGTATCAATACTCTCTGAATCATTGAAAATGGAGGAAATGCATAACCTTTTATTCCCTTCCAATCCTCCATAAACGCATTCACTGATAATGCCCCTGGATCCAGTTTCCAACTGATATCATTCGATAACTGAAAGGTTAGTCTGGAAGCAAACAGATCTACCTCCAAAGGTTGCATAATTTGCAAAGTGTTCTTGAATACATCCCCTCATAGTTTCCTAACACTGTAATCCCTCAACTGTTGTGAGTTCCAATCTGCTACAACATTTTGAACCCTAGGTAAATATTGTACCTTCAAGCTTATTTTGTGTTTTAAACAGAATTCCCACATCTCTTTTGTTAATTCCCTAAGCTCTTGGACCTGGTTCCTCTCAACTTGTTCATGTATGCTACAGCCATCACATTGTCCATTTTCAACAGGACAGACTTGCCTCTCAAGATTGTTCTGAAACTCTCTAAAGCAAATAACCCTGCCTGCAATTCCAAACAATGTATGTGTCTCTCCTTCTGTAAGGACGTCCACGCTCCCCTAGTCTCTTAACCTAACCAATGTGCTCCCTAACCAGAGCTGCTTGAAACTGTCTCTAAGATAAAGTCTGGCTTTGTGCCACAAATTGCTCCGCCATTCCACGCTTCATAGTTTTCCTTCCACCAAATCAATTCCTCCTGTGTGTCCAGAGAAAGAGGCACTAAATCTCTGTACCATAATCCTTTTTGTGAGATCTGAAGCCTTCAAGTGCTCTAAAGCCCTGTAATGCAAAGGCCCTAGAAAAATAGCTTGAATGGATGAACACAGCAGCCCAATCACACGTGCTACATCTCACAGTTTTACCTGGTCTTTCTTCATTAATGTCTGTACCTCCTGTCTTATTTTCTTCACTTTCTTCTGTGGAAGCTGTAGTTGACACAACTCGTTGGAATTAACACAGATATTTCTTGATTTTCTATAAATCCTAAATCCTCCAGTAGATTCTTCACCCTAGACAAGTGTTCCTTTAATTCTTCAATCTCCTGAGTCATTATCAGAATATCATCCAAATAAATGTTCATCCTTACTCTTCTCTCCCTGAGAAAACCAACCACTGGCCTCATCACTTTCAGGAGCCGAAGTTAGCACAAATGGTTATCTCTGAAACTGATGGAATTGATTTTTCCACCTGAATTGCAGAAATTTCAGACTCTTCTTCGCTACTGAAATTGCAAAGTAAGCATCTTTGAGATCTAAATTCACCATCCAATCCTGCTCTTGCAACAGATCCCTCAAAAGATGAATACCTTCCATCTTGAAATGCTGGTAAGTTAAAAATTGATTTAATTTTCTTTGGTTTATTACCGGACTTCAGCCCTTCTTTTCCACTAAGAACAAAGTACTCACAAATCCTTTCTCATGTTCCTCTGTTTTCACAATCACATTCTTTCTAAACATTTGAGCTACCTACTCGTGAACTGTTCTAACTGATGTAGAAATACCAATTTGTTTGGTTCCATTATTTGCACAGCTTCTTGGTCGAACTCTATTAGATATCCCTCTATTGTTCTTAAAACCCAAACTTCCTAAGTGACTGTCTCCCAATTTTTCCTGAAAAACCTTCATCTTCCTCCTACACCTGTTGGGATAGAAGTAGAAATAATGCTCCTACCCACCCTGGATTTGAGCTTGTCCAGAGTTCTGCCCCTTCCTCTGGCATTAGGACCTCGACCTGTCTCCAGCTGGTGGCAAAACTGAGATTTTCTTTGGCTCTGATTTTGAGCTTTAAACCCTACCTGGTCAGTAAGTTGCCCCCTCCTACCGGCCCGCCTAAAAAAAGTACCACTATAAAAAATACTGTGCATATACTTAGTCAAAGATTTGACCATCCCTTCTCCAAAAACAGGCCACAAGCATCCTCACTAGATTCTTTGTTTGCTAAATCACTTAATTTAGGATTGATACACATCAGTACTGTCTTCCTTCTTTCCGTTAAAAGGCCTGCATTTGCATTCCTGAAAAGCAGATGGCTTTCTGACACCAGCCACATATTGGGTGCAAATCAATATCTATTCTCTTTAAGTAGGCCTCCTCCACCATATCAAATATCCTGGCCAATGGGCCAAGAATGTCAAGCACTTTCTCCTGACATTGTTTTAAGGATTTCCCCAGTTCTTTCCTCAGATCTTTAACCAGTATAAATAAATAGGTTATAATTTCTGGGTCTAAATTCAGTGTCATAGACACCTTTTCCTCACTGACAGGTCTAGAACACTCTGCCATCATTACATTTCTTTCATCTTTCTCTAGTCACTTTCATACCCTTGCCTTTTTATATTCCTAACTGTGATCCAACGGCCACCATTCTTTTCCCCTCAGGTGCCTAATGTCCTTTGGATTCAATAACTTTTGGCCAAAAGGATCCGTAATAATCTCGTTAATCTTCTGTTGTAGAGAGGGATGAATATACTGACAAGTATAAGAAACGTAATATTGGTTTATTAATAAGATAATAACGTTACAATAAGGCTCATCAATACCACTCCTCGCTCTCTTCACACCTTGAGCCAACTGCTTCGCATTCTCAGTTCTAACACTACAAACCTCACCCCACATTCTACATTCCTAAGTATGACATCAACATTTTACTTACTGAATAATACACATCTCCCTTTTCCCCAAAAAATCATGTAATACCAGAAAAACATATATCATAAAGTTTCAAATTAAAACATTACAAATTCAGAGTATTTCTTTAGCATCCGTACCTTCTTTCTTGCTCTTGCATTAAAACCATTATTATAAATACCATGATTATATCATTCTTCTCCTATTTCTATATCTTGTTGTACTCCTTCTACACTTTGCATTTCATTGACACTTTCAGCACTCTCTGAACAATTCGCATTACTTATTTCATCAATATCACTTAAACTATTTCTCTTATCAGTTCACCAATTGGATTTTCCAGTTCCTACACTTTCCGTACCCAACTCTAAATTAAAGTAATGTTGCACCACAGTATTTATATCCATTTCCTTTTCTTCAATATTCCAAAATTTCTCGTGATGCACTTTTAATAAAACTACCTCATTTTTACTCCACCATCCTTTATCCTTCAAATACAAAGAGCTATTGGTAACTTTTAAAATCTGCGCAGGTGAGATATGTACTGACTCTCCTTTCTGCACTTTCAAGGTTTTTTAAAAAGAAAACTATCTCCTATATTAAACACTGTAGGTTTAACTCTGTTAATCATTTCATAATGAGTTTTAGATTTATCTTGTTTTTTAACAATTTTTTTGTCTACCTATAACTCATTGTCATCAATTCTTTTGATTTAATTTTGAGTATCTGCAACCTTACCAAACTTTGGGGTAAGTAAGGTATTTTCCTTCCTACCTCTTAACAAAAAGAAAGGTGAAAATCAGTTGTAGAATTTACTGCATTGTTGTAACTATAAACTTTTAAACGTAAAAACTCATGTACATTTAAATTTGATGCAATAGCTAATTGAATTTCTTATTTCATAAATCTGTTCATTCTTTCTACTTGACCATTCAATGAAGGATTGTAAAAAGGAGTTTTGTTCTTGTTTTATACTATGTTCACTTAAAAATGTACACATCTTTTAAGAAATTAACTGCATTCCATTGTCAGATACCAAACTTCTTGGCAATCCTTCTATTGCTAATTTCTTTAAAAAAAATTCTATATTAACATCTGTGTTTGTTTTTTATACGAAATCCCAATGAATCCATTTAGAATAGTAATCTGTAATAACAACTAAATAACGCATTTCTGATTCAAGTGAATTAAATGGGCCTGAAATATCTATGGCTAGTTTCGACCAAGGTGCATTGGGTATAACTACTGGGTAAAATTCTTTCTTACTCATTTTCCAATGTTTATCTGATTTGACACACTCCACACACCTATTCAAAAACATGTTAACATCATTGTGAAGTCCTGGCCACCAATATTAACTTCTCAACAACTTTTTAGTGGCAGTGGTTCCTGGATGCCCTTTATGAGCCAAATCAATTAATCTTTTTTTGAACATTTGAGGTGGAATGTATAAATCATGTCTCATGAGAATAGCACCCTCAATAATCAATTCATCAGCTACTTGTAAAAGGTTTTTGATCGATTATCTAAATTTCTGCTGGGAGGCAACCTTTAGTAACATATTTCATAACTTGCTGCAAAATCAAATCTTTTTCACAGGCCTCAGTCTATTCTTTACCAGAAATCACACCATCACAAAGTTCCACAGCATCCAGATAAGCAACAACACATTTATTATCAAGTATTTCAATCTCATCACTATCTTTCAAAGGTAACCAGGATAAACAATCCACACGTTTGTTCAAACTCCCTGCTATATGTTTGATTTCAAAATTATACTCTTGCAATTTTTATAACTGCTTAATTAATCTAGATGATGCTTTTGTATTACCCTTTCCATCCATCATGTACACAAATGACTTATGATCAATTACTATCTCAAAACTATTGCCCCAGAGATATGTTTCCAATTTTTCTACAGCCCATACACAAGCTAAAGTTTCCCTCTCTATAGTGCTATAAAAATATTCAGCTTTCCTAAGCATTCTAGAAATTAATTCTACAGTATACTCTTTTCCTGACACAATTTGAGAACATACAGCACCTATCCCTGTAGCACTAGCATCCATTGGAATCCTATTTTTGCCTTTAGTATCATAAGGCCATAAAGCTGGTGCCTTTAATATGGTCTTTTTTATGTTTTTAAATGCAATCTCTTGTTCAGATTTTCATTCAAATGTTACCTTCTTTCTCACAATTTCCTAAGAGATTCAACCAAATTAGCATAATCCATCATAAATATAGGATAATATTAACTTAATCCTAGAAAAGATTTTAGGGTGTCCTTGTCATTAGGATTGGGTGCTTCACGAATTGCTCTCACTAGATCTTCTTTAGGCTTTATTCCTTTTGATGATGGAGTGTGCCCTAAATATTCAATTTCTCTGCACAAAAGTTACCTTTTGACTTGCTAACTGTCATCCCCTTTTCCTGTACAATTCCCAACACTTTTGTTCTGTAATAGTTTCCACATGTATTAAAATCTCATCCTGAAACTTCTGAATGTCATCCAAATCCTTGAACAAAATGTCCATAAATTTTTGGAATACACTCGCAGCTGATGCAAGTCCAAAAGGTAATCATACATATCTATAAGCCCCAAAAGGTGTTACAAATGTGGTATAATCTTTGGAAGAATCAGAGAGTTTGACTTGGTGGTACACTGACTTAAGATCTATTAAAGAAAAATACTTTGATCCATTAGTGGCTGCCACAATTTCATGAATTCTAGGTAAAGGATGACAATCCACCACTATATTTTTGTTTAAAGACCTCAAGTCAGCATACAACCTTATATCTCTAGTTTGTTTTGTGATAACAATAGCTGATACCCACTCTGAAGAATCGGTACGTTCAATTATACCTTCATCACATAACTTACATAGAAGTTCCTTCAATTACTTTCTCACTGAGAGAGGGAGAGGACAAACCTTATGTACAACTGGTGTAGTTTTTGCCTTTAATTTGATTACGTGTTCAAAACCTTTAACACATCCAATATGATTTGCAAATGCTTTCTGATTATTTGCCAAAACTTATTCTAACGTTAAATCAGTACAATTGTCATCAATGCCTTTGACTTCTGAACAAGGTAACTCTCTCAGGACTGTAGGATTGGGTGAACCTGGTTTCAAAATTATTCCCAATTTGCCTAAATCTTGCCACCCTACAATATTCCTGCCATTTTCAGCTACATATATTTAAGTATAGATACTACAATCTTTAAATTCAAGGTTGTTAAGAGAAATACCCAATCATATTATTATCGAATTCTCCAAATGCTTTTGGATTTACATCACTATTCAACAACTCTACATTTTTCAAAAGACTGTGAAAAATGCCCTGCTCTGAAATACTAATGTGAGATCCTGAATCTGCCATTATGTTAATTTCTTTGCCACCAATACTGTCAACTCCAAGTGGAGCTTTAAATCTGTTCATAACACCTTTGCTAAGGCTATCATCAATAGTTAAAACTATTTTTGCACACATTTCCTCATAAAACTCCTCAACAGAATTAACTCTTATGTTATTACTCACTTTCATACTCTTACATACAACAGCAAAATGACATAGGTTTTTACACTTGGCACACCTTTTTTCTGCTGCTGGACATTTTGTATACTTACTCAAATGTGTTTTAGATCCACATCTATAGCATTGTACACATTTCTTGCCACTAAACCTATTATCTTTGCCTTTGTCCATGAATTTAACTTTGTTATAACATTTATTTTCTTGGACCATGTATACACCCACTTTAGACAGACCATCAGACATTAAAGCCTTTGTAGAAACCATTGATCTCTCTATTCCTTTAGTTATATCAATGACCTCCAGTAATGTAGGATTTCTGCACGCAAGTAATCATTCTTGAATAACACTTAAACACAAATTGATCTCGAATATAAATATCTGTCATGTCATTGAGTTCACATGAGGATGGTAAGACTCTCAAAGCTATCTTCCATTTACATCCTTTAAAAAAAACTATGGGCCTGATTACAACTTTGGCGGAGGGGGTTAATCCGTCCCAAATGTGACGGATATCCTGCCCGCTGTATTACGAGTCCATTATATCCCATGGAACTCGTAATACGGTGGGCGGGATTTCCGTCACATTTGGGACAGATTAACCCCATCCGCCAAAGTTGTAATCAGGCCCTATGTCTTTTGACCATCACATTAGATTCTTCCATAAATTGTTTTTCCATTCGTTTCACTGCCTCTTCATATTTATTATATGGAATAAAGTGATCAGGAGGTGCTTCAAATTCTGGTAAATTATCAAAAATCTCTTGACCAGCATTGCCTCGAAGACCAAATATCAATGCTTTTTTTCCTTTCAGGTTCAAGTTTTTTTCCATCAATAGCCACTAAATAGTTTTCAAATGCTCTGTGCCAGTTTTTCTACATTATTGTTGGTTTGCTAGGATTGTTTAAGAATAATGTTGGCTGATCTATAATATTACTTTGAGCCCTAGTACTAGTGCAATAATAATCACTGTTTAATAAAATACACTTGTAATGAATTGAAATTGTAAGTGCAAGAGTAACTCTTTAGACTGATGTGTGAATCACCGTCAACGTGATGCACACATATTCAGTATTCAGTATTCAGTATTCATGTGCTCAAATATATGAGTAGCAATGGACTAAACAAAAACACTGTTGGTAAAACATGAAGAATTAAAATGGCCGCCGTTCGAGTCTTGTTTTCTACGGGAGATTGGCCTTGATCTCCAAATGTGTCCAATTTAAGATGGCGGCTTTCTAAAGGAAATTGACCTTGAATAGCCATGGAATGACGAGACACACAGTGCACATTTTTTCTACAGTAAGTTGACCGCAGCGAAATAGCCACGTACAAGGATAAAAGCAGCAGAATTCTGAAGCCGTTGCTCAGCACGTGAGTAAGGATTTTGATTATAACTCCAAATATACTAAAATAGTACTTGCAATGTCTGTAGAATGTGTTCCGATCACTGCCTTTGCACTGACGTCACACATTCAGTAAATCCGTTTGGATCCAGTTATAAATCAATATCACTGCTGCGATGTGAAATCGCCTTTAAATAGTATTGATGAGCCCAATTACGTTTTTCGCTCGTCGCCAAATTGTTGTGGATAGGGATTAATATACTGACAAGTATAACAAACTTAATACTGGCTTATTAATAAGATAATAACGTTACAATAAAGCTCATCAATACCGTTCCTCGCTCTCTTCACACCTTGAGCCAACTGCTTCACATTCTCAGTTCTAACCTTATAAAGCTCACCCCACATTCTACATTCTACATTCCTAAGTATGACATCAACATTTTACTTACTGAATAATATACAACATCTTTTCTCTGACATTAGTATCACTCTCCTCATCAAGACCATCCTTATACTTTAAGGCTAGAAGGTATTAATCTAAATCATCTTTTCCATTATTATTTTCCATACTAGCACTCTTGTCTGAGTAATGATTTCTTTCAGCATCAAACTGACTATTTTTTGCACCGCTGTGGGTACCTTTCTTTTGTGAGCTGTCTTGGACTCCTTTCTCACTTGTCATCTCTTGCTACTGCTTCCTTCAGAATGGCACTTACCACCAGGACCTCTTTGACGATCCTCCTCCTCTGATAACAAATACAATTATTCCTCAATTTTACTCTTTCTTTTGCCTAAAACCTGTTTTACTGACTTCTGTACTACAACTTTTCATTCCTCAGACACTGTTTTTCTGATTAACTCTTCTTCTCTGCTAAATTTTGACATTTTGCTAACTAATATGCTGGCACACCTGTTTTCTTTCGCCCAAAAAATTGTGTTTTCACTTCCCTGTCACCTTTGAAACAGTATCAGTAACAAGGCACTCCAATGGTGACTTGTTACTTTGGAAACGGACATGCAGAGCTACCAGCTCTAGAAATAAGTGCAATGTTTAGAAACAAGGGTAACTTCACACTAAAACAGCCCAAGCGTTTCTTGAATAAGGAAGTGATACATCAGAACTTAAGTCTTGATGCTCACTCCTCATTCTGACCTGCCACACACTTACAGCTGCAGCGCTTCCTCAGGAAAGGTTGCCAGGCCGCATCAAACTCATCTATTGTCTATTTTCGGATTGAAGCCGAAACAAGCCGCGTCTCCACACCGCAACCACTTGCACGCACAAACCGCCAGCGCTCAAGCGCACACCACCAGTAAGTGAATTAAAAACTATGGGCCAGGTTTACAAGTGCCTATTGCCACCGCAGCATCACATTTAGTGACGCTCAAGTGGCGCTATGCACTGCCCCATATTTACAAGTTTGCTTTAAGACACTTTTTGTGGCTTAACTCCACCTTGTAAATATGGCCCCTTCACATGCAACACTTTGTGTGGAAGGGGCGTGCAATGGGTGTTGATGTGGGTGTGCCACAGCAACACCCATTGCATTTTGTCGCTGTCCCGATGAACAGGTTTTTTATAAACCTGAGGAAGCGCCAAACTCTAACGCCACCCCAGGGGTGGCGTTAGCGTGGTGCAACAAGGAGAAATTGCATCTTGCAGCACACATTGAAAGAGTAAAAGGCCATTAAAGATTGTTTTTGTGCAGGAAGGTGTTCCTTCCTGCACAAAACCAATCTCCACCCACAGCGCAGCCATCCTTGCACAATGGCACAAGGGCAGCTGCATTGGTGCTCGGGCAGCAAATTTAGCACCGGTGCAGGGGGCAACACAGGGGTGCGCCATATTCTATTGAACACAGCACATCCCTACATTTTGAAAATGATGGAGCGTGGCACTTCCAAATTTGGCACAGTGTTGCGCTCCATCATTTTCTCATAAATCTGGGACTTTATACCCTAACCGCATTATCGATCAGGAGCAATCACAGATACTATCTTACTTACTGAACAACAAAACGATTAAACATAGCAATGAAAACTATATAGATGAATAATTATATATATAAATATCAAAAGATATCACTGCTCACACTCAGTACCCATAAATTGGGCATTTCCTTATTAATAATGCATTCAAACCATGTCAGACACACCAAAATAAACGATAACCAGGTAATTTACTTATCTGCTCAGAAGCAGCAAACAAAAGAGGAAGAGAATTGGGGTCACACAGCTTATATGGGACGGAACATTATTTTACCATTATGATGCTGTTAAAGTTCTATTTGGAAGCTTTTAATGGTTTTGCTGCTCAGAAGGAGTAAATAAAAGTTAATGTATAATGCAAGCCTCCTGTCTTGACATCAAATTTGGTTTGCTCAACCAAGTATTAGTTTAACACACCTCCTTACTCACGTACATGTTACTATTAAGGCTAACCAATCAGGCGTCACAATCATATTTAACTGTTTTAATGAGATTCTTTGTTAATATCAAGCTGCTACATTTGCTTTTTGGCCTGGGTCAAACTACTGACTGCCTGCCAAAATGGTCAACAAAACCTCTAAATGAAGGCTTTGTCATCAATATATGGAAAGGCAGACTCAGATTGTATCAATTTGCCCCAAGCTTCTGACTGAACGTAAGGTTTTGCTACACAACCTTTTAAATCAGAACAGTACCAGAACATGCCGTCATGCCTTACCCTTTTATCTAAAGGGTGAATACCCGCAAGTTGTTGCAGCCTTCATAAAATGTCTCATAAAAGCGGACAGGTTGCTATTAGGCAACGGTTCAGATGAGGCAAAGTGAAGGAAGTATGAGCGAAAGGTCCAGTCTGATGCTGTTCAGTGCTTCTAATGCCATTGTTGCACTTTATAGCATCTTTGCCCAATTCCCTCTGCATACAGTAGTAGCATTATAGGACATAATGTAGAATAATAGGGAACAAGGGACCATGAGATGACATTATGGGTAAAATGTTTCAGTCTGATACTGCCTAATATCGTCTCTTGCCCTTTATAGCAAACTTTGCACTCATAGGAAAGTAGATCACTACTAGATAAAAGACCTAGTTGTAGTATGAGGGAGGTTTGAGCAAATTTCTTTTTAGCCGGATAGTTTTTTATCCCATTGTTGCACACTTTACCAAATTTTACTTTGTCACACCTGCATTTTGCATTTGAATTTATGGAAGGGACAGTGTGGGACAACTGGCAACAATGGGGAACAAAGGAACATGGGGTGATCCTGTTGTCCATGAAAAAATTCACCTTATCTTTGTGTTTCTTATATGGTACCTTTTAGGAGATGGCCCTTCATAGAGGATTTCCCTGAAATGTTTTGCTTTTTTCTGCTAGTTCTTTGCTGACTCTCTTTCTGTGTCCTTAGTACTCTGGGCACTTTCCCATTGTACTGCAGTGGGAAAGTGCACATGCCCTGCCTAAACATGTTAGGAGGGGTTTCTTATATGATTGGTTCAGGTGCATCACACATCAGGGGTGGGTATAGCCCGGGGTACTAGTGGGACATTGTACTGAGTGTTGCATCCACTAGAACAGCCTGTGGAGCATGTAGCAGACCTGCCAATGCAGACCTGTGGAGGCGCAGTTGCGCTTGGACTTAAATTGGCACTACTAATGTCATAGCCAATCTTGAGGGGACCTTCTGCTACCCCTAGAGCACCCCCTGAATGGCGGGGCAGGTGGCAGATGGGAGGTTGGGCAGGTACACAAGGGCATTCCATGTCCGGTAGGGAAGAACTCCTACCTGGGTTCTCCCTACCTAGGGCGGTCAGTTCTTCCCATAGGTTTTTGCTGATTCCCTACCTTAAGACCCTGGGCTCTTTTCCCCCGCCTTTACAGTGGGGAAGTGGGCACACTTTCCTACATATGCGAGGAAGGGGGCGCTGACCAGTGTGGGCACAAGTGCCCAATGGCACATCAAACGTGCTGGGCCTGTCATAGCAGTCCTGGGTGCACACTGGCCCCTATGGCAGGGTGAAATATGTATCTAGCTAGTCATAACAGGCCTGAGTGTGTGCATTAGCACCTATGGTGCTTTAAACATGTATGCAGCCTGTCATAGCAGGCCTAGGTGTGCACACTGGCTCCTATGGTGCTATAAACATGTAACTAGCCTGACTTATCAGGCCTCTGTGCACACTTATACACCCTTATACTGTTGGTGCTTTTAAACATGTGTCCAGCCTGCTTGTATGTGCACAAGGGCCCACAGGCCCACAGAGTGAAATATACTCATGTATGTTCTCACTGAACAGGAGAGCTACTCTGCCCATAGTTTAACATAGGAGAAGTGTTACAATTACTCCAAGCTGCAACAGTGGATTGCAGCCAAGCAGCCTAATTTATTTTACCATCATTGGATTTGTCTTGACAAACCCCGTTCTATGATAAAGGTGGTTTTGTCAATAATCATAGAGAAATGCCACTTTAAAATGTTTTGTGTGCTTTTTAATTTGACTCAAGTCCACTCTGGGGGGTGGAGGAGCACATCTGTGCATTCCCCAGCGAGCAATACAAAAGGATAATGGACAGAGTGCTGAGACTTTCCAAACACTCCCCCCAGTCATAGATCTGGGTTTAATAAATTTTTCTTCTGCTCACCATGCCACCCCAGTTGGAACCCAACCATATGCAAATCAGTCTTGACCCTGTTCTCCATAAGAACAGTCCAGCCCGAACTGCCAGGCCAGGTCATCCCTGGACCTGAAAGAAGCTGTGCCCCTGAAAGAGGTTACTGTTTTTATTAACATGTATCATTTTAACTTACTGTTTGTGATGCCCAATATTATGGTTTTAATTAACCAAAATAATCTTGACAATGTCATGAGCAGCGAAATAGAACTGATTCTATATTTCGTTTCCTTTCAGATCAGCCTTTGTCCAGAGTTATAAAATGATTGGTTGATGGCATGTCTAATTATAGAATAGCATTCATGGAAGTTGAGTCACCAAATGCCAAAGGTCGCAAAAGTCACATCATACAACCTTTGACCCACAAGGTTATCAAAGGCTTGGCTCCCTGTCCTTACCGTTTTAATAGTCTTCTATTTGCTACTGCGAATCTAGAATCTAGGCGAAGAGAAGGCAGTGGAACCTACAGATGGTGTACAAGCAAGCTCTCATCATCGCTGTTTGATTAGTACACACTAAAACAAAAAGGGCAAAAATAAACCATGTTGAAAGACATAAAAATGTATAATCGATTTAGTTGTTTTTCTGCAGCAAAGTGGAGCAGGATGTACTATGAAAAGAAGACTCTAGAGCACGTCACTGTTTTGTTTGAAGCAGCAAACGAAATATAATTTTCTCATCAATGATGCAGTTAATTATTGTTATATTTTAAATGATGCAAAGATAGATCTCTGCATCAATTCGACCACCCACGACAAGTGCGTCTTAATAAGTCCTAGTATGATTATAAACGTCATTTAATCCCTACAAAACATGAAAGCACTCTAAAGAGAAGGTGGAGTTTACCTCCACCAATTCTAACTATGAAGAGCAACTCTTCCGCTCTGGCCTCTTTAAATGGAACACCAACACCACGATCTTTCATAACGCTAACAACCTTGAGAGGTCTTTAAACGTGTCAGCAACAGCAATGACAAATGAGATTTAGTTCAACCCTACTTTTATTTCAGCCCAGAGACAGAATTACAGCATTGCACAAAGTGTTCAGAAGGCAGTCACTCATATAGTGGCGTATACTGTTGAAGAAGCATAGAGTCAGCAGAGCTCTTCTATGGATGGTTGATAGAACCCCAGAAGTGTGAAAGATTTTTCTAAATGTGTAAATTTTGGTGACAAATGTTTTTTTAACACTAAGCAATGGTAAGCAATGAACTGATAATGTTGCACTTGAAATTATTTTATGTGGAGGTTTAGATGTGTGTTTACTAATAACTATGCCGCATTTTTTAAGGACAACGTTTTACTTAAATGGATGCTGTTTTTTTGGTTGTTCTATTCATAGTGCTCTTGCTTATTAACCCTCGCAATCAATGTTCCTTTGTTTGTCTTCTCTCCCTCCAGTCTTCGCAGAATAGAGGACTATGGGCCATATGTACGAACACATTTTCCCATTGACACAGAATGGGAAAAACCCTTTGCTACATCTGGCCCTATATGATGCAATTGGTTATTTTCCTCAAAGAGCATGTATAGTGAATGAAACTTTCCTTGTGTTATTAATGTAACTTTCTGAAATAAACGCTTCCACTGGAGGTATCCATGTAGGCGCACTAGCATGCACCAGTGATTGAATCTTCATTTGAAAATGTTTCTTATTGTGTTAAACAGCTCGGGACAATTCTGTTGCTGCGGAAGCTAATGGAAGATTTCCTCTACCTAAATGGTTTAGTGCTATCTGGCCAGGACAGGCAATGCTGGGCACTGGGCATTTCCCTGTGAGGCTGGACCAGTGGGGACCAGTTTTGAGGATGGGGCCAGTTTTAATGTTGATGGCCAGGCCAACCCCGGCTGTGTCCACCAACAGGCAGACCTGCTGTCTGATGAGAGCATGGACAGGGCCTTAGTTTCAGTACGCTTGTCCTGGGGACCTTTTCAGTCTTGGCCGGAGAGGAGGAAGACCTGCAACTTCATTTAGCTATAGATAGACTTCTGTGAAAAAATACCTTATGCGAACCAGTGCCAGGAGGTACAGTGTCACAGCAGACAATAGTTTCATTATTTCGGTGTAGTGCATGCCACCTTCTGACAACATTACTAATTGCACACCAACAATGTATGATGCACAAGTTGATCCAGTCTTTGTGCAATGAATGCCATGCTGTTCCAGTTTTCTGTCTTAAATATTTTATTCTCCTGCCCCTCCTTCTTGTTCAAGGAGCATACCAAGCAGCCTGCTCACCACAGTGGCCTCTGCCTGAATGGCTGTGACATGAAACTAACTGAGTGGAAATTACTACAACTGGTCTAGCCCATCTGCTTGCAGAGGCCTTCTTCAGTGCCCAGACCTTTGGACACTTGCTGATGTTGGCAGCTGTGGGCCTGCCAGGACCAGCGCAATGCCAACAATGAAGCCGTTCCCCTCCCACTCACCATGGCCTATCTAATGCCTACCGACCTTACAGCTGACACTAAGCTGGACCGGCCAGTACAGATGCTGACTGTGCAAAAGAGAGACGTGACAGCGTCTCATCACCTGTGCGGGTGTTCTGATGTTTATTAAGACATGGAAGGCGATCAGAGGGTGATGCAAGATTATTCAATGCCCAGGGTACATATTTTCCCCTGTTGGAGAACCAGCAAGACTAAAACTGGCTGAGTTTTCTTGTAGCCTTTTTACTTTCATTTATAGACATGTCTAGCTAAATCTGAAATGGACAGGGTCATCATGCCTCTTAAAATGTTTTCCAGAGAAAAACATATGGCAAATTTAAGCCTCTGTTAAAATCACTTGTGGATGCGATATATAGTACCAAATATGCTGATTTTTTAAAGCTGAACAAAACAATTAAAAACTCCCAACAAAAACTGCTTTAGTACTTAACAGGCATAGTTGTGTCTTGGTGATAAGGGCAGTTTGTAATACGACTTTTACCAATCTAAAAGATCATTGCACTGGAACTCGATCCTCAGGTGAGTAATCTGCAGAAGGACATCACATCTTGCATCTGTCAATAACAGAATTTTCAGAGTGGAGTAATCAGGATTAGAGCTAGAGTCCATGTAGGGCATGTGAGTATAGGGTGGGAAAGGATGGGCTTGGAGACACCTAACTAATCTCTCCTCATCATAAGAACAATTTGGTTTTGGTTCCAAAATGTCAAAGCATGCTATATTTTCAGTGAGTTCGTTTTGTAGATATTAGTTTTGCAGAGCAACAGTCCAATGTGGAAATTGAATGGGATCATTCACATTTCTAGCTGAGACTTGCAGGCCGTGAGCATATGTCAGCAGCAGGTGCTAAACCCCTTGCACTTTCTCATCAGTTTGTTGTTATATCTGCTAAATGTAAGTTTGGTTACTGCTAATTGTGCGTAATCTTCCAATAGTGTGGACTGCCTTTAGTGCCTCATACCTTTGTACTAAAATATGCAGTTTCGTAGTTGGACTCTTGCTCTAGGCAAGACTGCTGGTTTAGTGATGACAGCACTTTTGTTTGTAGGCTACTAGGTCATTCCTACAAGTCACAACTGTTGGGGAATAATGGGTTATTCATTGCAGAGACACAGGGCTCAATTAGTCCCCGGTACTCGAGCTGAGTGAGGATCTCTCTCACTGGAACTTTAGCTTCATGTTTAACAGGATAGTGTGGCTGAGGCTGGGGCGTAGACCTAACAGATATTACATGTCAAGAAGAATCCTTGTCCCAACCTACATGGTTGCGGTATACTGCAGGTGCCTGCGCTAAACCCCAGTTGACAGCGTAGGCTTGTTTTACTGCCTGTGGAACAGGATCAGAGAAAGAAGGCAAAATTACATCTTCCCCATGTGGGAGCTTACGGATGTGCTCGGGTGGCCAGTCCCTCTCGGCCAGCAGGATATTATAACTAAGTTAATCTCAGAATATCACACTAATGGTGCGCTCTATGTCTCCCTCAATTTGGATATGTAAATCATAAATCCTGTTGAGTGGGAGAACGCACCCTTTCAGTCTTGACTACAATAAAGTCGCTAGTTGCTGTCGCATCCAGATGATCTTTCGGACTCTAGCAACATATCGTGACTTCTGCCACGCTTTCTAGCAGTGTCACTACCCACATCTTGTTCTTCAGCAATGTTTTCAAGTTTACTGTCATTTTTGATTGACAGTGCTGCCACCTTTTCCTTTTTAAACTGTGGCCTTTGTTGTGGGGACTTACCTTATTTTTTGTCTGAAGACTATGGTGAGTCTTTCTTCCATTTCACGTAGACCGGCCCACTCTTCCGCTATGTCTATCTGGTGTGTCGTTAAAGGAACGAGAGGAACGTGAATCAGTATACCTGTCAGGAGCTTTTATATTTTCTCTACTTCTGAGATTAGGCCCTCATTTTGACCCTGTTGGTCTGAAGACTGCCAGGGCCGCAGTGGCGGTCTCACCGCCGATGGGCTGGCGGTGACAACCACCACATTATGAGTGTGACGGGTTGGCCTCTACCAACCCGCCACATCCCAGCTTATACCATTAGCATCTCCGACCCAGCGGTCCACTGAAGAATGCCGGTGGTATAACAAGTCGGCTTTCCGCCAGGGTTTCCGCGGCGGTAACACCGCCACAAAAACCCTGGCGGAAAGGCTACCGATGACAGGAAATTTCTTTCCTGTCACCGGCAGATGACCCCCCTAACCCCACCCCTGCAAACCCAATATACCCCTACCCCCTTCCATACCAGCACCTCACCTATTCCCATCCCCCACCTTCTAATAAAAGTACCACTTCCCTCTCCCCATCCCCTCCCTACATACATGAAAACACACACCCACACGCACCCCGCATACACTCATTCACCTACCTTACATACACACATTCACTCACATGCATCCATACTTGCATTTACTTACATGCATCCATACTCGCATTCACACAAACATTCCAACACGCACTCAATTCAACAATCACACATGCATTCAAACACCAATTCACATACGCATACATACACTCATACATGCTTACATTCACACACGCAGACAACACCCACTCACACAGGCACACACAACACCCCCCACCCTCCCAACCCCTTCCCCTGTCGGACGATCAGCTTACCTTGTCCGGCGAGGAGGTCATCCAGCAGGGAACAGGCGCTTCCACTGCCAGCAGCGCCCCACCATCAGGACACCACCAGGCCATATTACAGGTTGTAATACGGCTTGCGGAGTCCTTTTGGCGGGGTGGGCCGGTGTTGGAACTGCCGATGCACGTCAGACCGCCAGCATGACTACTGGAGGATTTCCACCCAAAATTGTGGCAGAAATCCTTCAGTACTCGTAATATCGTGGTCGGAAGACCGCCAGCACTAGCGGTCATCTGGCGCCCGTAGCTTTGGCGGTCTTCTGAAAAGACCACCGAAGTCATAATGAGGGCCTATATCTCCTTTTGAAGTTCTCCGGGTGTGGAGAATCTGCTCTCTGACTTCATCCGTCTTTAATTTGCTTTTGTTTACCCAGCGCTTTTTAGAACCCTCCTGTGCTTGTTTAGTACCTTCCTCAGGGGTGGCACTGTATTTCAGGGTTTTTCACCTTGGCTCCCAAAGTATCTCTTCCTATAATGACATAGGTATCGGAAATAACTTTTGGTAGCTGTTCCTCCTGTTCCAGGTGTGGAATCTCTCAGAGCAGCTGGCGTATAGCCAATGGTACCCCTTCTCCTTTAATGTTACTAAGTATTATTGGGGATACTGCATCAGTTTCATCCCCAAATCTAGGGGTGGTGTAGGCTTGTGCTCATTCTGAATCTGTTTTAACACTTCTGGTAAATTGGCAATTGTTGGGGTACCATGTCTGGTAGTATAAATCGCAGCAAAGACTGTACCCCATGTGGCGCAGTCATCCACTGAGGGAACCATCCCGAAAGGCAAGCACATTGTGAGAATTCTTTGTTTTCCCTGTGGTCTCGTATGAGGAAACACAGCTTCAAGCTGATTAGTTTTCTGCGCTATCCAGAACAGGATTTTCTCTCATTCTGTGGCCACTTTGCCCATGATCGAATGTACTGTTTGTGGATTAATCCCAGTAATGGCCAATCGGTATCCAGCGGGTGCTAGTGGTGTTGGACGCGCTGGTGTTGTGTTCCGAGTTTGCATTACCAAATGAACAAGTCATCTATATAGTGTTATTAGCTCAATGTATAGATTGCACAGATCAGCTGCCTGCATGTTTTGTACACCAGGGTGAGGTGTATATGGGGCAAACATAGGCCAAGTTGGTCCTTCATTACCTAAGGGACCTAGGGCCAGATGTAGTAAGCTGTTTGCATGGTGCAAACTGCGGAAATCGCAGTTTGCGCCATGCAAACAGCCTTCTGCGATGCACATTCACAATTTGCGAGTCGGTACCGACTCGCAAATTGTGAATGCGACTCGCAAATAGGAAGTGGTGTTCCCTTCCTATTTGCGACTCGCATCGCAATTCGCAGTTACCACCAGTGTCACACTGGTGGTAACTCATTCGCAAAAGGGAAGGGGTCCCTATGGGACCCCTTCCCCTTTGTGAATGTTGCCCAAAAGGTTTTTTCAGAGCAGGCAGTGTCCAATGGACCACTGCCTACTCTGAAAAAACGAAACCAAATGGTTTCGTTATTTTTTTTATTTTGCAACTCGTTTTCCTTTAAGGAAAACGGGCTGCAAAATAAAAATAAAAAACTGCTTTATTTAAAAAGCAGTCACAGACATGGAGGTCTGCTGACTTCAGCAGGCCACCATCTCTGTGAGTGCAGGGACTCGCTATGGGGTCGCAAAATGCGACCCACCTCATTAATATTTATGAGGTGGGTCTTTGCGACCCCATAGCGAGTCGCAGATGGTGTCTGAGACACCGTTCTGCATCAGCATTTGCGATTCAGAAATTGCGAGTCGCACAGACTCGCAATTTACGAATTGCAAATGCGGAAGTTGCTACATCTGGCCCCTAATCTCACGGATTGTATTACGTGTAGTAGGGCGCCATTAAACCAGTTGTGATGTTCTTGATAAGTAATCGGAATTTCAAGATACTTGTATGCATGGTACCGTTGTGGTACATTTGCAATTCTTATGTGTGGAATGTGAATGATCTAGGGTCTTCCTGAGGAAAGGTGATCCAAAAGTAGAATGTTTCTGTTTGGTAAGCTTCATTAGCTCTACTATGAATGTGACATCCCCGCCCTTTTCTGTTAAGCCATGGGCTATTAGGTGCAATGTTAATGCTTATCTGGCATTCTCAGGAATGTCTATGGCATTAGCCATATTGGGAAACGGGTAAAGAGATGAAACACCAAGTGGGGAGAAAGTCCTTTAAGAGTTTGAGCTCAAACATCCTACAGCCTAGTTAGGTGCTCCCTGTTCAGCTGAGGAGGATCTTCCCCAAGACCACGGACGTCTCCATATAATGGTACTTAGGGTACCTGTTGTGTGTGAGACAGTGATACTCAGGGTATCTTTAAATTAGTGCCTAAACACCATTGTTGGTGGTGGGTGCCATGTCATAGTTGGACTCTTGCTTTAGGTAACACTGCTTTTTTAGGGATGACAGCACTTTTGTTTGTAGGCGATTAGGCCATTCCTACAACAAGTCGCAACTGTCGGCCCAACCCTCCCGGCTCACAAGCAGTACCTCACCAAAAACCCAAACAGTAAAAGGTGATTTGTGGTAGCCTTCGTGCATGGACTCAAGAGTGAAACATTTCAGGGGAGTCATGGTTAAACAGAGATTACCCTTTTCTCACATGAGCAACATGTCTCAGTCATACACAGGCAACAAAGGAGATACAGTAAAGTTTTCAATAAGTTTTATTAACAAGACTGCAATCTACTGTAAATTGCATGGGCTGCAATGATTAGGATAATGAACAATGCAAGAAACAGAATGGTGGAAACTGAGAGTCATGAATGCAAAGACCCCCACCATCTTTCAATAACGAAAAATGAAATAGATGAGATTAGGCCCTAATACCCTAGCTTGATGTACCTAATCTCTAACCTAAAGAGAGCTAGATGTGTTCAACCTACTCTGCCAGTACCATGTCTGTGAGAAGAGCCCCGCCAACCCTCGTTACCCTGGAATGAGGCCTCTAGATCAGACTCCGTGGGGACACGAAGGCTGGGTCTGCATCAAGGCGATGTGTAGCATAGATAGCGTTGAGGGCATCTGGTAGGAATCCCTCTGATAATCTTGTCTGTGTGAGATGTATTTCTACAGATGGTGTAGGACCCCTAACACAGTCATGTTCCCAAACAATAGAAGGCATGCTTGGGTTGGTAATTATATAAATATTGCCCTGAAAAGGTACATTATGTAACTGTCACACGAAAGTAGGAATGATGTGAAAACCTACGTATCTCATTTATCTTTGACGCTGATAGTAACGTCTTTACAGAGTGGCACTGATAACGTGAAACTAAAACATCTTCCTAACTATAAACATAGCAGCCATCTTGGAAGAAGTAATTAAATAAATGTGCTACAACAGAGCAAGATAAGTAGGTTAAGGCTAAGCTAAACTCCTGATTCCCACCAAAACTAAATAGGATCCACTACAGTAGTTGAAATCCTTGAGCATTTCAGACATTCATTGTAACCATTTTAATAAACTTAACCAACCCTAAAGAAAAATGTTAGTCCCTGAAACTTAGGTGCATATTTATACTTGTCTTGTGCCGCATTCGTGTCATTTCTTTTTTACGTAAATTTGGTGCAAAACTAACCCCATATTTATACTTTGGTGCTGGACCCGTCTAGTGCCAAATTTATGAAGTTAAAGTCATTTTTTGGACGTGGAAACTTACTTTGCGTCAATGAGATGTAAAGTAGGCATAACCGTGCAAAAAATTACACTATGGCCTTAACGCCATATTTATCCCCTGGGCTAAAATCACGCATGGGAGGGGTAAAAAAACGCCTGGGTCAGGGCAGGCGTTAGGGGACTTGTGGGAATAAGCCCACAGGTGCCCTCCCCAGGGACATCCCCACCCACACCAGAGGGAAAGCGGAGGATGGGGGACCCCATCCCAGGTAAGTATAGGTAAGTACAGGTAAGTATTTTTTAAAGTGCCATTGGGGGCCCTGAAATTGTCCCCCCTACATGGCAATGAGTGCAATGACCATGCCCAGGAGACCCTGGTCCCCAGTGCTGGCCATTGGGGTAGTGGGAATGACTCCTGTCTTTCCTAAGACAGGAGTCATGTGGTATGGATGATTTTGCATCAGAAACTGAATCTATGCAGGTTAGAGTCATTTTCTTTTACTCTAACCTGCCTAATGTCATTTATTGGTGCAAAACCCCCTTCTTCCAAACCGCCAGCCTCACCCGACTAATGTCATTTATTTTTACACTAGCCTACCCTTTGCACCGGCTTGCACTATTCCATAAATATGGTGCCCGGATGGTGCACAGAAATGGTACAAGCCGGTGCTAAACCTTTTGATGCAAAACTGTGCTAGTGCAGTTTTGCACCAAAAAGTATAAATCAGGGCCTTAATGTATATATGAATGAGGGAGGAAGGAGGAGTAGACAGGGGTGAAGCTACTATTAGTGCAGCAATTGGAATAACACTGTGGCCCAGAGGGGCCAACTGAACTTTGACAATTGCTGTATTTTCTCCCCAGACAGCAGTCAAGCACGACATTTTGAGAGAGAATAGAAGATGGAGAAGGAAATGATAGTAGAAAGTGAGAAACAGATGCAACAAGGAGGGGCGGGCGAGGACGCAGTAAGAACAAGGGGGCAAGGAGAGAGCAGAATGAAGAAGGGATAAGGAGGAAGTAAGAAATGATATGGTTAGGGATAAGAGGGGGTGCAAAAACAGGATGAGAGAGCAGAAGAATGGATGAGTCAAGAATAGAGAAGACAAAAAGGCCAAAATGTGCAAAAACTTATTCATTCCATAATCTCATTGAAGTTGCTGTGCTCACTCGTTCCTTGCAGTGTAGTAGCTGGGATGGTAACATTTGTCAAGGCTCCTTTTGGTTCCCAGTCTGTCCCTGAGTGCTATCATAGTTTTAATGAAGATCGTGATTCTGATTAGTCCAATATGTGAAATTGCTAATCATTCTATTCTGAATTAGCAGTGTTTGCTCATTACCTATGTTTAAATAGTATATAAAATTATTTGGTTTGGGGGGTGAGCCAGATGACTTTGGCCCTCATTTCAACCCTGGCGTTTGGTGATAAAGTGGCGGTAATGCCAACAGACTGGCAGTAAATACTGCCAAATTATGACCATGGCACAAACAGCTCAGAGAGACAGCGACTTCAACATACCGACCGCCAGGGCGGAATCAACAGGCACCATGACGGTAACCGCCTACAGTCAGGTGGAAGCCAATGTTCGCCTACTGGATTAAGACACAGGAAACCGCCACCTTTCCCGGGGCGGTACCATTGACATCATAAGCCTGGTGGAAACAGATCTTAGAAGTCAAAGGACTCACCTGTGGATACTCAGGAAAGAACCACGACACCATGGAGCCCGAGCTGCACATAGTTCCAATGTTGATTTACGTCCTGCTCCACTACGAACACCAACGACGGCGAAGATGTCCTCGGTGAGTACAGCCGCCTAGCACACGGGGGGGAAAGAGAGTGACACACACACGCAACACGCAACCCCTCACCCCCAACACCATACACACAAGCGGATGCAGTAACATAGCATATTTACCCCGTACCCCTCAGGAATAATGCAAGGACAACTCCAATAGATAAAAGTGAGTGTAATAAGATAAAATAGTAGCAGTACGTGCATACAAATCAAAAGGTATATACATATGAAGGGACACTGCCCAGTCCTCAATGTTCGTGGGCCACAGTGCCACATTACAAAGTCCAAGGCCCCACTTCACTCCTGCAACAACACGGAAAGAACACTGCAGGGGCATCTTGTCAAAATTAGGCAGGCACCTCAGGGGGACGGGGAATGGGGGGGCACCACAGCCGGCAGATGGTACAACACCATTGGTCCTGGAGGGGGCAACATGACCTGTGCTTTGTCCTGGGGTGTGCAAGGCCACAGTCTCTCAAGTGGGTGACTTGCCCACTGGCTCTGGAGGGGGCAACATGCCCATTGCTTTGTCCTGGGGAGTGCAAGGCCACAATCTCTCAAGTGGGTGACTTGCCCACTGGCTCTGGAGGGGGCAACATGCCCATTGCTTTGTCCTGGGGAGTGCAAGGCCACAGTCCCTCAAGTGGATGGCTTCTCCACTGGGTTCTGGAGGGGGCATCATGCCCAGGGAGCTTCATCCTGGGGAGGATGGGGTGAGTGGATGGCATCTCCACTGGTTCTGGAGGGGGCATCGTGCCCTGTGATGCAGATCTTAGAGAGTGCAAGGTCACAGTCTCCCAGGTGGGTGTCATACCCACAGGATTTTCAAGGGGCAGGCTGCACAACAGCCCATGGAGGCAGGTCTATAGAATGTCCGCCGGCGGTGACAGCTATTCAGTGGTGGCAGTGCTGGTAGTGGTGGGGGAGGCTCCAGCCCATCCCCTGCAGCCTCTGACAGCTGCCCACAGGTGCTGCTGCTGCTGGTGCTAGTTGTGGGGGGTGGCCCCAGCCCATACTCTGCAGCCTCGGATGGCTGCCCACTGGTGCTGCTGCTGCTGGTGGTGGTGGTGCTGTTGGCAGTGCTGCTGGCGGAGCTGGTGGTGGGGGGAGGCTCCAGCCCATCCCGTGTAGCCTCGGACGGCTGCCCAATTGTGCTGCAGCTGCTGCTGGTGGTGGTGCTGGTGGCGGTGCTGCTAGCAGAGCTGGTGGTGGTGGTGGGTGGAGGCTCCAGACCATCCCCTGAAGCCTTGGACGGCTGCACCACCATGGTTGGTGGTGTGGGCTCCGACAGAGTCCCAGCACCAGGCCCCTTGTCCTTACTGCCTGCTGGTGCAGGCCCCTTGCCCTTCCTGCCAGCAGCTGGGGGTGGCTCCTTGCCTTTCCTTCCTGCAGCTGGGGCTGGCTTCTTGCCTTTCCTTGCAGCAGCTGGGGATGGCTCCTTGCTCCTTTTGGCAGCAGCTGGGGGTGGCTCCTTGCCCTTCCTTGCTGCAGCTGGGGGTGGCTCCTTGCCCTTCCTTCCAGCAGCTGGGGGGGGCTCCTTGCCCTTCCTTCGTGCAGCTGGGGCTGGCTCCTTGCCCTTCCATGCAGCAGCTGAGGGTGGCTCCTTGCCCTTCCTTGAAGCACTTGGGGCAGGCACCCTTTCCATCTGGCTGGCTCGTGGCCGGGATCCTTTCCAACCTGGAGTTGCTGGGGATACTGCTGTGCCCATGGACTGGGTGGCTGAGGTGCTATTCTGGGTTTTGAGCACCCTGGCCTGACGTGAAGGACAGGGGAGGAGGTGTAGGGAAGAGGTCAAGGGTGGAGAGGAAAAGCTTAGGGACATTGGAGCGGGAAGAGGGAGAAGGTGTGGGAGTGGGGGAAGAGGGAGTGGTTGTAGAAGGTGTCAGTCTGCTGTGTTTGGGTGCAGATGGTGTGTTTGGCGGACCAGTACTCCGGCCAGGCCCTCAGGATGCATGATTGCCAAGACTTGCTCCTCCCATGTTGTTAGTTGTGGGGGAGGAGGTGGGGATCCACCACCAGTCCTCTGTACTGCGAGCTGATATCTTGCTGCAATGGAATGTACCTTCCCCCGATAGGTCATTCCCCCTCTTCCTGATGTCATCCCTAGTTCCTGGGTGCTATCCCATGGCTTTGAGTAGCACAGGGATCCACCTGTTAGATGGAGGCACCGAAACCTGGCCTTCAGGAGGCCAAAGGTTCTTTTTATGATTCTTCTGGTTTGACCCAGGTGCATAATTGTAACGTTCTTCTACCCTTGTCCTGGCATACCTCACAGGGGTCAGTAGCCATGATAGGTTGGGGTAACCAGAGTCACCCGCAATATTGAGGGACAACATTTAGCCCCACACTATCCCATATGGCCCACACCATACACATACACCAACATCTGCTGTGTGGGGGCCAGGGCTCACCTATTAGCCACACCCTGTGCCTCTGTAGTTGGGCCATCACATTTGGGATGCTGCTATTGCTCAGAACAAAGGCATTATGCACCGACCAGGGATACTTAGCATTGACGTGGGAGATGTACTGGTCAGCCAAGCACACCATCTGCTGTACATTCATAGAGTGGAAACTCTTCTGATTTCTGAACACCTGTTCATTCTGACAGGGCGACAAATGCAATATGTGTTCCATCAATTGCACCAATTATGTTGGGGATATGTCCCATTGCATAGAACTAGGCCTTCACTGTGGCCAAATCTTCCACCTGGGGAAATACAACGTAGCTGCACATGTGTTTAATCAGGGCAGACAACACTCTGGTCAGCACTATTGAGAACATTGGCTGTGACATTCCTGCTGCCAAGCCCACTGTCACTTGGAAAGAACCAGTTGCCAGGAAATGGAGCACTGACAGAACTTGCACAAGTAGGGAAATCCCAGTGGGGTGACGGATAGCAGATATCAGGTCAGGCTCCAATTGGGCACACAGCTCTGTGATTGTGGCCCTGTCAAGTCTGTAGGTGAAGGTGATGAGCCTGGCCTCCATTGTTGCCAAGTCCACCAGGGGTCTGTACACGGGGGTATGTCTCCATCTCCTATTTATCCGCAGCGGTAGCAATCTATGGGGCAAAAGAGCGAGGAGCTGGTCACAAACTGAACAATGGGGCAACAACAGTACAATGCAAGCTAACAATTTGCAATGGGTCAGTGAGAATTGTCCTGTATGTCCAAATTTAAACAGTGACGCAGTAATTAACCTGGGCCTGCCCTTCCCGAAATGGCGTTTGCCTGTCCTGTGTGGCGGGACAGGTGGAAGTGAGGTAATTCTGCTGACCTTGGGTGCCATTGTGGGAGGTGGTCGGGAACCGCCGTGCAACTCCTCATTGGTTAACATTGGGCCCAATGGGTTACAGTGGCCAATGGTGATGTACGTCGGCGGTGACGGTATGCACCGCCTCTGACGTGACCGCCATTTTCAATCCTCACTTGCTACCTGACCTTCAACAGGAGAGGACCTACACTGCATGTGCTGCTGTAACCTGTGTCTGGAACCTACCATGGCCCGTGTGACTCGGGAAAGGGCCCCTGTGTTCACTTCAGTGGAGTTGGAGAGACTGGTGGATGGGGTCCTACCCTAGGATGGATTGCTGTATGGGCCTCAAGACCAACAGGTGAGTACACTGTGGGCACAATGTATGTGGCATGAATGCATAGAGTGGTGTGTGAAGGCCTTGTGTAAGGGGGGTGAGTGAATGTCCCCTGGGCACCATACAGATTGTGTGTTGGGCCATGTGTGTGTAAATGGTGATGTGAAGTGGTATGGTGGGACATAAGTGTAACAGGCAAGACTGTTTGAATAAATCAATTTTCCTGTGTTTATTTCCTCTGCAGGTAAGCGCCCATGAAAAGAAGGGTATATGGCGTGCCATCGCCAAGGAGGTGCGGACCCTGGGCTAGGCGGAGTACCCACTGTTCGAAACAGTGGGAGGACCTGAGACACTGGGCACGGAAGACGGCGGAGGCCCAAATGGGGATGACCTCCCAACGTGGAAGGGTTGCCCGTCGAACCCTGACCCCCCTGATGGCCCGCATACTGGTGGTGGCCTATCCTGAGCTGGATGGGCGCTTGAGGGCATCACAGCAGCCACAAGGGGGTGAGGACAGTGCCCATCATTACAACCTACGCATGGTAGGATGGTGTCCGGGTGGGGGATGTGTGTCAATGGGTGCCCCTAGGCCAGGCCTGACATTGAAGCATAGGTCCCCTGATGGCCAGGGCCCAGAAGGGATAATTCTGCTACCTATCTCATAGGCATCCACTACTGGTCAAGGCTGTGTGGGTCCCAGGTGTGCTGGATTTTCTGGTGTGTGCCCCTCCCAATGCCTTGGTGGCCAGCAATATCGCTGGTAGTGCAATGCATAGTGCGTAGGCCTGTATCCTGTGTGTGAGTGTGCTGTGTACGCTAACGGTGGTGTTGGTGCAGCCATTGACCAAGTGTATCTTTTGTTTCCCCCCCCCACTATTTGTTTTGTCACCCTGTTCTTATATGCATTAGCATAATCTGGCGGAGGAGCAGAGGCACCAGCGATGGAGGGAGCTGCATCCTACAGGACCCAGGAGCCAGAGTCCACTGACGGTGAGGGGACCAGTGGGACGGAGGGCGAGGGGAGCACCACGGCGGACACTGGAGGGGACAGTTCGGAACAGATACCTCCTCCGATGGAAGCTCCCTGGTGGTGGCGGACACCTCTGTGACCACCCCAGCTACAGGTACAGCCACCACCCCTCGTACCAGCACTGCCCTCCCCTCAGCCCCTCATCGAGTTGCCCAAGCCTGCTCACCCTTGAGGGTGGGCATCTCCTTCGCCCTAGGCACCTCAGGCCCTGCCCCAGTGAGCCCTGCTGCCCTGAGTGAGGAGGCTATTGACCTCCTGAGATCCACCTCTGTAGGGTAGTCAACCACTGTGAATGCCATCCAGGGGCTGGCAGCCCAGATGCAACAGACTAATGCATTCTTGGACGGCATTCACACTGGCTTGGCGGCCCAACAGAGATCAATCCAGGCTCTGGCCTCCTCTCTGATGGCAGCCATTGTCCCTGTTTCCACCCTCCCCCCTCCAACGTCCTCTTCCCAAACCCATTCCCCTCAACATCAACCTATCCCAAGCACACAGGCAGAGAAGCATGCACACAAGACAACACACAAGAGTGGCACAGGCAAAAGCAAGCACCACACTTCATCCCACAGGCACTCACACAAACACCATCCAGATGCAGACATATCAACATCCACAATTTCCACTGTGTCCCCCTCCTCCTCCACCTCCCTCCCAGTTCCGTCAACACTCACACCTGCATGCACTACACCATCATCCACTACCTGCATCACCTCCACACCTAGCAGAACACACATCTCACTGGCAGACACCACTACAACAGCCATGCACACGTCCCCTGTGTCCTCTCCCACAGTGTCTGTCCCCCCTCCTAAAGTACACAAACGCAAGCAATCAGACACCCAACAGCCATCCACCTCACAACAGTGTCCAGCCCATGCACCTGCACCCAAAATCAGCAGACAGACACCTCCTACAACCACTCCCTCTTCCTCCACTCCCAAACCTTCTCCCTCTTCCCGCCCCAATGTCCCTAAAAAGGTTTTCCTATCCACCATTGACCTCTTCCCAACCCCTCCCCCCATCCTGCACGTGGCAAAAACTCAGCCAAGCACCTCAGCCACCCAGTCCACGGACCCAGCAGTCACCACACCCACTTGTGGTGGGAAAGGATCCAGGTCACATGTCCAGAGGGTGAAGGAGCCTGCACCAGGCAGCCTCAAGGGTAAGGAGCCTGCCCCAGCTGCTGCCATGAAGACCAAGGAGCCTGCCCCAGATGCTGCCAAGAAGACTAAGGAGCCTGCCCCAGCTGTTGCCAAGAAGACCAAGGAGCCTGCCCCAGCTGCTGCCAAGAAGATCAAGGAGCCAGCCTCAGCAGGCAGGAAGGGCAAGGGGCCTGGGGCAGGAACTCAGATGGAGCCCCCACTACCAACCATGGTTGTGCAGGCATCTTAGGCTGCAGAGGATGGGCTGGAGCTTCCCCCCACCAGCAGCAGCACCATCACCAGCAGTGCGCAGACATCCGAGGCTGCAGGGGATGGGCTGGAGCCTCCCCCCACCATCAGCAGCAGCAGCACCACCAGTAGGCAGCCACCCGAGGCTGCAGGGGATGGGTTGGAGCCTCTACCACCACTGAGCAGCCGTCACCACCGGCGGACGGTATGTAGTCCTGCATCTATGGGCTGCTGTGCGGCCAGCACCCTGCAAATCCAGTGGGTATGACACCCACCTGAGAGACTGTGACCTTGCACTCCCCAGGATCAAGAGCACAGGGCACAATGCCCCCTCCAGAACCAGTGGGTGAGACACCCACCAAACCCAGCCTCCCAGGCTCAAGAGCACAGGTCACGATGCCCCCTCCAGAACCAGTGGGTAAGACACCTACCAACCCCAGCCTCCCCAGGATCAAGAGAACCGGCATGATGCCCCCTCCAGAACCAGTGAGTAAAACAACCACTTGAGAGACTATGGCCTTGTACTCCCCAGGACCAAGCCCAGGGCATGTTGCCCCCTCCAGAGCCAGTGGGTAAGACACCCACCAACCCCAGCCTCCCCAGGATCAAGAGCACAGGGCACGATGCCCCCTCCAGAACCAGTGGGTAAGCCACCCACCAAACACAGCCTCCCCAGGATCAAGAGCACAGGGCACAATGCCCCCTCCAGAACCAGTGGGTATGACACCCACCAACCCCAGCCTCCCCAGGATCAAGAGAACAGGGCATGATACCCTCTCCAGAACCAGTGGATAAGACAGCCACTTGAGAGACTGTGGCCTTGCACTCCCCTGGACCAAGCACAGGTCCCCCTCCAGAGCCAGTGGGCAAGTCATCCACTTGAGAGACTGTGGCCTTGCACTCCCCAGGACCAAGCACAGAGCATGTTGCCCCCTCCAGAGCATGTGGGCAAGTCACCCACTTGAGAGACTGTGGCCTTGCACTCCCCAGGACCAAGCACAGGGCATGTTGCCCCTTTCAGAACCAGTGGTCTTGTTTCATCTGCCGGCTGATGTGCACCCCCGGCCCCCTGAGATGCCTGCCTATTTACCAACTGATGCCCGTGCAGTGTTCTCTCTGTGTTGCTGCAGGTGACGAATGGGACCTTGGACTTTGGCCTGTGGCTCTGTGGCCCACGCACACTGAGGACTGGGCAGTGTCCCTTGAACTGTGCAATTGTATATATCTCTTACATTGTATATTTCCTATTTCTACTGTGTTGAGCTTATTACAATCACTTTAGTGAATTCCTGTAGTCCTTGCATTATTCATCCGAGTTATGGGGTAAATATGTTTTAGTACTGCAGCTGATTGTGTGTATTGTGATGGGGATGGGGGAGTGTGTTGTGTGTGTGTGTGTCAGTCTCTTTTTCCTCCCCCGCTCCCTTGTGTGCTAGGCGGCTGTACTCACCGTCGTCGTCTATGCCGTCGTTGGTGTTCGTGGGGGAGCAGCATGTAGAAGATCATAGGGAAGACATGCAGCTCGGGCTCCATGGCGGCGTGGTTGTTCCCTGTATCTCCAATGGTGAGTCCTTTCCCTTCTGAGCTCGGTTTCCGCCAGGCTTTTGATGTTGTTGGTACCGCTCCGGAAAAGGTGGCAGATTGTGTTCTTGTAATATGGTGGACGGAACATTGACTTCCACCTGGATGTAGGCAGCTACCGCTGTGGTGCCTGTTGTTTCCGCCCTGGCGGTCGGTGTGGTAAAGTGGCTGTCTATCTGAGATCTATCAGCCATGGTCATAATTTGGTGGTAATTACCGCCAGCCTGTTGGCAGTATTACCGCCACTTTTACACCAACCGCCAGGGTTGTAATGAGGACCATAGTCTTTTTTTGGTTGGCTAGTGAGAGATGGTTTTCACACTACAATCAACAGCCACTCCTAGGAGGATACTTCCTAAGAGGATGAATTGAAAGCAACATCCAAGCTTGAAAAGAAATAATAGAATCAATATAGGCTGACATTTAACAACATTCCACTTTTGTAACTTAAATTGGACGCACTTATTGCTCCTTGGGCATCATGTACAGCAGCTTTTACTTTAGCAGTGGAGGCGAGGGGTGTCAACCTGGGAAGGGTGTACGGGTATACTGTATTCCCTAATCCTGTGTCCCCTACCTGTGTTTCTCTATGCAGGATTCCTTGTGCCACGCTGGTCTCCCGGTTTCAGGGAAACTGTTTGTTTGTTCAGCCCCTTTTACCCTTCCCAACCTCAGTCAGCAGCCCAGTATTGTCCACATTCTCTGCCTCATTACCCCACTTTGAAGCCTTGTTGCTGGCTTAACTGAATTTCCTATGGGGGAGAAACATTCCATCTCTAACTTTGTTTTTGGCTATTGGGATTAGTGTAAGAAGATATGAGTTAATATGAGCGGTGGACATGCAAGCCTGTTAGTTGGATGGAATAGAATAATGGAGAGATAGAAGTGGAAGAATCTAGAAAGTGCTACTTGGGAGATCACAGTAGTAACATGAGGACTCCGATAAGTAAAAGGAGAGATGGAAGAAGGGAGTGCCTGTAGAAAGGGATTAAGGAGATCATAGTAGTAAAATAAGGTTTGGCATGAGTCAAAGAGGGATAAATGAGGGCTGAACTTAGAAAGTTGTTTGGGAGATCATAGTAGTAGTAGAATGAGGTTTGAGAAGAGTCAGAAAGAGGAGATAAAGGATGGATTGAGAGTTTTTCTCTTCTACAGTAGGAATAAAATAATAAATATATAGATACATGACAACATAGAAAGGGTATATTTAAGGAAAATAATATATTGAGATTTATAGTTGTATCGTATAAACGCAGACTTTCAAGCGTTGCAGTACTTTAAGGTGATTTGTTATTTTTTCTATAACTTAGTTTTTGTAATTGTTTATTTAATTTAATCTTTACCTCACTATTTCAATAGTGAAGCGCTTCTAGGTAAAATAGTTATGATAATATTTACATATCGTGATAGATAAATAAAACAGAGACCCATTAGCATCTACTCAAAAACATATATGAAACTATGCACTGACCTACAAACATGTCAAGCATTGAATAATACATATAAATGTATAGAAATATATGTGTATATATATATATATATATATATATATATATATATATTTTACCTAGTGGCGCTCGCCAGTAGGTAGTTATAGGTAGGATTATGTTTCTATACAAAAAGCGTTTTTTTGCTTGCCTATATCTTTGGCACCGCTTGATGAATCTTCACAAACTTTTCCAAAGAAAATTGGCAGTTCTATCAACTGCAGCCTGGAAGGTTTCGGGGTGATCCGTCTGGGTCGGGGGGCGAGAAAAAAGGGGGGTCCCAGAAAAACATTTTCCCCATTCATTTTCCCGTAGGGATTTTGAACAGCTATAGCGCAAAAACTACTGGGCGGAATTACACCAAATTTGGCAGGAAGGTAGATCCTCATCCAGAAAAAGTGCTTTTTTTTTGTTTTGGTGTAATTCCGTTCAGTACTTTTTGCCCCCCTCAAGGAGCCTCTAATGGCCCGGTGGCCCGCCATCCCCCAGGGCCGGCTTCTGCTATGTCCTGGGGTGCCCACCCCTGGGACATAGATGTTTGCTGTGGCTTTGATGCAGCTCTGAAGCTGCAGCCAAGCCATAGCAAACACATCGGGTTTTGACAGTGGGACCTTTAAAGCAGGATCTGCTGTCACAATCCGAAGCTTTCATCTCTGTCCCTTGCACATGTGCAGAGGACAGAGATGAAGTGCTTCAGCAAACAGGGAGCTGCTGTCAAAGCATCTCCCTACTTGCTGAACCAGGGCTGCTGTGCCAGATAGCCCATAAGGGGCATCATATTAAAACAAAATAACAATAAAAAAAAGTAGGGACCGCCGGGGAGCCCTTGAGGGCTCCCTGGTGGTCCCACATAGCCTGTAAAGGGCTTTAAGATAAAAGTTAAATACATTAAAAAAATAAAAAATAAAAAGTAAGGGCCGCAGGAGAGCCCTGAAGGGCTTCCCCCGTGGTCCCTACTTTTTAATATATTTTTTTCACTACAAAGCCCACAAAGGGTGAAAAAAAAAATAGAAAACGCCCATAGCTCGTGAACGTCGCAGACCTTCACACTGAGCTATGGGGGTTCGAGTCCAGCTGGACTAATTTTCCTTTTTTTTTATTTTTATTGAAATTTCTTTACTTTTTTAAATATATCAAATAAATTATTTTTTGTTAAATCTAACAATAATATCTCATTCTAGGCATATGAGATATCAAAGCCTAAAAAAAATCTATTTTTCTCTCCCACTTTCTGTCCCTCTTTCAATCAATTTCTCACACACCCACTTAAACACTTGCGCACCCACTCACAAACCCAGTCAGACACTCACGCACCCACTCACAGACCAAAACGACACCCTCACGCAGCCACTCAGAGACCCGCACACAGACTGAAGCACCCACTAAAACACTGATGTACGCACTCTCACACCCAGACAGACAATCTGACAGCCACTGTCACCCCCAGATACACCCTCTCGCATGTATTCTCAAATCCAGAGAAGCTGCGGCTAACTCCTACCATGCACGGCAAAAGGGCTATGCAAGTTGTGGGTTTGGGTGGTTGGAGAGAGTTGGTTGCATGGTTTGGCTGCAGGCCAGGCCTTGCGGGCAACCTTCTCTGCGCATGAGTGAATGGCGTGCATGGTTGGGTGCCAAAGGCCATGTGCTGAAGTGGTTGGATTAACGTATAGTATTTAAAATTCCCGGCCAGGCCCAGTGGCAAACCGCCGCTCACTGCGGTGGTTGGATTAAAGTATAGTTATTAAACTTACTATACGTTAAAAAAAAAATTAGAAATTCACTTAAAAAAACAAAGGTTACAGGGTCGTTATAGTTAGGAAATAGAATAAAAAAACCTTAGAAATTCACTGATAAAAACAAAGGTTACATGGACGTTAGAGTTGGGTTCTCAATTTACTCGTACAAAACCGTAGAAATTCAGCAGTTATAGGTGCCTCAGCTAACTATAACTGGTGCTCCCGTAATGCACTGCTTATGAACTCACATATTACATCACTCATGACATGGTCAGTGACATCACTCATGACATCTCATATGACATCACTGATGACATCATCCAGTGAGTGTAAATGTTGTATCGATGTGGGTGTGTGAGTGTGTCTATGGGTGAATGAGTGGTTGAATAATTTGCTGTATGGGAGAATGATTGTATTATGGTGTTATGTGCAACTGTGTCAAAGGCAGCTGAGAGGTCCAGGAGAAGTAGTGTAACCACTCCATTGTGATCTATTGTGTTTTCAAGGTCATCCCAGATGATGGTGAGTGCTGATTCAGTGCCTGTTCCTGGGCGGAATCCAGTTTGGCAGTCTGAAAGTATGGAGTTCTCTTCAACGAATTGTGACATCTGGACAAAAGCTTGTCTATCAGTTTGCTGAGGAAGGGTCCAATTGTAATTGGTCTGTAGTTGTTGGGGTCATGCGGGTCCAGTTTTGTTTTCTTTAATAATGGACGTATGTATGTCATCTTAAGGTCTTCAGGAAAGATTGCTGTAGCTAAAGAGTTCTTGATGATTCTTCTTACCGGTGTGGCAGCAGAGGTAGACAGATGAATGTTCTTGAAGATGTGTGGTAGACATAGGTCAGAGGGCAGTCGGAAGACCTGCGTGCTTTGACCTGATCCATAAATTCACTTTGTGATATTTGTTTGAAGGATTTTTAGAAATGGGTTGGTGTTGGTGGTTTTCCTTTGTTTTAAATAGTAGTGCAAAGTGTTTGCCTTGGTTGTGTAATGATTTGTCAGTTTGTCTGTGAAATCTTGAGTAATGGGATAAGTTGCTTCCATCCATTTAGGTTTTCGAAATTTGTTGAGAATTTTATACAATTCTTTATTTGCAGACAGAGCATTTTCAATGCTGTCTGAGTACTAACTTTTTTTTTGCTTTTTTGATTGGTGATTTATATATTCTGTTAAGTTTGCATCACTGAAGTTTGTCTTGAATGTTGTTTGTTTTGAGCCAGGTTTGTTGCAGCCTTCTGATTTGTTCTTTTTTTTTTGTTAGTTCTGTATTGCTCCAAGGTGCTTGTTTTCTTTTGTCCTGTTTGTTTTTCTGAGTGGTTTTAGGATATCGAAAGCTTCCTGTAGCACCTCAAAGTTTTTGAACAGAATTTATTGTGTCCAGATCTGTGTTGGCTGTTAGTTGTGTTTCTAAGTATTCAAAACTGAGTTTGTTCCATGGTCGATGTGCGTAAGGTGGTCTTGGGTGTGTTGATTTGTGGGGTTTTATGTTGGAAAATTGCCAAATGGTGGTATGACCATGTGACTTGTGTTGCTTTGAACAGTAACTTGTTCTGGGTTGACATATAGGGTGTGTCCAGCTATGTGTGTGGGATTGTGCACAATCTGATGTAGGTTCAGTGTGACTGGACCAGTAATGATAGCGTTTGGATGGTACATATTGGGTTGGTCAAACCAAATGTTTAGGTCTCAAAGAATGCATAGGATGGAGTACAACGTTATAAGGTTTGAAACTGTCTAGAAATGTGCCTGGGAATGTTTAATTGCTAGGTGGTGGTATGTAAAGGAGGAGGAAGTTACAGGAGGAAGATGGTGTAGGGTTGCATCTGGTGATGAGGGCTTCACAACCTTGTATGGTGATGTTGTATGTTTGCTGAGATTTATTGTTTGTTTGAATATAACAGCTAGTCTACCTCCTCTTTTGCCTATATGGTTTTGTGTGATGGTTTGATAGCCTGGAAGAACGACTTCATGCAACACTGGGGCTATGTCATCTCTCAACCATGATTTAGTTATGAAGAGAACGTCAGGTTGTGTGTCAGTGAGTAGGTCGTAGATGTGGTGCTTGCTTTTAGAGAGAGATCGATTATTTAAGAGTAATCAGTTTAGAATTTGTGTATTGGTAGTGGTGTAATTTTGTTTTGTAGAAAAGTGATCAGTATATTTTGACTTGTAGCAGGTGAGTCATTACTGCTTATACTAACTGTTTGAGGGTCAAAATAGTGTTGTTTTTCTATATTGTTAGATTTGATCACCGGGAGAGGTAATGTGTGGTGGAGTGGAGCTGTGTGTAATTTGTAACAAGAGGAGGAGGGTGTTGGTGGATGCTGTGATGGAAGGCTCGGTATAGGTTTTGCATTGATAAAAAAGGGTCTGTTAGGAGCAGCAAGTAGAGGACAGAGCTGGTGCTTTGCATGAACAGGCAGTGTGTGTCTGGGTGGTTTCAAGTTATGTATAATGTGGCTTTGTGTTGTGTTGGTGTGTGTGGGTGTGTTAGTGGTATAGGACAGAGTAGTGTTTTGTGTGAGAATGAAGGTGGCATAGTGTTGTAGTTGTGATAGAATTGTGTGTATGTGTGGTTTGTGGGGTTTTGTAGTGAGTTGCAGCTAGTTCTGTTTACTCCTTTTACTTCTGATGTGTGTACTCTACTGTAAGTCGGCATCATTGATCCCAAATCAATGCTGAACGTGGACGATTATATTTTCTGGTTATGCCCCTTTTAAAACGCTGATGTACCACCACTTGTACTGCCTGTAACAAAGCGCTTGTAAAATGGAACCTTCATATGATCTCACACACCCTACATGGGTTGGACCATTCTGAGGGTCTCACAAGCCTCCTTTCACACAAAGGAGTAGTATGATGGCTCAGCAAACGATTGCATCTTCTGAAGTGATCTGTGTTTGATACCATGACCACATTTAAAATCTTGGCCGGCGAAAAGAGAGGGGGGTTAAAAAATGAGTACCATCTTTTATTCGGTGCCAAGATAAATACAGGTGAACGTTTTACACAGTTTTGAAACAAGTGCACCTGTATGCACACAAATATTCATCTTTATTCTTCAGAAATGAGAGAGAAAGCATCTCCTGGGATTAAGATCACTGGACAAGGAGTACATGGTGTCCTCTTAGCTCAAGTGCCCCATGCTAAAGATCACCTTCAGAAGCCTTGCACAGCATCTTCATTACTGCAAATACTACCACTCATCAGGACTGTCCTAGTCAATGTGTCCTTCACACTCCATGCAATGCCCACTACTTAAACCTTACGCGGGGGTTTACACTCAGGAACAGAGTGCCCTGACCAAAGGTTCACCTAGCACTTCATGACTAACTCAACACCAAGACACTCAAGGCACATCTTGTCATCCACGTTGTGTCCACTGCCTAAGCCTTAGACCAACAGCTTACACTCAGGAACCTTGTATCCTGCCCAGAGGCCCAGCTAGTGCTTCATGACTAACTCAACACCAAGGCACACCATGTCACCCATGTTGTGTCCACTGCCTAAGCTTTACGCAGGGGTCTTACACTCAGGAACCTTGTATGAAGACCAGAGGCTCAGCTAGTGCTTCATGGCTAACTCTACAGTACGACTCTCAAGGTACATGTCCTGTCATCACTAATAAACCTCCACAGAGACTTCAGCATCACTTCCATTGCTGCATATTCTTGTATGCCAAGGTTGTCACATGGGATTAGGTGTCCAATATCTAAAGGAATTAGCTAGTGAAGGACATCTTTCCTAGACCGAGCACTCCGCTATGAGATGGACATTCTTCCTAGCACTGTTACATGAATCAAAGGAGAGACCCAAACGCAGAGACAGATGAACCCAGCAATCACATTAACTATCCCAGATGTAAATTTCAGATTAAAAAATTATCCTCCCACTATTTTTTACTAAAATAATTGGTTAGCACAGGATGAACATGGGTTCCAATGCATCTAATGTTCACTTCCAATCAAAGTAAAGTAAAAAAATGTTCTTGGATTTAGAAACATATTACATTAAGCCCCATTGTGGCCTTGGGGCATGCAATCTTACACACTATCCATAAAAGTGGCAATAATTTCCAAGGATATTACAGGGTGCTAGTGCCAAGCTCCTGGCACTCACAAGTAGTGATCTTGGACACCAGCACCCAGAGCCCACTACGCCAGTGATTGTTCAGAAAATTCGACTCACCCCCCCCCAATCTTGCTGACCAGGATGCTGTTGAGCAGAGGGGCGGGAGTGTTAATGTTATTCTTTAAAATGGATAACCTGTCTTCACCTTTGTGAGCAGACCTCCGTCTCATTCATGAAAACTGCAGAACAGTTTCTACTGCAGCAAGGTTAACAAGGCCTGACAAGGACACTGCCTGACTCGCAATTTCTGTCCTGCTGCAGTAGAGGAGTGTGTTGTAAAGTCTATTGTAACAGAGCGGAGTGTTGTAGATTGGAATTGAGTGGAGTAGAGTGGAGTAGTGGATGGTACAGTGTAGTACAGTGGTATATAGTGTAGTGGGATGGTGTCTCATACAGTGGTGTCAAGTATCAGACTGGAGCAGCGAGCTGTAAAGTGCAATTGCATGTCAAACAGTACAGTAGGATGTCAGACTGTCAAGAGTGGAGTAGGATGAAGTACAGTGTGAGAGTGGAGTATCGTAAAGTGGAGTGTTACAGAGTACAGTGGAGGAGAGTGTTGTGTCATAGTGGTGTGGCATATCGTAGAAAGAAGTTGAGCGGCGTGTCATTGTGTCAAACAGTGTGATGCAGTGGCGTAGCATGGATGGGCACTGAGTGGACTAGTGTGTCAGAGTGTCATGGAGTGTAGTACAGTATTGTATAGTGGAATTGCATACAGTGGATTATAGTGTCTGATAGCGGACCGGCTTAGAGCGGAGTATACTACAGTAGCGTAGAATGGGATAAAGTGTAGTCGGGTGGAGAATAGTGGAGTGGAGTAGTGTAGAGTGGAGTAACATGTCACAGAGTGGAGTTGTAGAATATAGTAATGTGCAGTAGAGTGTAATGATGTAGCCTACAGCAAAGTGTCAAATTGGAATACTGTGTTCTACAGTATAGTGTAGTGGGGTGTTGTACAGTATTGGAAAGTGATGGAGACTACAGTAGAGTGGCATGCAGTCTAGTTGATTTTTGTAGAGTGAACTGGTGTATAGTACAGTTTTGTAAAGTGGTACAGTGGATTGGCATACAGTGTTACAGTGTACAAGGGCACTAAGTGGCATAGAGTGGAGTGACGTACAGTTGAGTAGAAGGGAGTACTGTGTCAGAGTGGAGTAAAGTGGCATACAGTGCAGTGGGGTAGACTGGAGTGGGATACACTGGAGTGGGGTACAGTGAAGTAATGTATAGAGGGCTGGCATAAAGTGGAATAGCATAGAGTGGATTGGTGTACTGTATAGTAGTGTAGCCTAGAATATCGAATTGTGGAGTGGCGTACAGTAAAGTGGGGTAGACTGGAGTGCCATACATCAGAATGGGGTAGTGTAATAGCATACAATGGTGTACAGTGGAATGGCGTCCAATGGATTAGCCTAGACTGGAGTGGGGCAGAGAGCAGTGGCATACAGCGGAGTGGCACTCCGCAGTGGCATACACTGAAGAGGAGTAGAGTGGGTTGCATACACTGTAACAGCGTAGAGTGGACTGGAGGAGAGTGGAGATTTGTGCAGTGTTATAGAGTAGAGTGGAGTGTTGTGCATTGGAGCACCCCAGAGTTTAATAGTGCATAGTGAAGTAGTGTAAATTGGAGTGGTGTAGAATTGAGTGGTGTACAGTGGCATGAGTAGAGTGTAATAGTATACAGTGGAGTGCTGTACATTGGAATGGGGTCAATCAAATAGCATTGAGCGAAGTGGCATGGAGTGGAATGCCATAAACTGGTCTGGCATACAGTGGAATACCATAATGTGGAATGTTTTGAAGTGGCACTGAATGGAATAGAGTGGAGTGGCGTACAATAGAAATGCGTAGACTGGACTAGCTTATAGTGGAGTAGCGTCCAGTAGGGTTGCATACAGGAATGGAGTGCCATAGAATGAAATAGCATTTAGTGGAGTGGCTACAGTAGCGTGCCACAGAGATGCTTGAACATTTTTGCCACAATGTAGGTTATGGCCTGAAGAGTAAAGCAAAAAAAGTGAACTGCGCTGCCTTGCATTTCTTCAGATTTACCAATCAATGCAGGGCCACACATGGTGGCATTGTATTCCTTTGTAAATCTTACTTTAGTACTGCATTGCCCATACAACACCATGAATGATACAAGGGGCCATAATCCAATCATACAACGAGGCCTTAGTTAAATTTTGGGCCATGGGATACTGTGATAACTTTGGGGTATACCATGATACATGGCGATGACAAGCCAATATATAATTGGGTAGTGGCTGTTTTTTGAGAATGAAAAGGCATCCATATTGTTTTTACTACACTTTGGCTGTGTTCAATGTTCGAGCCTTAGCTATAGGTAAGTAGTTGGTCCCTACCTTTTGTTAAAGAGGTAGGAAAATGTATGTATATTTTTTTAAATATATTTTTAAATAAGTTTACTGCCATGTGCAGTGGAAGTTGCACAAAAGTTAGTGAAATTCCGCGAAAATACTATGGTGACAGATGTCACTAAGTTTAAATGCCTTATAACTTAAAAAATACTTAACCTACTTAAAGGCAGTGCCCAAAAAGCATAATCTCTACACCATAATGTATAATCCTGCCGAGTTTCATGTACATGCATTCAGCCCTTTTCGTGCTACATAAAATACAACAACCTATGGAAAATGCATTGGTGGAAAAACATGTTTTGGGACCCCTCTTTTATTTTTGCACCCCTGCTGAATGATTCATCACACAAATTTACATCATCCTAAAATGTAGAGACTGCCATAGGTCTGGAAAGCTATCTGGTGATTCACCCAATGGGTAGAAAGTTATTAGGGAGATAATATCCAAAGAATTCCTATAACCACTGAGTGTCAATCAGATTTAATGGGATTTCTTTCTTTTTATCTATTGTATTTGTTGCATATTTGTCTATTGGTTTACATAACCATAGGACAATAAATGTGAATTTTAGTTGTTCATGTAGCACTTCTGAAACTTTACTTATGCAGTCTAGTTTATTTTTTGGCTTCCTTGCTATTTTTAGGACGGAGCTACATATTAAGCCCTAAGTGAATGAAAGCCAATTGCCGTTATAAAAATTAGGATTATTTGTTTTCCTAAGGGCCAATTATCACATCTTCTGTATAGTAATTTGTGTAGCTCACTGCTAGGTCAATTTTCCATTTTGTTGTACAGGGGGGCATAAGAGTTAGTTTTGTATGGCTTGTTAGGCCAGTTTTGTTTTGTGAGCCAAAGAACATGCAAAGAAAACATGTGTGAATTCTCTATGTATGTATGTAAATTCGATATATATGTATCCTGTCTCAAATAGTAGATCTACCTGAGGATTGTCACTCCTTTATCGATCTCATTGTCAGGTTAGACCACAGGTTGGGAGAAAGGAGGGGGAGAAATCAAGAAGTGATGCACCACATGTTTTAGTGTTTAGTGGTGAGAAGAAGGAACCCATAGAGAGAAGATACGCCAGTGAGCCTATGCAGCTAGGAGGAATTCGGAGTCCCCTTTCTGCAGAAGAAAAAGAAAAACAGCACAAGTTGAACTTATACCTGTATTGTGGTAAATATATAAAGAAATGAGGCAAACCCAGGAACCCCAGGGCCCGGGTATGTAAATCATCTAAGAAAGGTATGGCCCCGGGGGGGGGGGAGTGTGGCCCTTGACTCCCACGGCAATAATTACTTTTGAAATAACTTTTTAAACCGAAAAGGTCAAGGGAACTTATAAACATATCATTTTATTCAATTATTAACATGATTTAGCAAAAATAAGTGCTCCCAAGATAACGGCACAGTGAAACATGATGAGTGTGGAAATATAAAGTGTTCAGTGTTAGCTACAATGTGTACAGTTTGTGGTTACAAATATATAAGAGAAAGAGTACGCTACGAGGGGACCCCTTCTGTCCAGGTGTCCAGAAGTCACTCATTACATTCTGAAATAATCCGCAAGAATTAATGTCGACGTTTTGACCCCAAAAGGAGAATCAATCAATAAAGGGTCATCATTAGGACAAAAGTCATGTTTATACAGGTAGCACTCTCATCAACATTAATTCTTGTGGATTATTCAGAATGTAATGCGTGACTTCTGGACACCTGGACTGAAGTGGTTCCCGAGTAGCTTACTCTTTCTCTTATATATTTTTAACCCCAAACTTGACATATTGTAGGTAACACTGGACGCTTTATATGTTCACACTCATCACGTTTCACCTACTAAATCATGTTAATAATTGAATAAAATGATATGTTTATAAGTTCCTTTGACCTTTTGGGTTTATAAGGTTCTTTCAAAAGTAATTTTTGCCAAGGGAGTCAAGGTCCTCACTCCCCCCCCCATGGAGGCCATAAATTTCTTAGAAGATGTATTGTGGTAAAGGCATATATTATGCAAGGGAATGTCCAGTGAAGCCAAAAATGCCTAGAAAGTCCAGGTACCTGACTGACCAGCATGTCACTGTGTCGGAAAACTTGAAAGCTCGAAGAGGGTTGAGATCAATCCTTCAAGTACTGTGCAGTGTGAGATCTCACATTATTTAGCAAACACCATATCCCATGTTCCTAAACACTTTACTATAACCGTTACCCTAGACATTTCAACTCAACTCCAAAAAATCATGCCGGTTTTATTAGATTCCAGAGCTATTGGGAACTATTGGGACATTGCTCTTACTAAGGCTTTGGGTGTGGGTTTTGTTACAAAGGAACACCCTGAGCCGGTCAGAGCTGTGGATGGGTCAGAACTGACCTCTGGACTTAGAACTTATCATTCCAGCGATATGGTCATGATGTGTGGCAATGGCCATTCAGAAATGATTCATTCTGATTTGATCAATGCTCCTAATTTTGGGGGCATACTCAGTGTTCCATGGCTCCAACTACACAACCTGCACATAGACTGGTTGTCATAGTTCTGCCTACTGCATTGCTATAAGGAAGCAACAGAGTAGACTATTCCCTGTGTTGTGCATTGACCAAGTCCAGGGAAACTCCACAGTTGCCATCCATGTATTCTGAATTTCAGGATGTCTTTTAAACAAAGTACCTTAAAGTGTACATTGATGAGCTATTGGCTTTTGGGTTCATCCGTCATTCCTCATCCCCTATGTCTTCGCCATTATTCTTTGTATCTAACTGGAGGGGGGTTACAGGGCATTGAGTAAGACAACTGTAAAAACAAGTATCCCCTGTCACTCATCCCTGTGCTTTTAGATCAAGAAAAGCAGTTGACAATATACACCAATAAAGATCTTAGGGGGGTCTTACTATTTGATCAAAGTGAGAGAAGGGTATGAGTAAATGACTGCTTTTCGCACTAAGTTCAGCCTGTATGATTACTGTGTTATGCCTTTTGGGCTGTGGATGCCCCAGATGCATTTAAGTTTTTTGTTAAAGAGATCTTGCAGGAGTATTTGGATGTATTTGTCATTGTATGTATTGATACAATCCTGATTTATTCCCCATGTGAAGAAGAAGAACACATTGAACATGTAGCAAAGGTGTTGCAGTGTCTTAGAGACAATCACATCTTTGCTAAACTGGATAAGTGTGTTTGTCATGCCACTCATTTTTGGGAGTTTATTCTCTCACCAATAGGCATTCATATGGATCCCAAGAAAACAGAGGCTGTTTGCAATGGCCTAGTCCCAGTTCTGTACGTGATGTTCAGTCGTTCCTTGGGTTTGCAAACTTCTACAGGCTATTTATTAGCCACTTTTTGGATTACACTAAACACAAGACTATTTCATAAGGGTAACACATTTAGGTGGTCTGAACAGGCTGAGCAGGCTTTTGTGTTTTGAAAAAAACTATTTACTACTGCTCCTGTTTTGAGGCATGTAGATCCCTCACAGCTTTATTTTGTTGAAGTTGACACATCCCAATTTGCAGTTGGTGGTGTGTTATCACAGAGAGATGAGAAAAAAGGAAGAATGCATTCCATTGCCTATTTCCCTAAAACACTGCTACCAGCCAAACAGAATTGCACAATCGTTGAGCGTGAGCTGTTAACGATTAAACTTGAGTTTCAATAATGGAAGCACTATCTATTAGGATCCCCTTATACCATAACAACATATGCTGACCACACGAATTTTCGGTTTTTCAGATCTGCCTGAACCCTCACACCTCACCAAATGAGATGGGTTTTGTTTGTCAGTGAGTATGATCACCTACCACCCTAGCACAAAGTAAGGCAAGGACGACACATGGTCACGTCTTGGCAAAGAAGCTAGAGTCCAACTTGAAAAACACATTCCCATCTTTCCCTGGAGAAGTTCATATGATTGGAGGATGTGGGAGAAGATGAATCTGCTGCATCCTGAGGGAACTGGTTTTGGCCTCTCCTTTTGTATCTGTTGTTGACTATCTGCTAGATCCGGTTAACAACATCAAGGAAGGGTTATTTTATCATGCAGACAAATTATTCATTCTCACAGCTGAGTTACAATGACAGGCATTGCATTGCTTTTACACTACCACTTTGGCAGGGCAACCAGGAGAAGCAAAAACAAAACAATCTTGTCAGCATTGGTTTTGGTGTCAGGGATTAATGATGGATATACAGTTGTATGTCTGGGCTTGTCATACATGTGCATGACAAAAGTCTTCCCATTGTGCTCCTGCTGGTCTGCTGCAGGCTTTGCCCATACCTCTCTTTCCCTGGCACTTCATTAGATTGGATTTTATTACAGATTCTCGTCCTGCTTAAGGTTTTACCACCATCCTGATAGTAGTGGACCTCCTTACAAAGATGGCCCACTTTTTTCCTCTTAAGAAAGTCCCTACGGTCAAAGAGTTAGCCGACATTTTTATTGGGCTGGTGGTCTGTTTATATTGCCTGCCCACCGTCATCATTCTGGATCGAGGTGCACAGTTTATTTCTAGAAGTTAGACGACGTTTATATTGGGCTGGTGGTCTGTTTACATGGCATGCCAACTGTCATCATTTCGGATCTGAGAGCACAGTTTAGTTCTAGAATCTGGAAGGGGGTGTGTACTGCCCGTCAAATCAACCACTGTTTGTCTTTGGCTTAAAATCCGCAAACAGACAGGACCAATCAGTCTTTAGAATAGTATTTACAGTGTTTATTAAGCACCTGCTCTAGCACTTGCTCTAGCAATTCCACATGCAGAATGTGCGTACCACAATAACATACATTCAGCAACCAAGGTCTCACCTTTCTTCTACACTTTGGGTATCATCATAAATCTATCCCTTTAAAGGTACTCCAGGAATTGACAGCCATTCCATCAGTCAAAACACACCATGACAATTTTGTGGAGATATGGTTGAAAGCTAAAAAAGAATTGCAACAGTTTAAAGACACCATGAAGGTTCAAGCCGACCAACACTGTTGTCCAGCCCCCCCTTTATTCAGTGGGAGAACAAATATGGCTAGCAATAAAAAACCTACGCTTAGCTGGACTCTGTACATTACAGACACAATATATTGGGCCATATGTTATCGCCAAAGTAATGAATCCTTTTGTAATGAAATTAGAACTGCACAAGAAACTTCAAATACATCCAGTTTTCCATACATCTCTCCTTAAACCTCATGATATTTTGTCATGAGCAGAACAACCCCCTCCGCCCATAGAGGTAGGGGAAGAAGTTGAGTATGAAGTTTGATACATCTTTGATTCCAAAAGACATGGAGGTAGATTACAATCCTTTGTGGATCGGGTGGGGTATATCCCTGATGACAGATCCCGGGTACCAGCAGACCTTACCAAGTTCATAGGCTTCATGCACTTAATATTGCAAAACCCCACCCAGAACGGGGGAGAACTGCCACAACTCAGGCTTCATGTACAGTGGTTTTTACGTTAGTAACGGAGGCAAGAGGTGTCAACTTGGGAAGAGTGTAGGGGTATACTGCATGATTAGTGTATTCCCTAATCTTGTGCTCCATACCTGTGCGTCTCTGTGCTGAAATCCTTGTGTCACACCAGTCTCCCGTTGGGTTTGAAGGAGTACCAAGAAAGGAAGGGTGGTTGTGCTAATTGGAAAGGCATGACAGGTATTTAAGCCGCACCTGGGCAGGTTTCGCTGCTGTCTTTGAGACTCCATCTCCTTGATTCACACCTCCTTGTGGATTTCACGTACGTGGCATGGCAATTGGTGAACCGCGGTCCAGTGGTTTTCTCCGCTTTCTCTGATAGCCTGTTTCCTCCCGCCATGATGTTGAATGCAGCCCTACATTGAGTTTGTTCCTTTAAGACTTGGCGATGATCTGCTACTCCTTGTTTGTTTGTTCAGTCCTCTTTACCTTTCCTAATCTCAGATGGCAGCTCAGTATTGTCCACATTCGCTGCCTTATTACCCCATTTTGAAACCTTGTTGCTGGCTGAACTGCATTTCCTCTGGGGGAGAAAAGTACATTAGAATTTCCATCTCCAACTTTGATTTTGTCGATGTCTTCTTTCTTTGGAACCCAGGGACTCTTCTACATTAAGGCCAGTGCACTAATGAAAGGACCATGAACTTATGGGACAAATGAAACGGCTATGCCTTTTTTCATTTTTTATTTCTGTACTGTTATATATATGGAGTGCTTTCTGTTGGTAATGATACGTTGAGTTATTGGAGGAACCATACTTATTTGAATATTAACGTGTTGTGCACTGGAAGTCTTTCCTGGTGAGAGCGAGTGAAGCTAACACGTTTCCCTTTGACACATGCGAGAGTCTTGATATGGTGAGTGTACTTGAGTGGGTCTGGCACAGAGCCATAGTAAGCGTAAGTGCTTTAAGTAGTGCCTTTTTGTTTGTGAAGTACTAATGGGTATCATATTTTCTTTCAGAAAATACTTCCACAATACCAAAGGGAGAGTCACTTAATATCCTGTCTGTCCATGGGGGAGGCGTCTCCCTGTCCTACATTCTCCTCCTGTCTCCCTGAGAACAGTTACCAAGCACTGGTGGGATATATTTAGTAGTGCGTTGGAGCTGGTTCCGGGGGAAATTGGTTGGGCCATCTTTGCTCCTGTGGATTTGAAAACCTCAGGTCAGTAGAAAGTTGACAGCACTAGTGCACAGTTCAACCACATTATCTAGAAAAACTCTGACAATGTAACATGTTCTAATATGTACCAACATTGTTTTACTAATGTCCATTAAAGAAAATTGGCCCTGTAGGGATACATTTCTGCAACTATGTATATTGCAGATTCATTCATTTTCATTTGTCCTGTGGTTCCTCTTCATCTTTCTCTTTTTCCTTAGAAGGGTTTGTGGAGGTCTGGATGCTAAGACACTCTTCGGTACCCTATGCTTTACCCTGAGAGGTGGACATTCAATTGGCCCTACTGCTCCATAGTTTCACAGTAGGTAGCCATGCTGCCCCTTTGCCCCATAAGCCCTTTACTTAAAGCATATCACTTTGTAGTACCTTTAGAATCCATAAAACCTTCCTCCCGAAAGACTGTGAAAACCCACAACATATGAAAGAATCAAATTAAAGATAGAAATTTGCCTTTAAGTATTACTTTGTTTTGGCTAGGACTAAGTCAAGGCTACTGACCTTGCTGTGTGATAGCTCTAAGACAGCTCAAAGAGTTCTGCTTTCTTGAAGACAGACAAAGCCTGCTGAACCCTCATCATAACAAGCTGAGATGATTTTGAATATTCAACCTCGTTGGATACTGATGAAAATCTGCTGAATTGTTTCGTCATGTGCTAAGCACCACCCAATCACGCCAAGCCCTCATGTGGAAATTATTTACTCATCTATCTTCTCTGCTGTAGAACACCCTCGTGTTGGGTTAGAATTCCATCAAAAAGAAGAAAGGTAGTAGATTCTGTTACAGAGGTTGGGTGCATAGATGGAGAATAATATTCAGCTGTCTACACCCACTCCTTTTTCAACAATTTAACAGAAAAAAGCCTTAAATACCCTTACATCCAAGTATGACATAGAGGCAAGAATCTCGATAACTAAAGTTTAAAATAGTTCATTATGTCTGGATTACAGTCTCTGGTAGCACAGGAGAAGACTGTGAAGCTGAGGTAAAAGTGGTGGAGGGTAATACTGACTATAGATGTGAATAAGAAAGCACAGTTTTGATCCACCCTGGACTGTACAAATGCACTATCTCATCTGCACTGAGCTGAGCCACTGGTGCCTTGAAGACCTCTTCAACAAGAACGATCTGCATCCACATGGGATGCTGTTAAACAGGAAGAATATGGACCACTGCCTTTTAGTGGCAGAGGACACCTCATTGTAGTTGTAAACAAAGGGGACTATCTTCACTTGTGCCATGGAAAGCATACCAACTTTGCTTTACTTGGCTAGTATGTTCAAGATACATAGCTACAAGGCTGTGCAAACCCAGACCGCTTGTGCAAAGTTGTGGCAATAATGCACCATTTGTAATGTTAATGACATGTGGGGCTAATCCCTGATCAACAGTTGTTCTCAATGATATTACAACAGAAAATTGGCATTGACTCAATTCTGTCAGATTAGACACACAAACAAGCTCTCAAACGTTATATTCAGTGGCAACTGAGAAACAGAATTCCATAACAACTGGCTTTGTGTATACCATCAGTAATACTAATGACAATTTAAGTTTTAAAAAGCACTGGTTGGTCAACTTGAGGCAGTGATTAAAGTAGTCAATATCAAGAATGAGGAACTTCAATGGTCTATCACCAGGGGGAGACCAACATTAGAACGCATGATCAACCAGAGGCAACTTCCACATTGTCTTATAATATGGCCTCTAAAGATAGTTTCTAAACTCTATCAAAAACTGATCACTCCCTGTGAAATTACAGAGACATGGAAAAAGATGAGCTTCTATGACAAGGATTGCAGAGTTTCCAGCCACAATAAAACGAGCAGGAAAATAATCTATGACAACATAGACATAAAGTGGGATGAGAGAATTTATTAAGCATTGCTCTTCCATGACAAGTGGCATAGCACTCAAAACGAACAGGCACAAGTTTTTCTGATGTCAAAACAAGAGTATATAATTTCAAATCCAATGGAGCATTCTGTTCCCATATGCTCAAATGCTTAACCTTGGGGAGTTTAGCCAAGTCAAAAAATGCAGGTCAAACAAGGCTGCTGCCTGCTCTCTGTCACTTCATATTTTGGAATGGGTTATTCAACCAATGAAAGCATAGTAGTGAACAATCAAATTGCTGAATCGTTTTCTAAAATGTAGACTTTCAAAATCTTAGTGTTGGTTGTTTTAGGGGCTACCAGGTTGTTTCTTCAGTTGTTCAGTTAGACGTTGTCACAAAGGCTGTAGGCTTATTCTTTTGTGGGTGGGCTGGCATCCCTTCATAAACCCCACTCTGGCCCTCCCTAAACCCTTGCTTACTCCTCTCTAATCCCTCCCCTTTATTCATAGGTATTCCCCATTCCAAGCCACTTCCATGTGTCCCTCTGACATTTACTACTAAAATGTATACCTACATCAGCTGAGACTCCGCAGGCATCACTGAGATCAGCACACATACAGGTACTGGAGAGACAAAGGTGTAAACTCAGCACGTTGGTGTGTGAATGGCATTTTCTAGTAAGTTTTGCAGTACTACAAACCCAGTATAAGATGCAGTAATAATATACTAAAAATTGCAGTTTGTGAATAGACCCCTGATTCCTTGATTGATTTGCGCTTTGACACCAACTGATTTCTCTTCCCATCTGCAGCCACCAGTCGTGTCACAAGGAAGCAAAAGCAGCAGACCCATGGTTTATCTACAACTTCTCTACCAGTTTCTAAAGACTAATAGAAGTGTTCAATTTTACCAAGCTCTAAAACTTTTTTGAGTAATGAAACATTATCAGAAAAACAAAAATATTCTGCATTGCTAAATTCAACAATATTTCATTAGCAATGTTTCCATAAAAGCTGCCCTAAATTACCTTATATATACATGTTATCAAATACTCCAAAATATCATGCAAATAAAATCCCTTCTGACCTCACAGGCAGCTCTCCATTACCAGGTACAGGTAGCTCAGCAGATCCAGCAGTTACCACTAGCAGACACTTTAAAGCATGAGGTATGCTTTAGAAAAAAATCCAGTCTAAATGTCCTGCAGCATAACTGGGATTCTGGTACGAGTGTGTACTTGTCATGGGAAATACGGAAACACCTCTGCAACGCTACCACCACCTCATCTGAAATTCGATCCCTGAAGCTGTTCTACAGCATGTTACAGCTTATCGGCTAGGGACCAGTGAAAGGGGGTTTGAATTGGGCATAGTGGACTATCTGCAATACTTTCCAGGAGTCAAAATCACTCCCTAGAACATAATGGGGTATACATGTTGGACTATCTTCATCACAAGGCTGCTAGACAGATACATCTGGCACATGCATCCTGTCTGCTTTGGCCACTATTTTACCCCTATTTGCTGATAACAGACCCTGAAATGATAGTCAGAGCTGGAAAATAGATTTATTTTGGCTGAGGGGTGAGGGACAAGCCTCATCAAACGACATGCTGGGGAAATGTCACTCTGCCACCAAAACCTATGCAAATAAAGAGGGGAATTCAGGATTCCTACTGTTGCGTAGGCTCTCATTATCCTAATAAGACTGCTGGATTTTTGGGCGGCAAGATCGTTCACAGTGTGGGGGACTAAGTCTAACCCACGGCGAAGGACCCTTATCACCCCAAATCCGGGTCGAGCTCCGGCTAACTAGCAGTGCCTTATCTCTCCCAAAGGGAAGAGACAATTGGGCAGCCGAGCGCATGACATCTTAGTGCTTCCCAGGGAAGTCGTGGTCACTCAGGTCCCAACCAGTTCTCTCATACACATTGTGGTCTCATATATAAATGACAAAGGCAGTTTAAGTTTTAAAGATTGGTTTAATAAAACGACTGCATTTTAGATAACAAGGCGTGAGCCGCAATAACCAGAACCATACAACACAGTAGGATTGAAATAGTAACGAGGAGAGTGAAACATAAGAATAATGCTATCATAGTGCAACTAGATTACGTTCCCTCTTCTCAGTTCTATTTTGAGCATAGCATGTTAAGCTCTAAGCCTGCCTTTCAGGTTCCCCCGGGAGGCCATCGACCCTCATACCTGAGCAAAGGCCTGTGATCGGGATCAGCATCTGCAACAGGGCAGTCAGCATCTAGTTGTGGGTTCCTGGTCAGAATCTCCCTCTTACGTGTACCAGGACTAGGAAGTGTTTTTATAACTAACACGCCGGTGTTCTAAGAAACGTCCCTACGTAAGAATGTGTACTTTCTACAAACCTTAAAGACTAAACTTCTACCACGTCTATCGGCAATGTACCAGACTGTATCCTTGACTGAAGCACAGAGCGAGCAAGAATGTATTGTTTGAGAACTTCAGTGCTGAAGTAAGCTAAACAGTGTGATAGAAGAAAATAAAACAAGACTGTGAAACTGGTTGTTGTAAAATAGCAGTGTGAGGCTAAATAAAATGCATCTAGGGCAAAGTGTACAGAGGCCTAATACATTAAGCAAACGCGCAGAAAGCTACATTAAAAATGGCTACACTACACCCTCCCCTTGTCGGTAGTAAGTGGTTTAAGCCAAAGCTAAAAAATCCCTAAGCTAAAAGATAATTAAAACCCTACAGAATTTCAACAAGTCAAGAGGACACAAAGCACATTAATCCTCAATTTAAAAATAGGCATGCGGCTAAGAGCCAAATTCATGTAACAGTGTTAATTGAGACCAGATCCAATTTAAACAGTGGTCATGGAAAGCAGGAGGTTCTCCACTTCGGCAGATGACAAAACCGGAAAATCCATGCCAAAAACTATCAAGGAGCAGGTGTGTTCCAAAGCCCCAGTGTCAACCAAGGCGGCATCCCGTACAGAGCCTGTGAACGAGTTAATATCAACTTCCTCCAGGAAGGGTATCTCGTAATCAGCCTCACGAAGCAAACACAGCCGCAGCGCGCATGTCTGGGAATGAGCCCTCATCAGGAACATCAACAGATCAGCATCAACCACTGGGGGGCGTTGCTGTGAGAGACAGAGGTCCAGTGCATATTCCAAATCGCACCAACAGCACCGAAACACGGGCTGCACACAATCCAAAACCGGTCTGAATGACAGAGACCAGTCACATCCCAAATGTTCCAGGAGTGTTGCTCCAAAGTGCTGCATCATGCGTTCACGACACAGCTGCACTGATGGGAGTGCCCACATTCATCCTTGTTGCGGTGGGACAGCCATTGCGGAAAAACAACACCAACAGCAAAATGCTGGCTAATAAAGCCAAAGTTATTTGAAATCCCCCAAAAATGCTTCCGAAAATTGAATGAATAGCCGAAGGTATTAAACCGAATATGGAAGAGAAGGTGTGAACGAAACCAACACCAACGGCTTTGAAAAAATGTGCTAATCCAGCCATGCTGGACGCATTAAATATACGTCCCACGAGTTCACCAAAGTGGCTCGGAAAGTTGGTATTTAACAGGGACTGTATTTCTGCTGATGACCTTGCCACCTGAAGTGCGTAGGTCTCGCGTGCAGATGTAAGAGCCACATGCTTCTGAAACAATAAAGCCTTTAGTCTACTTAACTTGTCGAAATTCACCTTGGAAGTAGCAATGTGAGGCCAGATATCTGCTACCTCCCTTAATTTAGTGGGGGGAAACAACACACTCCCGCAGCAAGTAACGACCTTAGTGACCGAAACAACGTAAACTATTCTGGCCCGCATGCCACAACAGTCTTCACTATTGAGGAGGACGTAGCTGCCATTTGAAAGCACCTGGAATGTGCGTTTAATCAAGGGGACCGGAACTCCCTTCAGATAGCAAGCCAAGTTCGCAACCGAGGCATTACATGCCCCATGCAAGGACAGCTGCTTACAAATCATCGAATGGCTGACTGAAGTCTCGCATTCACTACCCCTAAGAAAGACCTCTTTCAAGCCATTGAGACATTTGTACAAGAAGGGAAGCTCCCACACCTCATAGATATAACTATCCCCCAACTTCTCATATCTGCCTACCGGAACATGTTTCAAACAAGAAGTGAATTGTAACGTAGAAATAGGCAGATTAATAACCCCGTGTATCAACCACTCTGCAGACAGGATTTTGGCCACGGTAAAAGGCAATCTTTCTAATTTTTCAATGTTGAGCATGACATAAGTCGCCTCCTTCTTAGCCATTAGTTGTTGTTATCGCGTTAAATTAAAGGAAATAAATATCTCCCTGGCACTGATGTGCTGCCAAGGAACGTGACCCGCCTTCAATGTCTGAAGTGTCCAACCCAACTGCATAATAGACCGGGTCTGACTTTGTCCATGATATAAAGAAGACATATCAGATCGTATAATGTCTATAGCAGAAGAAGCAATGTTGTTAATCGTATACATTCCGTCGGACATGGTGTGAATTCCGTTATCCACAACAGCTAATGCCTTTTTCAAATTTTCCTGATCTATCTGCCTTAACCGGGCTGCAGCCTCCTGCTGGGAAAGTTTCCATATTTCATTGTACACTTCGTACAAGAAACGCTTCCTACGTGGTGTCTTCGGGCCTGACAAAAAATCTTGCAAGTCAGTGTTATTAGACAGGAGAGTGAGATGTGTCTTGACTGCATCTAGTGAGGATGATTTTAACCATTGGTGGCACAATTTTCCCACACTATATGTAGTAATAATTTCAGCATGTTCTGGTGATATATAGCGAGGGTCTTCCCGACTCGTCCTGAAACCCCCCGAGGAGGTGACAAAATGTTGATGACACCCATTGGTGTCTATAGGCCACAATAACCACCCGCCCGGACGTGTCAATGAAGTGTTAAATGTACCATTCTGGACCCAGTCTGTAAGCTCACTAAAAGTGGCATTTATGTATTTCTGCCAGTTATTAATTTTTGTAGGGACAGGTTTGCTAGGCATGTTCAATTCTCTAATCGTTGCTAAGCCCAAACAGCTAGTCTGTTGTACTGTTTCATTTAAAAAAATCATTTGGACGGGAATGAGACATGCTCTAAACAATGTTTCTCTACCCTTTGTCTGCCAATGTTTTGTTCCCCAAACACTTTTCAAATCAACATTATTTGACCAATATTCATAACCTTCAATCGACAGTAGGGAAACAAAAGAATCTGAGTATATGAATTTCGTATTAGTCAACAACATTTGCTTATCTTTAAATGGAGTTAACTTAAAATAATATGACTTAGCATTCATTTGATGATGCCCAGAAAAATACGTAAATTTGTCAGAATACGTTTTGGAACTCCCTTGTGGGGGAGTTGGGCAATGCTCCCATTGCGTATAGTCAAATATCATTTTTGGACTACTTGCTTTGTGTATAAAATGTTGCCCATAATAATTATAGCAAAACATGTCACCATAATTGTCTTTAAACTGGTAAACATCCTCATTTTCATAGACAGTATAATATTGTAATTCAGTCATCATGGAATCAACTGTCTTTACATCCCAATCATCAGATACAATGCCTGGTATTACTATATCATTCATAGATAACTTTAGGACATACGGTATTTGAATGATCTCAGTGGGACCGTATATATCAAACATTACTTTATCCCATACAATCCCATCCGGAATTGGCACTGCAGAAATGTTCACAAAGGACAAGTCTCTTCGAACCTTATGTGATGAAAAATGTGGCTTAAACACCTCCTTCCACCTGTTCAACCGCTGATCTCTCAGGAAGAAAATGACCATGTATCAACAGAAAAAAGGTAATGACAAACCCTATCCAGAGAAAAAATGCTGACATAGTCAATAAGAGCCACAGATAGTTCCAAGGAAAAACAAAATACATATCTTTAAGCCAACACATCAGCTGACGTGGACCTGGGTCAGTAGTTGAAGAGGCAAACGAGACCGATAGACCATCGTTGTTGTTGGCAAAGTACCCAGAGGCAGTTCATGCAAAAAGTGTCGCCGTATTCAATGGAGGAGTTGGTGTTTCTCACGGTGGTACACTGTAGATAGCACCATCCGCAACGTCAGTAGTCATGGTGACTCCATCAAATGTTTCTAAGTTATTTGTTGTCAGTGGAACTAATGCGAGATCATCATCCACCCTCCCCAAGCTCGGAGAGGCAACAGTGTTGGTATAGATAACTTGAAGCGGAACATCTTCCCCAGTAGTGAGAGGGATTCGGGAACTACTGGACGTTCCTCTTGGTCTGCTGTGCAGAATCGGCCACATGTTGTAACTTGACATTGTCAATAGAAACAAAGCGATTTTCTTTGGCACCTGGCAACGGTGGTAAAATAACAGTTCTCGTTCAGTGTATCCCCAACACAGGGACTGGTGCTCGATAAGAAGGGCCAAATTATTTTTCCACTGCGACCTTTTCACACACAAGATCCCCAACTCTGGGAATCCAAACAGTAGGTGTTACTGGCACATCCTTAATTCCTGTGGAAGCAGCACTTTTAGAAGAGTTATCTTCACGGAACTGTTGTAATTCCTGCAAAACAGTGACACAATCATTTATGTCAAAAGGCGTTTCCTCTGCCTCCACACCAGGACTATCAAGATCCGGAACAAACATTTGTGTTCCGAACAGGCACTCATATGAAGTACGACCCCCCAGGGACCTTCTAGGTAGGTTATTCAGTGCTCTCTGAACTCCATACAGGTGGGTTAGCCAACTACGACCCGTACCTAAGACTCTGGCTGTTAAGGATTGCTTTAAATCGCGGTTTAATCGCTCCACAACAGAATTTCCCTCGGGATGAAATGGAGACGAGAACTGGAGCTGGACCCCCAACGAATCCATGGTGTCCCTGAATGCCCTTGAGGCAAAAGCAGGGCCCTGGTCCGAATGGAATGCCGCAACTGCATATGTACCGACAAAGACACGCAAATCTTTAATAACAGTTCGAGCGTCAGCCGAGCGCTGTGGCCACACCCACACAAATCTGGAGCAAGAATCAACAGTGACTAGTATATATTTGTATGCACTATCCGGTGTGAGTGGACCGCAATGATCCAAGTACACACATTGTAATGGTCTGTTCGATATTAAGAGGGGTGTCTGCGGTGGGCGCTTAGCTGTTGAAACTTTAATTTGTTGACAGATGTCACAACAAAGGACATACTGCTTAGTCTCTTTATAGAGACCAGGCCACCAGTAACGGGCCTGTAATAGCGAAATTGTGGCGGCCACCCCAGCATGTGCAGATGCCACTCCCTCATGCGCTGCATTAATCAATTGTGGTCTTACAACTTTATTGGGGATCTCGCGTATGCCTACACTAGGTATTTTAACCTCAGCATTGAGCATACTTCCCATGAAGTATTGATATTTATTAGAAAATCCTTTAGGATAGGGCGTGCCATCAACCGTAGCTTTTATGGCAGCCAGAATCTCTGTGTCTGGTTTGGAACTCGAACGAGTCACTGCGGCCACAGTGGCAACTGCCACTGCCGACTTTGCGGCTTCATCAGCCAAAGTATTCCCAGCAACGTGTATTCCAACGCGCTGGTGTCCAAGAGTATGTACAACATGGACTTTGGGTAGCGTCTCCTTCAGGTCTGCTACCTTCCCCCATAGCAGTCTGTGTTTTATGGTGTTGCCTTTTGAATCTCTGAACCCATTCAAGCGCCAGTAATGTAGGTATCCATTAAAAGACTGGACACAATAATACGAATCACAAACAATCAGTGTGAACTGTGTCGGATCTGTATGTTCTAATGCCATCAAAAGAGCTTTCAGCTCAGCCAATTGTGCCGTACAATCCCCTAAGGTTTGTGTATAAGTATGTTGGGGGCAGAATTTCTCCCCCTCCATATGGCCGCTCACTACTGCACATGCAGCAGAATATTGGTGTTTTGTCCCCACCGCCGGTTGCGCAGAGCCATCGGTGTACATTACTACTTGATATTGATCAATAGGCAACGTGTCAGAGGGAACAGGATATTCAACTTCATATTGCCCAAATTCTTGAGTTTGTAATTTTGGGTCAAAAATGTAATCTACATCAGTGGCTGTTAAAGACGTAGCCCATTGTATCCATCGCAGTGCAGTGCTTTTGCGTTAGGAACGCTAGCTTTTGTAACAGCCTCCAGGGCCGGAATAGGGGAAACGACAATAATGCGTTTACTCTGGGCAAGAGGTCGTTCTTTAATAACAGCCATCTGTACAGCAGTGAGAATTTTCTCTGTTGGTGCAAATCGTTGTTCAGCAGCCGAATACAAGTGTTGCGCCGCGTGGTGCGGCGCGAGCCGAGCATTCAGCTCGCGCCGCGCAGCGCGTTCTCAGGACGCGGCGCGCCCCGAGTCTTCTTTGTACAGCGCGAGGCCCCAGATATTATTTTGGGCCTCGCTCTGCCTTCTGTGGTGTCCCTGTTCTCCCCTGACCCCTCCTTACCTGTTTCTTTTTCTTTCTTCTTCTTCTTTTTCTTCTTTACTTTTTCGAGGCATTTTCTGTCCTTTCTTTATGTCTTTCCCCCTTCCCATGTTACCTTTTTTCTTCCCAGCATTCCTTGGTCCCTATTTTCTATGGTTCCTGTTCTATTCTATCCTATGTACTTTTTCCCTATCTAAAATGGTGTCTTTTTACTTCCTGTTGGTCACTTCCTGTTTCTTGGTATATAAGGGCTCTGTTTTCTCCCTTTCCTTGCGCTGCATCACTTTCTGCTCAGATTGTGTCTTCGCTCCTGATTCTTAGCCTTCGGTTCTGAATCTTTTCAATTTTGCATTTACCTGCATTTTGTTCCTGTTTGATTCCTGGTTTTGTTTTCGTTTCAGGAATCCATTTTTTGGAGGTTTTTTCCCCTTTATTGGGGTTTTTTCCCTCTGGCACTAATTCTAAAGGGCACGGTCTGTTCTTGGCGTTTCCACTGCCTGCAGCACCGTGGCTACTAGAGAGAGTCGCCCCTTTCTGGGCCAAAGCCGAACCCTCAAGACCTACGCCACTAGATCTGCGGTTTCCAGGCGCCAGCAGCACGTGAGTCGTGACAGAATGCAGCGCCAAACCATTCCGACATCTTCTGATACTATGGATGACACAGTGGCGGCGGCTGCAGATCCTGATTCATCTTTTTTGACTACTATTCAACAACAAGCTCAGGAATTGCAACAATTGCGCAACGAGAATGCGGTCTTACGACATGCTTTGGCCCTCCGCAGTGGCGATGTTCCGACTATCTCCGCCTCAACGCCTCGCTTCTCTGGTGAACCAACTAAACTGCGTGAATTCCTGGATGCATTAACGGTTTACTTCGCCTTCAGACCTAGCCAATTCTCTCATGACAGGACAAAGGTGGGATATCTTATTAGTGCATTATCCGGTCCTGCCTTGGCCTGGGCAACCCCGATGGTGTCATCCAACGATCCAGTATTGTCGGACTATTCTGCCTTCGTGACCCACTTCAAACAAATGTTTAGTCGCCCAGGATTGGAAGCCTCGGCAGAGGAAGCATTATGTGATATCCAGCAAGGTTCCCAGGATGTCCTCCGATATATTACACGTTTCCGTCAATTAGCGGCAGAGACCACTTGGGTGGAGCGTACCCTGGTAACTTTGTTTCGCAGAGGACTTAAGGAAGAAATTAAGGATGAATTAGTACATTCCACCAGAGTTGAAGATCTTCGTGGCCTCATGGATCAAGCACTTTCCATCGAGTATCGTCTTCAAGAACGACGAATGGAGAAGAGAAGGAGTAGAGGAGCGTCTCAGCCAAGCTCTTCACGGATGTATCCACCTCATCCTGAGGAATCTCGTCCTCCTGCTAAGGATATAGAAGGGGAACCCATGCAAGTGGATACTGCTCGAGGGCCACTCTCTGCTAGTAAGAAGGAAGACAGACGGAAGAAGGGATTGTGCCTCTACTGTGGTTCTGCTGGTCACCTGCTTCGTACATGTCCTGTACGTCCACCTATACCCTTGGGAAACGCCACCTCCCGTCCTCTGTAAGAAGGGAGGGGACGGGATCATCGGCTATACCTTCTATCAGCTCATTCAACGACAATGGAACTTACTTGTTCGTGTTACCAGTCATATTACAACTACCTGATGGCCGCCAAGAAAGAACTATGGCATTATTGGATTGTGGTGCTAGTGGTATATACATGGATAAAACATGGGCCACTAATCTGCAAATTCCCACTCAACCCAAAGACATTCCTGAACAAGTACACACCGTGGATGGATCTTTAATATCCTCAGGTCCAGTCGATACTACGACCTTGATGTTAAATTTACAGTTTGGTAATTATCAAGAACACCTCTCTTTTGATCTCATTACATCTCCCAACCATACCATTATTCTCGGAATTCCATGGTTTACTAGACATAACCCATATGTGAACTGGGTAACCCGGACAATTTCTTTATCCTCACAGTTTTGTCAAGAAAATTGCTTTGCTTCCGATAAATATTGGTCACCAAACAGATTAACACCTATGAAGAGTACTACGGAGTATTCCATCAACACTGTCCAAGGGGTTCCTGAACATTATTTAGAGTTCCAAGACGTGTTTCAAAAACCATCCAGACCTGTATTACCTCCACATCGAGAGTACGATTGTGCTATTCCTTTGGAACCTGGAACAGTCGTTCCCTTTGGAAGGATGTATTCTCTCACGGAACCTGAAAAGGAAGTTCTTAAGGAGTATCTGGAGGAAAATGTACAGGGTGGTCTCATTGTTCCATCATCTTCTCCAGCAGGGGCTCCTCTCTTTTTTGTACCTAAGAAGACCAAAGATCTTCGTCCTTGCATAGACTTTCGAGGCCTAAACAAGATAACTATAAAGGATCGTTATCCTTTGCCCCTCATTAAGGATATTTTAGAGGCAGTCAGAGGGGCTCAACGTTTTACCAAGTTGGATCTTCGGGGAGCTTACCACCTTTTACGTATAAAAGAAGGAGACGAGTGGAAAACAGCATTCAGGACACCGTTCGGTCATTTTGAATATAAAGTCATGCCCTTTGGTCTTACGAACGCTCCTGCTATATTTCAAAGGTTTATGGACTCAATATTTTCCGATCTCTTGAACCAGACACTCGTAATCTACTTGGACGACATCCTTATTTTTTCCAGACACCCCGAACTCCATTCTTCTCATGTGAACAAGTCCTTCACAGACTCCGAGCACATCAACTATTCTGTAAACCCGAAAAGTGTGAGTTCGATAAGACGGAAGTCAAATATCTGGGTTATCATTTAAGTTCCACCGGCATAGCTATGGACCTAGAAAAGGTACAAGCAATTCTAGAGTGGCCTTCTCCCTCTTCTATCAAAGAAACACAATGTTTCCTAGGATTAGCAAATTTTTACCGACAGTTCATTCAAGACTTTGCTAAACAGACCAGCCATATAACCCATACCTTAAAGAAGGAAAATCTAAAACAGGGGTTTGTCTGGACCAAGGCGGCTGAAACAGCTTTTCAAGAATTAAAGAAGGCATTCACTCAAGCTCCCATCTTGAGACATCCAGATACCAATAAACAGTTTATCGTAGTTACCGATGCTTCCGAAAAAGTTATTGGAGCAGTCTTGCTTCAACTTCAAGAAGATGATGGTCTTGAACATCCTGTTTTCTATTTGTCCCATATTCTCTCTTCAGCTGAACAACATTACTCTGTACTAGAAAGAGAGTTGTTAGCTCTGAAGACAGCCTGCATCGAATGGAGACAGTTTCTGATGGGATCCAAGGAGCCTTTCGAGGCGAGAACAGATCACCGTAATCTGCAATGTCTACGTAATTTTGTATGCCAAAATAGTCGCCAGGCGCGTTGGGCCTTTTTCTTTAGTCAGTATGACTTTTACATCACCTATATTCCTGGATCTCAAAACATTCTGGCTGATGCTCTGTCTCGACGCTATCCAGATTGTACTCCTTCCCCATCTCAGTTTCTACTGGAGCCTAGTAAGATCATTGGAGTTGCTCAATCTTTTCTGGATGAGGTACAACTGGAGTATTCCAGCCTGTCTAATAGCGAAATAGAGAAATTAAGAACCTTTTTATGCAAGAAAGAAGGATTCTTTTTTCATCAGAAGCTGTTATTCCTCCCTACTAACAGAGTGCGAGACAAAGCATTACAGATGTGCCATGATTCACCGGTTGCTGGACATAGAGGTATTAAGGCCACACAAGAACTTCTTTCGCGATCTTTCTGGTGGCCTACCTGGAAATCAGATGTCGAAAGATATGTTCAGGCTTGTCCCATATGTGCCCAAGTCAAGATTCCCCGTAGCAGACCTGCAGGATTACTACAGCCTTTGCCAGTTCCACCAACGCCATGGCATACTATTTCCACTGACTTTATGTGTTCACTTCCGCCATCAGCTGGAAACCAGGTTATCATGGTCACTGTTGATTCTTTCACTAAGATGGCCCACTTTACTGCTCTAAAGAAATTACCAACATCCCAAGAATTGAGCCAGATATTTATCGACCATATTTTCCGTCTCCATGGACTTCCACATACCATTGTGTCTGACAGGGGTCCCCAGTATATTTCCCGGTTTTGGAAACATTTTTGCAAGACACTGAATATCAATATAGCACTATCATCCGGTTTCCATCCTCAGACCAATGGACAAACTGAGCGTTTGAATCAAGGACTAGAACAATACCTTCGTTGTTTTTGTAATTCCACCCAAAGCAACTGGAACACTTATCTTCCTATTGCTGAATATTCCTACAACAATTCTGTCCATAGTGCCTCCAAGGTCACTCCCTTTTTCTGTTCCTATGGCTATCATCCAACCTCTTTTCCTACTGCTCCTCAATCTACCTCTCCTCTGCCTGCCATTACATCTTTTTCCAAACGTCTCCTGCAACTCCATAAGCTCATTAGATCTAATTTATTGCACACTAAGAGGTATATGAAGAAGATCGCTGATAAGAAACGTGGACCCACTCCTGATTATCACCCTCAGGATAAAGTCTGGCTTTCTTCCAAATTCTTGCCCTCTCGTCTTTCTCTGAATAAGTTCACGCCTCGCTATTATGGGCCTTTTCGTATTCTTCAGTTGCTCAATCCTGTCACTGTTCGTCTTCGCTTGCCTCATACTTGGAAAATTCATCCGGTCTTTCATGTATCCCAACTCAAACCTTATGTCCCTGATCCTTTCTCTCGTCAGTTTCCTTGTCCTCCTCCTGTGTTGGTGAATGATGTCCCTGAATATGAGGTTCAAGAAATTTGTGACTCTCGCCTTTTTCACCGGCGTCTTCAGTATTTGATTCACTGGAAGGGTTATCCTCTTAGTGAATGCTCTTGGGAAGATGCTTCTTCTGTTCACGCCCTTTTTTTGATTTCTCGTTTTCATCGTTTGTTTCCCTTCAAACCTGGACCTTCGGGGGGGGGACCTACTGTTGCGCCGCGTGGTGCGGCGCGAGCCGAGCATTCAGCTCGTGCCGCACAGCGCGTTCTCAGGACACGGCGCGCCCCGAGTCTTCTTTGTACAGCGCGAGGCCCCAGATATTATTTTGGGCCTCGCTCTGCCTTCTGTGGTGTCCCTGTTCTCCCCTGACCCCTCCTTACCTGTTTCTTTTTCTTTCTTCTTCTTCTTTTTCTTCTTTACTTTTTCGAGGCATTTTCTGTCCTTTCTTTATGTCTTTCCCCCTTCCCATGTTACCTTTTTTCTTCCCAGCATTCCTTGGTCCCTATTTTCTATGGTTCCTGTTCTATTCTATCCTATGTACTTTTTCCCTATCTAAAATGGTGTCTTTTTACTTCCTGTTGGTCACTTCCTGTTTCTTGGTATATAAGGGCTCTGTTTTCTCCCTTTCCTTGCGCTGCATCACTTTCTGCTCAGATTGTGTCTTCGCTCCTGATTCTTAGCCTTCGGTTCTGAATCTTTTCAATTTTGCATTTACCTGCATTTTGTTCCTGTTTGATTCCTGGTTTTGTTTTCGTTTCAGGAATCCATTTTTTGGAGGTTTTTTCCCCTTTATTGGGTTTTTTTCCCTCTGGCACTAATTCTAAAGGGCACGGTCTGTTCTTGGCGTTTCCACTGCCTGCAGCACCGTGGCTACTAGAAAGAGTCGCCCCTTTCTGGGCCAAAGCCGAACCCTCAAGACCTACGCCACTAGATCTGCGGTTTCCAGGCGCCAGCAGCACGTGAGTCGTGACAACAAGTGGGACTTGTATCCAATCGGGACTGTCTCACCTTCATTAAATGTGACATACGTAAGCCCAATGGCCCCAGCTATCACCCTGATGACCAAAAGCGTCTTATTGTCCCGTGTATGTAAATGTTTTGCAGCTAGAAGATCTGCTTGTAACTCTCGAAGAGTATGTGTATGTTCAATTGTCCAGAATTTGCTTGAGAAATCAGGACGGATTAATTCATATAAAGGTTTCATGCGTGTAGCATAATCAGGAATGTATGTTCTGCCAAAATTTAGAAAGCCCAACAATGACTGGAGTTTCTTAATCGTGTTAGGTGGTTGCAATTGTGCACACTTTTCTAAAAATTGTGGCACTAGGCTCTTACCTTCATTCGACAGCTCATATCCCAGGAATATGACGCTGAGGAAGGCAATTTTAGATTTTTTGAAGTTAAATTTGTAGCCAATTTTGGCAAACCCTACAACAATGCAGGCTACCCGTCTTAAATGTTGTAGTAACTCGTCATCCGTGAGATGTATATCATCTACATATGACAATGCTTCAGGGTCCAGCTCGTGTAAAATTGCAGTCACACGAGCCGCAAACAGTCCCGGGCTATTCTTATACCCCTGAGGCAAACAACTGAATTTTTTCTGGGAGCCTAACGCACTAAAGCTTGTGAGATCCCTGCTTTCGGGTGCTATATTCTGGCAGAAGAATCCATTCGAGATATCTAAAGTCGTTTTATATTTTTTCCGCACAATGTTATTCATCAGCGCTGCACTACGTGAATTTTGAATAGCGTATGTACTCTGCCGCGCTAGCAGTGCTAGTGCCCATGTCTTGTTCTTCAAGAGAACTCTCTTCCTGTGTGGCATGTCTAACTGAGACTGCCGCCACCTTTTTCTTTTTAAACTGTTGTTTTTGTTGCATCGGTTTCTCTTCCTTCTTGACAGAAAGCTCCGAAGAGCGTTGTGATTCCTGTCTTGGTTTCACGTACTCTGTTCTCCGCTCTGACCGACCACCTCTCTCATTTCTCTTTTCCGATGAGTCCTGAAAGGAACGAGATTGGCGTGTATCAGTGTATTGATATCTATCAGGCGTTTTCAGATTATCCCTATTTCTGAGATTATACCTATTCTGCGGGGTCTCCGTACGCGGAGATTCTCCCCTTTCTTTTTTAGGTGTCTGTTGTTTTTTCTCCCAGCGCTTCTTATTACCCTCAGGTTGCTGTTTAGCATTGTCTTTACTAATTTTTCCTTGAAACTGTGGTTTTTGCGGTCTAGCCCCCAGGCTATCTCGACCAATACTGGAATATGTTTCCGCTATTATTTTAGGCAGTTCCCGCTCCTGATCTAGTTGCGGAACGTCATGAAGACGCATACGCACCGCAAGTGCAACTGCCTCCCCTTTAAGATTACTTAGTATTATTGAAGAAACCGTGGCAAAGTTGCTCATCAGTTGCATTCCTAAATCTAAGGCTGGGGGAGCCCCGTATTCATCCTGAATCTGTTTAAGCACTTCCGGTAGGTTGGCCAAGGTCGGTGTACCGTGTGCCGTTGCATAGAGCGCAGCAAACACCGTGCCCCATGTATTACAATGTTCCACTGTGGGAACCATGCCAAATGGTAAACACATAGTTAATATTCTATGTTTGTCCTGAGGTCCCGTATGGGGAAATATCGCCTCCAGCGTATTAATTTTCTGTGCCAGCCAAAATGGAGTCTCCTCGCGTTTTGCTGGAACTTTACCCATGATAGAGTGTACAGTCACCGGGTTTATACCTGGTGTTATTGCATGTGGTTGCGCGTGCTGGAGCAGCACGCGCTTGGTTTGTATTTAGTGTCTGCATCACAAATTGTACTAAGCATCTATAGGTAGAAGTTAAGTCTGTATATAAACGACGAACTTCAGCCACAGGCATATTTGCAACCGCAGGATGTGGTGTATATGTGGCCAATAAAGGCCAGGTCGGACCATCATTACTCAGTGGACCTAACCTTACTGGCAATATTGTGTGGGGTAGGGCGCCATCAAGCCAATTATTATGTTCTTGATAAGCTAGAGGTATCTCTAGGTATGCGTACGCCCTGTACTGGCCAGGCGCATTCGCAACCGTATATGTGTGAAATGTATTTGTATTCCCATCAACTGCTGGAAATGTGACCCAGGAGTAGAAAAGTTCTGTTCTATAGGCTGCATGGGCGGCCACCACAAACGTGACTGGACCACCCTGGATCGTAAGACCATGTGCAAGCAAATGTGCTGTGAGCGGCTGTCTCATATTAAGAGCTATTTGTATTACCTGGGGATTCGCCATTAGAAAAACAGCGATGGTTCAGAGAAGGCACACCAAAACGGGGTTTTTCCTTTTAAGGTTCAAGCTTGTACAACCATCCGCTATAATTAGGGTTACCTATATAGCGGTGGTGGAAGTCCTCAGTGCCACGGACGTCTCCGTTAAAGGAACTGAGGGATCATTATAATATATGAGACCGAGAGAGACTGGTGGACCCGAAAATTAGAGCCAGACCAATCGTTGGCGGCGCCATGTCGCGTAGGCTCTCATTATCCTAATGAGACTACTGGATTTTTGGGCGGCAAGATCGTTCACAGTGTGGGGGACTAAGTCTAACCCACGGCGAAGGACCCTTGTCACCCCAAATCCGGGTTGAGCTCCGGCTAACTAGCAGTGCCTTATCTCTCCCAAAGGGAAGAGACAATTGGGCAGCCGAGCGCATGACATCTTAGTGCTTCCCAGGGAAGTCGTGGTCACTCAGGTCCCAACCAGTTCTCTCATACACAGTGTAGTCTCACATATAAATGACAAAGGCAGTTTAAGTTTTAAAGATTGGTTTAATAAAACAACTGCATTTTAGATAACAAGGCGTGAGCCGCAATAACCAGAACCATACAACACAGTAGGATTGAAATAGTAACGAGGAGAGTGAAACATAAGAATAATGCTATCATAGTGCAACTAGATTACGTTCTCTCTTCTCAGTTCTATTTTGAGCACAGCATGTTAAGCTCTAAGCCTGCCTTTCAGGTTCCCCCGGGAGGACATCGACCCTCATACCTGAGCAAAGGCCTGTGATCGGGATCAGCATCTGCAACAGGGCAGTCAGCATCTAGTTGTGGGTTCCTGGTCGGAATCTCCCTCTTACGTGTACCAGGACTAGGAAGTGTTTATATAACTAACACGCCGGTGTTCTAAGAAACGTCCCTACGTAAGAATGTGTACTTTCTACGAACCCTAAAGACTAAACTTCTACCACGTCTATCGGCAATGTACCAGACTGTATCCTTGACTGAAGCACAGAGCGAGCAAGAATGTATTGTTTGAGAACTTCAGTGCTGAAGTAAGCTAAACAGTGTGATAGAAGAAATTAAAACAAGACCGTGAAACTGGTTATTGTAAAATAGCAGTGTGAGGCTAAATAAAATGCACCTAGTGCAAAGTGCACAGAGGCCTAATACATTAAGCAAACGCGCAGAAAGCTATATTAAAAATGGCTACACTACACTACTTTCTGCCCATCTAGCCACTTAAAATGTGCTAACAGCTCCATGTTATCAGCAAGCTTATCACACATAAAGAACTTGCTAGCCTTCATGGATCCAAAGGTACTGTGTTTCAAAATGGGTGGCCACAAGCCTAGCATAACATTGCTAGATTTAACAATATTGCACTCAAACTTTCAGATGTTTGTGAAGTCTTTTGTTTCTATGATCACTGTCAGGTCAGGATATGATCAGCCCCCTCCTCCTTTTTAAACATCCTTTAAGCATATGAAGCACACACACAAAAGATGACTGGCCATCCGAAGGACCTATAATCGCTGTTTTTTAAACCTCAGTCTGTATCAACCTAGCAAACCTGAAAAGACCAGACCTAACTATTTTATACGTAACACTGCAACAGTATCTTTATCTTATCTCCAGATCGCAAATTTACTCAAAGGCCACAAATCCTCTTAATCAAAGTCACTGTTGGCAGAAGTCAGCATCCCTTAATGGAACCATATAGTTCCTGATGGGCAGTTGCCAAGTAATTCCTGAAGTTTTCAGAGTACAATGTACAAGACGGTTCCATCCTAGCCGGCACCTCACATACAAAAACATTTATCTATAGCATGCCCTGTTTAAAAAGAAAATATTGCTTCCATGCCTTTGACAACTGTCTACATTAGGACAATGGTACTATAAGGGGGAGTGGGCAGAAATCGTAGAGGCCCATCATCCACCCTCCCAAGACTCGAGTCGCAACAACAGAAGGTATTGAAAAACTTATTTAAAACGGACAATGGAAGCCTGACCTATCTAGGAAATGTCTCTTTTTAGCATGTGGGACGCTAATAAACTAATGGTGGCATGACTTATCACTGGATAGGCTCCTCATGCAGAATAGGTAGTAGGCCTGGCTGAATGAATTCCTGGGTATAGGAGCTCTTATGGGGTTCTTTTATTCTGCATGAAAGGTGTTATTTTTTGATTATGGGATCCGAAATTGCATGTAACTAAAATTACCTTCTAGTCAACCAAACAGAATTTTATTTTGGATTGGATGGCTGGAAAGATCCCATGAAGCCTGTCCCTGTTCTCACAGACATTTTACATGTTGGGTGGAAGAAAGTAAATGTTCAGTGGGAGAGCATACTTCAAACTTTTCCCACCCACACAAGAAGGAACTCTAGATTTTGCCAGGCATCTAAGCAATTTTATGAGGCACACAGATGTCAAAAGGCATCTCGGGGCTAAGCAAACACAATTTTAAAAATCCTTCAAGGCCTTAAGGTAAAAGTTTCCACGAGGGGCACATTCACCTAATGCAGTGGTTCTTAACCTTTTGACTTCTGACCCCCACTGAGTCATTACCGAAAGCCAGGGACCCCAGTCAAAGCATTTTCAATGACTTGACTCTCGAAACAATACCCAATAGAAAAAAGTGTTGATCTAAAAACAAACAACTGGTGATTTTTTTTTTAAATTCACAAACATTAAAAGAAATCAAAATTTTAATTTTATTGGGAAGGTTGGATCTTTTCTAAATTTAATTGAGACCGCTCATTGTACGTAGTATATGATGCACTTGCAGTGCTCCCATTAATCAATCAGAGGATTTAGCTTTCAATTTAAAATTCCTTCATATTTACAGAACGTTTTAAATTTTTAAATTTATTTATATATACTTTATTAACCTGTTTATACTATTTAATTTTCTAAGCGGTCCCTCTGAGTAGGCATCGTGGGCCCCCAGGAGTCCCTGGACCACAGTTTAAGACCCAAAAGCCTTAAGGACAAGGTCCACTCATGCACCAATACCCAGTGATGTATCCTGCCGGCCTAAGCCTTATCCTCTCTTTGAATGTTGGGCTATGCAATATAGAACATGCACAATCCAAAAACAGTTTAAAGATGAAGAATTTAAGTGTGAGACAACATATAAAAACAATGGCACTGAGCACCATTAAAAGGCTGTGGACCGAAATTGTACATTTTTTAAGGCTTGACTAAGAAAATTTAAATTGAACAATTAACAAAGGTGATCTCTGATGTCTCCAGAAGGACGCTAGAAATGTAGGGGTCCTTGTGTATAATTTTAGCAGGAAGGCTAGCACAGACCAGTGGTGGACCTGATTGTCCTGCAGATGAAGAAATTAAGGTTACGGGTTGACATGATTAATCCTCCCTTCAATCTCAAGAAGAGGAGCTGGAAAACATTAACTAGCATAGACTTTCCTTCAGGGATTGCAGGTAGTTGATGGCAAGCAAGCAAGACAGATCCAAGACTCCAACTGTGAGACATAAGAATCATACTGTGATGCTGACAGGTAAGGACGCTGATTATCAAGGCATGCAAGCAATGCTCAATTATGTAGGAATTATTTAGGAAGTAAATTCTTCAGCTTGCATGTTAAAGCCACATACTGGGATTAATTAGGAATCTTTACATCAAAGGTAGGTTTTCAGTATTTTACTTTGCAGATCTTTGCTCTGCAGGTAAGTGACTTTTTAAGTGTGAGTTGACCATAACAATAAATATGTGAGTGTACCTATATATGTATATATGTGTATATATGAATATGAGTATAAAAACTTATGTACATACATTGTTGAGGATGTGTTTCTTTACTTTGCATTTTAAATGCAATCTAAATAATAATTAATATAAAATCGTTCATTTTAAATAGAGTAGGCCATTTATAAAGTTACAAAAATAAGAATAGAATTATCTACTACTGATAAATGTTAATTTATTGAAATGTTTTAAAAAACATAATTTAACATATTTAATGTATTTAATTTTTTTAAGGTTTTATGAGGTTGCAGCTGTTGTTTTAGGGTTCAGCTATTGATAGTGCTCAGGGGTAGTAAGACATTTTTAGGCATCAGAGTTGATTAGTGTTTAAGTGTTGCGTTTTTTAGGATTGATGGGTGGGTAAAGAAAAAATAATGTATTTATAATAAAACAAATTAAATAAAATTAAATAGCAAAGGTTGCCTGACTACCTGCAAATAATTATTTGCAGAGTGTTCTATGATGCTGGACATTTCCTTCAGGTCATGAAAGGGACAGCTAATGCATAAATGTCAGTAGCGTTGGAATGTCTACCACAAAGCCTCAGATTGTGTTCGGGTAGTTGCAATAAAATTCACCATGAAAGAATCCAAAAGGAGGGAACACTAGTGGAAAAAAATCCGATTTCACAAAAACCTTGATTGGCTAAAATACGTTTGTGAGCCAGGATTGCTATCCAAATGGAACGGATCACCAACACTTGACAGAGTTCACCACCCAAACGTTTTGGTTAATGATTTGCACAACACACCAGGAATGCTGTGGTAAGAATGTCCCTTCGAAGCTGTGCCGCCTTGGCTGGTTGATCCTACTCAGCTCAACCAATGGGTACACAACCACCAGTTAACAAGCAGACGCTGTTGCTCCACCCACATGAATGCTCCGAATTTAAACTCAGTTTCAACTAAAGTACTTGCATTGCCTCGCAGCATTTACCAGCGCATAATCACGGGTGGCTTTTGCCGTATTATATTTGTAAGACAATGCAGAATTGTGTATGTTTCTGAGTCCAGGCAGCAGTACTTTTGTTGTCTAATCAGGACAACTCCAGGAAGTTTTTGGGAAGCGTGACATATACACTGCGATATCACCAGTAGAGAGAGGTGTAACATGCGGGCTTGTGGCACGGTAACAAGCATTTGAAAAAAGTGAGTTTGTTACAAACATGTTCAGGTAAATATTCCCTTTTATCTGTGGGAGATTAAACATTGTTGACACGTGATGTAGACCAATGTGAATAGTGTTTTTTTAATACAGATGTACCTGAAATAATGACAGGAGGCAGGATGTAAAATAACCTCCCATCCATACCCTATGCTTGCCAATAGCATCCACAGCAGGTGTCAGAAGCAGGGCTCTTGCATCATCCTATCCAGAAACCTACAGCATCTTCTGTTGTCAAATGAGCTTCCAGGATCAGCATCTCTTCAGCTGGCAACAGCGCAGTAGAGGCGGTAGAATTGGATTCCAGATTACAGCACTTTGTCTGCATTGGAAAGTGTTATGTGACTGCAGCTGGGACCAAGCTTTGTAGAAAACTCTGCTGCCCTCGGCGCAGCTCCTCAGGAGTCACAAACAGTTACCACTGTAACCCCTGATCCTCAAGAGGACAGTAGGTAAGGTCGGATGGGCTGATTCTAAATCTCGCTTTCCTGCCAAAAAGATATACCACCCCTACTACTGTTTCGTCCGGCATTATCCCACCGCTGCAGGAAGTGCAATTAGACCTTCAGTTCTTAATCTGTGACAGTGGGGCCTTAATTTATACTTAAGGGCAGAATTAGCAATTGGATTGCTGAACTACAAACTGAAGGTCAGAATGTGAATAAATATGGTAATATTAGAGCCCTCAGCTCTCATTCTGATGCTTCTAAAATGGGTGCTGAATTCTTGTCTATGTTACATTTTCCTCATTATTGCTCATGGTTGTAATTATAGCTTGGAGACTGAAGCAGAGCGAGCAGTGGTCTGATAGATATAGGTCTGTTTAACTATAAGTGTTAAGCCAGCCAAGAGGGCTAATTTTTGACCAATGTGTTGTTCCTGTCTTGTCCAGAACACTCATTCACCATTAGCCTTTCTTGTGTAAGTCTGAACAAGACAGTGAAATAGGCGCAATTAGGCTTTAAGAAGAAGACAGCTGTTAGAAATTGGGTTTCTGATTGGCAGAGGTATGCACTATGTCCAAGCAGGAACCACAATCCTAGTCAGGGTAAGTCAGATACCCACTAAAGTTAACCTGTGCCCACTCTCTGGTAGCTTGACACAGAGCAGTTAGGCTTAATTTAAGAGGCAATGTGTATATTATTTATGCAGCACTTAAAACAGTAAAACAGTGAAAACACCAGACAAATATAATCCACCCCAGGTTAGAAAAATAGAGCTTACTTTAAAGAACAAAACAAGACCAGAACAACAAAAATCCTAAAAGTAGAAGTCGAGATATGAATTTTTAAAGAATAAATGAAACTGTAGTGCTTAGAAGAGAAAGCACCAACCAGGGTTATCTGGTCATGCTAGACTGGGACAAAGTCGAAAGTTCAGTCTGACCATGATGGGAGCACAAGCCGGCTACAAAATCCTTGCATGGCCCATTGGGAAAGAGTACCTCACTCCTTGAGATGTGTCAGTTCCAACCGGTGCAACAATGTTGATGCATTGGTTCTGGGTCCATGTTGAAGAATGCTGTGAAGTGATGCATCAGCATAGATCCAGAGGATGAAGATGATGTGTCGAATCCGGGCCACACAGAGGGGATGATAGGTCACCCAGTCAGCAGTGGGATGCTCTGATTCTGGCAGCAGCTCCGCACTGTTGTAGACAGAGTTGTGGTGTCCTTGATCCTTGCAGTAGCAGCAATGCAGTAGTGAAGTGTTGACAGGGAAGGCAATGTGTCAGTTCCGATTGGCACAGCGTGGTCAATGTGCATTTTGTTGCAGGAGCACCCAGGAAAAACCTCTTCCAAGAGCCCAGGACTGTGCTGGCACTACTTGGTAGGGCAGGACTCACAGGTGGCAGAGTACAGAGGCTGTAGCAGGATTGTTGGAAGTATTTTGTGTCCTTGAGACTACAGAAACCAGGGGGCAAGCCAGCAAGCCCTTGGAGTCACTCCGGGTTCAGGCGATGCAGGTCCAGTCCTTCTCACCCAGACAGGGGAACAGCAGGCAGCACAGAAGCTCAGCAAGATTCCATAGGAGTAGCAGTCCTATAAGCAGCACAGTAGTACTTCTTCCTGGCAGAGTCTTCACAGGTCCAGAAATGTACTGATTTGGTGGGATCAGAGATTCAGTAATTATACCCAAATGTGCCTTTAGGGTGGGGGGACTTTAAAGAAGGGTCTTTAAAGAGCACAGATGTCTTCTCTTCTCTGCCCTACCTCCAGAATATCAGTAGAGGGTAATCAGCCCTTTGTGTGGGGACATGCACTCCCTATTTAGGTCTAACAGTCAGCTCCCCCCCCCTCCAATGCTCAGGAAGAGTCATCAGAATGCTGATGAGTGCTCAGACACACCTAACCTTCCTGTGTTTCTGGCTGTCTAGAGGGAATGCACCTACCTCGGACGTGTATTGGAGACAGGGGTGACTTATGTGTAGTAAAAGGGGAGTTTAAGGCTTGGCTAAAGGTTTGAAATGCCAAGTCGAAGTGGCAGTAAACCTGCACACATAGGCCCTGCAATGGCAGTCATGAGCTAGGCTACTGAAGTGGGTGGCACAGTGAGTGCTGCAGGCCCCTTTGTAGCTTTAAATGTACAGGCCCTGGGTACATGAAGTGTACTTTACTAGGGACTTATAAGTAAATTAAATATGCCAATTGGGGTCAGACTAAGGTTACCAGGATTTGGGGGAGACAGCACCAGCACTTTAGCACTGATTAGCAGTGGTAACATGCACAGAGTCCTAAAACCAGCTAAAACTAGGTCAGAAAATTGAGAGAGGCAGGCAAAACGTTGGGGGGGGAAGACCACTCTAAGGCTGTCAGATCTAACAACAGCCTTCTGTGGAAACTTGTGTTTTCAAAAGGTAAGCCCTCCAGCACTATTGTGCTTCAACACTAAAAGCTGTATATTACTTCTCATGTTGAACAATGGTCCTTCTAGTATAAACTATATGTTTATAACTAGAGAATGGTGGTAGAGGTTTAAATCTATAGTGATATTCCTTACCAGATATTAACCTTGCTTGGACCAGTCTTTAGACTTTTTTTTTTCTGTTCCCTTCTTAATTTCTTCCTCCTACATTTAATGAACATTAGACATTAACCATGCTAGGATGGGATCCGCATTCATGCTATTCAGTAATAATATTAATTTAACAAAAGCACTTATTCACGTATTGGTCACATTTCAAAATGTTACTTACGGGAACTGTCTGGGAATCAATGGATAATTTTCAATTGTGACAAAAACTGATGTTATTGCTCTAACATTTCAGCACTGGTGTGAGATTGGGTATTCAGCACAGGAGGTAGTTATTGAAAAATTTCAATTTGAGTGGAACCAGATCAGCTTCCACAAGGCCCAAAAAAATCTGATCCATAAATATAACTTGGTTTCTGTGAGGAATACTCTGCTCCTCCGTGGTAGCTTAACACAAGCATTAAGGGGTCCCTCAAAAGAAATGTATGTAATAGCTGTTCAAATTAAGCAATACAAAAACTTAAAAATCCAAAGAAAATTAGTTACAAGGACAAAAATGTAAGAACAATGACACAGAATTGAATATAATTAGGTATAAGAATCAAATGTAATAAAGAAAAGAAAAAATGCCCAAAACAGGAAGCATCTGGGAAAAGGTGTTCAATATTTTTCTAAGGTAAATGTAAAAAACTGACAAACTCCTTCATATAGTTGACTACGAACTAGGCATCATTTACTGCTGACTAAAGAGGGAAAATGGGTGAGGATGGTGGCTGGTTCCCTCTGAAAAATCTGTTCCAAACTTATCACCTCAGATAAACTTGGGAGATTTCTTTTAGGATTGATGCAAGTTTGCTTCGAGCAGTGAGAGCAACAGAGTGAAGTGCTAATGGGACAAAGAGCTTTCATTGACATCTCTGCAAATCTTGTCACTGGGGCAGGGAGAGACTGAAAGTGCTCCAGGAGTTTTGGAAACTCAGTCCTGTATTGGGACCCCACCTTCAAAAGGTGATTGGTAATGGTGTGTGAAAACAGCAACTCAAAAGTGCTCAAATAAACTATCTAACTCTAACTCAAGCTAGAAGAACGTGGGTGTTCTCAACGTGCTTATGGCACTCACTGCACAGCAGACGTTCAAACATGCTTGAGGAACACCAGCTCCAAGAAGCACACCTGCCTTCTATACAATTAATTAATGTAATTATTTTGAAGAGTGAAAGGAAGCCCCTTAGTAGCAGGGTGACAATAAATCCTGACAAAGTTGCCATTTGGTGAGCCTTACTTGAGTTACCTTTTGGATTCTTGTTTCTTGTGTCCCAACACATTCATTTCCACATATCATCTTCCTTAGTCTTCCATCTAAGTAGCACGATTAATCTTCAGTTCTGAAGATAGGTTCTAATTCTGAGTTTATAGTTTCTTTAGGTAGTAATCTCTGCTCTGAATTCCCAGTTTAGGGACAGTGCCAGAATGGTAATTGGAGAGCTTTGAGTGCTAACTCTTCGTTCATAGAGATTTTCATTGTTTAGTACTCCTGGAGCTTGCAGAAGAGTTTTCTGGAATTGAAAGACCACATTGGGTAGGTCATTAGAGCCTAGGTCCAGGTGTTTTCCAGCTGATTGGATCTCTAACTAGGTCTTTATTTATGAGGTCCAAGGTATCTGAAGAGTCTTTCTGAGGCACATGAACATCTTTCAAGTGCAAGGCAAATCACCCCAGGTCTTGGAGACCTGTATGAAGGATATCATCAGTATGGTGCTTGTAGGGCCCATGGAAGTGCATCTTAGCCCCTATTCATGTTTCTGTTCACTACAGGTTTAAGTATCAATATCAGTGTTTTGTACTAATACTTTCAGGGTTATTGGAATTTCAGGGTTATTAATCTGTCTGGTAACAAACCGAGGGGGTCTTGTTGTGCCTTTCCTCTGCTGGTGAGAGACACCATACGTTAGGCAGTTTTAAATGAAAATCAAGACCTCTAATGTAACCTTTAGTAACCTTTAGTACTCATAGTCTTGTCAACCATTAGGGACAATGGAAGTCCCTGAAGAAACCAGTTATGCTCAATACAACAATTCAGAGAAAACTAACTTAGGTTTTTAGTAATCCGTGTGCCCTAGATGACAGAGAGAGAATTATGAGGCTATGGGCCTAATTTAGAACTCAGCAGATGGGTTACTCAGTCACAACAGTGACAGATATTCCGTCCGCCAAAATCTAAATCCTATAATGTTCTATAGGAATTAGATATCGGCGGATGGGCTACCCGTCACCGTTGTGATGGAGTAACTTGTCCACCGATTTCTCAATCAGGCCCTCTATTTCTGACCCACTACACCAACTGGGCAAACATTTCAAGTGGCCCTTTATCCAGACTTCTAGAGTCGCCTGGGCAGCGGTGCTTACCATTCAGGTCTGTGTGATAATAAGAGGTCCTGGCATGGAATTATGGACCCATTTAAAAACATTGCTTTCCAATGAAAAAATACATTTATGATCACTCTTAAACTTTTAATGTGGCAAGTTTCCCCCCTGAGCAATGAGAGATCATGGAGGTGGCTGGCATATTGTGCTCAAGGGCATTTGGCTAAATATTGATTTTGAATCAACGACATTTCTGAACCACCTGTACTTTGCCTTGGTTACCAAGAGTCACCGCTATCAGCTGGGGCTGGCTATCTCCAAGGGCAACAGCACAGACGTTCTAGGTGTCCCCACTGACGGCACAACTTAACCATGTGTCTGCTCTTCAGCCAAGCCTGCCTTGCCCCCTGCAGGCTGAGTTAAAACTTTCCCCACATTGGACAAGCAACTGAAACCAGGCAAGTATAGATACCTCCAAGGCACGACCCACAATGTATTTTTGGGTACGGCCCTGCTCTACATAAGGAGTTTCTGCCCTTCAGTCAGATCTGGCTGTCACCTGTGAGTCTTGACGAGCTTTCTCGCTGGTTGAGCAGGCATGTGAGTATGTCCTTTACCATCAGCTGCAAGTGGTCAGAGGTCCCAGTGGGGCTATAGCTCTGTCTGGTATCGCCCTTCAAGGAAAGCCTTAGTCAGTCAAAATACTGAGTACAATTGTACCGAAGTTTGAAAGAAAATGCATTGCGATGTAAAACTGATCAAGGACATGGCAGGGAAACACATATTTGACACAATTGCTCCGCAACCTTGAAGGATACACAATGACTGAGCTAAACACAACTTGACACGCTTTGAATCCAGAGGAGACCTTCGAATCTGTCCGGGGTTCATAAATATCTAATCCTTGCATTGGGGAAAAAATCAAATGTTTAGGACTCGTACATTTTCTAGAATGAACATAGTAGCAATAAATGAACAGTAAAATGCCTCACAGTTGGATAAAAAGCAACACTCTCCGCTGCCCTTTGATTCATAAAAGTTGTATTGACATAAGAACAAAGTTACACAAAAAACTAAAGCCTCTTCAAAGTCATACAACTTTTGAATCAATGTAGCTTTTTGGTCTGACAAAGCGCCGCAGCGGATGCACTTTGAAAATGGGAATTCAGAGCACAGCAGTGCCGCGCTGCGCAGTAATGGAGTGTGTCATTGTAAGGATGCCCCTCAAAAGGAAAGACTCCTCTACGGACGCAACCACTCATTCAAACAGAGTTTTTTCAGTTCCATTACAGGAGCAGACTGATAGACGTGAAAGTGCCCTGGCACTTTATGGAAATACCTGCTTGCTCACCTTCTTTCTGTGAGCAAAGCTTCAAATAATGGTTCATGAAAGCAGTCTTTCCTTCAGGTATTACTTGACCTCTTTGCAGCATTTATCCCCTATTCCAGGGCGTCGTTTCATTTATATCCACTATGTTTTAAGGGCTATCCAATATTTATGTAAGTAATTGTGTCTGCATAGGTCTATAGCTGCCTCACTGCTGTCAGTGCACTGTCTGGGAGGACAGTCGGTGCATTGAGTCTTTCAATGAAGGAAGGATTTAAAAGCCACCAGGGAGGCACCTGTGTCCAGAATGCCTGGACAATAATTGGAAGTCCAACATATAGGCAAAGCAACAGAGTCTGCCTCTAAAACCTTTCTCGAACACCCTGTCAACTATTTCTGTGGAAAGGGCAGAGGGAGGAAGTTCCACTGGTGCAAAACTCGTGAGTGAATGTATAACTTTGCTTATTGGAGAGCAGTGTATAATCGGAGGACCATCTCTACACCCTGGGCAAGAGCCTGATCTAGCAACTTTCAGAAGAAGCATAATAATAATTATAATAATAATGTTCAAAACAGTCAATGAGGTGACAGAATCTTTAAGCCTACAGATTTCTGTAAGACTGTGTTCGCTTGGCAACCCTAATAAACATTCTCTTCAAGATCTTTTCATATCTTGATAAGATGTTTTTGTACATTATTAACACACAAATCTACTTCAGGCATCAGGGATACTGACCCTACAGGTCAATGAGATGCATTTATAACATTCACATTATGAAATATCAGGGATTTACACACTATTTCATTTTAACTGGATAGTCATTTATCAAATTATCTTTTGACAGGTTAATCCATCACTGACTTCCAGACAACACTGAATAACACAATGTGAACTCCCAAGCTGGCTTCAGTTTCTGCATGAGGGTGCCTCCCATAAGGGAGTGCATACAGCTTCAATAGCTTGTCCAAAGGGCAGGCTTCCAAGGACTTGCATGGGCCCAATGCTTAAACGCCCTGGTGACTGACTGCAGTAGAAATACATTTTGAAATATTCAACATGGTGGAAAGGGAAATTAGGGATTCCCTTCAAATGCTGACAAAATGGCAACTACAGGGAGAGGGCAAACCCAGAAGACAATCACAACCTCCTCCTTTGTATGATCACCTGATAATTCACTCTATTTCAGGTTTGCCCCACTTGTGTACCTCTGAAAGATTCCACATTGACTATCATTAAGGGCGAACTAATGGTGAGGCAGATGTTCATGCTGAAGTAAGAGATTGGGTTGTGGCAAGGAGAGTGACACACACACAAACACACACAAACATCTCCCTGGCTGGGGAAGGAAATAACAAGATGTACAGCAAAGTAGGAAAGATGATGGCAGCGGCCCAACCCTTGGAGAAGAAGCAGAAGCAGATTTGGATCGCTGGGTGGACAGATGCAATTGCAGGTAATGAAATGACTGAGGGGAGTACCCTTAGTTAAGGTAAATATGAATGCCTGTATGGAGTGGACTTTAAATAAGTTAGCCCAAAGTGATAGGTGGTTCTGAGACATGGGCAAGAGCAATCAGGGAGAGATCCTCAGGACATTTTGGTGCTAACTAGCTTATTAGTACAACTTTGCCAGAAAAGCAGGCATGTGAGTTAGTAAGAACTTCACTGCTCAGGTCTTAAAGAACTTTGATTCAAGTTCTCACTATCTTTGATTATTGTTGAGTTCTCCTGGATGAGACAGAAAGCAAGGCCGAAAAGAATTGGAATACCTTCTGCAAAACCTGAATACACTTCTTCAAACAAACTAGCAGAAAATAGGAAGAAAGCATGGCTGTAGCATCAATGCCAAAGATTAAAAAGACAATTGGAACTGGATGATCTCCCTACAAAAACTCTAATAGCTGGGATCATTTGTGGTGGAAATGGAGAAGTAGCTGGGAAACATGGCAATCAGGATTGTGGGAGTAGAAATCAGGATTGTGGCCACCAAAGCATAAGGGAAGAGTACAAGGGATGTGAAAACAAAATGGAGAAAAAGGAATGACAACTATATCTAATGAGAGAGACATTAATATCTTGTTGTTATTGGTCAGTAAGATGCAGAAATTAGAAATAATTAAAGGGTGGTGAATGTGAGAATTTGGGGAAATACATAACTTGAAAATGATAACGGCATCACAGGAATGAAGAAAGAGGTTTTTTGGTTCTCATGGGACCCATGCAAATTGGACAAATCAAGTGAGTTAATGCAAGTGTGTTACCATCCCGCTCATCTAGAACACTGAAATGCATGCTCAATCAAGGCATACAAACAATATTGGTGTTACTCAGTGATGCTGTGGAAAGAGATGATGTACTGAACAGAGTGACTATGAAAACCAAGCATTGGAAAAACCAACTGATCTGGCATTGGCTAGCCGGTGCAATGGTTAATTTCTCTACACAGTGATTGGAAGTAGATATCACATAATTAAACAAAGAAAAAACATGTAATTGTCTAAGCATGATGGCCACATGCTTGCAATAACAATTTTAGATGTTAAAAAAGTGATCATTGATTATATTTAATTCTATTAGCACAAGATCTTCCCAGGAGGCCAGTGTACTTAGAACAGATTTGCAAACACTTTTTAGTTATAATGCTGATGGAGAGAAAATGAAATGTGAAAACATTATGATACATCAGACATTGGTAGAAAAATATATAAAATCATACGTGGTGAAAGAGAAGTGTAGGCCTAAAATGTGTGCTGATGCCAGAGAAGTGAAGAGTTCACTTGAAAATAGAATGCATGACCAGCAAGGTCTTAGTTAAAGGAAATCCTGTGTTTGCAAGCTTGAAAGAATGTATAGTCTTAAGCACACAGGAACGTATTCTGTTGTCTCTGTAAATTAAAAACACAATTGAAGAATGGGAGCAGGAGATTGAATTAGCCATGGGTACACAAAATCTGATAAGAGGTCTTGGGAGCAGAGTGATGAAGCATGTATGCAAATACACATGCATTCAGGAGTGATGAATAGTTAGTTAAGCATTGTTAGAACTGCAATATAGCATGAGTAAGAAATAGGTTAAAGGTTTAGGTACTCTGGTGATGTAATGTTTTTCAATAAACATATAACTGCTAAGTAACTTATTATTTGACCTTTTGTAACAAGCAATGTTCATGTTGCTATATAAGTGGCTACCTCTGAAGCAGCAAATTGAGACCAGCTGTTCACCAATATGGAGATAGCTACTCTCAGTGCTGCAACAGTAAAAAGCTGTGTTCGCCTTGCAGAGAGGAGTCTTGTCTTTTTCATATTAAGTTTCCCTGCAACATTTGGTGAGCCAGCACAGGACTCCCTTTTTGCCCTCAACCAACTGCTGTCAGCGGAATATCGCCTACCCCCGCTACATAGATCATCACACATCTTTGATGAAATAAGCAGACTCTGTGTTCTTCAAAGTTCTGCCTATTCATGGGGTAGGTAGGACCCAGTTATTGCCGTCTGTTAAGGTAAAGACAATGCGGACTTCATTCCATGTTTTGTATATATTTTAGGACTTGTCTCTCTCAGTGGTAAACAGAGATGTAATGTAAATATAAGGAGATAAGGTTATTACATGCAAGATTGTGTACATGTATTGCATAATATTACGTTATAGCGCTGCATATTTGGTAGAGTGCTCATCCCAATGTAGAAATTGGAAGTGGTTAATGTGAGAGATTCAAAGTTGGGTTTCCAATATGTAATCCAATATTTTGACATAGAGGAATGGTCGAATGCCCATTTAGTTAAACTTTACCTCCAAATACAAGCTGAACACTCAAATTACCATTCTGGACCTAATGTCCAGATGTCATTACATGGCCTATGAGACACATGGTTTCACGGTTATCCTCTATTGAGCGCTGAGGGAGTGACCAGTTGCTACCGACAATATTTACCGTTTTGAGTCAAAAAAATAGTGAATAACATTTAGAAATAGTTGAAGTGTTCATATTTTGAAAATGTTGATGATGAGTGCGTGTGCATGTGTCTAGATAGAAATGTGGTCACAGAGTGAGTTTGCTGTATGATACTGTATTGTGTTATTATGATGTATAATGTTCAATATATGACTGAAAAGACAAATTGACGTATTTCTGATTTGTAAGGACTAGTGTAAAAAAAATTAAAAGGAGAAATATTTAGTATACAGATGAAAACTATTGCAAAAGTTGATAGAAATATGGGGGGATTTTGGAGAAAGATATATTGTCAGGAGTGGTTTAAGGCTACTCAGAAGCATAAGTATCCCTGGCCAAATGAGGGGACATTCAATGAAAAATTATTACAGCACAATATTACTAGTGGTGGGCGGTAAACTCTGCTCTGCCGGTGGAGGTTCTGGAGATTTTGCCACTCTGCACTCTGCTTGGAGCATGGGGTTCAGCAAAAAATCTGCCACCCACTGCACAGCAGAGTTTACCAGTGCTCACCCCTATAAAGTACCCAGCTTTTGCCAGACTCACTCTGCATGTGAAGGTAACACTGACTATTCACTGTAGTCCTTTATCTGTATAGATGAATGGTTCGTGCTGGTCACTGCTACAGGAACTCTGCATGGGGAGAACCGAGAATGGAAGGTGACACATCACACAAACAGAACAGAAGTCCTTTGTGTGCTGTTTCCGGTCAGTGGGGTTTAGTAGCTCCACACAGTGCTTGTGTATCATCCTCAAAATATGAGAAGCAATTTAGCAATAGAACGCCGTGAGCAGGTAATCACAGAGCGGTACAGTGCCTCCGCAGGCCTTTGGCAAAATGTTTTTTGAGCAGAGGGGTGCACAGACAGCCACTGTACAACAGTGTGTGATCATGTCAGCAGGATGCATCATACACCAAATACCTGATGTTCGGGAGAGAATTATTTGCAACTTCTCACACCGCAAGTTGTATGGGATCTAAAAATGTTTCAACCAGTATGTTTTAATTTGAAGTGAATGAAAATATACATTATATGGAAGATTGTAGTAATAAAATTGCCTGTGCCTGTTAATACAGAAAGTCCAATAAGTGGGTAGTTTGTAAGATTTTGAGTGTTGTACCGTCTTTACAAAATATTGTCAATTAATTAAAAAAAATGTATCTGCTTTAGTGATCTGTTCGATCCTATGACAATTCTGCAGCTGTTTCCCACTATGGGGATAATTTTGACCTCGGCGGTCTTTTTCCAAGACCGCCGAGGGACCGCCATGCGGAAGACCGCCAGTGGTGGCGGTTTGCCGCTTGGCCTATTATGACCGTTGGCAGCTCTCCGTCCTTTTACGGATGGAGAGCCGCCAACAGCCATACTGGCGGGTGGCGGGGAAGTGGAGGTTGCTCTACCTCCACCGCCACGCCAACAGAACCCCACCCAGCGAATCACGTCCTGTGATTCGGCGTGGCGGTGTTCTGTTGGCGGTGTGGTGTCGGCGGAGCAGCCCCCAGGGCTCCCGTCCCCTCCCAGGAGGATCGTCGGACCAGGTAAGTCGATCGTCCGTGAGGGGAGGGGGTGGGAGGGGTGTTGTGTGTTGTGTGCGTGCAAGGGGGTGTGCATGTGTGTATGTAGAGGGGGTGTGTGAGTGCGTGTATGCTTGCAGGGGTGTTGTGTGTTTGGGAATGAGTGCGTGTATGTCTGTAGGTATGTCTGTATGGATGTGTGCGTGTATGTTTGAATGTGGATGTGCGTGTCTGACTGTGTGTGTGGATGTTTGCATGTATGTCGGCGTGTATGTGTGTTGGTGGTGCCTGCATGCGTATCGTGTGTGTATGAGTGATGTTATGTTGGGGTTCGGGGTGGGGAGGGGGGTCCTGCCACCTTTGGGGGGTGGCAGGGGAGGTGGGGGGGTAGAAGATGGAATCGGGGTGGGGGTAGGGGGTGGAGGAGACCCCTATCAGTGCCAGGGAAGGAATTCCCTGGCATTGATAGTGCTTACCGCCATGGATTTCATGGCGGTTTCAAACCGCATGAAATCCATGGCGGTCAGCCGGGTCAAAATACCGCCGGCGGTATAGTGACGGCCGCCGGGCTGGAGACCCTGGTCTCCAGCCTGGCGGGCGGAACGGAGAACCGGCGGATGATCATGGCGGTAACCGCCATGGTCATAATACAAAAAAAAAGACCGCCAGCCTGTTGGCGGTCTTACCGCCGCTTCTCCGCCTTCCGCCAGGGTCATAATGACCCCCTATGTGTTTTATCTGCAATTTTGAAAAACAATCTTTGAAAGCTTGAAGGAATTTATAGTCTTAAGCACACAGGCACGTATTCTGTTGCCCCAGTAAATTAAAAACATGATTGTAAAATGGGAGCTGGAGACTAAATCAGCCAAGGGTATTCAAAATCTGATAAGAGGTCTTGGGAGCAGAGTGATAAAACATGCCTGCAAATACACATGCATTCAAGAGTAGTGAATAGTTAGTTTGTTAAGCATTGTTAGAACTGCAGTAAAGAACGTGTAAGAAATAGTTTAAAGGTCTAGGGACACCAGTGGTGTGATGTTTTAAATCAAACATGCAATTGCTAAGTAATTTATTATTTGACCTTTTGTAACAGACATTGTTTATGTGCCTATATAAAGTGGCAGCCTGCGAAGCAGCAAATTGAGACCAGCTGTTTACCTGTATGGAAATATCTACTCTCCTTCCTGCGACAGTAAAAAGCTGTTGTTGGAAATGGCCCTTTTAGCAAGGTTATTCCCTCTGACCTCCTGTTTTTGACTGTGTGCTGCATTTCATTTGTGCTGGCTTTAGGACTCTGGGCACTTTACCTCTGCTGACCAGTGGCAAAGTGCAAGTGCTCCCTGTTTAAATTGTATTGGTGATTGGGTTATCCATGATTGGCATATCTGGTTTACTAGTAAGACCCTAATAAAGTGCACTATGTGTGCCTAGGGCCTTTAAATCAAGTGCTACTAGTTGACCTGCAGCACTGATTCTGTCACCCACATGAGTAGCCCTGTAAAGACGGCTCAGGCCTCCCTTTGCAGTGTCTGTGTGTGCAGTTTTAAACTGCCATGTAAACCTGGCAAGTGCACCCACTTCCCAGGCACAAACCTTTCCTTTTGCTACCTATATGTCACTCCTATGGCCTAACGCAGCGCCATGGGCAGGGTGCAGTGTATGTAAAAGGTAGGACATGTACTGGTGTGTTTTGCATGTCCTGACAGTGAAATATTGCTAAATTCATTTTTCACTATTGCAAGGACTATCTCTCCCATAGAGTAACATTGAAATGATCTTGAAATATCTTTCAAGTGTAGTTTTCCATTGGGAGCAGATGGAGATATGGAGGTTGGGGTGTCTGAACGCACAATTTAAAACTACATCTTTTGGCGAAATTGTTTTTTGAATTGTGAGTTTGAAAATCCCACTTTTAGAAAGTGGGCATTTTTTGGCTTAACCATTCTGTTCCTCCGCCAGTCTGCTGAATACACCAGGGTGACAGTTGAGTGGTTTGTGCATTCACTCTAGACAGTTACACTGTAGAAAAGTCCTCCTTTTTGCCCTGGTCACCCCCACACTTTTTGAACAGGTACTGGTGGTTATTGACTCTTGGTTGTGCCCTGGGTACTGCTACCAGTCCCAGGGCCAGTGCTCTGTGTAAAGTGGATATGCAAATTATGCTAATTATATTTGGCTAAGTTAACCTACCTATAAGTCCCTAGTATATGGTAGGGCATGTAGGTTTAAGGACCACAGCATAGGTAGTGCACCCATAGGTTCACTGCTGAGGTGCCCAGTGTCATTTTAAAGGCAGGCCTGCCTTGCTGGCTGCTTTTAAATTAAAGTTATATTCAAATTCAACTTTGGAATTAAAAGTAGTTCCAAAGTCTTAAACTACCTTATTTTTACATATAAGTCACCCCTAAAGTGTGCCCTATGTGCCCCTGGGGCTGGGTGCTATGTAACTATAAGCAGGGACCTTATAAAAGTAGTTTTATAAGCCCTGGTGAGGTAAAAACAGCCAAATTTGTTTTCCCTCATTGTAGTGAATGGCCTTCATAGGCTAGAATGGGGAGACTTTATTTTAATTTTAAAAGTCCCCTTAAATGATAGGTAAAAAGAGTTTGGTATCCAATTAATTGTTATAATAAATCCCACAACTTCCAGTTGTTGGATTTAATATAACTTGTTCAGGTAAAGAGTTTTAAACTTTACCTGAAAAGTGGCCAATTTCAGCCCTGCATTGTTTTTGCTGCTGTGCCCTGATTGGCCAGCCTCTGGCAGCCTGACCAGGCTGCCTTGATGAGGTGTGAAGTGGCTTGGCTTCACACAAATAGATGTGCGTGTGGGAGGGAATCTCCCCTCAGCAGATGGTGAGGCAAGAAGGGGGAGGGCTGCCAAACTGGTCTTCAAAAGCAGAGAAGGACATTTGGAGCAACCCAGCAACACCCCCACATCCTGCAACCCGAGACAACTAGGTGCCCCCTTGATTAGATTAGGAGAGGGCAGGAGAGGGGTGTGTTTATGATTTTTAGCCACACCAGTGGGTGGGCTCAGCCAGATGTAACCTCCAAAAATCATTTTCGGCCATGATGGATTTTTGAAGAATGTTGCCTCCTGGGATTGATTTTTGCCACACTTCACAGGAAGTGGTCATCACAGGGAGAAGGGCCCTGCACCTGATTGGAGAATCAGGACCCCCCTGTTTTTCACCCAGGAGCAAGGATAAAACTAGCGGACCTGCACCCACACCTCAGATCCCCATCAGATTCCAACAGGGAAGATCCAAAGGAGAAGAAGGACTGCCCTGCTGGACCCCTGGCCTGCACCTGGAACCTGCACTCAGAAGGACTGCACCAGCTGCAAACTTGGGCTTCACCGCAAGAAGGACTTTGCCTGGCTTCAAATGGTTTAAGGAGGGACTCCCTGTTTGCTACAGGTGAAAAATTGCTGACCAGAGTCCCCTGCACAAACTCCTGAAGAAATCAACCAGCTGACCACTGCCCAGTGGCCAAAAAGGAGTTTGCGCCGGGTGCATTCTGGGAGTTGTAGTCCACACCCCCAAGGATCATCTCAGAGCTTCTGGACCCTTGGGGTGAGCTGTGGACCCCAAAAGAACCTTAAAAGAACATCTGGGAGAAGACCCAGAAGTTTGGAGAATTTTGGAGAACTTTTGAAAAAAAGCTCCATAGAGGTAGCGACCCGCCGCGGAAACTCTAGCCGGCTTGCCTCAACCGCGACCCGCCCTGATTTGCGGGTTCATACCGGTGAAGAAAATCTCCAAAAAACAGACTAAGTCCGAACGTACAAAGTTGACCGGAACCTCCCAGCCAGCGTATCCGAGGAGGGCTCCAAGGACGTCGGATCAAGATCCAGGTTTACCCCGGTCGAAGGATTTTCACCTCGAAAAAACGACTAAGTCCGAAGGTAATGATCTCCACCGAGGGCTCCCGCGACGCGTATCCGGAGAAGAGTTCCAGGAGGTCGGATTGGACTGGCAGGTTCGTCCCGCTGAGGAAAATCTTCAGAAAAACGACTAAGTGCGAAGGTAAACTTTTGACCGAAGCCTCCTGCGGCCTGTAGCCGAGCCGGGCTCCATCGCGGTCGGCCTGAAACTTTGACTTTGCCCCGGTCGAGGTGCAACCAGATGACCCGATTGGCGCTTTTTGTTTCTAGGCGCTAAAAAAACTATAATTCTTTAAAAATTCATATCTCCGGTTCCCCTTATCCGATTTTATTCGTTTTCGTGTCATTTTAAAAATAAAAATATAATCTATTTTTATAAATTGGTTTTGGATTTTTAAACTGTTTCCTGTGTTTTATTTAATTACTGTTTTGTGATATTTGAATGCTTTACACTCTGGCCCTCATTCTGACCTTGGCGGGCGGCGGAGGCCGCCCGCCAAAGTCCCGCCGTCAGGTTACCGTTCCGCGGTCGAAAGACCGCGGCGGTAATTCTGACTTTCCCGCTGGGCTGGCGGGCGGTCGCCTTCAGACCGCCAGCCAGCCCAGCGGGAAAGAGGCTTCCACGATGAAGCCGGCTCGGAATCGAGCCGGCGGAGTGGAAGCTGTGCGACGGGTGCAGTTGCACCCGTCGCGTATTTCACTGTCTGCGCAGCAGACAGTGAAATACATGTAGGGGCCCTCTTACGGGGGCCCCTGCAATGCCCATGCCAGTGGCATGGGCACTGCAGGGGCCCCCAGGGGCCCCGCGACCCCCCCTACCGCCATCCGGATCCCGGCGGTCCGACCGCCGGGATCTGGATGGCGGTAGGGGGGGTCGGAATCCCCGCGGCGGTGCAGCAAGCTGCGCCGCCGCGGAGGATTCAATGGGGCGGCGGTACACTGGCGGGACCCCGCCAGTGGTGCCGGTCCGACCGCGGCTTTACCGCCGCGGTCGGAATCCCCATTGGAGCACCGCCGGCCTGTCGGCGGTGCTCCCGCGGTCCTCCGCCCTGGCGGTCAAAGACCGCCAGGGTCAGAATGACCACCTCTGTCTCCTAAGTTAAGCCTTGTCGCTCTTTGCCAAGCTACCAAGGGTTGAGCTGGGTTAAATTTACTGAGACCTAACTGGACCTAAGTGGAGGTTAGTGGCCTATTGCTAAGTGTAGGTACCTACCTGCCCTTACCAATAACCCATTTTTCAACACACACGAAGGGAGTTTAGGTGTGCTTTGCATATTCTGATGGCCCATCACCAGGCTAATGAGTCTTCCTGAGCTAGAGCTGTGGAAGGAGCTGACACACCTGAATAGGGATGTGCCTCTTCTCACACAAAGCAGTTTTCAACCCCCTGGAGTGTGTCTGGAGTCAGGGCAGGGAAAGGCAAGGTATTGTGCACTACAAAGACTTCTCTTTGAAGTTTGCCTACTTCAAAGATAACAATGGATTTAAGTACTGGACCTCTGACACAACATAGTTAGAATCCTTCTGGACTGAGGACATTCTGCCAGAAGGAAGTGTTGGAAGCTGTAGGAGGGACTGCCACTCTGCCTTTTGCTTTGTTGTGCTCGCCTGCTGATTGCTGCTTCTGTCCTGGGAATGAAAGGACTGGACTTGGCTTTCCACACCCTGCTCCAAGGGTTCTCCAAGGGCTTGGACTGAGTTTGCCTCCTATTAAGAAGTCTCAGGGACATCAAAGACTTCTTCTGTCAATGCCTCAGCTCTTCTGCTGAGAGACCTAACATGCCAAGTGGTGTCAATTCCAGTCCTCGGGGCCTTGGAAGTACAATCTGGTGATCTGAAGGAGAAAATCCACGCATCAACACGCTGCGCTGGACGAATCGACACAGCTCGCAGCTGAAAAATTGACACCACGCCTGTCTCACGATTGCAGAATTGACTCAGTGCCTGCTTCACCATAGTCCCTCCAACACAGCGCACCTGGATTTTCCATACATCGTCCCTGTGTGCCAATTTTTCATTGACCCCCTCACCGCAGTAAGGAACTGAGGCTGTGTCTCTGGAGATTGATGCATCGCTTTTCCTGTGAAGAAAGAATTGGCACATCACCTCCCCTGCCAGTAATGAACCAACTTATCACCTCACTTGTGAGGAAAGAATCGACACATCACCTCCCCAACGCAGTAAGGAACGAATGCATTACTTTAGTTTTCCAGGACCTCACCTTCCCTGTGGCCCACATCGTCTTTGTTTCTGACGCATCATAAATGCTTTGTGCTAAAGAGATACATTCATTAATTCCTATGGATTAAGACCTGCTTAAGCTTTTAAAAATAGATAATTTGACTTGTGTATGTTGTATATGTGTTGTTTTGGTCTTATTTTACTCAGATAAATCTTGGCTATTTATCTAAACTGGTCCGCAGTCCTTTTGTAGTGTTTTCACTGTGTTAATGTGTGTGTACAAATACTTTACCAACTGACTCTGAGAGAAGCCAGACTGCTCGTGCCATGTTACCAAGGGGGTGAGCAGGGGTTATCTTAGCTGCGTGAGTCCCTTATCCTGACTAGAGTGAGAGTCCCTACTTGGACAGGATGCAAACCACTGCCAACTAGAGACCCCATTTCTAACAGCTGTGTTTGCCTTTCTGAGAGGAGTCTTGTCTTTATTATCTTTAGATTCCCCGCAAAATGCACTTTGTTGGATTGTCATTAGCACAAAAAGCAAGTAATGGCATTAAAGTATTGTAACCTAAAGACCTAGTTTAAACACTATGGCTAAAGCAAAGTGGTAAAAGGATAAAAATGGGGAAAAAACATTGGTAAAATTCAGTACAGGCTCACCAGCCATGACACCAAAGCGCATGTCAGTTTAGACAGCTGCGCATGTGATGAGACAAAAAAAACAGTTACTAGCATTGCAAAAGAACCAATAGCTGAAGTCGCTGATGCACTGACCTGTGCTGCATATTCTGGTGAGTAGAAACAAAATGTGACTGACAGTTTAAGAGACCAGTGGGTAAATATTGGCTCACCCAAAGCCCTTCTATGTATGTATATCTAAATATTCTTATTTACAATTTTTTACAGCGAGGCTGGCAAGACAGATATAGCTGTTTCTATGCCATACAAAACTACATAACTATAGAGCATGAAATATGGTGAAAGGTGCAAAATTCTGCCTTTGGGCCTGAATCCCCAGGCCTAAAATGGGTGGGCACTACTTGTGATATGGAAGAAGCTACGCCATCTTAAAATATTCATGAGGTTTCAGAATCTATCCAAGCTGAAACAGTTCATGCATCCAAGACAGATATAATCAGAGCAATGTTAAATGAATCAAGAGGGAGTCTACCAAAGAACAAACTTTCAGCCTAAGATACCAGTGACCAAGTCATTTCTGATTAATATGGCATCTGGCAGTGTCCCTCTATCAGTGAATGTTCTAATAAGACCAATGGGGAGATCAAAGATGGGTATAGCTTTAGAACATTGTGTAAATCCTGTTACTCTCCTAATATATACCGTTTCCATTAATTCCCATGACCTTGTCCTACACAGAGACTTTGTTACATGAGGGTTATCATCATTAAAATTTGAAAATAACAAAAGGCTTCATGTCACTGAAATGTTAGTGGTATGCCACATATATTTACTTCTGCATATATATTTTATTGTGGCTTACCAAAAATGTTTCCATCGATGTGATTATCTAAAAAGTAAATCTTAAGAAGTAAAAATGGCTGGTTTAGCTGGAGTTCCTTAAGTGTGACCAGGGAATAGGAAAGCTATTGCCAGGTTTTTGCTAGCATCCACCAAGCTAGATGCTGATGTTTGAAATGCAAGCATGTGTATTCACACCAGCTTGCCTTAGCTCACAGTTGGAAGTGCATGTCTCCTGACTTAGTGATGCATTATCTAGAAGCAGAGATGCACAAAATATGTTGTAGAAAACATTAAATGTTACCTTGACAGGATTCCTGCTTGGCTCCTATTTATCACAGTTCTAATTGAGGCCATTGAACCCACTTGGTCTTGCTTTGTGTTTGCTACACAATGCTGTAAACAGCCACATTGTGGGATAAGCACCCCTTCTTGCTTTTAATCTTATAATAACATTTAATGCTGTGGACCATAGCTGGCGGTAGAGATTGACATCAGTACTTCACACAGGCAACATAGCAGTCCTGGATAAAGACCTTTCAATTTAATTGGTCACATAGCAACCAACTGATTTTAGCAACTTCAGATTAAGACATTTGTCCTAGGGTGTTCCATATGAATCACCACTGTCATCTGCCACCCGTAGTCTATTCATGGATTTATTATTTACTATACTAACAATCTTTGCAATATGATTAAGTTCCAAGACATGCATTTTAGGAATCTCAACCCAGGAATGTTATTTGGGCTTAAACCTATGGCAGTGTATCAAAATTAAAACCAGCATTCTGATTCAGTTGATTATTGCTTCAGTTATGTTGCAAGTCAATGCAGCAGCACATAGGTGGCTTGTCAATAATCAGTCCTCTCTTAAAGAACACTATAAGTGGGATAATGTATCCCTTACATATAATAAAACAGTATTCCAAGTCACCAAGAGCTTCCATGGCCATATGGAGGTACAAGGCTGAAGACTGAGTGCCTTTATAAGGCAATGGAACCTCTGGGCAGCCTTCAATATCATTACTACAGTATAGATAGGGGCATTTTATTGTTTAAAAGTATGGGCCTTTCAAGTTTTACTCTTCCCAAGCTGAATTTCTAAACATATTTTTAGTGCTGCCCTCCTGTACAGAGCTCACAATTCTAAGGTGCATGCATGAGAAGATCATCCAAGACAAGCTTGTTTTTTTTTTCTTTCTGAAACAGTAGTCCACGATTTAAAATGGGATAAGCAAGACCCCAAATCATAAGAATGCAAAGAAGGAAAAACTGAACTGGATAAGCTAGTCATAGATGGATGTAGCAAACATACCAATACCTGTTCTTCCTCCCTGCAACAGTTCTCAAGTTAGACTGTTTCCCCCATAACCAGAACTGGTGCTAGGTGGTTCCTGGGTCTCCTTTCCTTATCTAACCACCATCAACCGTCACCAGATACCTTTTTTTAATTATGTTTAACAAAGGGCTCCATGCAGGCTGAAAACAAGTGCCTGCTTGACCTCAGGAGTTATGAGGGATCAAAATGTTTAGAAACCCGGCACACTCTCTCAGCCGTGGTAAACAGTGGGTTCAGAATCTGCTGCTGGGGCACACAGATGGTGCCTCCTTCATAATCTCAAAAGAAAATGCAGCCATTACACATTACTGACTAAGATGGGAGTGTTACTGGTGGCATCACTGGTAATCTGTAGTAAAGAAAATTATGACTAGGTACATCACTTCCTAGTCTGATATCTGAACACACCAGTAATATGAAATTAAATGATTACAATCTCCCACCTCTTATAAATCTTTGTACAGATCTCATAAATTAGCAGTTCTTCATTGAGCTAGAAAAACATGGTCAATCAGGAACTCTCTAATCCAGCCAAACTTGCCACAACAATACCTCCCTCTTTAGGGCTGTGCAAACTACTTTAAAGGAATATTCCTTTCAAGGGGCCTGTACAGTGCTGAGAGTGTTTACAGCCAGCCTGAATGCATCCATGTGTAAGCACAGTATTCTCCTCAGTGAGAGACATTGCCAGTAGTGACGTAATGAGGTGTTCACCTGCAGAGAACTTGTTGTTGCACCTAAGAATGTATTCTGTGGAAGATTCCAGCTGTAGGCTGCAGACTGACAGAGAGAGAGTGAGGAGCTTGAAGGTGAGCTCAGACAAGCCATGTGAGGTCTAGGTCCTACCTACTCTGATGTGAGTGTTTGGCAGAGCAAAAACCTCCCTTTGGGAGGACTCTGATAGTGACAAGTCTCCCTTCTGGAGATTTTTACCAGTGCCTTAGGGACCCCGTGGCTTGTCAGTCTGGCAGTAGGCAAGGACTGAGACAGCAGCAGCCATTCTTGAAGAGGCGTGAGCTGCAGAAGACAAAGAGAAGTCAGCGGGAACATGGAACTGAAGGCTTCTGGTTAATCAGTGATTAAGTTATGTGCTGCCAGTCCCAACCACTAGGGCAACCAACTCCAGCAGATTGGTTAGGGGACGATGTGGGACCCTTCTCCTTTGAGGAAAGGAAGGCCCTGTTCTTGATTCTGACCCATGGTCAATTTAGATTACATATATTTCACTGCCTTGAACTCCAGGCATGCCAATCTTTAGATAGACCTTTATAGGGACCTCACACCAGCTCACAAGTTCCCATGCTGCCTCACTGCTGACCATCTGCCACCATAGATTAGGTGCAGGATACTTCTGAGTAATTACCACCAGAGAGTGAGAAGAAAACCCTGCCCATATTGGTAGAAAGACCATAACAAAATTGCATGTGTGAGTGTGCACTTCATGGACCAGTATGAAGCATACTGAAGATTTACCTGTTCCCCCAATCAGTGTCTACGTATTGAACAAGATATACAAGACATCCTTGATAGTTTAGTTTCTTATTCCCTGTTGAGATAGAGATGTGGTAGGAAAATAAGCTTGAGATTATGTCACCCAGCCATCTCTTAGCAAGCTGCTGATATGATCTTAAGAGTGACATGTACTTTAGGTCTCTAAAAATTAGAGACACCGGATAAAAGATGCTACATTTCCCCCAGATACACTTCTTACATCAGACTAAGGTTATGTCTCCGTTCCTGTGTAGGTCAGCACCAAACACAGACATGCCGTCAGAGAGTGATGGGCATTGCAAGTTAGTGAAATTGGGGCTAACTTTAAGATCAAAGTCTTATTATTTCCCATCTCTTGTTATTTCCCATAAAATAACAAGCTATTAAAAAATATATATTTTCTGGTTGAGATTAAGGTTAGTTAAGGTTCAAGCTGTTCCCTGTCTCGTTCATTTTTTAGGGTCAAGCCTGCAAATGCATGTGCTAGTGCACGCGCCTCACTTGCGAGATTCTGTTGTGTACAGTAAAGGGCTTGGAGCCTGCCTGTCGCTCACCATTTGATGGTTTGCATGGCACTGTTCTTCACAGCCTCGTATTTCGTCAAGTCATGCTTGCCATCATTTCCGTTCCTCTGTATGGAACAAGGACCAAGCAAACTGATTGATTTAACTTAATTGGTGCCCGTCGACTGCTCCCGAAGTGATCGATGTACTGGTTTGTTCTTTTTAACTTCTACTGCCCTGAAAACAGAAGGATTGTGACTGGCAAAAACGTGCCTAGTAGAACAAACAAAATTGCAAAGTTTGATTTTTTAAAGTTAACTTTGATTTTGCCAAGCCGTCTTTTCTCATGCTCCACTCATGCTTTTTTATGTTTTTGCTAATGAGCGCTCTTCTCAAAAAATGACATTTAACTTGTTTGAAATATTGCAAAGCGACACTGATTCTTTATTATGTGGAGTTTCTGAAATGATGCTTTAACACACAATCGTGCAGTACACCCTAATCCACCCACTCCAATTCACCCCACTAGAAACCAAACTACTCACCCAATCCAATCCACTCCAACCCACCTAACTCCAACTCTCCAAACCCACCCTAGTCTAATCTGCCCCATTCTAATTTGCCCCACTGTAATCAAAAACAATCTGCACCACTCCAAAATAATCTACCCTATTAGAATCCATGATTATCTGCCCCACTCCAATCCTAAACAATACACCTCACTCCAATCCAAAACAATATGCCCCACTCCCGCCTACCCCACTAAAATCTGCCCCACTCCAATCCATAACAATCTGCCCCACTATAATCCAAAACAATATGCCCCAATCCAAACCAATCTGCCCCACTGCAATCGGCTGCACTCCAACCCAAAATAATCTGCCACACTGCAACTCAAAACAATCTGCCCCACTCCAATCCAAAACAATCTGCCCCACTCTAGTCCACCTGTTTCCAATCTGCCCCACTTTGAGGCAAAAGAATCAGCTCTGCTCCAATCCACCCTTCTCACATCTGCCTCACTTCAAACCAAAACAGTTTGTCCCACTCAAATCTGGCCCTCTCCAGTCTGCCACACTCCAATCCAAAACAATTTATCCCACTCAATATGCCCAAATACAATCTGCCCCACTCCAATCCAAAACAATACACAACACTCCAATCCAATCTACCTCACCCCAATCCAATCCAATCCAACCTCCTCTCTCATCCAGTCCACTCCGGACCAACCCAATTAACCCCACTCCAATCCCCCCCAACTCTAATCCACCCTAATACAATCTGCCCCACTCCAATCTAAAACAATCTGACCCTCTCCAATCCAAAACAATCTGTCCCACTCCAATCTCCTCTATTCCAATCTAAAACAATTTGCCCCACTCCAGTCTGTCCCACTCCAATCCAAAACAACCTCTCCCACTCCAATCTGCCCATTCCAATCCAAAACAATCTGCCCCACTCCAATCTGTCCCACTTCAAACCAAAACAATTTACCCCACCTCAATCTATTTCAATCTACCCCACTCCAGCCTGCCCACTCCAATCTACCCCACTCCAGTCTGTCCCACTTTAATCCACAACAACTTGCACCACTCCAGCCCGCCCCACTCCAATCCTAAACAACCCTCTCCAATCCAAAACAATTTCCCCCACTCCAATCCAGTCCACCTCACCCCAATCCAATCCACCCTACTCCATCCCAATTCATCCCTCTCCAATCCACCACAATCCACCCCACTACAATACAGTACACCCCATACCAATCCAATCCACCCCACCTCAATCCATCCCAATCCATTCTATCCCACTTCAATTCAATACACCTCAACCCAATCTGAACCACCCCACCCCTACCCACTCCAGCTCACCCCACTCAAGTCCAATCCACCCCACCCCAGTAGGTCCACCCGACTCCAATCCATCTAACCACACTCCAATCCAACCCACCCTACTCCAATCCAACTCACCTCACTTCAATCCAGTCCACTCCAGTCAAGCCCACTGCTACCGAATCCACCTCACCCCAATCCAATGCACCACACTCAATCCAATGCACCCCCACCCTAGTCCGGCCCACTCAGTCCAATCCACCCAACTCAAACAATCCACCTCACTCCAATCCGCTCAACCCACCCAATCCAATGCACCCCCTCCAGCTCACCCTGTCCCAATCCACCCCTACATCTCAATTCATTCCACCCCACACCACTTCAATCCACCCCACTCTATCCCAATCGACCCCACCCCTTCCCAGTTCAGTCTACCACACTCCAATCCAATCCATCCAGCCTGCCCCACTCCAATCCACCCTACTCCACTCCAATCCACTCCACTCCAGCCCACTACACTACAATCCACCCCAATCCAATCCACATCACCCCACCGAAGTTCAGTCCACTCTAATTTAATCCATCCAACCGACTGCACTCCATATCACCCCACCTCAATCCAATCCACCCCACTCCAATCCACTCCAATCTACCCCGATCCAATTTACTCCACCCCAATTCAATCATCCCACTGCAGCCCACCACAAACCAATTCACTCCACCACATTTCAATCCACCCCACTCCAATCCACCCCACTCCAATCCACCATACTTTACTCCAATCCACCCACTCTATCCCAATCCAATCCACCCCACCCATCATATTTCAGCCCACCCCACTCCAATCCATCAAGCCTGTCCCACTCCAATCTATCCAGCCCAAACCAATCCAGTCCACCCACCCAATCAAATCCACCCCAGTCCATTCTAATCCACCTCACCTCACTTCAATCCAATCCACCCCACCTCAATCCAGTTTGCAACCGCCCTATCTCTCCAATCCAAACCACCCTCCCCAATCCAATCTAATCTACCCCACCTGAATCCACCCCAATCCCATCCACCTCGCCCCATTTCAATCCACCCCATTCCACTCCACCCCACTTCACACACTCCACTCCACTCTACTCCAAACCACCCCACTCTATTCCAATCCAATCCACCCCACTATCTCAATCCACTCCAACCCACTACCTCAGTCCTCCCCAACCCACTCTACCCTATTCTATCCCACTCCACTCTACAGAACTCTCTGCCACTGAATCACTGAACTCTACTCCCCTTTACTCAACTCTATGACACTCTGCTCCTCCTACTCCACTCTACTACATTCCAACAAATCCACTCTAGGACACTGTACTCCACACTCCACTCTTGACACTCCACACCACTAACTTTTGGCCATGCTGAGCAGCAGCCACACTGGCGTACAACGTGGCAAAACATATTGCCATAGCCAATAGCGAGATCTGTTGGCTTTGCCAATGCTTTTTTTAAATCGCTGTTCACCCAATTGGCTACTAATTCTATTTTTACTTTAACCATTTCAAAGCCCTGTTGCCATACACATATAATAAAATGGTGCACTCAGTACGTATTTGTCTTGACATAAGACACAAATGCCATGGAAATTGCCCTGCATTCTTTGAACAACGTCTGTGCAAACATAGGAGTTTACAGACACCCTGGCAGTGAACGGGTTATATCAGTGACTGATAGAGTTTTTTTAAGCTATTTTCTTCCTCATCTAGAAAAGTCTCCCCTTTGTCCGCCTAAACCATCTAATTTCGGCATTATCAAATGTCTGTACTAAGCATGACCCACAACTGACAGAGAAGTAAGACGTATGAGCCGTAGTAGGAATTTGACAATGAATTGCGTTCTCTATTTTACTCTTCCAGAACTATTTGGAAACAAACATTAAGTCAAATGTCTCCTGGTGAAGGGCTTACAAACCATAAAATGCACTGAGAAATATTCGTTTTTTTCATTTAATTGATAATGGCAGATTTTTGCTAATAAAATTAAAAACCACACATTTTCCTTTTAATTAAATTGAGGTTGAAATAATATTTTTCGATGATCCAATAACATTTCGGGTGGGTTTCGCATCCTCCAGAAACATTGAGGCTATCATGCCGTCCGTTCTGGACAGTCTTTGCTTGGTGGCTGTGCCAAGATACTGTCTTTGATCTATAATTTTGTTTTAGGAGGGGATGGGCTGAAGTGATGAGCTGGTGAACTTGTGGTCTGGTCTTTGGTGGTACGCTAAGCAGAGACTGTGTTGGTCCTGAGTTTAAGTTAAGTTGTGTTGAGCATGGATTGGTGAAAAAAGAAGAACACCATGTGTGCCTAACATGGTATTGATAGTGTTGGTATCTATGGAGGCGGTGATATTGGGAGTGCATGTTATGTAACATTGTATGAGGTAGTCAGCTCTTTTTATTGTCTAAATATGTCTGATAAGGTCTAAGATTGTGCATCTAACTCTGGGTGGTAGCAAGGGACCTCTCTTGATACTTCTGCATTTATAGGTTCCTCTAATAATCTTTAAGATAGGGGCAGGAATGTTAACTGGAACTCCCCCTTACCGATTTATGGGGCTAACATGAAATTTCTCCTAACCAATGCAATAGTCTGGTCTTTGGAATGGATCGTGGGCTGTATCTCCTTCCTTCCAAAGGATGTGCAGCATTACCTTTTAGAATGTGTGAACAATTCTGTGCTGTCCACTTCGTATCAAATGTGCACTATTTTCAAGAGTCAATACTCTTGTTTACATTGTCAGGCATGCACACCCGGCAACTGCAGTTCTCCCACAAGGAGCCTGCTAGGATATTTGGATCTCTTATTTGTGGTCAACTTTCTTTCAGATCCCTATATTGAAAACATGTTGATCACTTTTTGCAATTTAGCTATTACGGCTGAAGAGTCTTTCAAAGCGTATGTACTGCTGGTCAGACTTCAAATATTTCTCTTTATTAGTTCTCCATTAATGGCTTCCATGGCTTCTGTGAAGAGAGGCAATCCATAGAAACTGCACAAAGTCCATCTATAGCCTCTCCCTTAATTGAAAAAGAGAAGCCTTAAGTGGTTTTGTCTTGTATTTGTAAGGTCAAAGGTCCATGACAACCTGCACACCTGTGATAGGCCAAATAAAGTACACAAATAGACTGTGAACTTCCAGCTCTCACACAGTAGGAGTCCACACCTTTTTCTGACACCAATTGAATAAAAAACTTAGGCTAATCAGCATTCACCAGATCAGCTGAGAACTACCAGTTCCAGCGAGCACATCCTACACAGCAAAGCAGCAATTTGTAGCATCAAGAGACTTCACATTGTGTCCCATTGCCCGTACATCGTCAGCAAAGGATGAACATAGATCAGTGTGTGGGGGACTTTTAGGGTGGACAAGGGCATCACCTGTTTGGGCCACTGCAGGAAAGAAAGGAATAATGGCCAGAAATGATGCCTCTCAAGTAAACCACTAGCAATGTGTGCCTCATATGCATCACAATGCCCTCATACCTCCTCTCACACCAAAGTGATGCAAATGCACATAACAGAGCAACTCACCATGAACCTAATCCTCATCCACATCCCACTTACTAAGACACACACACACTTTAGAATAAAAACCCTCCAACTGACGCTCAATGCACACTCTGCAATCATCCATGCATCTGATGTAGCTGACAAGATCACAAAACACAACTGAGAAAACTTAGCTCACAATCACCTCCATCACATCCTTGAAGTGCTCAACCCAGCTGACTACAATATCCAATGCATAGACCACATACAAAAGCCAAGGGGAGGACTCACATCATCTATAAATACATTAAGCCCTGCACTCTGAGTCCAAACCACCCACCAGTCATTCAATCTTGTCACCTATCACTTTCCAATCTTAGCATCACATAATATCTTTCAATTTTATCAACAGACACCTCAGTTACAACAAAGACTTCACAAAAGAAATTTCTGACCTTCTCCCCACTTCCTTAATTTAGTATCTTCCCCACTATTTCATCAGAGAATTTAAACACTGCACACCGTTGAACACTCAATCTCGAAAGTCAAACTACTATGGTACACACAAGCAATTTTAGAAAATTGGCACCTATTCCAACAGATGAATGGATTGAGAAGAACCCTGATGACTTCATCCATCTCAAGGCACTCATCTCAGCCAGTAAGTCCCTCAGCTAGTAAGTCCCTCATCACTGCATCACAAACCACCATCAACAAAGTAACCAACATAAACAAAGCACTCTTCAAGGCTGACAAGCACTGCATCAAGCCTGTGAGAAATCGGGTTGTTGGTTGACTGGGGTGTGAGCCCTAGTGAAGCAGCAACCACATTTCTTGTGAGGGTAAGGCACAAGCAAGCCCAAAATTAACATGCTCATCATCTGGTAGCTTGGCACAGTGCAGTCAGGCGTAACTTGAAGGCAATGTGTAAAGTATTTGTGCAATGCTTCAAACAGAAAAACAGTGAAAACACCATACAAAAAGGATGCAACATGAGGTTAGAGAAACAGAACTTAATTTAATAAATAAAACAAGACCAAAACTACAAAAATCCAATAAGTAGTTCTTGAGTTATGAATTTTTAAAGAATAAACTGTAAAATAGTGCTTAGAAGCCAAAAGCACTAACTGGGGCTATCTGGTCGCACCGGACCAGGACAAACTTAAAAGTTCAAGCCGACTGCAATGAAGTGTGGGCCAGCTGAAGGGACCCCATTGTGCCCGCAGCACAAAAGTACCTTAAATACAGGTTGGGGAGAGATGTGTCCATTTTGAACAACTCAGTAGAGGAGATGCATCGCTTTTTCCCATGCAACAGAAGCCATGCATCAGTTCCAAGATGCAGTGAAGCTGTGGTGTGAGTTCCTAATGCATCGACGTCAAGGAGCTGAGGTGCAGTCGAGGCAATCCTACGATTTCGATGAGCGCAGGGGCTATGATGCAGAGTTTCATCATCGCCATCGATGCTACAGTCGACAGGACCACAGTGCTGGTTTCAAGGGCAATGTGCTGGTGTCAAGCTGGGAGGTACAGCAGCGATGTGATACTGGTTGCTCCAGTTTCGACCCACGCAGTAAAGGTGAGGTACCGATTTTTTCTATGCACCAGATTCAATGTATCATTTCTGTTCCCTCAGCAGAGGATGAGTTGGTTCTGCTGGAGCAAACACATAAGGTCCACTTCCAAGGGTCCGGGTCTAGGGTGGCACCACTTGGCAGGACAGACTCACAAATGGCAGAGTCCAGGTGCCCGAGCATGGTGGATGGAACTCTGTTACGTCCCTGAACGTTCAGATCAGGAGGCCAGGCATCTAGCCCATGGAGTCGCTCTAGTTTCTGGCTGGGAGAGATTCAGGCCCAGTCCTTTTCACTCCTAGGCAAGAAGGCAGAAGGTAGAGGACAGTGCAGTACAGCAAAGCAGGAGTCCAGCAGAATGCCAAGCCTTCAGCAGCACAGCAGTCCTTCTTCCTGACAGAGTATGCAGAGGTCCAGAAGTGTACTGAAGTGGTAATGTCAGAGATTCAGTACTTATACCCAGATAGGCCTTGAAGTATAACGAGCCCATGCCCTTCCTGCCCTGGCTCCAGACTCACTACAGGGGGCTATGCATCTCTTTGTGTGTGGACAGGACACAGCCTATTCAGGTGTAAGTGAACCTCTTTCCTCCCACCCTGCCCAGGATGGCCTACCAAGGCCCATCAGGTCACACCTAAACTCGCATTGTGTGTGGCTGTCTAGGAGAAATACACAAAGCCCGTCTGTCACTCTACCTCAGACATTTTATCAGAGACACAGACCTGCCAACTCACACAGTACCAACGTGTGACACGTGGTATTGGCTCCCCTCACAAGGTCACCTGGTAAGGAGCCAACATTACACTGTGGCATGGAAAACAATCTGAAAACCACTGTACACAGTAGTTTTCAGAGGTTTTTAGCTGCAGATGTCAATTTATGGTTATGAAAGCACCCCAGGACATAGGACATTGGCAGCAGCCTCAGCAAGCTTTTATATTTTTTAGAGGAGGGATTTTGGGGCTTGCATGGGAGCAAAAGTGGCCCTTCAAGGCACCGCCCCTCATCACTTTGTAAAGTTTTTGGTAAAGTTGGCAGGTCTGGAGACAGGCAGCAGGCACAAAATGACGAAAGTAAGAAAATGCCAGCTTTCTAAATGTGGCATTTTCCGAATTGCAATTTGAAATCTAACTTCACCCTAAGTTGTGATTTAAAATTGTGATTCCAGGGACAGCAAACTTGAAAAGCCTATCTCTTCCTGATTGTGAATTACACTTACAGGATGTAATAAGGTGATCCCAATGTTAGCCTATAGGAAAGATAGGCCTTGCAGTAATGAAAGCAAATTTAAGACATTTTCACTACCAGGAATGATAAAACTTAAAAGTACATGTCCAACTTTTTAAAATACACTGTACTCTGCCCTTGGGGCTGTCTAGGGTCTACCTTAGGAGTGACATATATATATTAAAAAGGAAGGTTTGGGCTTGGCAAAAGCTTTACTTGCCAAGAAGACATGGTAGTTTAAAACTGCACACACAGACTCTGCAGTGGAAGGCCTTAGACAGGTTGAAATGACTACTTAAGTAGGTGGCACCATCAGTGCTGGGAGCCAGCTACTAGCATTAAATTTACAGGCCCTGGTCACATGTAGTGTACTCTACTAGGGACATATAAGTAAATTAAATATGCCAATTGTGGATAAGCCAATTGTTAGGAATTGGCCTTCTGGCTGACAGAGGTAGTCGCCCTGATCAAGCAGGAGCCACAATCGTAGTCAGGGTAAGTCACGAACACACCCTAAATTAACCTGTTCTTATCCTCTGGTAGCTTGGGGCAGAACAGTCAGGCTTAAATTAAGAGGCATTACACAAGGTATCTGTGCAACACTTCAAACAGTAAAACAGTAACAAAAACAGTAACAGAACCACACAAAAATGATCCACATCAAGTTAGAAAAATAGAGCTTAATTTGATGAACAAACGAAGACCAAAATGACAAAAATCCAATAAGTAGAACCAGAGTTATGAATTTTTAAAGATTCAAAAGCAATAAAGTGATTAAAAGCCTAAAGAGTCAACCGGGGACATCTGGTTGCTCTAGACCAGGAAATCAAAAAAATTCAGGCTGACTGCGGTGGAGAACGGGTCAGATACAGCCCCAGATAAGTCCCACTGAAGTTTTACTTTCTCAATAATTGGGCCAAGAGTCCTGTTCACAGGGACGAAGTTCACCATGATCAAAGAGAGTGTTGCTAGTAGTGGTCCTTGGGTGCGGAGAGTCAGCTGGGCGTCGCAGATGGGTGGGCTTGAGCCTCACAACCACAAGCGGCAATGCTTGCTGTGTTAAGAGCCAAGCTTGCAGTGGCGCACGCTGATTCACCAGGTGAGCAGCCTGGTTCTGGTGCGAACTGGCCCATTCCCTGTTGCTAAGAGTCCAAAAGTTTGATTTCAGAAGCCAAAAGACTACTTCCAAGGGCCCAGAACCTGAGAAGTACCTCTTGGGGTCAGTAGTTTGTTGAAGATGGGACCAGGAGCTGTGAGGAACCTGTTATGTCCCGGAGGCTCAGATCAGGAGGCCAGTAGACTAGCCCTTGGAGTCACTTTGGGGCCCTGTGTTCAAGATGGAGGTCACAGGTCCAGTCCTCTTTCCCCAGGCAAGAGGGCAGCAGGCAACAGGTCTGCACAGCAGGTCAGCAGCTCCTTGTAGAGCAGCAGTCCAGGGGAGTGGCAGCCCTTGTAGCAGCACAGCAGTCCTTCTTCCTGGCAGAGTATCCACTGGTCCAGAAGTGTACTGAAGTTGTGGTGTCAGAGGTCCAGTACTTATACCCACTTGTGCCTTTGAAGTGGGGGAAACTTCAAAGAAAGTTCTTTGAAGTGCACAGAGGTCCTCCCTACCTGTCCTGGCATGTGAGTCACTACAGGGGGTATGCATTGCGTAGGAACAGAAAACATCCCATTTAGGTGTGTCAGCTCCTCCCTCCCATCCTGCCGAGGATGGTCCATCAGGATGTGGTTGGCCCATCAGTCACACCTAAGCTCCCTTTGAGTGTGTCTGTCTAGAAGGAATGAACAAAGCCCATCTGTCCCCCACCCCAGACATGCATTCAGAAACAGGCAGAAGGCACAAAATGGCTAAAGTAAGAAAATGCCAACTTTAAAAAAAGTAGCATTTTCAGACTTGCAATTTAATATTCAACTTCACCATAAGTTGTAATTTTAAATTGTGAGTCCAGAGAAACTAAACTCGAAACAAATCTCTTACAGATTGTAAATTAGACTTATAAATTGCAGTAAAGTAATCCCATTGTTATTCTATGGGAGAGGGAGTTTTTCTCTTCCAGGATTTTTAAAAATTAAACTTACATATCCTGCCTTTAAACACATTGCAACCTGCTCTCTGGGTTGTCCAGGGCCTACCTTAGGAGTGACATATGTATAAAAACAGAAGGTTTGGGCCTGGCAAAGGGGTTATTGTTGACATGGCAGTGTTAAACTACACATACAAGCTCTGCAATGGCAGGCTGAGACATGATAAGAGGGCTTCTTAAGTGGGGGAGCAGTCAGGGCTGCAGGCCCAAAAGCAGCATTTAATTTACAGGCCCTGAACACCTGTAGTGCAGTTTAATAGGGGCTTATAAGTAAATTGAATATACCAATTGGGGTTAAGCCAATGTTATCATGTTTTAGGGGCGACAGCACAAGCACTTTAGCACTTGTTAGCAATGTTAGCAATGAGTCTTAAAGCCAGCAGTGACTCCTAAAGCCAGCAAAAAACAAGGTCATAAAAGTGGAGGAGGTAGGCAAAGGGTTGGGTTGAAGACCACCCTAAGGCTGTCAGGTCTAACACCAATGCTGCCACATTTTAGGGAAAGCGCACAATCACTTTAACACTGGTTGTCAGTGGTAAAGTGTGCAGAATCCTAAGGCCAGCAAAAACGAAGTCATCAGCAACAGGAGGTCTGAAGGCAAAAAGTTGGGGGGAAAGCATACCAATTCTCACCTCCGTGCCTAATCTAATTAATGTGTCCCACTCTGTAACTCTGGGCAGTAGCTTGCTTAATCTCCACAAGGGTCCTGACCGCGCCAGGCGGCTTCACCCTGGGGGTTGCCCAGGAGTGGGAACATCACAGGAAAAAGCCAGGAGGGGTTCCACAGTGGTATGCGTACAGTGCCTTGAGACCCTAATAAGTGAGTAGTGCGCTATACAAGTGCGAAGTTTACAGTTTTTACATTGAGCATTAATTCTAAAGAGCAGCCAATCTTCCATGTGTCTCCAAGAAAATCACGTGCTGGGGGCGTGGCTGGGCCACGAAAGAAGATGGCCGCCTAAGTCCCGAGCTCCGCGCCGCAGTGGCCCCGAGGAGGCGGCGGGGGCCCTATGGAGGCCGAAAAATCGCCTTAACGCACGACGAAACCCTCCCACAACCTCGAGCTCCCGTCCGAACCTCAACAACTGGCCGCCGAGACCCTATCGGCTGACAGCACGCCTCGGAGGGAAAGGGGGAAAAATGGCCTACAGCGAGGGCGGAGCCGCGCCTCCTCGACCAGAAAACCGGCTCTCTTAAGGACGGAGGAACCCAGTCCAGAAGACCCTGAGGAGCCTTCCAAAGCCCAGGACCTCCGATCTTGAGTGGGGACACGCTCCGGAGCACCAGGGGATCTAGGGTGCACAATATCGAGGTAGGCCCAAATACAGGGGAGGAGCCGCGCTCTCGAGCTGAGAGAGGAGCCGGCCTCCCTACCATTACGGCGACTGGAGTCGCAGGCACAGTCCTTCGCATCCTATTTCCAAAGGGAGGAGGTGAGCATTTATCCTCTATTTGGCCCGGGAGAGGAAAGAAGGCAATGCCACGGAGCGGCGAGGGTAACGAGGTGAAGAGGCGAGGAGGGGCGAACCAGGACAGTAAACAATAGAAAGGAATAAAGACACGGAAACAAGAGAAGAAGGGGAGCAAGGGAAAAATAAAAGGAAGGAGGAAGTAAGAGCAAACAGAAAAGGGGAAGAAGAGAGCTAAGAACCAAGCTAAACAAAGAAGGAGAGAGGAGGCGAAAGGGGGGGAAAGAGGAGAAGACAGAAAGAAAGAAGAAACACACCAAAAAATCCCCCCCCCAACACATCCGGGAACAGAAAAAGGATCAAATAAATTACCGCCTCAACCCTAAAATCCCCCCAAAACAAAACAAAAAAAGAAGAGGAGGGGAAAAAGAAAAGGGAAAAAAAAAAAGAGAGAGAATATCAAAAGTCAGAACAAGACAAGAGCCGGCTGACTGCATAACACTGCTTTCGCCAGACTCCGAGGAAAACTCTGGAACCAGCTGGACAACACACGCAGACGGACGAGGCGATGCCCGGCAGCAAAACAAACCAGAAACCCACTGGTAAGTCGGCACGACAATTACTATTCTCCGAAGCTCTCCATCACAGGCGTCCAATATCTACGATAACAGGACCTCACTCACCACCCTCCCCAACACAATCCACCGCAATGTCTGACAAGGAACAATCCATAACCATGGAAAAAATACTACAGGAGATCACCGCTGTCAGCCGCAAAATAGAGGGAATGGACGCTTCTCTGTCTTCAATGACCCTGGAAACCAAATCTATGAGATCAGACATTGCAGGTTTTCAAACCAGGGTGACAGGCTTGGAACACCGCATGGGCTCATTAGAAACGCAGATTACCACTTATCGAGGCAGAGACCAAGACCTCCTTTACCTTAGGAGTAAACTCACAGACCTAGAGGATAGGAGCCGAAGAGATAACATTTGCCTACTGGGAATCCCGGAGCATGAAGAAGGTACAGACATGCAGGCCTTCCTGGGCTCCGTTCTCCCCAAACTAACCTCCCTGGACTTCGACCCACCGCTGGAATTCCAAAGAGCACACAGAGTAGGCCCGAAATGTTCTGATACATCTTTAAGACCCAGACCAATAATCGCTTGTCTATTACGCCACAACCATGCCCAACAGATATTACAAACGGCGCGTAAACAGGGCCCTTTCCGGATAGGCCAACATGACATCCGAATAACGGCTGATTACTCCAAGGACACCAACGAACGAAAAAAAGCCTTCCTAGCTCTAAGACCTCGACTTCGCCAAATGGGGATGAAATTCGGCCTCTTCGACCCCGCCAGAATGTGGGTCACCAATAACAGTATATCCAAAGACTTCTATAATCCAGACGAACTGAGCCTTTTCCTTGACTCTTTTCAACATCAGCCTATGGACTCTACCAATCCAGACTGTTCACAAGATACCGGGAGAGAAAACGAAGGGGGAGGACTCTTACCCCCGGGCCCAGAGAAAGAAGGCCCGCTCCATCATGACACCGACCTCAATCAAAGGGACAGGGACGCAGAGAGGCTAGCCAGACTACACGACGACAGGGGTCAGGTTCTCCACGCTGTGGCAACCTACACCCAACTGTCAGAAAGAGACAAATCCAGATCACCTCTAAAACCAATGACTCTACCCCCCTGAGACACCGATCCCTCGCTGGGTGCATGTGAGATGATTACAAGACATTGAAACTGGAACGACGAGAACTCACGGAAGGATGAGTACAAGCCCGGGTTTTGTTTGTAACCATTATTACTTAACAATCGTCAATAACCTTTTTAACAACATTAGATGACCATTATGTTTACATGTTCTACAAGATAACACAGGGCTTTATTCTATAACACTGTTGCATAGACATCCACTGTATAACACGAAACGCACAAGCCGGATCTTGCAGACCCCACAGGTGATGCAAACACATACATCGGGACCTTGCTCAGTAGGGACAAGTTCCAACACCTAAAGAGAAGCTGCCATTCACCCCCTCACAGCACTACTACAATATAGAATATTCGACAACACAACACCACACAATAACAACAAGACTAGATGAATAGGCTCGATCCTGCAGACAAGTCGTAATGCTGTCCCCTCTCAGCTAAATCTACCACCCTCCACTTCTCCCTTAAACGGCCGTACCGGGAAACGAAACGAATGTAATATAATCTACACGCAATAATACACACCCCGACGATCACTAGAGTACTGCCACAGGGGACGATAAGATATAATACAACACAACATTACATATTACGGAGATGCACCACTACTTCTTACGGGAACACTATATCTCCATGGAGACATGACAAACAGGTTGACATTCATACGTATTCCCCAGAATCCTCCCCATGAGGGGGAAGCAACCCCCCATATACTCGCGATGACACCTGACCACGTAGATGATGAGCAGTAGACCAACCACTTGTGTACACAACCCATGTTCCACCCTTCAATAACAACACCCACCCCGGGGCTGGTCCCACGATTTATAAACTAATAGAATGTAATAAGATTACCTGTGTGGAAATAAGTTATATTGCGTTACGTTATGCTATATTATACTATGTTATGTTATACAAATTAACAGATTGCAGTGAGATTATGCTGTTTGACATTATGTTGTTTGACATAGCGATATTATGCTATATAAGTATAGTAATATTTCAACTGTTATTATGTGCAAATATACTCCAATATCCTGATCTGAACCGGCATTATGTTACTTAACACCCTCCCCCCCCCTGCCCTCTCCTCTCCTCCGGCCCTTTAGACACCCACCCCTTGATTCCACAAATCACTTCTCCCCCCCCTTACACAAATACCAACACCTACGGTAACATCTACATTACAACCAACACCATATTTATATCTATCATTATAATCATGATTACAAATACACACCCTGATCCACACCCACCCCCCTCCTCGACCAATATACCCTCACAACATAGAACCCATTGCGATGACATACATCAAGTACAGTGATCGCTAGCCCCCTTTCACTCGAAAATAGGATAAACATTTACCCTATTAACTTAGACACTGGACACTGCGAGGTATCAACTGGACCCTTCTCCATCTCTTAATCCAGGCCAGTGCGAACTCCCTCTCTACCACCTTTCCCACTGTACCCACCCTCACCATATTAAAATTATATCACCAAATCCCCCCCCCATTATCTACACATCATAATCTCCCTCATCAACATAGCTACTACCTTCTCCCGGCCCCCCCCCTTCCATAATATGCCCATGGCTTCCCCCCACATCCGTTCCCCTCCTCCGGAGCTCAGCTCAGAACCTGTGCATTCGACCACCTTGGATCAATACTGGCCTCCCCCTGCCCCAACGCCGCCTCCTCGGCAGAGAGGCTGCATCGACGGCATTAGGAGGTCGGATAGGACTCGGACTCGCCGTTTACAGACCGTCCCTAAGAGAGCATAGTACTCCCGGTCCTCCCTATATCCCTCTAACCTCTTCCCCTCCTAATCATCACATCCATTCCCCTTTACAGACAAACGCTAACTCTAGCCTTCTTTCCTCCCATATTATCCCTTTCCCCTCCCTCACCAACCCCTACACGTTCTTGTTTCTCCCCCCCCCTTTTCTTGTTGGGGTACCCGACCCTCATCAGCTGCCTCTGTCTCACCCCTCGAACTCCCAAATATTCATATTACAGCGAACACAGTACCACACGACTACCACCCCCAGTATTGCTGAAATTCCTTCCTCCAACTCAGTATGCCAGAGACAACCCCCCACATAGTACACCCTCTACGAATCCTCTCCTGGAATGTTCATGGCATGACGAATTACATCAAACGGAAAAAGATCTTGTCATATTTCCAATCTAAAAAAGCAGACAGCCCTGATCCAAGAAACGCATCTTGATAATATAGAGTCTGACAAACTTAGACGTGACTGGGTAGGAAAGTTCCTCTTCAGCTGCTGTCCAGAAGATCAGGGAATCAAGGGAGGCACACCTCGTAAATGTGGCGTAGCGATACTAATACGTAAATCCCTGCCGACCACGATCATTAAAACATGGAATGACACAGAAGGGAGATATACATTTGTCAAACTGAAAATAGGAAATACCTTCCTATGTGTGGGCTCTGTCTATGCACCAACCGGACCAAAGCGTTCCTTCTTCCTACAACTCAATCGCATACTGACCGAAATAGGGACCACACGCTATATCATCGGAGGGGATTGGAATCTTGCTAGAGATGCCATACTGGACCGGACAGGCCCCATCGATGTGGGCAATAATCCTGATAGGGCCTTACTGACGGACATCACAGCAGATGTAGGTCTAGTTGACTGCTGGAGACTAACACACCCAAAGGACAAGGAATTCACATTCATTTCGTCCGTCCATGGCACCCAATCACGCCTGGACTATTTTCTTGTATCACACACCATAATCCCCCAAATACTGGACACTAGCATCTTAGATAGCGGACTCTCAGACCATTCCCCGATTTTACTCTCTATTCAGGTGGGCTTGACCTCTCCTGGTCGTAAACCATGGCGCTTTGCCATACACAGATACCGTTCCCCCCAGGGGAAAGAGCAACTCAAGGCCTACATATCCACATACATGACCGAAAACATAGGCTCTGTGACATCCAAGCGGCTCTTATGGGCAGCGGCTAAGGCCATTCTGAGAGGGAACATGATGAGGGACGCAGCACTGGCCAATAGAGATAGGGAGGTCCGCTACCCCACCCTAGAAGACACGATCCAACGCCTCACCAAACAATACACTACTCAGCCGTCCCCAGCGCTACGCCGCTCCCTCGAACAAGCCCGAATGGCACACAACGATCTTTACACAACGCAGGCAGAATATGCACTACAAAGATTACGTCACCGCCACTATGAACAAGGAGAAAAGGCCGGACGCCTCTTAGCGGCACAGCTCCGACAGAGAGATGCTGCCTCAGCTATCCCAGCTATAACGTCTCCCTCCGGAGCAGTACTGACCCGCCCGCAAGACATTGTGAATGAATTTGCTACATATTATCAACTCCTTTACACCCCCGAAACCCCGACCAACCAGGCACAGACAGAGGCATTTCTCACTGCGGCAAAATTGCCCTGCCTATCAGAAGCCGGCCGAGCTCTCCTTGAGGGCGATATAAGCAAGGAAGAAATTATACAGGTTATCACAAAATTCCCATACCATAAATCCCCGGGCGAAGATGGATTCCCAGCGGAATTTTACAGATGGTCAGGAGAGGAGACAACCACGGCAGAACACGAGGCACTCATGGAGGCGTGCCAGGAGGGCTCTCTGGGTGCCCTGTCCAACAGGGCCACGATTGTCGTCCTGCCTAAACCTGGAAGGGACCCCCTACTTTGCAGTAGCTATCGCCCCATCTCCCTTTTAAACGGAGACGTTAAATTACTAGCTAGTGTCCTTGCAGCACGTCTACGCAAAGTCATACCGTCCCTAATCCATAATACCCAGGTGGGATTTGTACCGGGCCGCACTTCCAGAAACCATATGCGCACACTATGCCACACCCTGCTTGAATCGTTAGACCTACCAGAAGAAGCCTTGGCACTATCCCTCGACACGGAGAAGGCATTCGACCGCATCGAATGGCCCTATCTATTCACCACCATGAAACATTTTGGTCTCGGAGATCAATTTATTTCTAAAGTCCGATTATTATACGATCACCCTACGGCACAAGTTAACTGCGGGGGCTTTCTGTCGGACCCATTCCCCGTCGGAAGGGGCACTCGACAGGGCTGCCCCTTGTCTCCGCTCCTATTCCTACTAGCAATGGAACCGCTGGCGGCAACTATAAGGAATTCTCAACAGATAACAGGTATCTCCTTACCAGGGGGTTCCTCCAAAATCTATCTATATGCAGACGATATTCTGTTAACCTTGTCTGACTTAGAAAGATCCATCCCATCCCTACTCTCTATCATAGAAAGCTTTGCACCCTTGTCCGGGTATCGAGTAAACTGGGACAAGAGTGAATCGTTGCCCCTATCTCGCATAACAACGAGAGCTGCAATCCATGGCCGCCCAATTAAATGGACCCCAACCCACCTCAAATATCTGGGGACATATATTAACCGAGGCTTAGAACACATGGTCAGGGATAACCTAGACCCTCTTATATCCCGGATGAAACAGGACTTTGCCAAGTGGACCTTACTCGGCCTATCTATGTGGGGCAGAACACAGGCGGTTAGGATGGTCACCCTCCCCCGCTTCACATATGTTTTAGGCATGCTCCCCCTACAGATTCCACTCTCTCTTCTCCTAAGGATTGATACTTTGATAAGGTCCTTTGTCTGGGGTTCTATACGGCCAAGACTAAAACCGGGGACAATATTAGCGTGCAGACCCTATGGAGGACTAGGTCTACCCTCAGTAGAACAATATGCTCTAGCCCTACAACTATCACAACTAGCCTACACACTACCAGGCACTCCAGACCCCCCACAATGGACAATCACGGAGAAACACATACAGGGACAACACTCCGAACTAGGCGGGATATATACTGACTACTCTCACTCGTCCAATCCTATCCTCGCGGCCACAAATACAGCGTGGCGCAGAGCCCACCGGCTACTGGGAGTGCACCCTTCTCTACATGCCCAAGCCCCTTTAACGGGAAACAAATGTATAAAAATAGGGGGAAGTACCCTAAGATGGCCCCAGTGGAACGACGCTGGTATCCACAACATAACTCAAATAATAGATGGCAATGATTTCCGGTCCTTTGAATCCCTACGGGAAGAGTTCGGAATCCACAAAAATCAGGAATGGAGGTACATGCAACTCATGCACTGTATGCGCAAGGCCCTAGGACCCCCCCGTGGACGATCAAAACCTCACCCGTTGTCAATTACCTGCAGAAATGGGGCCGGCACAGAGGCGTTATGGCCAGTCTATACGCAGAGATTACGAACCATCTTTACTCGCAACCCCTCCTAGAACGACTGCGTCTCAGATGGCAAGATGGACTAGCGATAGCCTACACAGAAGAAGATTGGCAAGACATAATCGAAGCCCTAGACAGAGGGGTCCGCGAGGCCCGCCTGAAATTCTGTCTCTTCAAAATCCTCCAGGACTGGTACTGGACCCCCACAAAACTCTTCAGGGCAGGTCTGATACCACATGCGAGGTGTTGGCGATGTGCAGAGCTCCATTGTGATCTACTTCATATTCTGTGCCACTGTCCGACGATACAGCCCCTATGGGAAGCTGTGTTCCAGACATTTAGGGATTTCATATCAATACCAAACCCGTCACCGATAACACTCATTATCTTACACGACATGCGCCCATACCCCTCCCTATCACGCCCCCATAAACGACTACTTCACACGGCAATTGCCACAGCGAAAATCTGTATTCTTCGACACTGGAGGTCTGCTGTTGCCCCAACACCAACGGAATGGATGACAGCCATGTTCCAAACAGCTACCCATGAGCGAGTCATTTATAACCTACAGGATCAAGCGGCCCTATTTACAGAAATTTGAAGCCCCTTCCTGACAAGACCATGAGGCAGCTGGCTGATGGTCAGTGGATGGCAGTTGACACCCCACCATCTTCCTTTCTCTCCTTCCCTCACTTCCCTCCCTGCTCTCCTACCCATTTCCTCCACCCCGGAGACTATTCTTCCCAGAGAACATCCTTTACACCATGCCATATCGACCCGCTTAAATACGTACTAGAAACTATCCTTCTTGGTTTTGCTCGATCAGAGGCTAACTGTCCAACATTAGTAGGCAAGACCGGATTCTTTATACATCTAATCCTGAATCTACACAGATACTCTCCCTTGTCTAGCCTCCCCTGGAATGGCCCTCTCCCCCCCATAAATGTATCCTCTTGGCCCACCCTACAATACACGTTGATAAATGTATCACATGGCACAATCCTATAAGATCGTCGGCAAATGACGAGGAACAACCGGAATATCCATCTAATAACCCAGAAACATGGAGCCAAAATATTTGCCTTTCCCCCCTAATATTCTACCTAACCCTCCTACTTCCCCGTTCTCCTCTCTATCACTCTTCTTTCTCTCCTGCTCCCCTCTATTACAATTTGACCCCCCAATAACCTCTACCCCCTTCCCCGCACCCTCCCTAATTTTCAAACCATAGTCTATGTCGACAAATCAATGTACCTATTAGACAATGTACATTCAGATATAATTTGTAAAACTACCATCTGAACCACGGATTACTGAAAAATGTCAATGCATACTGTGTATCGTCTTATATTTTTCTCTAATAATAAATTTACTAAAAAAATAAAAAAATCATGTGCTGTTTCCCCTGGACATTTCTCATGATTGGATTCACTGAATACCTTCAGTCTATTCAGTCACACTGACAACAGGCCATAGTCTCTCAGCCCACTAGTTGTTTTCCCTTTATCCCTCATGGCCAAGACATCACTGCGAACAGAACGTACCAGTAAATGCAAGTCGCTCGCTGAATTGAGTCCTTTTAGCGGCAGTCTTAAGTCACTCTTCCCCCAGACTAAGCACTTGCCTGCGTCTTTCTTTTCTGAGGAGCTACTGGTTTTCATCTTGGTGGTGAATGGACCATGAGGCCTTGGAAGATTGCAAAGGATGGCAAAAAAGGAGACAGCGAAGTTGTGCGTGCACGTGCACTTGTTTTCATACATATTGCCTTGCTGCACACAAATGGTACCCATCCAGTTGCCCAGCATCCTGTAAATCGTACAGTAAGACGAGCTAATCAAAATGAAATGTGTGCTGGTCGGACCTTCTCCGTATCATATGTAATACTGCTCAAATTGAAGTCTATTTTACAATTTGAAATATTTTAGTTATTAGTCTTAAATTGTAGAAGACCTGAAGTTTCTTCATTATCCATGTAAAAATGAGAGTCCACCTTTTCTCTAAAGCGCACATACATTTTATTTTTTGAAACCAGTTAGTGGGGCCCCTGACAGAGACCTTCAAACAGCACACCAGGTGCTTTTCAGAATTTGAGGCCCTGAGACCTGGAGAACCTCCATTGGTCTCTCCGCGCTGCAGTGTTGAACAGGATTGCCCTCAAGGCACCCCATGCTCAGATCGGAGCTGGTGGCAGATTTCAAGTGATATGGGGTGATGTAACTGCACCCAGGAGCGATGCATAGTGGGATATCCCAATTGAGCTTAAGCCCAGTAATGTGAGTCCGATTAACACCTCTTTCTGTTTGTTGTGTCGATGTTTAATTTTGGGAATGCTTGCGAATATTGTGTGCTTCGGTTTTGCAATTATGACCAAGAACATCGAAACATGTGCTTGGGGATAGTTTGTGATCACAAGTGGAGCATAAGGATAGCTGCTGTGAAATCAGAACAACAAAGATTGCCATCACCTCTCTGAGATGATACGGAAGGTTTCCCACAAGACCAGACCCCGAATGCATAGTGATCTGCACATAGGCAGTCGTCACTGCAGTGCATTCAAGGAAGAGGGAAAGGTGTGCTCATCCCATAATCCTGTGAGGGGGGAAACACTGTCCTGGTTGGTTGGATTTTTGAGCTGCTGCCCAACTGCCCAGACTTGGAGCTGTAAAATGGAGCTTCCCTCCAGCTTACTGAATGCATTTTTGCATAAAAGCCTATACGGACCAAGTTGCTGTTGCTTTCAGAATTTAGAGCTGAGTTACTCGCGGTTGGGAAAAAGCCCAGTGTACTTGCTAAAGCTTTTGTGGCTTGCTGTGCTACTGCATCTGCATGCATGGAAGCAAACACTCCAAAGAGTCCTGAGTAACATAGATCCCGGAAGTCATTACTAATCCGGAAGTCTGAGAAGGGTGGCATCAACAATCTACTGCTACTAGTGCAAGCAGAGAGGTATTTGTTTTTGAGGAGCACCTCGTCAACAGTTAATGCTTTTATTTTCTTTAGACGCTGCTCTATGTGAAAGCGTCAGCACCATACTGGCCTGCAAGGTTGCTGGAGAAGGGTGTGAATGGTTCAATGCATGCCCTTTATGTCCTGTGGGTCACACTGGGGTCTGCTCGTCATCATCTGACTTACCCCCTTCAAATTTCAGACACTGACCTTGAGCCCATAGGACGTCCAGGTTGCTTGATAGCGCCATTTCCAGCGGCCGACACCATTAACACTAAACAAGAAAGTAGGTGTATCTCCCCAGGCATGTTTGTTTGGTTTCCAGAACTTGGTGAACCTTGCTTTCTTTTGCAGGATTACCGTAGTGTTGCTTTTCAATTTGTCACTGTGTTGCTTTTCTTAGATGTTTTCGGTGCTCATGATGACTAGAATCGTGAAGTGTCAGATTTGAAAAGGTCTGGTGGATAACCCTGTGTCAGATACTAACCAGTTATTGGCGAGGCAGTAGTGAGTCTATGTTTTTCAGTACTACGATCGAGGTGGGTAGCTATCAGGAACAGCATGGCTGTGATCATTGTATACATTTTCTACCCTGTTGTAGTGACTGCTTTTTTTTAAACATATTTTATTGTGGTTTCATTCAATCATTTGCAGATAGTTAAAATACCATACAGTACAACGTATAACCATCTAGTTATCCAATGCCTAACTTCTACTGGATCTTTAGAACCCTATTCTTAAGAATCCTGATATCGCAGTTATTCCCTTAACATTCCCCCCTTCACCCACCCCTGCAGCCCCTCCCCCCCAGGTGAGCTCTATTATGTGCTGTAATAACCTCAGCGGAACTGGATGTGCCATGGTCAGATGTGGCCCTGTTTTCGTTATGTATGATAGTATGCAACTCACCCATCTTGCCTATCTCCCCCGACTCAATAATCCTAAGGGAACCGCTAGTATTCAGAACTTAATTATGCCTCTATTGCCTATCAACAATAATTCGGTCAGGGGGTCGGTCCAGCCTGGATTTCGGCTCCAAAGGCTTCAATCACTATCTCCCAGCTCTGAGCCACTTCTGGAGGTCTTATTCCTCTCTTGGCCTCTTGATAGAGAATATGTCCCTCACAACTAGCCCATTTAGTCAACTCTCTTTTCCATTGGGATATTCTTGGCCCTGCTGGGTTCTTCCAGGACATTGCGATTTCTCTTTTTGCCAGTGCATAGGCCAGGTCCTGAAACTTGTTAGTAACCTTATGTTTGGCTGAGTGCGGAAACCATCCCAACAGGCAGTGACCCATTGTGCAGGGAATGTCCCATCCTATGGCTCGTGCCACAATCCGGCTCACCTCAGCCCAGTATACCTCCAACCTGGGACAATCCCAGAACATATGCTTAAATTCCACCCCCACCAGACCACATCTTGGGCAACCCACACTTTCTGTTCCAAAGTACTTATTGATCCGTCCAGGGGTAAGGTATGCCTGATGAAGTAAATAAAAGTTTATAAGCTTAAATCTGGCATTACTTGTCATTTTAGGGAACCCCTCCAGAATGCGCTTCCAATCTTCATCAGTAATATCAGCGCCCAGGTCTCTCTCCCAAGCCAAGTTAAGTTGGGTCAGAGGGGAGGTCTTGTCAGCCCGAATCCTGCAATAGAGGTTTGACACTGCTTTATATTTACCAGGAAAAGATGCCAGATATGTACAGACTGCCTGTGCAGGAGGTTCCCCCATTCCTCCCCGCCAGGGCCTACGAATACTGGCCGCTAGCGACCCATGTGATAAAAAATGTCCCCTCGGTAGCTCAAATTCTGCTCTGAGAGCCTCAAAGGGTATCATTGTCCCTTCTTTAAATAGTGTTCCCACCGTCAGGATTTCGGCCTCTACCCAAGTCTAGCGTCCACTCCAGGCATCTCGATGAGGTAAGGCCAGCAGGGACAGCAGAGGGTGCTCTAGCGAGTAGGCAGCCCTTATTTTGATTTTGCGAAGGAAGCCTTTCCAGCATTGAGTCAAAATTTTTAATTCTGGGGAGTCCCGCTTCCCATCTCCCGAGCCTCTCAGCAATACCTCAAATAACCTAGACCCCGGTGGGGTGAATGCCTTCACTCTCCCCCTGGCTCTACTCTACTTGCAATCCATTGCGCCAGCCACTGGAGTTGTGCTGCTAGGTAGTAAGCTTCAAAGTCGGGAACCGCTAGTCCTCCATCCGTGGAGTGCCTCTGGAGCTTGGTCAAAGCTAGTCTCCTCCTCCCATTGCCCCACCACCATAGTTTCCAGTTCCTTAAATGTGACATTGGGTATCCATATCGGCAGTACTGTAAAATGGTACAATAGTCGCGGTAGCACTATCATTTTAAGAATCGCTACTCTCCTCGCTACAGATAGAGGCAAGGTTTGCCAAAAAGCCATACTGGACCTTAGTGCTCGCAGGGAGCTCCCTACATTGCCTTCTAGGATATCTTCTGGGTCGTGAAAGATCTTGACTCACAAATATGGGAGACAGCTTGGAACCCATCTGACCAAACCCGGCCCCAGCGGCGGCATCACGTAGGGCCCCAAAGGGAACAATCAGTTTTTCTCCCAGTTCACTCCCAGGCCAGTGTCCACTGAACTGAGATAACATCCGCTGTGCCCGGGGTAGATCTCTGTGTATATCTTCCAAAAATATTAGCATATCATCTGTGTACAGGGCTATCTGATGCCTCTCGCCTCCTGACATTATTCCTGGACCACTCCCCAGCTCGCGATGCGGCCGCCAGTGGTTCCAATGCCAAGGCGAAAAGCAACAGCGACAGGGGGCATTCCTGGCTCGTACCCTTCTCGACCATATAACTTCTGGATATTGTCCTCCCAGTGCGTACTCTAGCTGTAGGCTTGGTATACAACCGTCTTACCCAGGCGATATACTCGGACCCTAATTTGAGCCAGGACATCACGGTGTAGAGGAACTCGCATTGTAGACTGTCAAAGGCTTTTTCTATGTCCACCACTAGGACCCCAGGAGTTGTACCATCTGAACTCTGATCTCTCATGACTGCCAGTAATCTGCGAATGTTATCCGCTGTGTTTCACCCAGGGATAAATCCTGCCTGATCTGGGTGTATTAGTGTTGACATGTATGGAAGGAGCCTAGTGGCCAAAGTCTTACTGAGGATCTTATAGTCCAGGTTCAACATGGATAATGGTCTGTATGCCCCAGTCTCCATTGGGTTTTTACCAGTTTTTAACAAGGGTATTATTATCACTTCTCGTGCTGTTGTTGGTAATTCTCCCTGCTCTTTACGGGTCCCTTATAAAGTCTCCAACCTTGCAACCAGTAAATCTACGTAGGTGGCATAAAATTCAACAGGTAGACCGTCCGGCCCTGGGGTCTTCCCTCTAGCTAAATCCCCTATTGCTCTCTTGAGTTCTGGCTGCGTAATGGCCCCCCCCAACAGCTCTGTAATCTCTGGAGGTAGTGACCCGAGGTGCATCTCGGATAAATAATTCTCTGTAGAGTCCCTGACATAATGGAGTTTACTTTTATACAGCTGTTCGTAGTAAGTCATGAAATGTGAGTTGATTTGCTCCTGCCCATATATATGGTCCTCTTGCTCTGTTGCCATGTCCAATACAGCTGAATTCCTATGAGTTTGTGATACCACCCATGCCAGCTTTCGGCCCTCCTTGTGTCTCTCTCCATGTGCCTGTGTAAGGTAGTTTCTGTAATCAAAGCATCAGAGACGCTCTACACAGACTGCTACTGTTGCTCTAAGTTCCAGAATAGTGTTTTGTAGGTGTGAGTTTTCGGGTCTATTTTTCTCAGCCTCTCTTAGCTTATCCTCTGCCAGCTCAGTATCCCTGAGAAGAGTCCTACAGACCCCCACCGCTCCCGCTATGCATCTCCCTCTCACCACCACCTTAAAAGCGTCCCATTCAGTCAGGGGGCTATTAGTTGAGGCCTCATTGTCCTCAGAGAATTGAGTAATATGTTGTCGCAGTTCCCCTTGAAAGTGCGCATTGTCTAATATTTCTGATTTCAGTTTCCAAGTGGGGATGCGAGAGGGAGGGGCGAGCCCCACCGCAGCGACAACAAGAGGGGGTTTCGGTCGGAGAGAGTGCGGGCTAAGTATTCCACATTGTATATATGCAGAAAGATATCTGGCGTGCAGAAGAAAACATCTAGTCTGACATGTAGCTCATGCAAGTGGGAGAAATACGAGTAGTCCCTATCTTCAGGGTGCAACCTCCGCCAGGCATCAACCAGCCCCCAATTTGTTTGCCAGGACGAAAATTGTCACGCCACCCTCATCAATGGGGAGTCATGTAATGTCGGGTGCGAGCTGTCCATAGTGGGGTCCACCACACAGTTGAAGTTGCCCTCCAGTACCAAGGGACACTGTAGATATGGAGCTAATAGGCCTGATATATGTGTAAGAAATTCACTTTGGTCTGAATTTGGTGCATAGACATTAACCAATGCTAACTCTCTGCCCTCTAATCATCCCCGAATTGCCATGAAACGGCCCTCCGGGTCTATGAGGCTATCTAACGTCTGGAATGGGACCCATGCTCTTATCCATATCAGTGTTCCCCTCGCGAATGCTGAATATGAAGTGTAATATGCTTGGCCTCTCCATCGTTTTTGTAGTGCTTTCCCTTCTGATTGAGTTAGGTGTGTTTCTTGGAGCATTGCTATCTGAATCCCCCTCCGCTGTAAGTAAGAGAAGACCTTGTATCTCTTGGCCATCGTGTACATGCCCGGTATATTCCACGTGAGGAATTTTTATGAATCCAGCAAAGCCATACCGATGTTTCTCTCCCCCATCTGGTTATGCCCCAAACTGTACCACCAATCATACCGAATGCCTCTACAATCCCACAGCCCTGCTCCAGTTCCTTTGTGATTTCCCTTTGTAGCTCACCTATCCCCATTAACTGACCCCAACAAATAACATCCCAACTCCCCTTCCCCAGGACAAAAGTTTGAACGTCTCTCGTCCAAACTTAGAAATTGGTTCAACTAGTCTATCGAAACGGGGGGTGCTCCTAGTTCGTACAAGGAGTGTATCACAACGCCAAACCCCACTCCCGGATTACGAGACTCTCAGGGATTTGTGGACCCAATCTTCATTTAACTGATGCAGCTTTCTTCCACGGAGCCAGCCAGTGTTTCCATGCTGTCAGCCGCGGTTGTACCAGTCGTGATGGCTTTCCATATCTGATCCATCTTTTCCTGTGTGAGTCCAGTTGTGAGCCCCTCAGATGATACAGTCAGATGTCACTTCTGGGCCTGTCCTGTCTGATGAGTGTGACACTTCCGATTCCTGCTCTGAATCTGACTGTTCCAGCTCTACCTGTATCTGCACATAAGATCCGGGGTCGGAGCCGCTCAGAGAAGCCGCCGCTTCCATTGCTTTTTGCCTTTCCTTCTGCATCTCTATGTGGGAAGGGCTACCCACTTTACGGGCCTCGCTATGCCTGTTTACCCTTTGTCGTTCTGTGCGCTGGCCCACTGTCAACTGTTTATTTTCCGCTGGTGTTTGAGTGTCAATCCACTGCCAAACTTCTGCTGTGTTAAAAAACTGTGTGGCGTCCTTAGCCACCACTCTCAGTTTTGCAGGGAACAACATCCCGTATTGGACCCGCAATTGGCGCAGTTTTTGTTTAGCGTCTCTGAAAGAGTGTCTTTGTTTCTGCAAGATGTGAATCGTATAATTGTCCAAGGTGCTATCACCTTTTTTCCTGCTTTGACTCAACAAGTAGTCTCTGTCCCTATAATGGAGTATTCTAGCTATTATTGGACTTGGGGAGGCCCTGGTGGTGGGGGGCCTGCCGGCACCCTATGCGCTCTTTCAATCGTAAAGAAGGGAGATAGCCCATCCTCAGCTACATCCTCTTTAAGCCAGCACTCGAGGAGCTCCACCAGGCCAGACTTTTCAGTACATTCAGGCTGGCCAATCATGCGGATATTATTTCGCCGTGATCTGTTTTCTGCGTCTTCAGCTCGCAGTTCCAAGTCTCAAATTCGCTTCTCCATTTGCTGCGCTATCTTGGTTGTGTCTTTAACTTCTGGCCGAAGCTCCTCAATCTGTCTATCCGTAGTAGCTAGCTTTTCGGCCAGGCGGCGGTGGTCGTCTCTAAGTACAGTGACGTCTGTGGCCAGAGCGTCAATTTTCCCTTCTAGTGCTACACGGGAGGCTGTTATGGCCTGCAACACATCCTGAAGGTTGGGGTCTCTGCATTTCTTCTCAGGGGAGGTATTCTGGGTACCTCTCAGGTCAGCCATCTCCTCCGTGACTGTTCCACTTTTTTGTTCCAAATCCCTTTTCCGACCAGGTTTACCCATCTTCTGAGACACCTTCCCTATTTTTCTTTGACGTTGGGGGGTGGACCTGGCCTCTCCTCTTTCGATATATGCTTTCTGTGCTTCCACTTTTAAATCTGCGCTGCTTTCGCAATTTTATTACCGCACCATTCTTTACCTCTGTTAGAGGGAGTGTCACCCGTCGCCAAAAGGAACAGTCTGCACTCTTTGTTATCCCACTTTACCGGTCGGGGTGTTTCAGATGTGTTCTCCGCTTCTCACCTGGTCTCTCTCGTGTATTAGACTGCGCAAAGTCTCAGAGGGATCTCTCTCCATCATACCAGGTCTCGTCATTCATTATCCGATCTGAGTGGAGTCCCACAGGCCTGATCTCCGGGGTTCCGCCCTGCCCCAGGGTTTACACGTGGTACTCACAATCTCGAGCAGCTCCGATGTGTCTCTCTGTCAGCACCGCCTAGGTCCCACCTCTCCTCAGACGACTCTGCTGGCGGTGGGGGACAGGACTCGCTGCTGTCCTCCGCCCTTGCACACCACACGTTGGGGCTCCCAACACGAATGGGGCAGCCACAGTACTCCGATCCAAGTCCTCTGCCCTACCATCACCATTCGCGTTCCGGTTCCTCTTGGATTCCCAATGTCTCTCGCCCGCTGTTGCTGTATTTTTCAGGTCAGCGATTCCACTCGGTGCTCCCCTCGCTCTCTCATCAGCTGCTCCGGGGGTATTGGGCGTTTCTCCGGCGTCTCCTCTCCGATCAGAGGTCTGCCGGCCCTGTCTCCTTGATGGCGGCCGCCATCTTGGTTTCCTCGTGGCTCCGAGCCGAGTGGCACTCCAGCCTCCAGCCCCGTGTTTTGAGCAGGCTAGTCATCTTCCGATTAGCCCCAGGGCTTCCCTGCACCTTCAGCCACACATTTGGCTGGGCTGGGGGTCCACCGTAATACAGGATGTGCCGAGGTGGGGGATTGAAGACGGGAGCCTCACGAGGAAACTTCTTCCGCCATCGGTGTCAGACCACACCCCCTAGTGACTGCTTTATGGTGCTTTTATACTTCTTATTTTCAGGAGAACTCTGGTGTTTGTGGCTGTGTAATGACCGTGAACTCCACATGCTATTTATCTCAAGACATCCCAGCTTTATTACTATATTGGTCACGGAGTTGCCATTTTTATTGTGTATTTTGATATGTATGTTTTCTATTATTTGGCATTCATTGTGACTGTGTGTATATTTAAGTACTGGGATATTATTAAAGTGTTGTGTCCATTCAAAAACACCACCCCAGCTGGTCACAACATTATTGTTTCTGTGATAATTCTGTTGTACACAATTTAGACCCAAACCTACACCACTTTGTTTGAGCAAAGCCTTGACTGCTTATCCACCTCAATCTGACGATTCACAGGGGCTTGGGAGGTCAACTTAGCATTGGCGACCAAGTACACGGAGCTCTGGTTAGTGGGGAAAACAGCGATCTCACTTTTGACTGTGCTTGGTAGACCCCATAATTGCAAGGATTGCAGCAGAAGCCTTCCAAATTCCAATTGCTATGGCTTAAAGTTTTTGTAGTCCATTAGTAATTCAACTAGTCACACTAAGTTTTAGGTAAATGGATTGAGGTACCACTTCTACGAACTGTTTTATGACAGCCGTTTCCAGTTTAGGGGTGTATAGGGCTGATTTAAGAGCCCCTAGTGCCAATCTAACACATTAGCATAATTTTTTTAATGCTAATGTGACGTTAGATGGCCAAAAATGCCCGGCCATATTTACAAAGTGGTGCAATGCATGCATTGCGTCACTCTGTAACCCTTTGCGCTACATTATGCCTTACTCAGGCATAATGTATGGAAAGGGGAAGTTCCCCGGTTAGGGGTGCTGAAAAAATGGCACAAGGAAATCTAAGAGATTTCCTTGCATAATTGTTTCTGGTACTTTTGAAGCCTGCTCAGAGCAGGCATTTAAAGGGGGCATGTAATTGAATACAATGGGACCCTATGTACTCTGCAGGAGTAGCGCCAACATTTTGGTGCTACTCCTGCAGAGTACATCAATAGCATAAAAAAACTATGCTATTGCCCCCTACCATGCACTAAAATATGGCGCACACATGGTGGCCGTAGGGGTGCACTAAGGGGTGGAAGGAAAGTGGCGCTGCACTGGATGCAGCGCCGCTTTTCTTAAATAATCCCCATAGTTTCATAATTTGAGGGCAGCAGGGATAATTCACATGAGAATTGTGGAGTTTGCGCTGACTCCCTTACATTTATCTTTATGAACATAAAAAGTGTAGTTCATTGGCCAATCAATCAATCATTGGATTTATAAAGCGCACTACGTACCCGTGAGGGTTTCAAGGTGCTGGGGGGGGGGGGAGCTGGTGTTACTGGTCGAAGAGCCATGTCTTGAGGAGTCTTCTGAAGGTGAGTAGGTCTTGAGTCTGTCGCAGGTTGGTGGGGAGAGTGTTCCAGGTTTTGGCGGCGAGGTATGAGAAGGATCTGCCGCCGGCAGTCTTTCTTCGGATGCGGGGGACGAAGGCGAGGGCGAGGTTAGAGGAGCGGAGCTGATGGGTGGGGGTGTAGAAGCAAAGTCTGTTGTTTAGGTAGGCTGGTCCGGTGTCGTGGAGCGCTTTGTGAGCGTGGGTAAGAAGCTTGAAAGTGATCCTTTTGTCCACGGGGAGCCAGTGAAGGTTTCTCAGGTGGTGGGAGATGTGGCTGTGGTGGGGTACGTTGAGGATCAGTCGGGCGGAGGCGTTTTGGATGCGTTGGAGGCGTAGTAGGTCTTTTGCTGGGATATCTGTGTAGAGTGCGTTGCCATAGTCCAGCCTGCTGCTGACGAGGGTCTGTGTCACTGTTCTTCTTGTTTCTGTCGGGATCCACTTGTAGATTCTGCGGAGCATGCGGAGTGTGTTGTAGCAGGAGGAGGAAACTGCGTTGACCTGTTTAGACAAAGAGAGGGAGGAGTCGAGGATGAAGCCCAGGTTGCGAGCATGGTCGGTCGGTGTCGGTGGGGTTCCTAGTGCTGTGGGCCACCAGGAGTCGTCCCAGGCAGAGGGGGTGGATCCGAGGATGAGGACCTCTGTCTTGTCCGAGTTCAGTTTCAGACAGCTGTTTCTCATCCATCCGGCGATGGATTTCATTCCCTCGTGGAGGTTGGTGTTGGCGGTGCGCGGGTCTTTGGTGAGTGAGAGGATGATCCGGGTGTAGTCGGCGTAGGTGAGAATGTTGAGGTTGTGTTGTAGGGCCACTTGTGTGAGGGGGGCCATGTAGATGTTGAACAGCGTCTGGCTGAGGGATGAGCCTTGGGGGACGCTGCAGATGATGTCGGTGGCTTCGGAGCAGAAGGGGGGGAGGCGGACTCTCTGGGTTCTGCCGGAGAGGAATGAGATGATCCAGTTGAGGGCTTTTCCTCGAATTCCGGTTTCGTGGAGGCGTGATTCCAGGGTGCGGTGGCAGACTGTGTCGAAGGCGGCAGATAGGTCCAGGAGGATGAGGGCTGATGCTTCGCCGTTGTCCATTTGGCGTCTGATGTCGTCTGTGGTGGCGAGAAGGGTGGTTTCGGTGCTGTGGTTTCGTCTGAAGCCGGACTGGGAGGGGTCTAGGATGCCGTTGTCTTCGAGGTGGCTGGTTAGTTGTGTGTTGACGATTTTTTCAATCACCTTTGCTGGAAAGGGGAGCAGGGAGATGGGTCGGAAGTTCTTGAGGTCGTTGGGGTTTGCTTTGGGCTTCTTGAGGAGGGCGCGGATTTCGGCGTGTTTCCATTTTTCAGGGAATGTCGCTTTTTCGAAGGAGATGTTGATGACCTTCCGAAGTTGGGGGGCGATGGTGGAGTCGGCTTTGTTGTATACGTGGTGGGGGCAGGGGTCTGACGGAGATCCTGAGTTGATGGAGTTCATGAACTTGCGTGTCTCTGTGTCGTTCACGTTGGTCCAGGAGGTCAGGAGGTTTGCATAGGCGGAGTGTTCGGGGGTGGGGTCTGGCGTGGGAGTGGCGTCAAAACTGTTGCGGATGTCGGTGATCTTCCGGTGGAAGAAGGTGGACAGTGCGTTGCAGAGTTCTTGGGATGGAGGGATGTCGTTGATGTTGGCGCTGGGGTTGGAGAGTTCTTTCACGATGTTGAAGAGCTCTTTGCTGTCGTGTGTGTTGTTGTCCAGGCGGTCTTTGAAGTGGGATCGTTTAGCTTGTCTGATGAGTTGGTGGTGCTTGCGGGTGGTGTCCTTGTGGGCTGTGAGGCTGTCAGGTGTGCGTTTGAGGAGCCATTCCTTTTTTAGCTTCCAAGAGTCGCGTTTGGAATTTAGTAGCTTGTCGGTGAACCAGGTGGCTTTTCTTCTGGCTTGGTTGTCGGTGGGTTTTTTGAGTGGCGCAAGGGTGTTGGCTCAGTCGTTGATCCACAGGGTGAGGTTGTTGGCGGTGGTGTTTGGGTCGGTGGAGTCGGGGGGTGGGTTCTGGACGAGGGCGTTGGTAAGCTGGTCTTCCGTAACTTTGCTCCAGCATCGGCGGGGTGGTTGTTGGGTGCGATGGTGCTCGGTGTGTTTCTTGTAGGTGAAATGGATGCAGTGGTGGTCGGTCCAGTGGAGTACGGTGGTATGGTTGAAGGTGACGTGGGCGCTTGAGGAGAAGATGGGATCAAGCGTGTGGCCGGCGATGTGGGTTGGTGTGTTGACGAGTTGTCTGAGGCCGTGGTTGGTGAGGTTGTCGATCAGAGTAGTGGAGTTGGTGTCGTTGTTGTTCTCCAGGTGGAAATTTAGGTCCCCGAGGAGGATGTAATCCGTTGAGGTGAGTGCGTGGGTGCTGGTGAGGTCGGCGAGGGATTCGCTGAATGGTGCTCGTGGTCCGGGGGGTCTGTAGATGAGCGTTCCTCTGAGAGTGGTGTTGGGGTCGGTGTGGATGCGGAAGTGTAGGTGTTCAACGGTCTTGAGGGAGTCGTCAGTGTGGGAGTCGACCTTGAGGGAGGATTTGTGGGCGATGGCTATGCCTCCTTCGATACCATTGTTGCGGTCCCTACGGATGATCTTGTAGCCGTCCGGGATGGCTATTGCGATGTCGGGCGCCGAGGAGTCGTTCCACCAGGTTTCGGTCAGGAAGGCTACGTCTGGGGCGGTGGAGTCGAGCAGGTCCCAGAGCTCGATGGCGTGCTTGCGTGCGGAGCGGGTGTTGAGGAGTATGCAGTGGAGGTGGTTAGATTCGGTCTTTGTTGGTTTCGTTGTTCTGTCGCAGGTGAATCTGCAGGTGCGGCATGCAAAGGGTCCGTGGGTGTTCCTTGGTGAGGACTGGGAGCATGCTGTGGTGCGGCCGGGGTTGAGGGCGTTGAGTTGGTCGGCCGTGTGGGAGGGCTGGGGGGAGGGGCCGCAGGGGCCACAGCGGCGGGAAAAAGGGAAGAGAAAACAGTGAGAGAACGAGGGGGGAGGCGGAAGGGGCCGCAGGGGATGCAGCCGCGGGAAAAAGGGAAGAAAAAACGGTGAGAGAACGAGGGGGGAGGCGGGAGGGGCCACAGGTACGCAGCGGCGGGAAAAAGGGAGGAGAAAACGGTGAGAGAACGAGGGGGGAGGCGGGAGGGGCCGCAGGGACGCAGCGGCGGGAAAAAGGGAAGAGAAAACGGTGAGAGAACGAGGGGGGAGGCGGGAGGGGCCGCAGGGGACGCAGCGGCAGGGAAAGAAGCTAGAGGGAACGGAAAAAAGGTGGTGGTGCGGAAGGCGGAGCGGGGAGCAACCTACCTGCAAGCAGGGTCAAAGGTTGCTCCCTGCTAGCGCGCCGCAGCTGCCATAAGAGGAGGGGAGGGTGGGAGTGGCAGCTGGGAGGCGGGAGGGCTTGTCCTATGGGAGGGCTGGGGGGAGGGGCCGCAGGGGCCGCAGTGGCGGGAAAAAGGGAAGAGAAAACAGTGAGATAACGAGGGGGGAGGCGGGAGGGGCCGCAGGGGACGCAGCGGCGGGAAAAAGGGAAGAGAAAACGGTGAGAGAACGAGGGGGGAGGGGGGAGGCGGGAGGGGCCACAGGGACGCAGTGGCGGGAAAAAGGCAGGAGAAAACGGTGAGAGAACGAGGGGGAGGTGGGAGGGGCCGCAGGGACGCAGCGGCGGGAAAAAGAGAAGAGAAAACGGTGAGAGAAGGAGGGGGGAGGCGGGAGGGGCCGCAGGGGACGCAGCGGCGGGGAAAGAAGCTAGAGGGAACGGAAAAAAGGTGGTGGTGCGGAAGGCGGAGCGGGGAGCGACCTACCTGCAAGCAGGCCACGACCGTGATCATTACAGTAGGAGGCAGCTGCAAAACGCCGTTTGAGCCAGCCTCAGTGCTTAATTTGTGGTTGTTTCCGGTGCGCAGCACCGGCACTTATTTTTGAGGGCCGGCACTTATTTTTCTGCCTCAAGCATTTACTGTGAACAAAAGATACATATGGGAAAGACGGAGGAAGAGAAAAACGAAAAAGCGTCACAATGGGAGAAAGCAGAAAGCTGCAAGAGTGAGCTGAAGGGGCAGGGAGTGGCTTTAAATGGATTGAAGAGGCCCGAAATGGCTTCAGGATTACATTGCCGCAGTATTCCGTGTTCCCACATTTAGTTGCAGCAGCCGCATGTTTAGGAGGAGGGCTGTAGGCACCAGCACGTTTTTATTTGCAAATTAAGCACTGACCAGCCTCGATCACACAGTAAGCCAGAATGCTGGGAAAAGGCTCTGCTAAAATAACCTTTTAGTTTTTAAATAATATAATACTTTTTTACCGACAATTTATTTGAGCAGCAGAATATGAAGTCAAAGCATAAAGGAAGTCTTTCATAAATGAATAGATCTTTTTTTATTTTCTGTTCCTCCCGGAAACTTCCTCTGTAGCTAACAAGGTCTGCAGGCAACCAGTTCTTAGCTGTAATTAGTTTATTAAATATGAACTGACTGACAGTGACATTTTAATGAAAAGAAAAGCATGCTTCCAGGTCCGGAAGCGGCCATTCCCATAAAGGTATTATTTTTTTATATGCATGTGACAGCTCTATTTTGTAACTGTTCTTTAATATTGTTGAAAACCACTGCTGTACGCCAGACGCATGCCATTTTTAAATCTGGCAGAGACATCTTTATCTGCTCCACAGATATCATGTGCTTCTTAACCTACACAGGGAGGAACCATGTCACTGGTTGGTTACAATTGACGTTCGTGGAGCATGGAGGATTGCCATGCACTAAGGTATATGGGCATTGATTGGTGCACAAAAGGGGGAGGGCATCCTCTTTTCTTCGCTGTTGCTTTACTTGGAGTAATATTGACAGATATCTACTGTGATTTTCAAAATTACAGGTTTTACAGCTGAAGAGTACTTTACTGCTATGTAAAAAACTCTTTTACAAGTAAAAGGAGTATTGTGGCCTATTATGAATCGCAAACAGGAAAGGGCATGAAAGGGATAGCCTCTCCTGTTTGAGAGTCAAAGTGGAATGTAACAATGCTTTATGACTGCAACTGTAGTCACAAAGCATTAATCAGGTACCAACACTTCAAAGGAGATGGTATCTGAGTTGCAAAGGGGAAGCTGTACCTGGGGAATCATGTCGGACAGCCTCACGCGGAAAGAGCAGACTGTGGTCCAGGGGACCACCGCATGCTGCCCTAGGCGTACTCTGTAATGCGGAATATATACTTTTTAATGGACACATGCTATATATTTTTTAAATGTGTTTCCTCTTTGGGAAATCAAAGGTAACATTGTGTTTTTCAGTTCCTTACATGTTTCCATTCCTTCGTTTGCAGACATTCGCAGTGGTTTGCAAACTGGGGGTTGTTTTACAATCTTTGAATGGACATTTCGCTACATGACATATTAGTACATGAGCTGCATTGCAAAGCGATAGGCAGGTCACAAAATGTCAGTGTGCAATCTGAAACCACTATTAGTGACCTGCTTGTAGGTACATCAGATCCAAGTTCTTTGTTTGCATATAAATGATGACCCATTTGCCCACAAACAGAAACTGTTTAGGGCAATCAGTAAGTGGCGCGCTCTTAGCTCGAATGCCTTAAACTGTCTATCCACACCGCTGGGCTGTGTGGATAAATGTATTAATTGGCAAGAGAGAGCAAGGAAGGAGGCTGTTCTCTACCTGGTAAAGTAATGACTAGTGATAGGAAGTAACTAGGCAGTATGTCCTTGCAGTTCTCTGGAGTAGAGTTCTGAACACACACAGCACCGCGTCATTCCTTGCTCCACTAACAAGTTGCTCCCACGTCACTCTAGTTTCCTTGCTGGTCAGCACCTCCTCCTTGCCTCCATGGTCATGCCGTGGAGCCTGGACCAAGTACTGCTTCCGGGGGCCAGTGTCCATCCACTGACTTCATGCTTCTGGAGGTACTTCTGTTTCTAATTACAGACAGTGGGAGGTTTTCCAAGCGGATGACATTGTACATGGTTGTTTTCACCTTCACTTCTTTCTCCTCCCCGGAATACAGACAATAATGTGTTATCCTTCCCTCTCCTCACTGTCTGAGAAGTACACAGTGTCAGACACAAGTCTGCCAAGAGCACCTCCTGCATGATAAAGCAGAGGTGATAACTGGGCTCCATGAGCCCCTCTGCTGAAAAATAAACCGCTTTGTGCTTAGTGATAAGTCTGTAGCCGGACAGGATATTGTTTATATTTCAGATCTCATTGTGTCCAACTATAGGGCAACTGCTGCATTGAAAACATTAATTGCTCAAAACACCCATATTTTAAAAATGAATTCAATACAAATAGCAAATATGGTTTCCAGGTTTGCTTCAGATAACGTTGTTTGGCAATTATCTGTACTGTTGTCCCTACCTATTACACATTACCCTCCAACCTCTCACCCCTCCAACCTGTGTGACGAGCAGTTTTCCAATATGTAGCAGCAGAGCACCAGAACAAAAGTAACATGCTTTATTAAAACAGGAAAACACATGTTCTCTCCATACCATCCTGTAAGAGAAAGGAGATTAAGTGACTTGCCCAGAATCACTGGATATTGAGCTGACGCAGAGACTCGAGTCTGGTTAACAGTTGGCCGCTGTGGCCATTACACTACATCCTCTCCCCAGAGGAGAGGGTTGCTTATAAACAACAAGCATTGACAAAGTCAACCTGTTTCGCCTATGCAATATCTATTGGCCTTGTCAATTTTTTTTACATTTTGCGCAGCAGTTGAGCTTCCCTGCAACATGGCTTAAAGTAAAAAAAAAAGCACTATGACGCGGCCAGCATTGACCTCGTCATAGTGCTTTTTCTTTAGTTTAAATCATGTTGCACAGCAGCTCAATTGCTGTGCAACATGTAAAAAAACATTGTCAGAGCCAGTAGATATGGTATAGGCACAACTTATTGGTTTTGCCAATGCTTATTGCAAATGTGTTGCCACCCCATCTTAGGAGTTGGTAACTTTTCAATGGTTTGCAGCTGGAATTCTGGTCACAAACCACAGTTATTTATGCTACAGATTCGCAGTTTGGAAGGGACCAATACAACACATCTCGTCCAGAACTGCAAACTGGTTACCATTTTCAATCCCATCTTAAAAGCCCGTTAAACGTTTACAGACTCCTAAGTTTATAGGCATTTTGATAAATTATAGGCCATGTTAAATAGAATCAATGGGTCCGATTCACAAAGGTAAACTTAGACCAAATGTCTAAGTTTAGACCTAAAGTCTAACTTTACTCGTAGTAAAGTTAGACTTTTGGTCTAAGTTTAGACCAAAAGTCTAAACTTAGACCAAAAGTGTGACTTTACTATGAGTAAAGTTAGACTTTTGGTCTAAGTTTAGACTTTTGGTCTAAACTTAGACTTTTGGTTTAAGTTTACCTTTGTGAATTGGGCCCTTGAAGTTTTTCTTTATATAATACATAGAGGCATAGTCGTACTATCCCTATCCCCTTGGGGCCCAATCAATTTTATAACTGGAGGAGGGCATGCATCCCCACTCAATGAGCCTTTAAAAGGCCCTGAGGACCCCATCCCCTAGGGCTACATTTTTCTTAAAGGGGGATGGGGGAGGCTACACAGCCCCTTCCCTAAGCCTGTTTTGGCTCCAGGTTCCCCATGCCCCGGGGTCTGAGTTAAATAGAGGTTGGTGTCCTGATGCCCATCCAGGCACCCACCATACACAATGTTGGGGGCTTCAAGGGTAGCCTCCGGGCCCCCGCAGCCCCAGCCGGCTCCTCGCATGCTGTGGGAGTTAGCATTGCTCTCGACTGCAGGGAGCAGCTATTTATGCTGCTCCCTCCAAGCAGAAGCAATATCTTGATCTGTTTCCCTGCCGGCATCAGTGTGGGCAGGGAAGCAGATCTAAAATCTGCTCCCAGCCTGTGGGAGTATTTTTAAATCTGTTGCCCACTGGGAGCAGACTTTGTGTTTCTCCTGTTTGGCGGGAGTTTTGAAAATGCTCCCGCCAGGTGGGACACAGGCAGGGAAACTGCTATGTCCCAAGAGTGGGCTCTCGGACACAGTATATGAGGCGATCCGGGTGGATGAGGTTCCTGAGGCCATAAAAAACTAAGGGAGAGGGCCTGCGCGGCCCGCTTCCCCTTAATGCTTTGGGCTCTGGGGATGGGGTCCTCTGGTCAAATGCCACTGGGGAGAGGGGTGTCTGCCTCCTGCACTACTTATTTAAATTGGTCTCCAGAGCTGAATAAGACTTGTAAAGGCCGGACACTCCCTCCCTTCAATTAAAGAATGTGGCCCGGGGCCGCAATTTTTGTTTTTATTCTGCAGGAGTTGTGTAGGATCGTAGCAAAAATTGCCAATTTGTTTTTCAATTTTGACCCCATGGTGTCCCTTTGGGTCTGCCTATGGGGAATAGGGGGTCAAGGCTTCCCTACCCTGCCTCCTTTATATTGTTTTTTTTTAGAATTTCAGGACAGGGTACTAAGTCCCTGAGTCATGTAATGGCTGCTACCAACAATTTTCTCATGTTGCTGGTAGCCAATCAGAGGGCTCGCTCAAGATGGCCGAATTGGAAATAGCTCCTAGGGCCAATAAGAGCGCTGTGTTTTTTTAAATTAGGTTTGAGGGACTCACAACCAACTGTCCAGATATACAAATATCTTTGAACCTTAATTTCTCAAAAACTACTGAATTGATTTACATAATAGCACCAAAAAACACAATCAAAACCAAGATCTAGCTTCCTGACAAGTTGAGCAGTTTTTGCTGTAGCCCTGCCTAAAGAAATCTATTTTGCATGGGAATTTTGTGTTTTGGGCCCCATCTTTTTTCTCGGCCCCCCCTTGTCAATTCACCCTGATACTTTCCCTGCACAAACAAATCAAGAGTAGCACTTTTATCAGAAAGTTTCAACGAGATTTGTCAAACAGCACCAAAGTTATTAAGAACACAAAAACTATTTTCCTATGGAAAAGATGACCTAACTATAATTACCCAGTGGTGACCACCACTGGCTAATATGTATATAAACACAGTAGCGATGTCCACTGTGCAGTTATGGTTCATCTGCACTTTCCATTGAAAAGGTATTTTTTGATTTGGTTATAGTTTTTAACATATAGACTGATTAGCATCAAATCTGGAAATCGCTTGGCGTAATCACCTAGGGTCCAGCATTCCAATTTTCATACAGATCCGTGCAAGAGAAAAGTTTAAGGGGGGGCTGAAAAAAGATGTGTTTGCTCGTTTTCCACAGGAAATTTTGCACATACAGACACCACGACCCAAAGGGTCTCTGTAAGTGACCCGCCCTGTTCCCGGCCAAAAACCCAGAGTCACACACAGCTAACAATCCAGCAATTGGCCTTCTAGAAACTGGCAATCGTCCTCCTGTTCTAAAAAATGACCAGGGCAGCATGCTAGAAACCCTCAGCCAGGGCTCAGGTGCTTCAGCTGTTGCTCACAAGGGTAATGCAAATCCAGGAATGACGCAAATTCATTAAACGACAAACCTGGAAAGCACTCTCCCCATATTAAGGACTGGCCTAAACACCAGGGCAAGGTATGGCCTTTCTCAAATGCCCTAGGACCGAGGGGAGTCACACACCCTACAGCAGGATAAGATAATTGACAGAGTCCCTGTCAGCATGGGAGGGATTAAAGAATCTGCACATTTGAATCACCTCACATCGTCCATACGCAAACACCCTCAAACAGATCCACTCAATATAAGTTCTTCCAAGGTGCATTTGCTCTTAACAGGCCCAGGCCTAAGGAGCCACAATCTATTTGACGCCAACAGACAGGAACACACAAGAGAACCCACTTAAAAGGTTACCAACTGTAACTCTGCTCCATTCAAAATACTGTTTAACAGGAAACAAAGACATTTTAAATCGAGGGAACATAATCAGACTGTTAAAGCAGATTTCCCCACCAGCGGGGTTCCTTTAAGCCGCTATTGAGTTTGTGTAATTCATTAGCACAGCTCCAGGGCACCACAGTGACCACAGTGACTCAACCAAGGTTACTTGGAGATCCATAGAAACAGCCCAGAAAGTCCTAAATGAGAGCAAACAATTTATAGACTGGCGGATAGAATTGGAAATCTTCCTATAACCAGGGTACCGCACCCTCTGAGGAGGCACAAAGATGTTCAGATGGAGAGCAGAAAATCTTCATCTATGCCCTATTTGGTACTTAGGAATGAAAAAGGGGTGTCACCCCCAAAAGCAAACAAAGTGGTATGCTCGGCTCTAAGCACCGATTCAGTAACTCAATGGAGAAAGGAGACCTCTAGGAATGAAAGGAACAATCAACCAACAGCCGCCATCAAAGTGAACCAACGGCATAGAAGTAAGACAGGACCAAAAAACACCCTCTGTAAGACTCAGCTCATGGAATATGCATGGCCTGAGGGATAAGTCAGAAGACCTGAAACTACTAAGAGACTACCAATCCTTCTCAGTTGTAGCGTTTCAAGAATCATGGGCCCAGGAGCCAGTCTCAATTCCAGGCAATTAAAGTTAAGAACAAGGAACTAGCAACAAACTCTGAAAATCTCCAAATGGTGCACCTGATGTTGGAAAACAGGGAGAAGAATCAGACAGCGGGTCTAATAAATATCTATGTACCAACCATGTGCATTAAATAGTGGGAAGTCATAAAAGAAACTGCTAGAAAACATCCTTAAATAGGGGGGTCCACCCAAGCTTGCTAGTAGTAGTGACTAGTGATTTCAATATGAAGCTTCTTGGCCAATCCATAAGGTATGAAGATACAGAGGCTCAGGAAAACCAATGGGAAATCCTCAAACAAGCACAAACAAACCTAGGAAGGAGGGACCCAATGGGTCAAAACTTGCTTGGCACATTTGAGCACCTAGGTTTGTGGGCCCTAAATGGCTGCTTCAATGGGGGGATCCCCCCAGCCCTCTCGTTTCATTCAACAAAGAGAAATTAATTTACAAACGTACAGCTGAACCAGAAGACTCCATTTGTTCAACAGATCTAAAAAGAATTAAATGGTACTCTGAAACGATAGGGTCCTTTGAGCAAAAAGCTAAACTCCCGACAATTAAAATGCTCAGTCATAGAACAATGGGAGGCATTCATCGATATCTTTGCTAAACAGATTGCTACAAGAGTAAATCCAACTAGGAGCCAATTTGAACACACTCCTTTGAACAGTCAAAAGCTACACAAGGCTGGCATTCAGAAACAATTAAAATGGAAAGCTAATAAGGTCCGTTGAGCAGTCTGTCGGTCCCCACTTAATGAAACACATATGGTCAACCTGAAGGCCGCTAAACAGGAATTTAAACAAGCAATTTGGGCCATCAACAGGCACAACATAGAGACTTTCTGGGCCAAACTTATCTGGGATATTAAGCATCACAATTCTAACATGTTCCTGGAAACGGTAAATGCTTTAAAAATCCCGGATTATCGCAAATTGGAAGTTACCATATCCGAAGAACTTGGGCCGCCTACTTATATGCCCAATTTGCAAATCATGGGCAAACCTGCTTGAGAGAACCACCCTATTAAAGGAGCTGACGTTGGTCTCAGGCAGTACAATCACCGTTGCTACCATTGCTGCAGCAGATTGCAAAAGGGCACATTACAGGAGCTCCGGGTCGAATTGGAATCCCCCAGGCAATCTATAAGACAGACCTGACAAAATGGGCTTCAGCAATGGCACCACTTTTTAATCACGCTTTAGCTGGAACAATGATCTCAGCCTCATGGAAAGGGTCTATTATTTCCCCTATTCATAAAGGAGGCAAAAAACTCAAGCCAGGGTATTATAGGTTAAGAGCCTCATCGATAATGAGGCAAAGTACTACACCGGGATCCTACTGGAATATCTTTGCGATTGGGCCAGTTCAAACTCAATTATCCCTCTTAAGCAAACAGTCTTTACAAGGAAAACTGGAACCTTAACAAACACGATGGCCCTATCACTCATTGTCGATTCCTCTAAAATTGCAAAGCTGCCTCTTTACCTCTGTTACTTTGACTGTCAAGCTGCCTTTGATTATGTTAATCGTAAAAGGCTATGAAGAAAATTAGAACTTTGCGCATCCCCCCCCCTTCTTCTGGAAGGAATTGAAAACCTATACTCTAATACGTGGGCTAGAATTAAGCTGGGGAACAGAGTTAATCTATTGAGGGCTATTCCAACAACAAGCAGACTCAAGCAGGGGTGTGTCTTGGCAGCCACTCTATTTAATTTACTCCTGGCTGATTTACTCCCAGCTCTGTCCTCCGTAAACTCGCACGCTTCGAAATTAGGGTCAATACAACTATCAAATCTTTCTCCATGCAGATGACCTGGTGCTACTAAGACACACCAGGGCAGGCATGCAGCGCTTTCTGGGAGCCACCCAAATAGGTTGAAAATTAACAGCAAAAAGACAAAAATCATGATCCCTACCAGGAAAATACCTAAAGGAAAGCCAGCCGGTATCTCGATGAGAATAGGATAGAGGAAACAAAGATTATAAATACGATGGCCTCTTATTGAACAACAACGGCTCATTCAAACCACACAAAGGAGGAAATTAAAAGGAAAGAGATTGCCCTGGCGGCACGTCTCACAGCCATGCTTAGGAATCTAAACAGGCACTCGTTCAACCCTATACTAGAAATCGCCAGGGCAAAAGTGGTCACAACTCTGGCCTACGGTTGTGAGGGTCTTCAGGGTAGAGACACAATAACTTTGAACACTACAATATTACGAATATTGGACATAAACTACAATTACATCCCTCTTTGCAAATAATTTAGTGCACATTGTAACATTTTGACTGTATCATTTTTCTAACTGTCACCCAATGGTGTTTTTAAAAAGAAAAAATTGCATCTTTTACTTAATCCAATTTTTTTCCCTTCTTTTTTTCTTTTGCATTTGCTTTTTGCCTAATGCTCTGACTTTTTGCAAATGGTAGCCCCTTTCAGCACTAGTACTTTGCATATTGCATTGATTTGAATTAATCTAACAATAAAGATTGACTTGACTCGAATTCCAATTAGTGTTTTTGGCACTGTGGAAAAAACATCTCTTTCCTTTTAAGCTGCTTTTACTCTTTTTCTTAATTGCACTCTGCACTTTGTTGATTTTGAGTGTATGGTGACTTATAGGTCGATTACTGTGCTGATCTGTTGGCATAGTGTTTTATCAGTGCAGTTGGTTTCGTTCGAAATGTTATTCAATTTACTTTGCTTCTCCCTCCTGCCTCAATTCAGCTCTCTGGTGCGTGCTGCGGAAATATCTTTTTAAAGATCCTCCATTTTAACTACTCCACTTGCTCCCACACTAGAGCGGCCATTGAGAAGGTGTGCGCTCTAGTTGTTGGGAAGCAATCTTCTACAAACCTCTGGCCTCTATTTAATGAGAGATACTACATGTACAGGCAGCGGGTGCGCAGCTGGTTTGCTTAAGGCTCACCAAAGGTAAGTCCATCTGTGCCCATCAGCATCCACTCTGTGCACAGGGCCCAGAATGCTGTCTGTTTATCCTCCTATATTTGTACAGAGGTAAGCTGTGACTTCATTCTAAGGCACTCTGCTCTCATTACTATCTTACTCGAATGTCTCGCCATCATTGCTGATGCTTCAGATTTCATCTGCCCTCATGCTCCCAAATTCTTATCTCAGCAATGATCAAATGGTTCCCAGGTTACTAGTTATCAATAATGACGAGCTAGGCAATAGTTTAAGTATATTCGCAAATGTGAGGGCCCTTAAATATATAGTTTCCTTGAGGGCTACAAAATTGACATAATATTCATAACTGAAATTTGGTTAAATGACGCAGCACTGGATTTGACATCTGCTAACCATCATGGATATGCTATTTGCGCTATAAACCATCCTTCTCCCCGAGTAGGTGGAAAGGTGGCAGTGATACATAAAAGAGAGTTTTTGGTATCTACTTGGAGCATAAAGCCTCTGTTGAAGATATTGTCTATCACTCTCTCTTAATGTAAAGTGGTCTATAAGTTTTTTGCTGATCTACAAACCTTCAGGTTGTACTAAAATGTTATTATGCTCCTTTCAGCAGATAATTTCCTCAGTCTTTCTGGAAACTAATAATTTAATAATTAGTGGCGATTTATTTTAATATACACCTAGACAGTGTATTAGATTCTGGTGCCTCTGACCTGCTGGGCACATTCTCCACCTTCAATCCCATCCAACTTGTCCGGGGGCCCACTCACTCAGCAGGACACACTCCATGCTACATCTGTGCTGGATGTGATCTTATTAATAGCCTGGATACTACATGTACAGGCCGTAGGCCTCACCACAAACCATTTTTTAGGGTACTCAGTGAGAATTTAAAAAAAGGTCGTTCTCCAAAGAGAATGAACACTGAATATCATCCATGGTCGAAAATGGATACGTAGAAATTAAATAATACTTTGTTGGCATCCCAACAGGCCTTGCAGCATGACAATAATGTGTCCACTGGCCTCTTTAATACATGAGTCGTTGACACCCTAGAAGATGCTACCCTCCCTAAGAAATGGGTAATTCCCATCATTCTACTCCTTCTGCTCCATGGTATTGTGTGCAGTAAACAATAGCTAACTGCAAATGTAAAAAGTTGGAAAGTGATTGGAACCCCACTAATAAACTAACCTAGAAGTCAGAATTCAAACTAAACAAGGAACTAGTATCTATTGCACAATCCAACTATTATAAAACATGTATTCTCTCTGCTCAGAACCCAACCAAAGACCCTGCCTGCTGGGCCTCATCTTGGTGGCCTTCTTCTTTGAATGTTGGCCCTTGTCCCGCTCCTAACATATGTAGTTGGGAGTCATCTATGATGTAAATCTGTCTTTTGATGTTTATGTCTTGAAAATTACTTTCACATTTTTCTTTACCCATGAAAATACTAAAAAAAGTTTTACCTCACATCTCTATTGCCTTTAGGCAACATCGGATCCAATAGCCAATCAGAAGTAGATTACTGCAATGATTGGCTGGTAGGACTCTGATTCTATTTGTTTCACAAATATGCTATTTTGTCAGTGCATCTTAAGACACTTCACTGGCTTCCTATTCCAAAAAGATGCCTATTAAAGGGAGTTGACCACACACAAGAACTACTTATATCTTCACTGTTCACGAGGTATTTTACTTCTAAGCTTCTGCATCCTTGCATTTCCTTCTTTCTATCCCAAGGTTTCGTAGAGCCCACCTTAGAGGTCGTACTTGCTTTGTGATTACCGTGAATGCCTTGAATGCTCTTCTATTGCCACTACTCATCTGTTTCAATAACTCTTCTGTCTTTGCCTTTTATGTTAGGTTTATCTACTAGCATTCTGCAGCGCCAGGACACCTTCAGGTATTTCTGTGCTCTACAAAACCTTACATCAAATCAAATCAAAGCAGGGAGGCCACCCTCAAACACGAAGGGCGCAATATCGGTGCAAAGAGATACACAAAGTGGTGTGCTGAGGGGCCGGCCAAACACACATGCGCTTTGAGGGGGAGTGCTGAGCACTCCCCTCACTGCTCACACCCCAGTTGCCCCACCCTTTTTATCAAACAACAATAATAAACAAAGTTTATTATTGTTGTTTGGTAAAGGTTTTGAGGCTGTCGCTGTTGGCGGGGTCGACGCTCCTCTGCCCTCATGGAGGAGCCGCCCCTGGCTAATACTAACCCTGGGGTGGCATTTGGCGCTGCCACAGATTTACGCCTTATTGAAAATCTGGGGCAGTGTCAAAAGCAATGATTGTTGCGGTGGAACGCCAACAGCAGCACCTATTGCACACCCCTTTGACGCAGAAAACTGTGTTGGGGCCTATAGCTACAAGGCAGGGTTAAGCCACAAAAAGTGGCTTGGCACCGCCTTGTAAATGTGGGGCACTCCACAGCGCCACCGGAGCGTCACAAAAAGTCTTGTAAATCTTGCCCAATGTGCTCACCATCTGCCACTTCCGTCCAGCAGAGGTAATGCCTTTGTATCAGCAGAGTAAGCAGCACAAGCTGCTATCACATCGAAACTACAAAGTACTGTTGCTGGACCAATTCATCAATTATTTCTTAGGAATAGAGTGAGTGGCCTCTTGGAGAAAATAGCTTTCAGATAGTGGAATGGTACAATAGCACCCTTACTACATGGATCACAGAATTTGGACCATTAAAAATGTCAAAGCAGAATCGTTCCAATAAATCACAGCCATGCTTTTCAAATGAACTAAATTTCCTACCAGATAAGCTAAGAAGGGAAAGAGGCTGCAAACTGACCCAAATGATTTAATTAAATCTCAGTTGGCAGATGCTATAAAGATGTATATAAAAGTCAATTCGAAGACAAACATTGAAGGCTTCACTAAACAGATATGAGTACCATCAAAGTCCACGAAAGCACTCTTTAGTTGCAACAGCTTCAATTTAAGAAGTCGTTACGTGCTATAACGATTTCAATCATGGGGTCTTTAAGCCCCACATTTTGTAGCGCAAGCCCTGCCCCACAAAGCTAATCAGGGAGGGATCTGAGATGCTAGCTCCACTTATCAAGCATACTGTCAGTCCCTCATTTAAGGGAAGCGCGATTGTAGCTAAGCTAATTTGAAAGAATCATCAACATCCCATTCAAAAAAGGCCCGGCTTTGATATGCTTGATCCTAAAGGCTACTGTCTTGTCTCAACATTGCTGGCTCTCTACAGCCTTAGAGAATATAGCTATAGTTTAGCTGCAGGAGTTTTAGTCGAACTATCGTTTTTTTTTTAAAAGTCTGGCTTGTGCCCTAACAAAGAAACAGACAGTCTGGCTAAATGTTCAGTCCCGAGTTTGGTGGATTTGTGGGGGGGGGGGGGCGGAATAGATTGAATAGATTGGCTCGGGTAGAAGGGACCTTTTTCCAAATCGATGGAGACTTTCCTGTTAGGGCTCAGATAAGGCCATTTCAGCTCAATGTAGGGAGCCGATATTGACATTTTTGACGATGGCCTTAGACTATACTATACTTAGACTCATAGCATTTGGTTCCATTTAAAAGATCCTTTGCTTGGTCTGTAGGCTGCAGCAACTGCACTGTACTATTATGTTATGTAGCAGAATAGCAAAGTGAACTATAGAACAAAGGGAATGTAAAATGGAAATATAGTGCTCGGCGTTAATTGAAAGTTCATTAAACCACACGAAATGGATCCAAAAAAACACTTCTGTGTTTCTTCTGAGTGAGGACAATAGTAGTCTGGAGCTATACTATTTTTGTAGAGAAACAGCGATTGACGTTGTGTTGAATGTAGAAGCTAGAATACAATACACAGACTAAAATCTTAAATATAGCATTGTGGCTGAATGGCAAGTTAGGTACCCATGGTTAAAATCAACATCTACTGAGTAAGGTAACATGTGACTTCAACGTAAACTTTGTGCCAGGGTAAAAACTGGTAGTGTGTGATTATTTTTAGTATCTATCACAAAACGGATTGGCAGACCTGCCAACTTCACCAAAAACCTCACAGAGAGAGGAGGGGATGGAGCTTTGGAGGGGGCGTGGCCTCACACCGAGCAGCACCTAAGCGGCACATCTGCCCCCAACCCGGCCCAAACCCCCTTGTAAAAAAAAAAAAAAAAAAACAAGTTTGCTGAGGGTGCTGCCGATGTCCTGGGGTGTTTTCACACCAATTAATGGACATCGGCAGTTAAAAGCCTCCAAACATGAGCTGAAAACCTCAGTTTACAGTGGTTTGCACCTCGTTTTCTCTGCCACCGGGTGATATTGGCTCCTCGTCAGGAGACTATGTGAGCAGAGCCGATATTGTCTGTCACACGGTGGCACCGTGTGAGTTGACAGGTCTGGATTGGATGAATCTAAACCACTTTGTGCATTTCATCATGCTTAGCTCACATGTGCCATTAGAAAGACCAAACCAATGCAAATAAGTCTTGACCTGACCCAAAAGCGCCTGTCCTGTCATAATGTTAGGCCATGTTCAATTTGAATAGGAACACAAGCAACTGAGGCACATTTTTGCCTCGGCCAAACTTAGATCGAGTAGCTCTATGTGCCATAGCAATTCAATATGTGCCAAACTGATGAAGCGCAATAAGCTCAAAACACATGGACTTGGTTGCATGCCACCTACCAGATTGGCTGCAGGCTGTGATGTAGCCAGGCAAAAACCAATAGAGTGGTATCCTACTCAGAGTAGTTACCAGGAGTTCAGTACAAGTGAACCATCCTCCCATCGCTTTTTGGTATTCACATTGAGTCCCATGAGTAACGGTGGTGGAACTTGTGGAATTTGATTACGCAGAATTCCACGGTGTTACATAAAAACTCTCCAGCTTCCGCTGAGTTCTGCCAATGGGCAGAAATATGCATGTCACGCTGCTTGTGCTAAAATATTGCATCAGTAGCACTTTGCATGCTGAAAAATCAGATGAAAGGGTACCACTGGTGTGCTAAAGGGCACAGCTACTCAAGTTGATTTTGCTGCCACTTGAGTATATTTTCTGATTGAGCAGGAGCCTTGTGACCACGAACGGTCGTGACCGCCTGCGTTAGAAAAATCTAATTGAATGTCCTTGTAGTGACCAGAAATTACGATAGGGGATGCCAAATCTCGCTGACACTCACCAATTTACCATCTCGAGCCTCACACGAGAAAAAAATCTGCCATATGACAATTGGCAGAATTTGACTAGGACTCTGCATTACAAGAGTAACACTGAATCACCAAATCCCGCCAAATTCCACAGTCAAAATGGAATATTCCACCCACCCCTACCCAGGAGCAGCACATGTAAGCCCGGATATGCACCCCATAGGTTCCTGTGCCATAGGGGCTTGCGCTTCACCTCTCATATAAGGTCTAATAAAGTTCACAAGTGTCTGGGGAAGTTGGTGCTCTTGTTTAAGGAGTACATAACAGCTTAGCGGTTTGGGCTGATTTGTATGTTTTTGGGGTGTGATCAAGGTTGATTTGCATATGGTTAGGCATCTTCTGATCAAATATTAGTCATATCTTTCCATAATAATATCAGATAACCTGAAAATGCTCAATAAAAAATTCTTTAACTTGTGATTGTTTATGTAGTGCTCTTGAGCAGAACTATACCTTCAAACCTTTAGATGTCAGAAATAAATTGTTACACACAGTGGCTTATGCAGCAAAATAGGACCTGCTGCCTAAAATGTGCACACTTTACTTTAACTGTAGCCTACGAATGGAGTTAGAAAAGTTATTTGAGCATGATTTGAGGTCTGCATCATCAGGTCTATTCTGGATCACTCCATTCCAAGCCATCACAAATGGCAACTCCCCCTATCTAGCTGACAAGTCCATCATGTTCAGAGGCCCTGAGCACACCTTTGGTCAGGATACCCTCAGAATGGAGGTGAAGAAGGGCAAAAAAGAAAATGCAAGGCAATATTCCTTCTCCATCAATGCACACAGGATCTGAACAACATCCCCATATGTATCAGGGTCACCACAGTCCTGCCTCAATTTAGTAAATACCTATAGACCCACCTCCTTAAAGAGCACTACATCATGAAATAGTCACTGCTCATGTATGTTATCAGAACTTAGTTACCCCCTCCTATCACTCATTGACTGTATCTTTGCCTTTAACCTTTTTACAGTGCTTCACTGCATTTTGGCTGGGTCCATGCTACATAAATACCACATACATGCATAACTCCTGATCAATGTACTCAACTCTGCTTGACTGTGGTGCACACAATGCAGAAATGTATTTTTTACAGTGACACAATGATTTCTCAAAAGAGGATTAGTATAAGCAGGCAATACCTTCTGCACACAGCTACCATTTCGGTCAACATTTCTGAACTCCCCTTTTGGTGTCACCTATTTGAAATGATATGGAATCTTCCCTCTAGCCATGTAAACGGCCCAGAAACAGTCCATGCAAGCTACTCCGTGAAGCAACCTACTAGTTTTTTAGATGCCTATGTTGAAATGATGAATTCACATGCAGCCAAATATGTGATGTCCTCATCTGTTCCTTCTAGAGAAGGAAAGCCTGTGAAGAAAGGCCCTTTGAGATGGTTGGTTAGGAGTTCATATTTTGACAGAGGCCTGACCCTCATTTGGACATTGGTCTACTGCCAGTGACGTGCACTTTGAATAAGGAATGGACATTTAAGGCAAGCATTGTGGAATTCAAGAAGGAGCACTATTGGAAAGAGAATAGTAAGTGCATGTTATGATTAGGACTCTATCCCCAAGCTAGGAGCAAGTCTGAAGGACATGAGGAACTACTTAAATTGCTGAATGCTACGGGATAAGGAGGAGGTAGTATTCTGTGACTAGAGCTCTCTCTATCCTGGGAACAAAATCCTAAATACACCTACTACTGCAGCCTACAATAAGCACCAGATCAGAGAAGAGTCCCCTAAATACCATGAGGAACTACAACTAAGATCTACAAGTGATCTTGAGTAGAGACTCTCCCTTTCAATCTTGCTCATCTGTTCTTTCCATGTACATGTCCTCCACATCCTGTGATACATGCAGTGGGTAGAGAATGTTGGACCCATGATCAAAGGTGAATTGTGCATGTAATGCCACCAGTTCCCCCTGAAATGAGTGTAAACCACCCTGTCTTCTTGGATTACTTGTATATATGTTTTTCAGCCTATTTAGAACACTAGGGGCCAGATGTATCAAGCAATTTTGCATTCACAAACAGTGCGAATCTCAAAATTCGACCGTTTGCAAATGCAAAAATGCCTTTCAAGATGTATGAAAGGCATTCACTGTGCAATTTTAAGGAAGCACTATAATAGCGATTCCTTAAAATTGCGACCACATTTAGAGAATCGCAAATTGCGATTCTCTAAATAGGAAATCGCAAATAGGGAATTCCTATTTGCAATTTACAAAGCACATGTATCAAGCATTTCCTAAATGCGAATTGGGCATTTAGGAAATGGAATTATCACCAAATCCAATTTGGTGGTAAGCATGTGCAATTTTTAAAAATGAATTATAAATGCATTTTTAAAAATGACATGTAGCGCACACATGCTTCACATGTCCGCAACTATTTTTTGGGGGTGCATCAGAGGGCCTTAGGCCCCCAGCACCCTGGGGTTTGCATTATCTGATTTGCAAATTCTTAACTGGAATTCGCAAATTAGGAAATGTAAAACCATTCGCACCTATGGGCCGACAGGCCCCTAGGGATGAATGGAGTCCGATTCTCTATTTGAGATTCGGTAATAGCGATTGCGAATTTTAAGAATTCGCTATTACCGAATCGCAAATTTCATACATTTCTTAAAATTCACTATTTAAGAAATGCAAAACGGATCTTTGATACATCTGGCCCTAGATTCCCTGTTTCTCCCAGTGTTTTGCCTAGCTTCAGTAGAAGTTTCGACTATTTGGATCATCACACTTTGATGTCCGTTGTTAAGCTTTCGAGATACCCTGACTCCTAAGTTGGGGTCAACTCCACTCCTTGTAGATGGTCTTTTGTTATTATGATTTTCCTTGGTGCCACCAATGCTAGAAATCTTGATCAACAGAAACTATGATATAAGTTAATCAAGTTTCTCAAGACTAACCCATCACCTGGCATCCCTGACCTGGAAATTTGGACTATACTAATGACCTCAAGCAGTTAAGGTATGTTGGGTGCCCCCTACATCAGGTACCAGGAAACATGCATCCCTGGCACTGCAGGCATCAACTTTTTGCTTTTACTTATAACATCTCTTCTGTCAACTAGAACCAGCCCATTGCATTTAGGACATATTAATCCATTTGTGTGGATTTGCTTGGAATTTGCAGTTTTGGGCAAATCCACTAAGTTATCTTAGCAGTGGGTGAGTGTTGTGGTTGATACAAGGGAAAAAGTGAGATGGATATGGATGCATTAATTGCTATCCACCTTTTGAATGTTTGACTTCTACCTCTGAGGATTTGAAAGAATATTAAGGCTATTGAGTCTTTGCAATCACTGTCCTACAGACTTGTTTTGAATCCAACACATAAATAACAGTTATTCAATTTCAGGTATTAGCATACATTGGGCTCATATAATGACTTCCAAAGGAGCTAGGAACTTCAGTTAGTAATTTCGTCTTTCAATTGCTATAACTTTCTGATAAGTAGCCGTATGTAGAGTTTGGCAGATAGGATACTCTGTCACAAACATGGCAGATGACCTCTCTGCTGTATTACAAGTGCATTACACCCTGTACACTTGCAGTAACCAAAGGGATATTCATCACATTTTGATGGGGTATTCCATCCTCCACACTCTAATGAAGGCTTGAAGTCTATAAAGAATGACTGACACAACATTGGCAGACTGTAGCGGGACACAAACCTCTACCTCACTCTAAAGTAAGCGCACCTAGATCAAAAAAGCTACCATTGGAATGAGGGGACGGAAGGGGAGGCTTCGCTACCCAACTGCTGTGCAACCAGATTTCATGCTATGGGTCAGTGAGGCAAAGCAACAGTGTGAAACACTTGGTTCATTTTCTGCAACAGGGCTTATATATATGATCTGACACAAGGGGTCAATGATCCGAAATATGGAAGCATTGTAGAAGGAGACAATAAGAATTAAGGAAATTGATGCAGAGGAAAAGTTATGTGCATTGTAAATAGGAGAGGGTTGCGGCAAGCAGAAGGGGAGGGGCGGCACGCAGGGGAGGGGGGGGGGGGGTAATTTAAAAAAACCAAACCACTTACCTTAACCCCTTGCGCCCTTCCACTCCTCCGTCTCCTCGCTGCAGGCACAGGCTCCCAGCCTGCCCTGCAGCCAATCCTGACGCTGCTCAAAGCAGACTGGGAGCCTGGTCATGCTCTCTCCAGCCCGGCAACTGTGTTGCTGGGCTGGAGAGACCCTACTGTGCATGTGTGTTTGGCCAGCCCGATACAGCCAGGCAAACACACATGTGCTCTGAGAGGGAGTGCTGAGCACTCCCTCTCACTGCTCGTCACCCCGTGGCACCGCCCTTTTTCCAAAACACCATAATAAAGACAGTTTATTTTCGTTTTTGGTAAAAGGTTTGCAGCTGCCGCTGCTGGCGAGGGGATGACGCTCGTCTGCCCTAATTGAAGAGCCGCCCCTGAGTGTGAATGTGTTAGCAAATAAAGAGAGGTTTAAACGTTGACAGTTTTTTACATAGTATAATTGCTGTTCCTGAATGAATGTCATTATATTTTTCCTCCCACGGCCCAATTACAAGTTGAGCAGAGCGGAATTCCTTTGTGTGATTCCCCTATACAGACTCCGCTCAATTATTAATGGTGCAATGTACCTGCTAAAGTCTCATTCCATTTTATCCGCCTAAGTTACTGACTGGAAAAATCAGGTCCGGTGGTTCAGCACTCAGGAAACCCGAGGTAGTTGTGATCATAGTAATACTGCTCTCCCTGACTCCTAATAAGGGCTCATGTGGGTTTGCCACTTGTACCGCAGGTGATGAAAGTCCAGTTCGAGGCAGATTGGCTGAGTCACTACTCTGGGAAGTAGGCAAGCTGCAGGTAAGGAAGAGAAGCTTTTTTTACCACTTCGTGTTAAACAATTACTTCTCCAACTTTATGGGAAATAGAAGCTATTCTGTCGTTCCGAAGACCCACAGCAGAGGACAAAAATACAATAAAAAAAGCAATTATCAGACCTTCCAGCAAGCTTCAAATCACAAGCAAAGAAAGAAATGAGTCACACAATATCAGAACTATTATTTGATAAAATTGCCAGAGTACAATGGACGCCTCGAAAACGTTTCTAAAATCTGGACCGCTGGCAAGATATAGCAGGTCACAGGATGCCAAGGCAATAATTCCATGTACAGCAGTGGTCACAAGAGCTTGATGGCACTACCTCGTGCTCTAACAGCAGCCAATGTTTTTGTGGTATACAACTATTTTTAATAGATGTACAGAATTTGCTGTTGTGGCACATAAATGCCCCCAAGAACTTCAGCAGACCCTACAGTACTGGTTATTTATTTGTTTTTCTTCCTAGCTGCCTTATAACGAAGGACTTTCTAACCAATTTATTTGGAAAGTTATATGCCTACATGAACCCTGTGGCAGATCAAAAGGATAACGCAAGAAGGGTATTGGCCTCAAGCTGCCAAACAAGATTTCTGCAAATCAAGCTCCCCCAGAATATTCTGGGCCTGATTTAGAGTTCTGCGGATGGGGTTACTCCATCACAAAATGTGACAGATATCACGTCCGCCGTATTATGATTCTATTATATGCTATGGACATCGTAATACGGCAGACGCAATATCCTTCACATTTATGACGAGTAACCAGTGGCGTAACAAAGACCCCTGCAGCCCTGCCGTGCAGGGGGCCCCCAAGCTCCAGGGGCCCCCTCAGCACAGTACACTGTGAATGAGTGGCAGGCCCCTGACTGGGTTCAGGGGAGGTGGGGCCTTCCAGGTACTTTGCAGAGGCACCACCTCAACTTGGGTTACGCCACTGGGCGTAACCCAACTGTCAAACTCTCACACCCTCTGACTTTTCTACCTTCTGCAATGTAGGATTTTGGAAGTCTGTGCTCACATCTACTGTTGTAACAGCATCTATTTGGCGCTCCCTGCCAAGATACCGCACAAGCACCAACAAATTCATTATGTAGTTGTGAGGTTGATTTGTGGTCTTTGTAAAGAAGTTTGTGTTGCAACTGCACACATATATCTACGCCGGCGTCCCTGTAAAGAAAAAGTACAGTTTGGTGGATGGAATAAACCATCACAAACGTAGCAGATATCCCATCTGAAGTATTACAGGTGCAGTATAGCTTATGGCACTTGTAAAATGACAAACGGTATACCAGCCACGTTTGTGACAGAGTACCTATCCTCCAAACTCTATAAAGGGCACTTTAGTCACTGCACTGGCCCTCTGTTTCTCAGTAATTGGGTAACTCTTTACATACCAGATCTCGAAGGTCAGAAGATCAGTGTCTTATTAAGTTGTTATGTTTTAAAGGGGAACACTGAAGTGGAAGATCCTTCAGACGTCTGAGTCCCCAGTTTAGGAATATACTCTCACTGAAAACAAATTGCCTTTGAAAGCCAGGACAGGCCAGGAGGAAGTTTAAAACATTTCTGTTCCAGTAATTTATGTTTTCTAGCACAGCCTTTTAGGAATCCTAAACTACCTTTCCGTTTATGTACACTTTAGAAATAAATAAATACATGCTTGTTAATTATTTGGCATACTTCAGATTATTGAAATTATAGCAATTCGTCTAATTATGGACCTTAAACTCAGGCTGTACTATCCCTGCTCTAATAGGGTACTACTTGCCTTGCAAGCAGCAATTTGAACCTGCTCTCTCCTGAAACAATAATAGTTTTAGTCATGTGTCCTTCTAGTGGAGAAACAATCAATGTATAACTATAACTGTAACCCTAGTTAAGATAGATCTCCTTTACAAAATGTGTTCAGTTCCCCCAACTGGGGTCCTTCATTTCAACAAGTTTATGATGTTGGATGGTTGAGATTGTAATTGCCCCTACATGGTAGTACACATGTTCACCCTTGCGCTTAGGGACCCAGATGTAGGTCACCTGACATTTTTGGCCCAGCACACACAATAATCTTTCTTGCGCACTAAGCCCTAGGCCTTGTAACTAACCATGTGAACCTGGGCATTGGTCCTAGGTCCAAATGGGTGCAGCAAGTACTTTGTTTAGCTGACATGGGACCCCTGTTCCAGGACTTATGGGTCATGGGGTGGTGGCAGTTTATAACTTTTCTGAATGATAATAGAAAAAACCCGACCTTTTTCCTGTTTAGTTATGAGTGTGGTGCCTAAAGGCCACACTTGTGTAAAGACTTGTTTGAATGTGATGCCTAGACCTTGTTCTGACATCCTCATGTGAGTGTCATGTGAATACTGTATTGTGGCTGGTAGCACAAGTCCATGGTTATTCCAAGTGTACCGTTGCAGAGACCACTGGGATCCATTTTAGATGTCCCTGGTGAAACATAGCACAAGATGTAAGTTATGGTAAGTTATGGTACAGCCTTCACTGCCAGTGATAGTGTATATCTTGCACTCCAGAGGAGAAGGGTGTAGCCTCGGACACTGAACTGTGGGAGGAGGAATTCAGTGCTACTTTGGAAATGCAGCCTTTAGTTTGCAAGGGTCTGATGGGGCCTGATCTCTGAGCACTGATGTAGTGTTAATGGTGGGCGTGGGTAAGTGGGACAAGGGCTCCATTTTGTAGGCTAGAGGGAATCTTCTATGCTGTGCCTATCCCTTTGTCGCTCCACAAAGTGCTACTATAGGCAGCCAGGGGTAGTCTTCATACTTCATTCTGTTTATGCTTTGGGTACTCTAGTTTGTTGATAGTATTGGCACTACCGCCTGTAAAAGTCACCATCTTCAACAAAGACTGTCTGCTCCTTCAAACTGCTTACAGAACACTGATAGCGGGATAAACATCCCCAGTCTAGAAACATATTATGAGTGGGAACCAAACTATCCCACTTGGTTCCAATTCCAGTTTTGTATGGCCAGGGGAGGGAGTGCTCTGCAGAGTACTTGAAGAACTTCTGAGTTCCAGGCTGATGTCCTTGACTTCCAGTCTCCAAAAGGTGAGGGTGCATCACCTGAAGTCTGTACGATCTTACTGGAAGAACTGTGGGTCAACCTGGCCTGTTGAGAAAGTGGACAGAATGCCTGAACCTGCAGGGGGGATGACTGCCCAAGTAGAAGAAGCCCAGCCACTATGCTCGGAGCATGGTACAGTCCTTAAGGCAGACTAAATCAAAAGAGTGTACCCAGTGCTAACCCAAGACTCAGAGGGGGGTCTCCCAGCCGCCCCATAAACATCCTGAGCAAGCTTTGTATGCCTGCACATCTGAAAGCCTGCGAGTGTGACCACCAGTGTGACTGCAACACTGCAACACTGCAACCCACCATCAAGAGTGGACCAAATTTGTGCCAACTCTGCCAAGAGCTGATCCCATAGTTGGATGGCCAGTGACCACCAATAGTGGGGGCATCATTGTTGCTTGAATGGTGGGACATTGTGAGACTATGTTGCTGCTTTTCAGAAGACACAGCCCTGATCAACAGACAATGTGTAAAGGTGGGGGGCTAACTGCCTGCATTGGTGCTGTGAACCAGAAGCAGGACCACTCATGCAGCTGTTGTCTGAGGTGCTTGCACTCAAGCTTTTAGAGCTCCTAATACTTCAGGTAAACCAATCAAGTGAACTCAAACATTGACTATGACTGCTAAAATGAATGGGTATTTTCTTCTTTACAAACCGAAGCCTTGAAGAAGTGGTTAGTAGAGGGACATGATTGTACTGACTTGCGGAATAAATTACCAGAAAGGCTCCCCGCACATGTTATATTGAGCTCGTACCATTGACATAATCTAACCTAGCCATTTTCTTGTGCAGTTATAATCTACTAGAAACTATATTAGCACCCTCTTCATGATTGTCTTTACACTGTGAAGTATTTTCTTGTAGCCTGTGATAAAGAAAAGCACTGTCCTTGACAGCATTTATTGTTTCTACTGCATAACTGTTTGAATTCTGAATCCCTGCTCCCAAGTCTACACACCTAACAAGCATTTCACTGCTCACCATCACTACCCTGAGAGCCAAGTGTGGAAAGATGGTAGTTGGTGCCCACTTTGTATTGTCATAGAAGGTCAGGCCCTTGGATATCAGTGGTAGAAGTCCCTAGTCGCCTTGGTTGAGGCCCAGTGACTCCTTATCCATGGCCGCAGAACAGGTTCTGAGAGTGATTAAATATACATGTTGTGTGCATGGCATGGAAACTGTGTCCTGCAAAGAGGCACTGTCATGCCAGATGGTGGTTCAATTTATCAGTGCCGAAGCCATTAAAGCTCCCCTGATCTTGAACTATCCAATGGTTCTTGCACCGATGGGGCCACTCAGAAATATTACGCTTGAATGGCTTCTTGGCAGCAAAGCACATTCAGTTCACAGACTTTCCAGGAACTACTACCTGATACCAGTTTGCCTACGTTGGCAGCACAGCTCCTGATCTGCCCAGCTCAGGTGTTTAGTTTATGGCTTTGAACTCATCAGTATTCTCCCATCAGACTAAGGAGCTAAACTTGCAAAAACTGTTCTGCTTTTATTGCCCAGGGTTATCGATTTGAAGATAACACACCTTTTGATTGGCTCCAGAGTTCCCACAATTGTCCTCATTTTTGGATAAGTAATAACCCTCCAGTAATGGTACTTCTTATTCACCATGACTTCCCTTGACATATTACTGCACTAAATGATAGAAGGGTGTTGTATTAAGATGGGACTTTGAATTTCCTTCCACCTAAAGGTTTTATAGTACACTAGATGCAGAGGAGAAGGACCTGCTAGATTACTTTAGTTGGAAGAAAGTGAGCTTACTGCCTGGAGTATGAAGCACTTGACCTGCCCAGGAACAGGACCATGGCCACTTCACTGTGAACTGCAGGGAGACCAACTCTAGGGAAGATTAAGCCCAGAAGCCACGAGGATCTGCAGCAAAGCTAACAAATACTTAACCAGAAGCATCTCTGCAAAATCTGCATCATCATATGAGGATTGAAGACCAGAGATACCAAAGGATTTATCTAAAAGACAATTGTACTGGTACCTTGACCTGTGCTTTAACACTTCCCTTGAGTGGACAGTAGGTAGCATCTGAACCAGTGCACAGTAATGTACATTATAGTGGCTTGAAGATGTTTGCATACACCACCTTGACTTTGAACCTGTAGCACCTTCAGTGAACAGTGCGAGAGGAGCTTTAGTGTGTCTCCCTTACATCCTAAATACACAGAAGGTGTGGGGTGTAACTGGAAGGAACTGGACTATTAGGCCCTGTTCAGGAAGCGCTAGTTGGGCGTGTATTTTCCAGGTAGGAATGGGTGTAGGTAGTGGCTGTGTCTTTTGAGGGAGTTCCCTTTACGGACTAGGTGGTCTCACACACATTATAGTGTCATGCTTCATCATTTGACCACTTAGCCCCACCCAGGTAAGATGATACTACCTGGGAGGACTCAAGCTCATTGTTAAAAGAACTGCAGAGGGAGTACCAAGGATCCAGATAAAGAATGGGTGAATAACATTACCTTACAAATCACCTGTTTCGTTTGGACATTATTTAATATAGGTGTTTGTAGGTAAGAATAAAAACTAGGGTAAGGACTCTGTTGAGAATGATGACTCACAGAGTCTAAAAGTAAGGCCACTCGAGTGGCTGGGATACGGACCATAGGTGCTTCCACCGGTTGTACCCTTTGGACTGAGTGTGACTATAAGGGGCAACCCCTCCCCCCTCCGTTATCTTCCAGACCAGAGGCAATACGCCTTTTCTCGCAGGGCCTCCCCCAAAACAAAATGTTCTGGTACGCCTGACATTTATTTACCTAACTTGAATACTTTTCATGTTATCAAGCATGCTTTCATGCTCTTTGCCCTATAGGGATCCCCGACCCTGACGAATGCCCCAGACCTTCCAGCTCTTAGTGCAGGTAGAAACATGATGGTCCCTTACTTTTAGACTCCGTGCCAGTTCTTTCGTGTATTTACGATTTTCTAGCCAAAACTGGAGTATGTGTGGGGTTGAGCCACTCCCGACACTCTCTTTTTGCGTTTCAATCCCTTACATCCTTTACCGCTGATATGTATTTTATTGATTGAGGCTTGATGCCCTCAATCCATAACTATTGAAACCAATACCCTACAACCTCCAGTCTTTATGATAATGCAGATTTATTGTCCAGTTGCATCTTGGACTCAAAACCCAACACCTCACTGTCATTATTGTCCCTGGCATATGTCATTCAGAAAAGTGGGTGCCACCAGGCCTTTGAGTGCACTCAACCTGGGAAAATCAGCATTTTCAGGATGCAGTCTTCTCAAGTTTGTGACACGCATTCACAGGCACCAGTCAATCTTGTAAAGCCAGCTCTAACCCCAAACATGTTTACTAACAATTTTGCACTTTGGTACCAAATTGAACTCTGTACAGTAACTCCCATTAGTGCCCTGGAGTGAGAAGCCCTCATATACTTTTCTGTACATTGTGTCCTTTTTTTAAATCTTACCATTTCCAAACTGTAGCACCCCTTTTAAAGGGTTTAAGTACACGGTTGACCTTGTGGGAGACAGGAATTGGAATTTGGGTATCATTTCCAATGAACTTGTTACAAACTCTCTCTCTTGCCATTGAGCTACATGGAAAACTAGCCCAAGGGAAATAACTGATCATAACATCTTAGCTGCATTGAACCGATCATAACATCTTAGCTGCATTGACACCATTCTTTGGCTAATGCATTGATCATGAGTGAAGAAGAAAACTCCATTTGCTCTGTAAATGATGGTTTGTACAGGCACAGAAATGTTTAGTTTTGTGGTAAACACAGCACATTCACAGTTTCCATCCACCACATTTGGGTAGGTCAAATCTGTAATGTCTTGCATGATTTAGAACTGAACTTTTCTGACTCCCCCAGGACTCCATATCAGTGTGAGGTAATCACTAGAATACAATGTAATGAAAGCTTGGTTTAGGATATTGGGGTTCACAGGTACAGGCAGAGGAATCAAGACTTGTGATTTCCAGCTTCATGTGTGGCCTAGTGATTCAGTGGGTAACAGGTTGGGGACGACACTACAACTGGCGATGAGATAGGGGATAAGTAACCCGAAGAAGAAAGTGCTCTCCTGGAGAATTGTTGTGGTTTAAGCAAACTGCTTGTGCGTGCCACGTGTGCCTTCGTTGAATGTGGAGTCAAAGCGCAACTCCATTCAATATGAAGCATGTGAATGGAAAGACAGCTTTATGGAAAAGTCTACTCAGTGTTGGTCAAGAAACTACGACCAGGATCCTACAAAAAGGTACCACGCTGCCAAGCAAAATAAAGTTATACATTGTACAGAGCATTAACCCTGAAGGTGGATACAACCAAACTTACAAAGACAAGTGAAAGACAATTATCAAATACCAAATAATGCGGTGGATACAACTAGACTTGTAAAGACAAGTGAAAGACAATTATGAAATACCAAATAATGCTGCAAGACACAGCTCAACCAGGTGTAAGAAAATTAAAGCTGGAGGTTAAAAAGAGAAGTGCACGGGGCTGTGCTAACTGAATGGACCATATCTACAGGGACCAGAAACTTGCCAAAAGGCTAATCAGCCGATGGATCCCATCAAGGAGAGCCCCAAGGCAGGTCCATTGCAAGGCCAAGGGCGGGGCATGAATGGAACTTATCCTGGTTTCCAGTCAGAGAGGCTGAGTAGAGATTTGATCCTGATGTCAGTAAGTCCCACACTGGTCTACAATGCTGCCGCCTTCCTGAAAACACCATTCGACACTGCCAAAAAGCAAAATATTTGTGATAGAAGAATTGCATGGATAGAGACATTTGAAGATGTCACTTATGCACTTGAAGAGACTGATAAGAAGAAGAACATCAAATATCTAAAAAATCTTTCTGGTGAAAGTGGGAAAAAAGCCATACAGAAAACTGCCAAGAACTGATGAAGAAGTTACATACCATCAGATTACGAATGTGTTGAATCTCAAATTCAATCACGTACCAAATATTGTCTATGAACGATATGTTTTCAGTCAAGAATGTCAAAGAGGTGGTGAAAAAATCGATGAATTTGTGAAAAGACTCGACACGCCCAACAAATTCAATGGATTTAATGGTGAAGAAGCCATGTGACAGACTGATCGATGGATGTTTGTCCAATTCATTGAGACGGCGAATGCTGAGAGAAACTTTTAGTCTGGGGCTAGTGTTCATGGCTGCCAGAGCTGAGGAACGTGCTCAAAGATAAACTGCCAACATGGAGGCCAGGGGTGCTCAGAGCGAGGCAATCATGAGTGTGAAAAGTAATTTGAAACAAAAGACTGAAGGACACAAAGTGATGTCTACATACAAAAAGAATCTGTGTTTCAGATGTGGTTTTTTATTTCCACACAAAGTAAAGTGTCCCACCATTGATCATATATGCAAAAGCTGTGGTAAAAAGAACCATTTTGTGACGATGTGCTGAGCGAAGGAAAAAGTGTTTGATGGTGCGAAGACAAAATGTCAGCCAGAACGTCCCAAAAGCAACGTTTGATGAGTGCCCACAAGGCCAAACAGCAACATCAGTTGAGGCAAATAAATCCTAACTGAGGTTGATTATCATCTAAATCCTCTTCCAACAGTTTTTCCATCTCAGTAAGTGAAAGTGAAAAATTTGATTGCGCCATATCAGTGTTTACCTTAGAAAAACTTGCACACGTCGGACTGGTTGCCTGTGATGAGTAAAGTAAGACAAAGAAAAGTCGACATGTCAAAGCAACAAAATCAGACAAACACTGTCCAAAGATTACATTTAAAATAAATGGATGTTCAATACCTTTCAATATTGCTAGCGTTGTATGGATAAGTATAATGCTTGAAGAAAAGTAAAATTAACTGTCTCTGTTACCGCGGCTTTCGCCATCAAAGACCAAAGTGTACATGTGAGCTGCGTCGACGCCCATAAAGAGTGGAGGTTCAGTTATAGCAATAGTGAAACATAAGACAACAAAAGTACAAGCACTGATCCATGTGCTTCAAGGCACAGCGGCAAGTGCCTGCTTGCTCAACTTCAACACGCTTGCAGAAATGGGATTCACTTCGATGAGGCACAACAAGAATGAACATTACAAAGTAGTAAGTCAATTCTATTCATTGTTTCATGGTATAGGAAAGTTAAACATTATGAAAGTAAAGCTGCATATTAATGAATATGCCCGTCATTGTTGGTCAGAGTCATAGACGAGTTGTTTTTTATTTACAAGAAGCTGTTGAAAAAGAACTTGAATCATTACTTAAGCACAACAATGTTGAACGCTCCACTGGTCCAACACCATGGGCTTCTCCCATAGTAGTAGTTCCTAAAAGAACTGTGAAGGAGCTGTGCTCATAGGTGTTGACAGGCATCATGTGAACAAAGCAATTAAACAAGACTAACATATAGTACTGTGCATTGCTGACATGATAACACAATTGAATGGTGCCAAGGCCTTTTCTCGACAGTTAGAACTTGAAGAAAGTTGCAGATATATCACAACCTTATCTACACATGTTGTTTCATTTAGCTACAAGAAGCATAGTTTTGGTTTGTCATCAGCTGCAAAACCTTTCCAAGACATCATATGATGCATCATGCAACCTGCTGTGAATAACAGTGATGACGAATTAGTTTTTAGAGCTACACAGAAGGAGTACGATAGAGCCCTCATACAAGTATGTCAGTTACTCAGTGATGCAGGATTGACCTTGAATGCAAACAAATGTGAGTTCAACAAGACAAAACTGAAATTCTTTGGTCAGAACTTTTTTGATCAGGGTATGACGCCTGATCCTGCAAAGTACAAGCTTTGACAAAAGCTGAACCCCCACAAAGACGTTTCAGTGGGACATGCTTTTCTTGGAATGGCCAGTTACTGTTCAAGATACATAAAGGATTTTGCCACTGTTGCTGCTCCATTACAAGAGTTAACAAAGAAGAATGTTTCATCTAAATGGTCACGAATAAGGTGGTGATGGTGAAGAAGAAAATTCTATTTGCTTCCTAAATGATGGTTTGTACAAGCAGAGGAATTCTGAGTTTTGTGTTAATACAGTACATCCACACTTTTTCCTCCAACACATTTTGGTAGGTCAAATCTGTACTGGCTTGCATGATTTAGAACAGAACCTTTCAGGCTCCCCGAGGACTCTGTATCAGTGTGACATAATGGCTAGAACAGAATGTAATGAAAGCTTTGTTTAGAATGTTGGCGTTAACAGGCACATGCAGAGGAATAAAGACGTTTGATTTACAGTTCAAACTTTACATGTGTGCTGAATTCTGCAGAAGTTTAATTCTAGAAGGCTTCTCTTATAGGACCCACATCGCGGCACCATGAGGCAAGGAGGTGCAAGTGTGTGTGCATTGGTGCACGACAGCCTAAAGTGTGCCAGCTCTGGTGGAGAGAGAAACAGTGCCATATCTTGGTAAATATGATGGTGTTTTTCACTCTCCCTTTGTCATCAGACAGTGCAGCGACATTGGTTGGTACACAGAGTAACACTGTAGTAAATTTCCTCCTAGCTGTGTCAAGGATGAGACTGCTCACACGCAACCCAAACAGGACAGGGGCAGCTCCTCCGCAATTGCGGATCGTCGCCCCCCTGGCCAAGAGCCAGGAGATGACAATGGAAACAATAGTTCCTGTTTTGTTTTATTTTTCATCTGCTAGCTCAGCCAGTAATACAGGGAGGGGCAGGGCTAGGCCACAGGAGGTGGGAGGGGGAAAGATGAGAGAGTGCACCTAAGTGCGCATGTGTGTTTGGCCGGCCATCTCGGGCCGGCCAAACACACATGCGCACTTAGGTTTCTCCAGCCCGGCTGTGTTTAACAGCTAAGCTGGAGAAACTGCACAGGCCCCAGGGCTGTGTCTGAGTGGCACTCTGAGACACTCTGATCAATCCGGGCGCAGCTTTCATGCTAGCTTTAGCATAAAAGCAGCACCAGGATTGCTGGGGAGCCTGTGCTTGTGTCCCAGTGAATGCTGGGGCACAACACCACCACAAGAAGAGGAGCGATGAGTGAGGCAGCAAGAGTCGGCGGCAGCGGAAGGTAAGTGTATTTTTATTTTTTTGTTATCCCCCTATGGCCGCCACCCCCTCCCCCACCTCAGCACACCCAGCCCCCTGCCTCCCCATCCTACTGAGATTTACGGCGGCCGCAGCTGAACCCAAAGGACTACACTGCAAGTAATTTGCACGCAAATCAGGCCCCAGCTTCTTCCGTTTAACGCATGCAGCTCTGAACTCTTTGAGTACGCAAAGCCTTTTAATTGACGAATGCAACTGCAGGTGTGTATCTTTGTGGCATTTCACAAGGGCTCAGCAATCCTAATTTTGCAGCTTGCATAAGGTAGGGAGATTTAGAAAAGATCATCTTTTAAATGCACTTAGGCCTGATATGTGTTTCATTTGCTATTTGACATTTCTGCCAGGGAGACTGAATGTTTATCAGCTGAAATGCTAAAAGCAACTAGAGGCAGCTGTCTGACTAAATGATGTATGTAGGTACGAGCTGTTTTACCATTATCATGTGTTTGCCAAGAGGTCTGTGTCGCCTAACAATTCTGCCTAATGCCAGTGCGGTATCCAAGGAGAGCAGGAGTAAATGATCGATGATTTACCGGAAGCAGGAAGGAGGAGCCAAGAGTTCGCAGTGTTATGATTATATCTTTGTATCTCTGAAAAAAGGCAAAATAAAAAGGTTTTGGGAGAAAAGGGCAGTCACCGTGCTGAATGCCATTTGAACAGGAAGTCAAAAAGGGCGTAGCGAGAGTAGGGCAAATTGCAACAGATTTCAATGTATCTTGCCTGCAAACCTGACCATTCTGTTAATGGAACCGTAAAGGACATTGAAAATGTCATGAGCAATCGATCCTTTTTGCACCATCAATTGTGCCAGAAGAGTGTGCAACAATTTCTGATACTATTGAAAGACCCCCTGAAAACATATTCAGAAATACTTGCTAAAACATAAATCAAAGCATAGAGGACAGCAACTATAGCACAACAGCGAAGATATTCTGAGAAGGGAAAAGTTGTCGACGGTTCCTAAAAGTCAAACAGTTAGGCAGGATTCCTACATCTCTGGAAGAGCATTGCCTGTGCTTGGGAACAGGCTCAAAAGAGGCAGATTAAAGCTCTTTTATTTAAGATATTTTAAGGAGTTCAAGGGAAGGGGATCTTGGGGCAGGTACCCCGAACAATCCTTAATCAGTTAGAGTTTTTCTCAGGAACCCAAAATGTTCAGGCGTTTCAGAACGTTTAAAAAAAAACATAGGCCCAGGTTTATACCTGCTTTACGCCAAATTTGTGCCTTTTTTAAAGAACATTTGACGCAAACCTAACTCCATATTTATACTTTGGCGCTAATCCTAGTTAGCGCCAAAGTTTTGGAGTTAAAGTCATTTTATGCTTGCGGTAAACTACCTTGCGTCAATGAGATGCAAGGTAGGCGTTCCCGTGCAAAAAAATGATGATATAGCCTTAGCGCCATATTTATCCCCCTGTGCTAAAATCATGCACAGGGGAAGGGGGCCTTAAATAATGGTGCTAACCTTGCTTAGCACCATTATTTAACGCCTGGGTCAGGGCAGGCGTTAGGGGACCTGTGGGCATATTTCCTTGGTCAGACACCATGGAATGGGCCCACAGGTGCCCTTCCCTAGCACCAGGGACACCCCTACCCACTCCAGAGGGACACCACAGGATGAGGGAAACCCGTCCCAGGTAAGTAAGGTACGAACAGGTAAGTATTTCATATATTTTTTTTAAGTGCCATGGGGGGCCTAACTTGGGCCCCCCTACATGGCACTGGGCCCAATGGCCATGCCCAGGGGACATGTGTCTCCTGGGCTTGGCCATTGGGGTGGTGGGCATGACTCCTGTCTTTACTAAGAAAGGTGTCATGTCCATGGGGGTTTTACAAAAAAAAAATGCATTGTTCTGCCTCTGACCATACTAGCATCATCCTTTGACGCACAACCTCCTGTTTCCCCTACACCTCCCCCACCCGGATAGTGTCCTTTTTCATGATGCTAGCCGGACCTTATGGCCAGCTACCGTCATTCCATAAATATGATGTCCGGCCGGCAGTATACTTTTTCATGCAAAACTGTGTTAGCGCAGTTTTGTGTGAAAAAGTATAAATCTGGGCCATAGTTTCTTAAAGAGTATGGCCTGATAAATAACAGCCATACGTAGAGGAGAGCAGGAACAGGACATCTGCCTTCCACCCATCTCTCTGTGCCAATGAACCATTTTGAGGGCCACAGTTAGCAGTGTTCACAACGGCGCAGGTACCAGGTGTCACGACAGGGCGCCATGGGCTAAATTACCCCCAAGTACCTTCCCCAGTCTTTCCATAAACACTCCCATCTACAGATGGGCTAAAATAGCCTCCTGCTGGACATCTTAGGGTACATGAGTCGGCTGTACCTGGACTGACTTATCACTTTCTGTAGATTATTGGCCAAGACCCATGGGCCTCTCAAGATGGAAGGGAGAGTCATAGGAGCAATTGCATCAGAAGCCACTTACAGATCTAGTAACTCTAAGGGCAGGAGCTTGTATGGGTACTTTATACGAAGCACATTGTAGTCCAGTCATTAAGGTGAAAGGCACATCCTTTGTTACAAGCACATCCTATTGTGAACTGCATACTATTAGCAAACCTCCTTAAAAATTGTATTCAAATACACTTCATTTTAAGGTTCTTTTTGACAACATCCCATTAGAGGCTATAGAGATCTTAAATGAACAGGAACTATTTAGAGCTGAATACTATTTGTTACACTGACTTTGATGCTACAGAATCCATTTACATAGTTTTCTATGTGCACTTTTGTATTTATATGTCCAAGGGCGACTGCATCTGGAGCAGATCCAAGATGCGTGCTGCATTACGTACAATGACTTATTGGCCACCGAAACAGTGGTGCAAAGCTTCAGAGTAAAGAATGTAAAATCAATGCATTGGCAGTATAGGGCGGTACCAAAGCTGCATCGTGGTCTTCCACATTGAGATAATGCGGTAACCAGCACACCAGGTTATGCAAGGGCAGATACTGTTACATGAGGGGTATTATGGGCCCGTTCCTTGTCAACCATTACTAATATGAGAAACGGTGATTAAATAACAAGTCAGCAATCCTGGCCTGGGATTCTCTTAGCAGATGCGTATTTTGATGTGCAGCATCGCCGTCATTTAGGGGTAGCCAGGGGTCGCAGCTGCGACCCCCAGCTTCACCATTGCGTCCTCTGGACTCATAGGTCGCAAAATCAGTGCCAGGAACACAGGACAGCTCGTCCTTATGGACGTTGCTTGTGGCCCCACTTCCTTGCTTTCAATCAGTTTTTTGTATTACACTAATAGTGAATAATATATTATTAACTTTTAGTGTAATAAAAAATGGAGTACAGTTAGCTGGAATATGAACCTCCTTGGCAGCTGGGGTAAGTAAAAACACTTTTAAATGCATGTTGTGTGCGTGCTTCTGGGTGGGAGTGTGCTTATGAGAGAGAGATGAGTGAATGTGCGAGTATGTGTTAAGCATACTCCTGGCATTTTGGTGAATCGACGTCCATGATGTGCAGGCTAGGCTAGAAAATTAGTGCAGCTGCCGAATGCGGCCCTTGTTTGATTTATGGTACATTTTAGCGGCTTGCAAGTTGACTCTAAAATGTATTATACTTTTATTGTAAAGCAGTTGCCCCTAAGCAAGTTGTATTGGTAGGATTTTAAATAAATGGGTTGACACTTTTAATGAAGATAAATTTGGGGTCTCTGATACTTCATGAAGTAATCTTTTTAAAACCTGATAGATAAATAATTTCTGGAATTAATTCCTGCCCACAATGTAGCCGTCTGATGATTGAACACTAACTCTGTGCAACTAATTTTGGTCATTTGCATTTAGATATTTATCATAAATACATTTTCACTGACAAAATGAAAAAAATCAAACAGTTTCTATTTCAAAATCTCAAATCCCCTGGCAGGCATGCCTTGTTCTCTCACATTAAGATTATTCTGACTTGATCCCGCAATATCTATATCACTCACCTAGATGCAGTTATTAGTCAAGTATTATTTTACTATTCATGTTGGTACTATACATCACATCTTAATCATTATCGAGATTTTCAATACCTAAATTTAAATATATTTTGTTGATTGCCTTAAAGACGTTTGGTCGTAACCAATGTAATAGCCTTACTCAGAACAAGTTCAGTATGCAGTCTAAACTCCGGGATTTTTTTTTAAAATTGTTTTTATTAAGTTTTCGTTAACAATTACAGAAATATGCCAACAGTTCAACAATGCAGCAGAGTTACATTGGTGTGCCAGACCACTATATGGAATTCCATAATTTACCATGTTCCGTGGTTGGGGGAAACAGGTGCAGGGAAAGGGGAGGAGAGGAGAAGAGGTTCAAAGAACACATAGTAACACCCCCCCCCAAGTGCGATGCAGCCACTCAAATGAGTTCCCATCCGTAGTGTATGGCTCCGCCTCACTGCCAGCCCTGCTCCCCTCATCAGCAGAGTGCCCCTAATCCCCTCCCGTCTGTCACAGCTCCTCCACACACCCCTGAACATCTGCATCAAGCATGGCACCCCATATCTCCAGATCTCGCTCCGCATGTTCATCCTGCCTCACTCTTTTCAGTCTGCATTCCTCCGCCACTGCCCTCTCCCTAAGGTCTGCCAACCAACTGGCCAATATCAGTGGTGCAGGGTTGGCCCGGTAAACAACAATACGTCTCCTCGCCAGTACTAGACCAAGAAAGGCAAATTGGTACCTCATCTTGCTCCCCTTAGTCAGGCGTGTCAGTGAGCCCAACAAGCAATTCTTCATACCCTACTCCACACAAGGACCTGTCACCATGCTTAGCATGTGAACCACCCCAGTTCAATACACCCTCAGTCTGGAGCATTCCCATGCCATGTGTATCAAGTGTGCAGGCGTGCATTTGCAACTGTGTCAGCCATCCAACCTAGTTAGAAAGAACCTGTGCAGTCGCTGTGGTGTGAGATAAGCGTGATGCAGATGGTAAAACTGTGTTAGCTTAAATCATGCATTCCTGGCCGTGTCACTGACCTGCGCTCATGAGCATTTCCATTCACTGTCAGCTGATCCCCCAGTACTTCGTTTCAGCCGAGATGAGCACTTTCCAGATCCAGTCAATTGTCCACTTCCAGTGCCACATACAAGTGGGAGATCGGACCCTTATTCGAACCTACGTCCAGCATCTGCGTGAGCACCTGGGAAACCTTGGGCTCAGCCAGAATGTCCTAGGTCATAGGATGGGGGTGCCAAAAAAGACTGTCGCCCAGGGCATCACCAGTGCTAAAGCCAGCCCTGCCCTCACCATCATATTATTCAAACATTTAAACAAATCACGCCAACTCATTCCCCATTGTCCTCGTCACATGACAGAAAGAGAATGCTGATCCTAACCCAGACATGCTCCAAAGTCCCTCTGCACTGCTTGTTGAGCTACCATTTCATGAAGGAATGACCCACTATCCAAACTGCCACTCCTGCAGCCTCCAGACCAGCAACTGAACCTGAAACAGAAGCAGCAGTAAATAATTCACACAGCAACTCCTTGTACTTCTCCCACCCCCATTCTGGGTGCACAGACCTCTGAAAACAATTTGATTTCCATCTACCCAGGTGCATTATGTCCTCCCGCACCCAAACAGCGGCGGCTTGCCTCTGTTGCTGCCCCCATGCAGAAAGAGTGAGTCCTATATGTGCAGCGTTCAAACCCAAGGCTGCTAGGTCCTTACGAAGCACTGACAGCAGCTGAAATGACATTACCTTCCCACCGATCTGCCTCCTAGAACCCTCCCTACACGTCGCCCCGCAATGCACAACCCATTCTTCTCCCCACCTTACCGGGCAAAAAGCCAGTGGTGATGATGCATGCAAAACCACGGACTTACCCTGGCCCCACTGGTTGATTTTTGATCTACCAAGTCTGGGTACCAACCTGCCCTTGACCCTTTAAATCTCCTCCCACAACAATCCCTCTCTTCCCCTAGTCCCCAACAATTCAGACACTCTGAACACCCCAAAAAACATCCATGACATGAGTGTTGAGAACACGCAGACCTCCTCCTCACCCCTACACTTACTAGGCAGCCTCTGCATCAATTTACACAGCAAACTCCATGTCAAAGGCCTGCATAAGCGTCCAGTGCGCCCTTGCTCTCTCACCTATCCTTCAAGCATTCTTTGATCCAAATCCCCCACAGACAGGGCATACCCCATAGCAGTTTATCCATAAAGGCAACACCTGCAAGCTTTTCTGCAATAGCCACCCTGGAGAGACCCCTCTCCATCAACCCCAACATGAACTGAACCACATCCTAAGTCCTTTCCCACCCTGTTGTCCTGCGCAGCGCTCCAGACTCCAAGAATTCCACCCACACCTGCCCAAAGGCCTGCTTCGTGGGGTCTACTAGTGACCCTACCGCCAACTGTATCATCCTCTGTTGCCTACTGACCACAGTTCCCCCGGAATTGGCATCTTGCATCTGTCCACATCCTTGGCCATCCCAAGAAACCTCTCCCACTGAGAATGAGACAAAGCATCTGCAATGTCATTGTCAATGCCAGGGATATACTGTGCTCTGAAAGTGATGTCATGCCACAAACAGGTAAAAACAAACACGTGGCATTTTTAACACTTAAGCATCTCCCACTGATTGCCTGTTCACCACCTGCACCACCGTCATGATGTCCACTCGAAATGTCACTTTCTTGTTAACCAACTCCGACCACCACAATGTCACTCCCAAGAGCAGAGGAAAGAGCTCCAAAAATGCAATCCTCCTGCCCCCTGCCTTCCAAGATGCTGACCATTCCTCCACGCACCATCAGCCTTGGCAGTAAAGATGAAAACCAAATTCCCCAGCTGCATCAGAAAAAGTTTGGAAATCCCAATCAAGAACCACCGGACCTATCAATAGTATTTCATTAAATGAGTCCAAGAAAAACTTCCACATTCGGAAGTCCTCCTTAACTCTGGCTGACAAGCGCACATGATGGCACGACAGATGAGACCCTGATAGAGCTAGCCCAAGCCTGCAAAATGTTTTTTCCTGTGGGTACCACCCTACATGCAAAGTGTAAGTGTCCTAGGAGCACCTGAAACTCCCTCACTTCAACTTTCTCTTTCCGCAGCATGGTTTCCAATAGTGTCAACATTGTATCTCTCTTTTCTTGTGGCAATCGTTCCTCCATCTGCAGAGAGTCTAAATCAAATCCCCAAAATGTCAGCGCCGTGGAGGGCCCACTGTCTGCTCCAGAGCCAGAGGCACCCCCACATCATCCATGAGCTCTTGGAACCTTATCAGCGCCCTCTTGCAGTCTTCGAGCCTGGCGTGCCCACAAAGAAAAAATCATCTAAGTAATGCGTCACCAATGTGCGCCCTGTCTGCCAAGTCAAAAGCAATTGCAAAAAGAAGCTGAAACATTCAAACAATGCACATAAAATTGACACCAATGGGTAAAGCTTTACCATTTACCTCCAAAGTCTTACCCAACAGCTGAAAATCCTCTGGGTTTACCGGTAGCAGCCAAAAAAACTACTCCACATCACACTTGGCCAGCAGCACTCCCTTTTCTGCTGACACCACCAATGCCATTGCCACATCTACTGATGAGTATGAAACTGATGCCAAATCATCGGAGAAAAAACTTTTTACCAACCAGCCCTCAGGCCACCATAAATGTTGTATCAATGGAAATTGCCCATGCTTTTTTTTTTGGGCACCACCCCAATCTGTGAGACAATCAAATGTTCCATTGGCCAGTCCTAGAAAGGGCCTGCCATCCTGCCTTCACCCCTTTCTTACTCAGGTTTTCCTGTACCACTTCCCTGTGTTTCCAAGGCTACGGGGAATTCATATGCAACGAGAAGCAAACACCACGAAGCAGCAACAGGTTCTGTCCGCTTTGCAACCCAGTCTACTTTAATTAGACTAACCCTACTATGAGCACATGGCACAGTGTAGGAAAGTGGTCATCCGCCGCTTCGTGGTGTTTGCTTCTCTTTGTATATGAATTCCCCACTGCCTTGGTGCATGTTATATTTTGGTTTTCGACAACAGGTAATTCTCTCTCCTACGGTCCTGAGGAGGCCCGCAATTACTAGTGGCCGAAATGCATCAGCCTTTTTGCATTGGAGGAGTTGCTTGAATTTTTACCAATATCTGAAATAATTTTACACATCTGCTATAAGAAATGGCCAGTAGTATCTACTTGATGTGCTCTGAATTGCAACTATCTCCTATATGGATTGTTTTATAGACTGAAGATCACAACCATTTTTTTGGAATTTAAAGATGATTGGAGTACTTTCACAATAAACTGAAATTATTTAAAAACCCTGTGTCTCTGTGTTGTGTATTATTACATGTTTAATACTGTTCTGAAGTAGACTGATGTTCCTATATGCTGGATGCTTAACTTATTTCCTAAACTAGTGCACTATCTGTATGAAACACAAATAATTAGTACAGGAAATGGATTGCTTATTTCCAGTGACTACTTAAGATTTCACTGTTTTATAAATTATGTGATTATCTTTCCCTACTACCAACCACTTCTTCTGTATCAAATATTACATTTGCAATATTAGCACATACATGCATGCACTCTTGTCTTTGCCTTCTGACCTCCTGTTTTTATGGTATACTGGACTCTGTTTTTGCTGGCTTAGTGTCTGCGCACTTTACCACTGCTGATCGTTGCTAAAGTGCAAGTGCTCCTTATATCAATTGTACTGTTGATTGGTTTATCCTTGATTGGCCTATTTGATTTACTGGTAAGTCCCTACTAAAGTGCACTACAGGTGCCCAGGGCCTGTTAGTCAAATGCTACTAGTGGGGCTGAAGCACTGACTGTGCCACCCACATGAGTAGCTCTGTAAACACGTCTCAGACCTGCCGCTGCAGTGTCTGTGTGTGCAGTTTTTAAACTGCCAATTCGACCTGGCAAGTGTACCCACTTGCCAGGCCCAAACCTTCCCTTTTTACACATGTAAGGCACTCCTAAGGCAGGCCCTAGGTAATTCTATTGGCAGGGTGCAGTGTATGTTAAAGGAGGGAAATGTACTGGTGTGTTTTACATGTCCTAGCAGTGGAATACTGCCAAATTCGGTTTTCACTGTTGCAAGCCCTATCTCTCTCATAGGTTAACATGGGGGCTGCCTTTAATTGTCCCTAAAGTGCAGTTTCCCTTTGAGAGCAGATAGAGATGTGGAGCTTGGGGTCTCTGAACTCACAATTTAAAAATACATCTTTTGGTAAAGTTGGTTTTTAAATTGTTTTTTTGCAAAGGCAGGATCCTGTCAACACCAGAGACATTCCTTTGAAGTGGGCCTACTTCAAAGGCAGAAAGGGGTATAAGTAGTGGACCCAAAACCCCAGACTTTTAGAATCCTTCTGGAGCAAGAGGAACCTCTGCCAAGGAGAAGAGCTGGAGGAGGAGTACTGCCCCTTTGCTGTGTGTGCTTTGCTGGGCTGGCCTGCAGTTGCTGCTTCTGCCTTAAAAGATAAAAAAGGATAAACTTTGCTGTGTATCCTGATAGAGAGTTCTCCAAGGGCTTAGAGTAGAGCTTGCCTCCTTTTGGAAGTCTCAGTGATACCAAAGACTTCAGTTTCATCTGCCTGTAGCACTGTGAACTGTGTGTTCTGTGCTGTTCAAGAAGAAAAGCCACTGCAACACCTCTAATGACTCTGCTGGCCTGCACTGTGACCTCCTGCGTCACACGGAGCCGTACCGCCCCGCTTCATACCACAACCTTGGCCGCACCGATGCCGCCATCTGATGCCGCCACCAAGCCGCTGCTTGCCCCGTGAACTGTGGGCCCCACACTCCGGCATCACCTTGCTCACACACCAGCCTGGGTGTCCCCGGTGACTACGCTGCTGCTGACACCGGAGCCGCTGCCTGCAACGTGGCCTGTGGACACCGCTTGTGAGGTACACAAGGCACTGTCCTGTCCCGTCCTGCACTGCAGCCCCGGTCCACCGACGCCAGCACCATCGACTCCAGTGTCGTCACCAGGTGTCCCAGTCTGCACCACGACCCGTGGATGCCACACGGAGTCCGTCCCGCGCCGCACCGCCGACTTGGGGCTACCGACAGCACTTCAACAACAACAACGATGCCAAACCACCCCACTTCACACCGCAGCCCTGGCCTCACCAACGCCACTGGGTGCCATCACCGAGCCGCTGCCTGCAGGTGACCTGTGGGCACCGCACGTCGCATCATCCCACTTTGCTCTGCAGTCCCATTGCCATCCACGGCAGCGCTCCTGACTTCATCAAACCAAAGTTCAATCTGCAATGCTTGTGACTTCAAGGGCCCGACAATCCCCGCACCGACCTCCGGAACCGACACTGTGACGCCAGCAACACGGCTCTCCGGACCTCATCATGAGGATCACGATGCCCTACTTTTACAAGATACTGTTTGCGGGTCTTCCCGACATCGTAGCTAGCCCGCGACGCTGCGGCCGCCCGGAACTGTTGGATTTGTTGTTTATGACGCCGTGATAGCCCCAGATGGAGCTATCGACTTCAAGGAACTGCATTTTTATGTTAATTCTTGCAAAAGTCATATCTTTAGTATTGTACATTGGATTTTTCTCATTTTGGTCTTGTTTTACACAGATAAATATCTGTTATTTTTCTAAAACTGGTGTGGTGTCCTTTTGTAGTGTTTTCACTGTATTACTGTGTGTTGGTGCAAATGCTTTACACATTGCTTCTGAAATAAGCCTGACTGTTCGTGCCAAGCTATCAAGGGAGTGAGCAGGGGTTATCTGAGTTGGGTATCTGCCTTATCCGGACTAGAGTGAGGGTCCCTACTTGGACAGAGTGCAAACCGACTGCCAACTAGAGACCCCATTTCTAACATAGTCCCAACAGGCTCCCAGTGACTGTGTCTGAGGTCTTGAAGGCTTAAACACTATGGGCAGACCTCTGGCTGTGAAAATCATCTTACCAAACTTGGAATGCCCTATTGTATGTTGCCACAAGTCCATGTTCAGCTCCTCCATATTTCACCTCAGGGTCCCAAGCTAAGCGTGCCCTAAATTCCTTGTTATATTGAGCCCAGACGTAACCCCCAAAAGTGATCTGAGCTTTACAGATTATATCCTTGTATTTAAACATAGCCATGCAATGCTAAGGAAAGTTTTCACAGTCAACGCTAGCGTAAATGAAAAATACAGCTGTCCAATTCTCTATGGTCAAAGGAACTCACAGCCTCTTAGCCAATTCATTTTCCTCTTCTTTTGACCCCTCCTTTGCACATACTTCGCTATGTAAAAGTTTGAACATCTCCACATATTCCCCCTTCCAAATCTTCCCCTTTGTGACCAACATAGGTGTGATCCCAAAGGTTTTGTTGTCCTTATATACAATAAACTCTTTACTCTCCAAACTCTCTTTTGTGTCACCTGCCTGCCCCAAAGTAGCACCCCCAACTCTGTCCTCTCTCTCAGTGTTCCCGTTCATGCTGGTTGATGACGTCCCAACTGCCTTACCTGTATCCTTGTTAGAATTGCCATGTTCACCACTCGATCCGACCATCTTACCTGATCCTTTGAGGGATTCACCATGGTTGGTGTCTGTCCCCACGGAAATACCTGCCACATATTTTTCACTCCTCAAACGCACCCCTTACCGACTTGTGTCACACCCCAAATCCACTCCTTTTGACAGCATAGTTGGAATCAAAGTCGGCACTCGTACTGAAGCTTGCCACCTCACTGTGTGCTGTTGCATCCCCACTGAGTTTGCTTATGCCTCTGTCTGCAAAAAAGCACTCAAAAAGAATTTACTGTTCCCCCCTCTTGTGTTCCCACCTGTGACTCCACGTGGCCTCCCCTTTCCACACCATGCCTTTTTCAAGTCTGTCTTCATCATAATCAACCAACAACACACCCATTGTGTCACCCAACCTTGCCCCACTTGGGCCGAAAGCATATTACTGTTTACTGTTCTAGAAGACTATGGCGCATCCGTCGTCCAGGAGGGCCAAATGAGCCCCACCGCACCATTCTGCTAACTTTGCATATTCATTCTCTGTGTTGGAGTAGCCAGAGGCTGCCATAGTCCTTTCAGCTGGTGGGGCCAACGAGGATGCACAGGCCCTACTTCCGCCAGCTGCGCTGGGATCCCCCGCTGATGTCCAGTGAACCGTCCTGGGTTCAACCATCCCTTTACCTGGGCGCTAACGACCCGTGCCAAGCTCTCAGGAGTCTACAAACCTCCTGCTCTCCTTGGCCTGTGCAGAAAAAGAAAAGACTGTTGTACTGGCAACCCCCACCTAAGTGGTCCAAGACACTGACACCCCAGAACTGCCCGCAAAAGAGCTGACCCCATATCCACCCTGTACATCTTTGCCACTAGTCCCAAAGGAAATCTCCCTGTCACCACCCTGGAGTGTACCCTTCCAAGAAAACACACTGCCCTGCCAAAGTGGGGGGAACAATTCCTCTATTTCCTCTTTGTCCCCATTCCATTCTAATCCAGCCACTTCCACAGCTGTAGGTCATAGCGCGTTGAGCTGTGGTACCCCCAAAGACCCTTGCATGCTATGCAACGCATGCCATGGCCTGCAGGGACCCCAAACTGTCCTGTGTGCCTGCACTCCAGCTGTGGACCTCCCTAACCCATCCCACTGTCCCAAACCCCTCTTCTGCAGGGGACTCACCTAAGAAGACCTGACAGTCTACCCAGCTTCTGCCCATACATGTTGGATGTGTGCCTGTCGTCGGGCCCAATGGCCATTGAAGGGGCCCTCCACTCCCACTTCTCCACCCCATGTGCCTGACTGTCTCCGCTCTGGTAATCCTGCCAAAAAACAGTCAGGGGTGCCGCATCACCACTAACAGCTGCTTCCCCACTGTCAGCCTCTACCAAAGCGTCCACCAGGCAAGTGGAAGGCCTCACTGCCAACTGCGAGGCCGCCAGAGGCATTTCCTTGGAACTAGCCCCCATGTCTGGAGGCGCCATGCTCCCACTCACGAGCACTCCCCCTCATCTCCTGTGACTCCGTCTTGAAAGATGGGCCTCGGCACCTCACCCCGACGTGTCAGAGATCTGGCAGTGCTTTGCACTGGTGCACGAGCTCCGGTCGCTTTCTATGTCCCATGCACCTATTACCTCCACGAGGGCCTGCATGCATAAGTACTGAGTGGCCCTTGCACTCCTCTCCTCCGTGGCTGACATCGCCCCCCGCATTTTTCACGGCAGCGAACACATGAACACGGCCACAGCCACATGCTGCGAGACCCTGCCCACTGGGAGGGCTGCAGTACCCGCTCATGCCTCCTTCTTCGAGTAGGCGCATGGCCTCTGCAACTTTCGCCTCGGCGTCTGACATGCTGCATTGTGAAATACCTGGACTTGAACCTGAAAACTGGGGACAAAGTACCCGCCACAGCAAACCAACTTCTAGCCACCAGGTTAACAATATGAAATGGTGGCGTGTAGCCCAAGTGCACATGCCTAAAACCTTATTGGGCTACTTTAGGCCCTCTAGGAGCCCAAATAAGGTAGAAGTCAGGAGACTGCACAGTCTCCTGCTTAAAAAGTGCTACTTTGAAACATTTGCTCTTTAGGCTCTACTCAGTGTGTATCAGCGAATCACACTAATTATGTTAATAGACTGACCATTTTCACCACCAAGTCAGAGTTCTCGCATTACGACTGATAATTGGCGAGTAAGTTATGGATGTTGTTCTTATCCATTGCTGGTTAATTACCTCAGGGTCATTATTACAGCACACTTACATAGCTAACAATGAGTAGTAACTTTACTTGTTGTTTTTCATTCTTTCATTCCGTTTCTTTAAGACAAATTAGTGCTTTAGATTCCACTGTTCCATTATTTAATTTCCAATAAGAGGATAAAGGCCACGTGAATGATAATATTCTATGATACTGTCGCCTATAAAATGGATAATTATACTAAGTTTGTAAATAGTTCAGATTCCTCCGGGATTGGCCTTTGACCGTACCTATAGGTTTATATCCAGGAAAAATGTATGAAATATATGACAACACAAATACTGTATGAAATATTCATAATTCTCTTACACTTATTTCTTTTGCTTGATATCAAAGCAGTCACTTAATTCAAGTAACCAATGGTCTTGGATTTGTACAGTGAATTTAATTAGATTTATGTTTCTGAGTGCTTCACAACAGACAGTGTTCCTTCATGGCTGTCAATGCAATGTAAATATCATAGGATGCCATAGTCTTGTAAAAATTGTCCAATTATAGCGTCACAAGAGGTCTGTGTATATCTCAGAGACAAATACAAGCTGACTTTACAATGCTAAGGGAAACTCACGTATATAAATTGTTTTAGCTCTTGGCACGACTGTGGAGTTTGGGTGGCATCTGCCACTCAAACGTATTGGAACGGAAATGTGCTCGGACGTATTTTGGTTGTTCTTATTTAATTTTAAATTGTTAAATCAATTTGTCCTTCATTATAAGATTGTCTATTTTATGGTTGCTTTATTTTGACCACAAAATAGAATTAGATCATTATTAAATCACTGCTGTTGATGGTGAAGAGTTTACTTCAGTAGTTTATTTTCTAGAACAATCAATTCTAGTGTTCTGCAAAGAAATACATGTTTTATCAATATAATGGGTACAGAAGCAGACGTTTCATTACATTAGTTATTTCTTTTTTCTTTTTATATTTCGTAAATTACTTACGTCTCTATAATTAAACAGTGCTTCACATGGCGATAGCGAAGTTGGTCTCTCGCTGCAAACTCAAATACTGGGCAAGCACATTGAAACTAAATGAAGTGAATACAATTAAGAGTGTTTGATCAGAATGAGGCAGCATTGTTGGTGAACATTTCAATTCAGAACTAGGAACAAACAACTGATTGTTAATTTAATTAGGAATCAGATTTCATAAAAGATATTTGTTAGTTCATATAATAGGCGGTTGGCATCCATGGCAACCGCTGAGTGTGTAGCATGCCATAAAAATAGTGCACGCCAGTATTTCAATCTGAAGTAAATTTTTGTGGTACAAAGTTCTGTTCAACTATGATGGTAGCTCACAAGCCACCACTTAAAGGTCGTATCTCAGGCCATGGAGGTTCAAGCAGTGGCGGCTGCCACAAATCTCAAGAGGAGAGGGGGGCAGGGAATGGAGATGGGATTGGGGTGAAACAAAATAAAAACTTTACATGTCCCAATGCTGCCAGCCGCCTAGCTCCTCTTCTCGCCTGATGCTGCCCCAGCATTCCCTTGGACACCAGCACAGGCTCCCCACGCAATCCTGGCACTGCTCTTATGCTATACCTAGCATGAGAGCAGCGTCAGGAGTGGTCTGAGCAGCTTAGTCTGGCGCTCGGACAGTGCATTTGGGCCTGTGCTGTTTCTCCAACTTGGCTGTGCAACACAGCCAGGTTAGAGAAACCTAAGTGCGCAAGTCTGTTTGGCCAGCCTAAGGTGGCCGGCCAAACTGACATACACACTTTTAAGACTTCTCGTCTCCCCTTCCATGGCTCAGCCCCACTGCTCCCTGCACATGCTGGCTCAATCAGCAGCTGGCAAATAAAATGGTAATCAAATAGCGTTTTCTTTTTCAGTTGCTGGGTGGTAGCCAGTGTGGTGATGCTCCTTCATTGCGGAAGAGCTGCCCCTGGATTTTAGGGCATGTATCTTTCAATTGTCTCTGCTAACATATAGAAGAACCTATCTTTTAAATTGCTACATCTCCTATATTTTCGATGGGTAGATTTCTGTGTGTGTAAGTTTACTACTCGTGCCCTAAGGTAACTATAACTTACGCCCCACCATGCACAGTTTTTTTGTCAAAAATGTTACTGCAAATATTACATTGATATCAATGATGTAATCAAAGATGTCATGAGTGCCGTAATTTGTGGGGTAATTAGCAACGCATGGCGAGGGTACAAGCTATAGTTACCTTAGAGCATAAGTCATAGTTATGAGATAACTCTAACTATAACAGGTGAATTTCTATGGCTTTGTACATTTAAAATTTGAGCCTAACTATAATGTCCCTTTAACATTTGTTTTTTTAAGTGAATTTCTATGTTTTTTTAATTCTATTTCCTAACTATAACATCCCTGTAACTTTTGTTTTTTTCAATCAATTTCAATGTTTTTTTTAACAGATAGTAATTTTCATTAATATTCATTAATCCAATTGCCGCCGTACACGGCCTTTGGTTGTGTGCGGTGGCAGTTGGTGGCAGGGCTACTAACCACCCAACCCTGAGAGAGAGAGAGAGAGAAAGTGAGAGATTGAGAGTGAGAGAGCGATTTAGGCTTTGATTAATGATATCGTTAGAATGAGATATTTCCCGACAAATTGAGAAGAAAAATGTTTTTGCCAATTAAAAAGAGTGAGATCACCTTTCAGTATGTAACTTAAATATTTATAGTTGAAAAGAAACTGAAGAAGGAAATAACTACAGACTTACCTGCACTAGAACCCTTAATCTTTTGAGTGCATGGCTGAGACCTTAACCACTAGGCCAGAGGTGACTACTTACTGTGCAGTGTCCAGACTTAGCTATGACATTCATCACACGGATTTTGAGGGTAAACAGACTTCAATGTTCCATCGCTAGGAATGTTGACCAGTGAAACAGTGAAAACAATAGAAAATAAACAGACTCATTGTCATGCAATATTAGGATTTGAACCTTCAGCCTACTGAGTGAGAACAAGACGTTGACCATTAGTCCAGAAATGACCCTCTTCTGCCCTGCATCCAAACGGAAATATAACATTTGTACCAAACATCTTGCTACTCTGACTCTTTGAAGTCATTTTATGAAGAGACCATTGCAATGACAATCTCTCTCTCTTATCTATCTCTTTATGGAATGGAACAAAGAGAGAGAGTGTGACAGGACCATAGGGGGAGCCTTAAGGCCCCAGAGGTCCTAACCAGCTCCCCAAGTCCTGCTGGAGCCAACATTGCTCCCACAAGCAGGGAGCTACTTCAAACAGCAGCTCCCTGCTTGTACTAGCAATGTTTTCATCTGTTTCACAGCATGCAGGGAAACAGACGAAAGCTTCACTTTCTGCAAGTGAGAGCTGTTTGTCAGCTCTCACTTGCAGAAAGTGAAGAGTTTGCTCTGAGTTGGTGGGAGCTGTCAAAGCTCCCGTCAAGTCAGAGCAAACAGCTATGTCCCGGGGGTGAACACCCCAGGACATAGCAGGAGCTGGCCCTGGGGGGTGGCCATCCTCAGGGCCATCTATGGGTCCTCATGCGGCCCCCCCCTCCAATGATTCAATTAGCCCCAGGGAAGTGACAGTCCCAGGGTTCAATTTCTTTAAAGCCCCGGGGAGGTGGTGATCTCCAGGGCTGCGGGAGGCCGGGCACACTCTCGCATATTCCTTATAAATAGGCCCCGGGGACCACAACCTCCCCGGGCATCAAAATGCCCTAGGAGGGGGGTACCATGCAAGCCCCGCCTTTATTTCAAAATGCCCCAGGACCTGGCCCACCCGGGGGCTTCTTAAAAACAAGCATAGGAGCCCACCCTTGTTATTTTTTTAATTGTGCCTCAAATTTGCAGATCCTCCGTGAATTTGCGGCAACATGGTTTTAAAAAAAATGCTTTTTTGTCCTGGGGGAGGGGAGGGGTCGGTCTGGTTGTCCCTACCCTGGCCCCTTTTCTTTTTTTTATCTTTTGTTTTGCTCAAGCCGAGTCACAAGAAAGCTGCCAAAACTATCTGGTTGAAGCGTGGGCAGCCAATCAGAGCTCTGCATTTCCCTGCATGAGCTTGTTTTTATTCACAAACTCTTAGCTCCTCTAGATATCTATATTTAGTTTTTCATTTCATACTTCAAAAAGTACTGAACTGACTTACACCAAATAACAAAAAGCAGTCTTTCTGGACCAAACGCTACCTGTCTGCCAAATTTGGCGTAGTTCCATCCAGCTGTTCAGGCCTTAGTTGTGTCTAAAATCCCTATGGGAATTACAATGGGAAATGCCTGCTTGACTGATCACCCTGAAACTTCCTATGTACAACAGGATTCACTGGCACACTTTTTTGGAACATTTCCTGAAGATCCGGCAAATGGCGCCAAAGATAAAGGCAAATCAAAAAACGCTTTTTAAATGGACACATGGTCCTAACTATAATAACCTGCTGGCGACCGCCAGTGGGTTATATATATATATATATATATATATATATATATATATATATATATATATATATATATATATATATATATATATATATAGTCAAATAGCTGTCCAGACTTGTGTTAGAGGTTGTTTAAAGTTTGTTCACAAACCAGCCAATGCATTTCGACATAGTAGTCTTGATCAAGGCTGGTGAGCATTCTTCAGTTTTGACATTTCTTGTTTTCATTGTGCTTTTACGGTCAATTGCCTAAATAAAGTCCTTGAACTGAATTGACATTTATACCATTTAAAATCAAACTGCATAATGGTTAATGTAATCAAATCAAATTATAACATAAAACATATTTTCGATATACATGCTCTTTAAACAATGAACATTCATGTGAAGGAATGAATCCAATTGGTATTGATGAACAAAGTAGATAGTATTTCTAAATGCCCATTATCAAAAGATTATTGAAATGTTATTATTCTACCCATCCAGTTGTTTAAATGGACAAACATCCTTGAACACTGACTCTAATTCACACTCTATAATGACCCTCTGAGTGTGGTATTGCATCTTTAATTCATAAACTTTTTCTCTCAAATATAAATAAGATTACACCTCATCAGTGAACCTCCATGTCCTCACTAAGAGGGGCATGAGGTTGGAGATTCAATGATGAGGTGTAATGTTTTTTCTACCACATTATTGTCCAGCAACAAACTCTGTACCAATGTCCATCTTTTCTGTTGATCTGTTTTAGGCATTTTCAGCTCTAACAATATTGCCGAATGGTCCGAAAGATGCACTGGTAGGTGCTTAATGCTGCTAAGATCCTCTATAGGCAACTTATCAATCAAAATATAATTCTGGAGTCATGACCAAATTTTCTCTTCTGAAAAGTATATTCTCTTTTTTGCCCATTTTCCTTCTCCAAATGTCATAAAAGCCTAACTCTGATCTCATGTTTTTGATATACAATATCATCCTTGGGGCATGAATTACCTAACTTCTGTAGGATTTGTCTAAGACATTATCAATCAGGACATTAAAGTCCCCTGCTATTACGATAGGAGCATTGCTCTCTAATAACTTCAGATGTACAGTTTTTGTCAGATTAACATCTTCTGTATTTGGCCCATAATAACCCACTAATTAAAACCTTTTATTCAGACTTTGTAAATTATATACTTTCTTGTTCAACCACACAGCCTTAGGGCGGTCAGCCCCCAACTTTTTGCCTGCTTCCCTCCACATTTTTGATACTGTTTTTGCTGGTTCTAGGACTCTGCGCACTTTACCACTGCTAACCAGTGCTAAGTGCATATGATCTCTCCTTAATCATGGTAACATTGGTTCATACCCAATTGGAATATTTAATTCACTTGTAAGTCCCAAGTAAAGTGCACTACATGTGCTCAGGGCCTGTAATTTAAATGCTACTAGTGGGCCTGCAGTACTGATTGTGCCACCCACATAAGTAGCCCCTTAACCATGTCTCAGGCCTGCCATTGCAAGGCCTGTATGTTGAGTTTCACTGCCACTTCGACTTAGCATTTAAAAGTACTTGCCAAGCCTTAAACTCCCCTTTTTCTACATATAAGTCACTCCTAAGGTAGGCCCTAGGTAACACATAGGGCAGGGTGCTCTGTAGGTAACAGGCAGGACATGTACATATATGTTTTATATGTCCTGGTAGTGAAAGCCCCTAAATGCGTTTTCCACTACTGTGAGGCCTACTCCTTTCATAGACTAGCATTGGAACTGCCCTCGTATACTTTTTGAGTGGTAGATTCTGATCAGAAAGGGTTAACCAGATCATATTTAGTATGGCCAGAATGGTAATAGAAAGTCGTGCTCATTGGTGAGGTTGAATTTTACAGTATTATAATGGACTGCCAAACCCCGTACTGGGACCCTGGCAGACAGGCCTTTACCTGAAGGGGAACTTGTGCACTTCAAAACCCCTCTTTTAAGTCTCCCCCACTTCAAAGGCATTTTTGAGTATATAAACTAGGTCTCTGACCCCACAAGATCGGACTCTTCTGGACCTGAACCACCAACCTGTCAAGTTGAACTCCCTGGCTGCCCAAAGCACTCGTCTGGACTGCTTTGCTGAGAAGGACTGCTGCCCTGCTGGCCTCTGACTCTGCTGAAAAGCGCTCTCCAAGGGCTCGGATTGAGCTTGAACTCTCACGGCCAAAAAGACTTCATTTCTTCAGGAAACTCCTTGTGCGGCAAAAAATCGACGCACAGCCTGGTGGAAACGATGCACAGCCTGCCTTGCAACCGAGAAACCGCTGCACAGCCAAATCAGAATGACGCAGCCTGAATTCCAGAGTGGAAATTCGAAGCAGTGCCAGCCTTGCAACAGAAAATTCAATGCACCGCCCTTCCGGATCGACGCACAGCTGAACCAGAATGATGTAGCAGATTCCCCGAGTGGAAAATTGACGCAGCAATGCCCAGGATTTCCCCGCATCGCCCCAGGGTGTCAAAAACATCCCGCATTGCAATGAGGAACCAAGACTGTGCCCCGAAAAACAACGCAAGCCCCTTGCAGCGTGGAAAGAAATGATGCACACCTTACTTTTCCACGCATCTCCTCCTCTGCAGTCTCTGTTTGTGTTATTTTTTACTCAAACCAGGTACTTTGTGTAATCAAGAGACAACTGGTGTATGAAGCTGGCCTGGTGTGTTGTGGGTACCTAAGGTACTTGCACCTTACACCAGGTCAAGGTATCCCTTCTTAGTGAAGTGTAGATAGTGTCTAGAAGCCAGGCTCTCTACAGGTAGCTGTGATTTAGCATCCAAGGCTCATCTAGGAGACATGAAAATCTCATGCAATACCACTGTAGTCCCACAGCACTTACACACATGAAAGAAAGCACTCAGTTGTACAAAGATAAAGGTACTTTATTTTTGGAACAAATCACCACAAAATGCTAGACAGGTGACCCACCCTTAGGAGGTAAGTAATACACTAAATATATACACTAGTAATCAGAAATAGGCATAGAAAAGGTTAGAAAACAGTGCAAACAGCAATAACCAATAATGACCCTAGGGGGAGCACAAACCATATACTAAAAAAATGGAATGCGAATAAGGTACCTCCTCCTAGGTAAGTAAATGTGTAGAGGGGAGCTGGGATTACTAGAAAACTACCGAGGTAAGTAACACAGTACCCCCCAGTGACCAGGAATGCAGGAGTAAAACACTGGATTTTCCCCAAACCACCCAAAAGGAGGAAAAGAAGAAAAGGAAGACAACCAGACAAGGCTGCAAAAAAAACAGTGGTGGATTCCTGAAGAAAGAAGACCTGTGGAGAGAGGGGACCAACTCCAAGTGTCACAGTGGAGTCCAGGAAGAGTAGGAGCTACTATCCACCCAGCTGTGGATGCAAGAGTTGGTCAACGGTGATGAAGAACAGGTCAGCACTGCAGCCCTGGAACCGGAGAAGAGTTCCTGATGGATGCAGGTGAAGTCTCAAGCTGGAAGGAAGATTGCAAATGGGTGTCGGTGCAGGAATTCCACCAACATGCCTTGGCAAAGGCAAACTTGTGGTTAGTGGAAAAGAGGTGCTGCCAGGGACGAGCAAGGCGCAGGAGGACTCAACCCAGGAAGGGGAGTCACAGGGGACCTTCAGCTTCGTAGAGAGCCCACAGGAGCAGAGGCAGCACCCACAGGAGTCCCACAGGACGGGGACACAGGAGTCACAGAAGAAGCCCATGTAGCACTACAAAAGAGGATCCCACACTGCAGGAGAACCACGCAGGAGGCTGTGCTTTGCAGGATGGGGTGCTGGGGGCTGGAGCTATACATTGGCTTAAGATTCCTTGGAGGAGATGCAAACAAGTCTTAGCAGCTGCAAGAGACGCGGTGCACTGGGTACTGCCCTGCATGGGAAAGCAAGAACTTACCTTCATCATAGTTGAACAGCTGGCAGAGAGGACCAAGAGGATTACTCTGGACCACCACCTGTGATTCAGGATCCATGCAGCTCAGCAGGAGAGGGGATCCACGCAGCCGGTCGTCGCTTGTTGTAGGTGCCTGCGGTTGCAGGGGAGTGACTCCTTCAGTCCAATGGAGATTCCATCTTCTTCTTGTGCAAGCTGAAGAGTTGCAGTCTTCTGAGGATGCATGGTCAGGGAAATGTTGCAAAGCTGGCAGGAGATGTGGAAACAAAGTTACAGAAGAGTCTTCTTCATTGTAGCAGCGGTTGTCGGTTCCTGAAGGGTTCAGTCGATGTTCTAGTAGGCAGAAGTCGAAATGGAGGTTGCAGTGGAGTCCTGCTGGAATCTTGCAAGCCGAATCTGAGAAGCTACCCCAGAGAGATGCCCTAAATAGCCCTGAAAGGGGAATTGGTCACCTAACCAGGTAAGAACTATCAGGAGGGGGCTCTGACTTCACATGCCTGGCCTGGCTTGGAAACAAGGTGGCAGAACCCAAGGACCCTCTGGAGGAGCTCTGGGCACCATCCATGGGGTGGTGATGGACATGGGAGTGGTCACTCCCCTTTCCAGTGTCTAGTTTCACGCCAGAGCAGTGACTGAGGGTCCCTGAACCGATGTGGACTGATTTATGCACGAAGGGCACCAAATGTGCCTAATGTGCCTTTTAAAGCAAACCAGTGGCTTGGGGAGGCTACCCCTTCCATGCCAGTGACACCTATTCCCTGTTACCTCCCTCTGCCAAAGGAAATCCTTTTTTCTGCCTTCCTGGGCTTGATCAGAACAAGCAGCAGGAGGGCAACCTGTCTGAGGGGTGGCAGCAGCTGGGCTGCCGGAAAAACCCTGTAAGACTGGTGGTAGCAATGCTGGGGTCCTCTAAAGAGCCCCCAGAGTGCATGGAATCATACTTCCAATACTTGCAAAAGTATTGGGGTATGATTCTGACATTTTTTTAATAACAAACATTCCTAGGTTTGGAGTTACCGTAATGTAGCTGGACATACATAGTGACCTATGTCCAGTACACGCCTAAAATGGCATCCCCACACTCACAAAGTCCAGAAAAATGGATCTGGAGTTTGTGGGGGCACCTCTGCTAGTGCCCTCACACACAGGTACCTGCACCCTGCCCTCTGGGCTGAGAGGGCCTGCCATAGGGGTGACTTACAGTTACCTGGTGTAGTGACCTGTAGTGAAAATGGGTGCATGCACCCGTTTCACTCAGGCTGCAATGACAGGCCTGCAGAACCCTTTGCATGGGCTCCCTATGGGTGGCAGAATTACTGCTTCAGCCCATAGGGATCCTCTGGAACCCTAATGCCCTGGGTACCTAGGTACCATACACTAGGGACTTACATGGGGGGACCAGTATGGCAATTTCGGGAAGAAAAATGTACAATTTAGAGGACAGGGCAAAATTACTGGGGTCCTGGTTGGCAGAATCACAGGAGACACAGTCAAACATACTGAAAACAGGCAGAAAATGGGGGTAACCATGCCAAGAAAGAGGGTACTTTCTTACACAATCCCCCCAAAGGTAGGACAAGAAGGTGAACCTTGCCCAGATGAGCCTTCATTGTCTAAATGGAAATATCTGGAGAGTCTATCTGCATTGGAGTGGTTACTCCTAGGTCTATGTTCCACTGTATAGCCCATTCCCTGTAGGGATATGGACCACTTCAACAATTTGGGGTTTCTCCCTTCATCAGTTTGAGCCATAGAAGGGGCTTGTGGTCTGTTTGAACAATGAAGTGAGTGCCAAACAGGTATGGCCTCAGCTTCTTCAAGGCCCAGACCACAGCAAAGGCCTCCCTTTCTATAGCTGACCAACGCTTCTCTCTAGGGGTGAACCTTCTGCTGATAAAAGCAACTGGTTGATCCTGGTCCTCAGTGTTGAGAAAGAACTGCCCCCACCCCTACCTCTGAAGCATCAGTTTGGACAATGAATGTTTTAGAGTAGTCAGGGCTTTTTAACACTGGTGCAGGGCACATGGCCTGTTTAAGGTCTTCAGACGTTTTGTGAAAGCTAACTGTCCATAAAACTTTATTTGGCATCTTTTTAGATGTGAGGTTATTAAGAGGGGCTGCAATGGGGCCATCATTCTTGATGAACCTTCTGTAGTACCCAGGGGGGCATATGAAGGCTCTCACCTGGGTCTTTGTGGTAGGGGGAGTCCACTCTAATACAGTCTGGATCTCCCCCTGCAATGGTTGAATCTGGCCTCCACCTACTAGGTGGCCCAGATACAACCTTCCCCTGCCCTATCTGGCACTTAGAGGCCTTGATAGTGAGGCCAGCCTTTTGCAGGACCTCCAAAACATTCCAGAATTGGACCAGATGGTCATCCCAGGTGGAGCTAAAGACAGCTACGTCATCAAGATAGGCTGCACTACAGGCTTCCAAATCTTGGAGGACTGTATTCACCAGCCTCTGAAAATTGGCAGGGGCATTCTTCAAACCAAAGGGCATAACAGTAAATTGATAATGTCCTCCAATGGTTGAGAATGCAGTTTTTGGTTTTGCATCCTGTGACAATTTGATCTGCCAATATCCTGCAGTCAAGCCAAAGGTGCTTAGGTACTTGACAGATGCCAGTGTATCTATGAGCTTATCTGCCCTAGGAATAGGATGAGTATCAGTCTTTGTGACTGTGTTGAGTCCTCTGTAATCAACACAGTACCTCATTTCCCTTTTCCCATTTTGGGAGTGAGGTTTTGGTACCAGCACCACTGGGCTAGCCCAGGGGCTGTCAGAGTGCTCAATCACTCCTATGTCTAGCACCTTTTTCACCTCTGCTTTGATGCAATCTCTAACATGATCAGGTTGCCTGTAAATGTTACTTTTAACAGGCAAACTGTCCCCGGTGTCAATGGCGTGCTCACACCATGTTGTCTGACCAGGTGTCAGAGAAAACAGTTCAGAGAACTGGCCTAGGAGATTCCTCCAGTCCTCTTTCTGGGATTCAGAAAGGCAGCCTGTGAGGACAACTCCATTCACAGAGCCATCAGGTGCAGTGGTATAGAAGAGATTAGGAAGAGGGTCACTCTCTCCTTCCTGTCCCTCATCACTTGCCATGAGCAGGGACAGATCAGCCCTGTCATAGTAGGGCTTGAGGAGGTTTACATGAACCACCCTGAGAGGGCTTCTGGGAGTTCCAAGGTCCACCAAGTATGTGACCTCACCCTTTTTCTCCACTATAGTGTGGGGACCACTCCACTTGTCTTGGGGTGCACTGGGAGCCACAGGCTCCAGGACCCACGCTTTCTGCCCTGGCTGGTACACAGTTAGGACAGCCTTCTGGTCATGCCACTGCTTTTGCAGTTCTTGGCTGGCCTGAAGGTTTTTAGTGGCCTTTTTCATATATTCAGCCATCCTGGATCTGAGGTCAAGTACATAATCCACAATGTCTTGTTTGAGGGAGCTTGGGAGGTTTCTCCCATCCTTCCCTTACAAGTGCAGGTGGACCCCTAACAGGGTGTCCAAACAGAAGTTTGAAGGGGCTGTAGCCAACTCCCTTCTGAGGAACCTCCCTGCAGGCAAACAGGAGGCATGGTAATAACACATTTCCTCTCCTCCTGAGTTTTTTCAGAGAGTCCCATAATCATGCCCTTGAGAGTTTTATTGAACATCTCAACCAAACCATTGGTTTGGGGGTGGTAAGGGGTAGTGAACTTGTAAGTTACCCCACAATCCTTCCACATGGCTTTAAGGTATGCGGACATAAAGTTTGTACCTTTGTCTGATACCACCTCTTTGGAAAGCCCACCCTGGAGAAGATTCCTTCCCAGGAGGGCCTTTGCCACTGCAGGAGCTTTAGTGGTCCTTAGAGGTATACCCTCTAGATACCTGGTGGCATAGTCCACTACCACCAGTATGAATCTGTTTCCAGAGCCAGTAGACGGGTCTAGGGGGCCAACAATATCCATCCCAACCCACTCAAAGGGAACCCCAACCACTGGTAGTGGAATTAAGGGGGTCTTTGGGGTGCCACCTCTCTTGCCACTGGCTTAACAGGTGACACAGGAGCGACAAAACTCCTTTGTATCTTCAGACATATGGGGCCAGTGAAAGTGTGGGGCAAGTCTGTCCTATATCTTGCTTTGGCCCAGGTGACCTGCCAGGGGTATGTCATGTGTAAGGGTCAACAAAAATTCTCTATTCTGCAGAGGTACTACCAACCTCCCGGTGGCAGCAGGTTTGGGTTCCCTTGCTTTTGAGTATAAGAGGTTGTCTTCCCAATACACCTGTGGGTGCCACTGACATCCCCTGCTTCCTGAAGGATAGCTTGCTGTCTTAACCCTTCTAGTGTGCAACAGGTTTGCTGTGCCATACTGAAATCCTCCCTGGCAGCCCTCCCTTGCACCTTCAAGTTCAGCTGTGTCAGTTTTTAATTCTTCAGGTGTAGGTTTTACCAAGGGAGTGGATTCTTCCTCCTGAAGGGGAATCCTCACTGGAGGGTGGGGTAGGGGCAACATTTTGCCCTTTCTACCCTCAGCTTTGGGAGCCTCTTGAGCCATTGTTCCAGGCTCCAAGATTCCTTTTTCTTTTTGCTTTTGGCCTGCGCCCTGGTCTAACAAAAATATGCCCTGGAATGGCCAGCATTTCTGCATGGTCCTCCAACTCCACTTCAGTCCAAGCTGAAGTCTCCAAGTCATACCCCAAGAGACACTCTACAGGTAAGTCTATGGACACTACAACCTTCTTTGAGCCACTAACCCCACCCCAGCTGAAATCAACAACTGCCATGCTGTGGCATACAGTGTTGTTGTGGGCGTCAGTCATTTGGTACTGATGACCAAGTAGATTTTGCTCAGGGGACACCAGTTTTTCACTCACCATAGTGACACTGGCACCTGTGTCCCTGTAAGCATCTGCCTGAACACCATTTATCAAGAGCAGCTGTCTGTACTTACCCATGTTAAGGAGACAGGTACCAAGGGTGGCATAATCAATGCCCCATCTGAGACTAAAACAGCCTCAGTAGGTTCCCTAACTAAGCCAGCCCCCACAACACTTCCTAAAGTGAGCCCAGCTACACCCTTGAAATGGCTATTACTGCCTGACCCTCCACTAATGTTATTACTAGGGGCACTAGTGATAAAGGTGGGGGCTGTAGTGGTGGGTGGTTTGGTGTTTTTCTTATAGCAGGAGCTGCCTCCTGCCCTATGACCCTTGTACCTACAGACATAGCATCAAAGCTTTTTGTTATGGGAAGAGGAAGAGGATTTAGACACACCCTAGAGGACTTTTGTGGGCCTGATGAAGACTCTTTTGTTTTAGTTTTTCCACACCCTTGTCCTGAGACTTACCTGCTTCCTTTTTCTTGCCTTTGTTACCCCTTGTGTGAGCTTTTCTCCTCACCCTTGTTCTGACCCATTTGTCTGCCTTCTTTCCCAATTCTTGGGGAGAGATCAGATCTGCATCTACCAAGTACTGGTGCATCAAATCAGACACACAATTACTGAGAATATGCTCTCTCAGAATTAGATTATACAACCCCTCAAAATCACTGACTTTTCTACCATGTAACCAGCCGTCCAAAGCTTTTACAGAGCAGTCCACAAAATCAATCCAATCTTGGGAGGACTCTTTCTTGATCTCTCTGAACTTGATTCTGTTCTGTTCAGTAGTGAGATAAAAGCCTTCTAGCAGAGCAGATTTCCAAACTGTGTAGTTATCAGCATCCTCCCGTCTGACAGTAAGGAGTCTATCTCTACCCTTGTCAGAGAAGGAAAGCCAAAGAATAGTAGCCCACTGCCTCTGGGGGACCTTCTGAACTTTACAGGCCCTCTCCAGAGCAGCATACCACCTCTGAATGTAATACCCCACCTTGTATGGGGGCCCAACCTTGCTAAGATTTCTGGAATCAAAAGAGTCCTCCTGGACTCTAGGTTCCCTGAAACCAAATCTGCTGCCACCATGGGGTGCTAACCCCAATCCCTGCCGCTCTCTCCACTGCCAAGGTCTCACTGTCTAGGGATAGCTGTTGCTGCTGCAGCCTCAGCTTGGCCTCCTCCAGCCTCAGTTTCCTAAGCTCCCTATCTGAGGAGTCATCTTCTGGAGTTGAGCAGTTTGTCCCCTCTAATACAGAGGTGACATGAGAGTGGCAGGATGAAGATCTGTCCCTAGGCTTAGTAACCCTCTGAACTAGTCCCCTGGGAAGAAAGGGGGGCCTACTAACATGTCCACCTTTAGCACTACATGTAGTGCACCCGTCTACACTAGGTGGTTTAGTAGAGACCCGGTGATCCTCTGAGGGACCCTCCTGACCCACCTCAGCATCCAGATCTTCTCTTTCTAACACTGGGGGGTTAGAATATTTCTCCTCTCCTCCTGGGTACCAGCTTGATCCAGGCCATCCTGGAGAAGTCCTAAGATCAGACTCTTATTAGGGTTCCTCCCTGTCTTCAGTTTCCTACACTTACACACTTCCCTCAATTCCTGAAAGGTGAGGGCCTCATAGTGAGAACCCATGTTCTGAGATGTGCTAGGTACTGAAGAGATGTTAGAGTGGTGTAGGGTGTGCCTAACCTCCTTAACTTCTAGTCTCTGTAACAGAAGTTTTGAGTAAGGGCTATGCCTAGACCCCTCTCTTACCCAAACCCTAGAGACTATGGTCCTCATTATGACAATGGCGGTAAATGCCACCTACCGCCGCGGTGACGGCCGCCAAAAGACCCTCAACGCGGCTACCATCCGTTCGCCAAATTATGACCACAGCCAGATTTCCGCCACAAGAAGGGCGGAAATCCGGCTGTGGCCATACTGGCTGAGGGTGGTAAGGTGGTGCTACAACCATCAGCAGTGCCACGCCAGTAGACCGCCGCCAGCCGTACCCAGCCATATCATGACACATGATACGGCCTGGTGGTGTTCTGCTGGCAGGCACTGCTGGCGGTAGCAGGGCCCCGTTCTGTTCCCTTCTGGAAGACCCTCTGGATGCAGGTAAGTTCGGCTTCCGACAGGGAAAGGGTGCGGGGGTGTTGTGTGTGTGTGTGTGGGGTTGTGTGCATGTATGTGTGAGTGTGTGCGTGAATGCGACTGTGTGTGCAGTGTTGTTTGCGTGGGTGTATGCATGTGTGAGACTGCGTGTACAAATGGAAATGTGAATGCGTGTCTGCATGTTAGTGTGAATGTGTGTACGGATGTGTGTGAGAATGAATGGATGCATGCATGAATGAATGTGAGTATGGCAGTGTGAGTTAGTGTGTGTATGCATGGTTGCGAGTGTGCGTGTATGGGGGGTGGGGGACTGAAAGGGGGGAGCGTGGATGGAGAGGAGGTGGGGGGTGTCTGGGGAGTGTTTGGGGGGTGGGTGAGCCTCCTGCCAGTGACAGGGAATGATTTACCATGGCGGTAGGCAGGTTCAAAATGCCGCCGGGTGTACAATAGCTGCTGCCGGGCTGGAGATTGTTATCTCCGACCCAGCGGCCGCTACCGCCATGGCGGTAGGAACAGTAAATTGACAGGTTCGCTGCAGCCAACCCGCCAATGTCATAATGTGGTGGTAAGTACCGCCAGCCTGTTGGCGGTAATACCGCCACATTATCACCTACCGCTGGAGTCATAATGACCCCCTATGTCCTGACACTAGGTGTATGTGTATATCCCTGGCTAGTCAGTGGTCTTTTCTGTGGAAAGAACCAAGTGACAGAGTGGTAAGGCAACTGCCAAGTGCTTATCCCACCGCTGCACCACCAATGTAGGAAGCTAGCCTGGTGTGTTGTGGGTACCTAAGGTACTTACACCTAATACTTAGTGAAGTGTAGACAGTTTCTAGAAGCCAGGCTCTCTAGATGTAGCTGTCGATGAGCAGCCAAGGCTTATCTAGGAGACATGTAAATCTCATGCAATTCCACTGTAGTCCCACAGCAATTACACACATGAAAGAAAACACTCAGTTGTACAAAAATAAAGGTACTTTATTTTGGGAACAAATCACCACAAAATACTAGAGAGGAGACCCACCCTTAGGAGGTAGTAATACACTAAATGTATACACTAGTAATCAGAAATAGGCATAGAAAAAGTTAGAAAACAGTGCAAACAGTAATAACCAATAGTAACCCTAGGGGGATCACAATCCCTATGCTAAAAAAATGGAATGCGAATAAGGTACCCCCACCTAAGTAAGTAAAATGTGTAGAAGGGAGATTGGATTACTAGAAAACAACAGAGGTAAGTAACACAGTACCCCCCACGGACCAGAAATGCAGGAGTAAAACACTGGATTTTCCCCAAACCACCCAAAAGGAGGAAAAGAAGAAAAAGAAGACACCAAGACAAGGCTGCAAATAAACAGCGGTGGATTCCTGAAGAAAGAAGACCTGTGGAAAGAAGGGACCAAGTCCAAGAGTCACAGTGGAGTCCAGGAGGAATAGGAGCTACTACCCACCCAGCTGTGGATGCAGGAGTTGGTCGACAGTGATGAAGAACAGGTCAGCACTGCAGCCCTGGAGCCGGAGAAGAGTTCCTGATGAATGCAGATGAAATCCCACGCTGGAAGTAAGATTGCAGATGGGTGTCGGTGCAGGAATTCCACCAACAAGCCTTGGTAAAGGCAAACTTGCGGTTAGTGAAAAAGAGTTGCTGCCAGGGACCAGCAAGGCCCAGGAGGACTCAACCGAAGAGGGTGAGTCACAGGCGACCCTCAGCATCGCATAGAGTCCACAGGAGTAGAGGCAGCACCCACAGGAGTCGCAGAAGAACCCAATGCAGAACTACAAAAGAGGATCCCACGCCGAAGGAGAACCACACAGGAGGCTGTGCTTTGCAGAATAGAGTGCTGAGGGCTGCAGCTCTACGTTACCTGAAGATTCCTTGGAGGAGATGCAAACAAGCTATAAGAGATGCAATGCACGGGGTACTAACCTGCGTGGGACGGCAAGGGATTACCTTCACCAAAGTTGGACAGCTGACACAGAGGACCAAGGGGGCTACTCCAGACCACCACCCATGATGTAGGATCCACGCAGCTCAGCAGGAGAGGGGGGTCTACACAGCCGGTCGTTGCTTGTTGTTTATGCCTGTGGTTGCAAGGAGTGACTTCACTCCAAGGGAGAATCTGTCTTCTTCTTGTGCATGCTGAAGAGTTACAGTCTTCTGAGGATGTACGGCCAGGGAAATGTTGCAAAGCTCACAGGAGATGTGGAAGCAAAGTTGCAGAAGAGTCTTCTTCATTGTAGTAGTGTTTGTCAGTTCCTAAAGGGTCCAGTCGCGGTTCCAGTAGGCAGAAGTCAAAATGGAGGTTGCAGAGGAGTCCTGCTGGAATCTGGCAAGCCGAATCTGAGGAGCCACCCAAGAGAGAGATCCTAAATAGCCCTGAAAGGGGGATTGGTCAACTAACCAGGTATCAGGAGGGGGCTCTGACGTCACCTGCCTGGCCAGTCAGATGCTCCCAGAGTTCCCTGCCAACCTTGGAAACAAGATGGCAGAACCCAGGGACCCTCTGGAGGAGCTCTGGGCACCACCCCTGGGGTAGTGATGGACAGGGAAGTGGTTACTCCCCTTTTCATTGTCCAGTTTCACACCAGAGCAGGGACTGGGGGTCCCTGAACTGGTGTGGACTGGTTTTGCACAAAGGGCACCAAATCCTTCAAAGCAAACCAGTGGCTTGGGGAGGCTACCCCTCCCAAGCCAGTCACACCTATTTCCAAAGGGAGAGGGTGTTACCTCCCTCTCCCAAATGAAATCCTTTGTTCTGCCTTCCTGGGCTTGATCAGATCAAGCAGCAGGAGGGCAGAAACCTGGCTGAGGGGTGGCAGCAGCTAGGCTGCCCAGAAAACCCTGTAATACTGGTGGCAGCAATGCTGGGGGTCCTCTAAGGAGCCCCTAGAGTGCATGGAATCATACTTCCATTACTTGCAACAGTATTGGGGTACGATTCTAACATGTTTGATACTAAACATGCCCAGGTTCGGAGTTAACATTATATAGCTGGACATAGGTAGTGACCTATGTCCAGTACACGCGTAAAAAGGTGTCCCCACACTCACAAAGTCCAGTAAAATGGATCTGGAGTTTGTGTGGGCTCTTCTGCTAGTGCAGGGGTGCCCTCACACACAGGTGCCTGCACCCTGCCCTCTGGGCTGAGAGGGCCTACCATAGGGGTGACTTACAGTGACCTGGTGTAGTGACCTGTAAAAAAAACGGGTGCATGCACCCATTTCACACAGGCTGCAATAGCAGGCCTGCAGAACCCTTTGCATGGGCTCCCTATGGATGGCAGAATAACTGCTGCAGCCCATAGGGATCCCCTGGAACCCTAATGCCCTGGGTACCTAGGTACCATATACTAGGGACTTACATGGGGGGACCAGTATGCCAATTGTGGGAACAAAGAGGTACAATTTAGAGGCAAGGGCAAAACTACTGGGGTCCTGGTTAGCAGGATCCTAGTAGACACAGTAAAACATACTGACAACAGGCAGAATATGTGGTAACCATGCCAAGAAAGAGGGTACTTTCTACAACTGGTGATTTCTAAGATTTAAGACTCTTTTTAAACTTGCAAAACTGATATTTCAGCTTGTGCTTATTGAATCTTTATCGTTTGGACCTTATTTTAACCAGATCAATATTATCTATTTTTCTAATCCTGTGTGGTGTATTTATGTGGTGTTTTCACTGTTTTACTGTATGATTTATTGCACAAATACTTTACACATTGCCTTCTAAGTTAAGCCTGACTGTTCAGTGCCAAGCTTCCAGAGTGTGGGCACAGGGTAGTTTGGATTGTGTGACTTACCCTGTTTAGGTTTGTGGTCTCTACTTGGACAAGGGTGTATACCTCTGCGAACTAGAGACCCATTTCTAACATTATCCATCTCCCTGTGCTGTCTGTTTTATACTCCATAAAGGTGGCCTGAACATTATTTCTAACTACAGTAGTCACTCCCTAAGTACACTCCACTTGATCTATGGAGACCACTTGCTGAACCCATTTTTGATATCTAAAAAGATCTAAGTGGGTTTCTTGAAGTATGAAGACTTGTGATTGTGAGTCTCACAGATATAAAATTCTTCTTTGCCTACTCTTTATATGGAGCCCATTTACATTCCATGAAATAATTCATAACAGGGCTTCTCTACCTCTATCTATGTCTTCCATTTTCTTGTGATACTGATCTACTTCTATTTCTAACAATATTTAACAATATATTCTCTGTGGCCTAATTGTGGTTCCTGAGATTTTCCTTGTATTTCTTTTCTTCCACAAATGCATGCTCCCTGTGCTTTGTGCTCCCCACTACCTTAAACCTACTTCTCTCCCCCCTTCCCTCCCATGGGGAACCATCCCCAGTACTTACTGGACATTCTACTGTCCTATGGGACCTTCTACAGAATGACTAAAAAGAGTGATTCTTGCAGTTTGAACAAGGTATTAATTTATAACAAACAAACTAAATAATAAATATTTGGAGCCATCCAATTATAGAACTCTGTAACCTACTATGGGGGTGATTCTAACTTCGGCGGGCGGCAGAGGCCGCCCGCCGAAGTTCCCCCACCAAAATACCGCTCCGCGGTCGAAAGACCGCTGAGGGTATTTTGGGATTTGCCTAGGCTGGCGGGCGGCCGCCAAAAGGCCGCCCGCCAGCCCAGGGCAAATCAACCTTCCCACTAAGATGCCGGCTCAGAATTGAGCCGGCGGAGTGGGAAGGCGCGACGGGTGCAGTTGCACCCGTCGCGTATTTCAGTGTCTGCTAGGCAGACACTGAAATACTTTGTGGGGCCCTCTTACGGGGGCCCCTGCCGTGCCCATGCCATTGGCATGGGCACGGCAGGGGCCCCCAGGGGCCCCGCGGCACCCCCTACCGCCATCCTGTTCCTGGCGGGCGAACCGCCAGGAACAGGATGGCGGTAGGGGGTGTCAGAATCCCCCATGGCGGCGCAGCAAGCTGCGCCGCCATGGGGGATTATAAGGGCAGCGGTAAACCGGCGGGAGACCGCCGGTTTACCCTTTCTGACCGCGGCCAAACCGCTGCGGTCAGAATGCCCTGCGGGGCACCGCCGGTCTGTCGGCGGTGCTCCCGCCGACCCTGGCCCCGGCGGTCTGAGACCGCTGGGGTTAGAATGAGGGCCTATGTCTCCGTCTGGGTCTCCTTTACTCAGTCAATGCTGCAGCTGCCTTGAGGGTTTTTATGGCGATGGTCAGCTTGTCAGCTCCTTTATGATCTTTCACGTTATACATCTTGTTGGCATGCATCACTTTAAGAGAGGCTGGAAACTTTAGTTGGACAGTTGCACCTAGTTTCTTTAGATCATCCATTTGTTTTCCTAATTCCCAGTAGCTGTCCAGGGTGACTCAAAGTATATCTGATCTTATTTCAAAGTTAAACCCTTTTGCCATCAGAGATTTCAACTTTACAGCCTTTGATAAAATCTCTTTGATTATGTTCAACAGTTCACTAAAATCGTTCATGGCTTCCTCCTATTTCGATTCCTTTTAAAAGGGTACTGGTATGTTCTCTGAATATCCCTTGCTAGGTTCACTGCAGTGTCCTCCAACGGGACTAGCTTTTTTTAACAGATCCACCACAAAGGATTGCAAATCTTCTCCTTACACTCCTTCAGGGACATGCAAGAATCTCAAATTATTCCTTCTTGAATTATTCTCCAGCTGTTCCAGTTTCTCCGAATGATCATTCTCCTTCAACTGCATTCATATAATTTATTTTTGGTTCTGGGCTACTGTTTCTTTAAGTTCACTAACTGCCTCCTTGAGAGCCTGCTTCCATTACGCTACAGCATCTAACTTCTTTTCTAAGACCCTACATGCTCCTTGAATTTATTTCTGATTCATTTCTGATACTGTAAATCTTGATTTAATTTCTGTCATCAAAGACATCAATATTGTCTCCACTATGAGGTCTGTTTAAGTGTTCTGCACAAGAAGGGTTACATTCCTCTATTAGTAAGTCCATGAGGGCCATAGGGACTTTGCCTGCTTCTTCCTCCCCTTCCAGGTTATTGCTGAGGCGAGCATGCTTCCGCCTATCACCTATTCTTTTGGCCATGTTGTTTACCACTGATGGTACTGCCTCCTCTACGACTTGCACCAGCCTTGACATACTTGTGTCATCCACTTCTACCAAAAGTTTAAATCTATTTAAAGTGGACACTGTCGCAATGTTCTCCATAGTAGTTCCTTTACTGTTTCTGGCTGTATCTTCCCAGGGCAGAGGTAGTAATGCAATGTCGCTATGACTCAGTCTACTCCCTCAACTCACTAGAGATCCCACATTGTTCGGGATACTCCAGTCGATATTGACTGCTTTTGTTGTATCCCTATCTACCAGGTTCAGGTCATTGGGTAGCACTTTAAAGAAAAATCTCACTGAAGGTGTAATTTTCAATCTCTTCAAGGTTGTCACCTCGCTACCTTGACCATATTCTCTTGTGAGGTTATCTTTAGGCTTGTGTTTAAACAACCTCTCACCCTCACTTTACCAGGCTTATCTAATGAGTCTAGATTGTCTTGCTTGTCACTGGTGCGCTTACTCTCTTCTCATATTCTACACCATTGACCACACAAACCTTACCCTTTAATATCTTAAATTGTAGGTTTTTTCCAGGGGTATCCTCTCTTTTTCCTACTTTTGTGCCTTCCAGTGTCTTCCTACGTATGGGGCATCTGCCATTCACACTGCTGCAGCTGGTTTTCTGACTCCATTTATCTCTCGCACATGAGGTGTTCATGAGGTGACCGGCCACCGCCTCACCTGAGTGGCCCAGCTCGTCAGCCCGCTCTACAGTCCTCTCCCAGGCACAGGATTCCCAGGACTTGCTGAGCACAGAGGCAGGCCCCCAACTGTGATGCCTCTGCCAACTGTGACAGAGAAGGGAATCCTCCCTGAGGCACGCCTCCCTCGTCTGACTTCCAAAGCTGCCAGAGTCCGGGTGCCAACGCTGACTCCAGTTTCGGCTTACAGTTTTGCTTCACCAGCTGTAATTGCTCCTGCATTGGAGACACTGTTTCCGAGAAAAGCAACATAAGGTGTTAATCCACAGAGACTCCTCAGCACAGGATCATTTTCAAGCTCCACAAGCCTCCCTACTTGATCAGCTGTAATACAGGTGAGCCGTCCTCAAACCGCACAGAGGGTCCTGTGACCTGCCTCTAGCCAGCCGCCATGTTACCTGCATCCAATGGTTTTCCCGATGTTATATATAGTATCACTTAGTAGTAGAGAAAAAATAGTAATTTAACTTAAGCAGTAGCTAAGTAAATATCTTTAAGTCTCACAAACGTTTGAGAAACGTACTCACTGGATGATGTCATCTATGATGTCATTTGAGACCATGTCATGAGTGATGTCCTATGGGAGGTCGGAAGTAGTGCATTGCAGGAAGTAAGTTATAGTTACCTCAGATAACTATAATTGCTTAATTTCTATGGTTTTGTGTGTGTAAAATCTGAGCCTAACGAAAACGTCCCTGTGAACTTTGTTTTTTTCTGTGAATTTCTACGATTTTTTAAAATCTATTTCCTAACTATAACTCCCCTGTAACCTTTGTTTTTTTAAGTGAATTCCTAAGGCTTTTTAAATTCTATTTCCTAACTATAATACCGTGTAACCTTGGTTTTTTAACAGTGAATTTCACAGTTTTTCAATTCTAATTCCCAACTACAACGCCCCTGAAACCTTTGTTTTTTTCAGTGAATTTCTAAGGTTTTTTTAATTCTGTCTCCTAACTATAACATCCCTGTAACCTTTAGTTTTTTCAGTGAATTTCACAGATTTTTTTAAACACAAATTATACAACAATTTCACCCATGCAGTCAATTCAAAAATATACATTTTCACAAGTTCATAAAATCATTTCATGAACAAACTTAATCGTATTATACATTTTAAAAGTAACAATCAACAAAACAATGTAAGGTAACTTATAGAGTGTAATACAGCAAGTCTTTCTCTTTTTTGTATTAATTTTATAAGTACAGATATCTGCTGCTATGCCACCATGAATCTGCTGCAATTCCAAGAACATACTCAAACATCAACTTCTTATTGGATACACTAAGGCCCTCATTACAACCCTGGTGGTAAATCCCGCAAACCACCGTGCAGAAGACCGCCAACATACCGTTGCGGCCGCGGAATTCCGCTACAGGTATGACGACCCACAGCTCGGAATCCGCCACAATACAGACACCGACACAAGTCTGCCACACCAAAGGTCAGTGATGAACTGGCGATACCAAAACCCACACTGTCACGCCAACAGGAATGCGCCCACAGTATCACGACCCACGAATCAACGCAGCGGTCTTTCAACCGCGGTAAACCATTGGCGGTACACACTGCCGCGCTCAAAATACATACACACTAACAAAACACAACCACATTGGACAATTCAAAATACACACACCTGATACACATACACACACCACACCCACACACCCAATCCAATATAAAGCACACACCCACATCACCCACAAACCCTTACAACCAAAATTTTGAAAGAAGACCACAGAGAGAGAGACTACCTAAAACAACACCAGCATCCACAGACACACAACACCATCACTTATACAACATCCACGCACCTCAAACAACACACACTAACACATCCCCTCACACATCACAACAGACAGCACCTCACACATCACCCACACCACATCATGGCACCTCAAAGACACCCCAGGTTCTCTGAGGAGGAGCTCAGGGTCATGGTGGAGGAAATCGTCCGGGTAGAGCCACAGCTATTCGGATCCCAGGTGCAGCAGACATCCATTGCAAGGAAGATGGAGCTTTGGCGCAGAATTGTCGACAGGGTTAACGCAGTGGGACAGCATCCAAGAACACGGGATGACATCAGGAAGAGGTGGAACGACCTACGGGGGAAGGTACGTTCCGTGGTATCCAGACCTCAGATTGCTGTACAGAGGACTGGCAGTGGACCCCCACCTCCTCCCCCACAACTAACAACATGGGAGGAGCAAGTCTTGGAAATAATGCATCCTGCATCTAACACCAAAGCATGTCCAGTAGAGAGACTCACTCATGCCCCAAAATCACCAATCACACAAGGGCCAAGCCAATAATGCAAGCACAGGAGTAGAGGGTAACTCACCCATTGAACAAGATGGCACACACAGAGACAATAACTATGCATTTACACCCCAACAGGACCCTTACCCAACATCACCGGACAGGAGGTGCCAGACATATCCAGTCCTCCCACAGAAGAGGCCCACAGTGACAACAGCTGCTCTGCACGCCTGGATCAAGATGACCAGCCCGGCCCATCAGGGACCTCGGGACAGTCGGTTCCCCTGACACAGTCACAAACCACCACTGAACCTCCCCCCTCAGGAAACACCGCCACAGCACCCACCCAGCGGGCCCATCCCTCTGTCCCCAGGACACGTCAATCAGCAGTGTGTCCACCACTACAGGGAACCCAGCCAACCCCACTAATCCAGGACGATCAGGGACCTAGGGGCAGTGGCAGAGGGCACACGATTCAGGGGACAGAGGCACAGGATAACAGGGAAGCTGGGAGGACTGCTGTGCGACGGGGGAGGACAGGCCCAGGGAACCGACACTCCACGAGGCACTCTCCAACATCATGGGAGCTTACCACCATTCCCAGGATACCATGGGCACGGTACTGGCCTAGTTTCAGGAGACCCAGCGGCTGCAGGAGGAACACTACCTGGGGATCAGGGAGGAATTGAAGTCCATCAACACCACCCTGGTCACCATTGCAGGGGTGCTGGCAGACCTTCTCAACACCAGGAGGGACACAGTGGCACACCAAAGGGCCCCTGACACTAGCGTGGACGATGAACAGCCCTCCACCTCCGCCGGCGCTAGTGGACAGAAGGCACCGCCACAGGAACAACAGGCCACCAGCACCCCACCCCCTGCAGATGGAGAACCACCCTGCAAACGGTCCCTGAGATCCAGGAACAAGACAGAGAACATTGCCAAGACCCCCTCCAGAAAATAAGACCCCCCTGAATGTCACCCTTCTGTCTCACTTTGACACCCTGTCCACCTTAAACTGCCATTGCTCCACTTCGTATGCCCCATCACCCCAGCCCATTTTACAACCCCCTCCACTTATTTCCACAGAAATAAACACACTTGAATCACAAAACAATCTGGAGTCAGTCTGTGCTTTCACAAATGTGTAATTGCAATATCTCTGGAACATAGCAATATCAATGTACTTGTTCACATAACAATGTAACACGGCTGTAGGCCAGCAGTAAACATAGCAGAGGGCACAAAGTGGGACCCAGATCTGTGAAATGGAAAGCCAAAGTGACAAGTCAGGGTCCATACACTGAGTGAAAATGACAGACTTATGCTAGCTCCAACAATAGTATGAGATGTGAGAAGCAGTTACATCTTCTTACCTGTGTCTCACTGGAAGTATTGCATGATGATGTTTCAGTTGTCGACATCTTCTTCTTCTGCCTCCTCTTCTTCACTGTCCACAGGCTCCACAGCTGCCACAAGACCACCATCTGGCCCATCCCCCTGCAGAAAAGGCACCTGGTGTCGCAAAGCCAGGTTGTGCAGCATACAGCAGATCACGATTATCTGGCACACCTTCTTCGGTGAGTAGTACAGGGAGACACCTGTCAGATGGAGGCACCAGAATCTGGCCTTCAGGAGGCCGAAGGTGTGTTCTATAATCCTCCTAGTTCGCCCATGGGCCTCATTGTAGCGTTCCTCTGCTCTTGTCCTGGGATTTCTCACTGGGGTCAGTAGCCATGACAGGTTGGGGTAACCAGAGTCACCTGCAAATATCGAGGGACAACTGTTAGACACACACTAACCCTTAGGGACAACCCCATACCCAGACACCTATGTCAACTTTGTTGGGACCTTGGCCTCACCTTTTAGCCACACACGGTGCCTCAGGAGTTGCCCCATCACATAAGGGATGCTGCTATTCCTCAAAATGTAAGCGTCATGCACTGAGCCAGGATACTAGGCATTCACATGGGAGATGTACTGGTCTGCCAAACACACCATCTGCACATTCATCGAATGGTAGCTTTTCCGGTTTCTGTACACCTGTTCATTCCTGCTGGGGGGGGACAAATGCCACATGTGTCCCATCAATGGCACCAATGATCTTGGGGATATATCCCATGGCATAGAAGTCACCTTTCACTGTGGGCAAATCCTCCACCTGAGGGAAAACGATGTAGCTGCGCATGTGTTTCAGCAGGGCAGATAACACTCTGGACAACACGTTAGAGAACATTGGCTGGGACATCCCTGATGCCATGGCCACTGTTGTTTGAAAAGACCCACTGGTCAGGAAATGGAGTACAGACAGAGCCTGCACTAGAGGGGGGATGGCGGATAGCTGAAATCAGGTCTGGCTCCAACTGGGCACACAGTTCAAGGATTGTTGCACGATCAAGTCTGTATGTGATTATGATGTGTCTCTCTTCCATTGTCGACAGGTCCACCAGGGGTCTGTACACCGGAGGATGCCACCATCTCATCACCTGCCCCAGCAGATGTGCCCTATGGAGGAGAACAGCGAGCAGAGAGTCATCCAACACTGAGGTGTCACAATGTGTTATTTTCAGAAATGTTGGTAATTCGGAATGTGCCGGTATCTGTCTGTATTCCCGGCCTAGATAGGTGTGATGCAGTTTTTATCCATCCCATGTGGCCCCCTGAAATGGCGGCTGCCTGACCTGTAACGTGGGACAAGGGGAAATGAGGTAACTGCGCTGGCGTTGTACACTGTCGCAGGGGGCGGTCGAAGACCGCGGCGCAATTCTGCATTGGTTAACTTTGGGCCCTATGGGTCCCAGGAGCCAATGACGATGTACGCCGGCAGTGACGGTACGCACCGCCGCAGACGTGACCGCCATTTTCTGTCTGTTCACTCACTTGATACCTGACCTTCAACAGGAGAGGACCTATAAACTGTAAACTTCGTACTTGTATAGCGCACTACTCACCCGTTAGGGTCTCAAGGCGCTGTACGCATACCGCTGTGGAACCCCTCCTGGCTTTTCCCTGTGAGGTGCCCACTCCTGGGCAACCTCCAAGGTGAAGCCAGGCATCCCAGCGCTGTTGGGGCCGTTGTGGAGATTAAGCAAGCTATTGCCCAGAGTTACAGAGTGGGACCCATGAATTAAATTAGGCACTGATGCGAGAATTATCAGGTCCGAGGAAATTGAGCCCAAGACCCGCCGAGGCAGGAATTGAACCCTGGTCCCGGGCCAGATTTCTGCATCAGGGTCTGCCGCTCTAACCATTGAGCCACACTTCTCCACCTACACTGCAAGTGCTGCTGTGACCTGTGTCTGGAAGCGACGATGGCTACAGTGTCTGGGGAAAGGGCCCCTGCCTTCACTTCGGAGGAGTTGGCTAGTGGATGGGGTACACGCAACTGTACGGTTCTCCAGACAAACAGGTGAGTACACTGTGAGCATGCTGCGTGGGCAATGCCTGTTTTGAGTGGTGTGGATGGAAGATACATGGGGGGGCCTGAGGCCTGCATATGCGGATGGTGAGTGTATGTGCGTCAGGGCATGGGTGGGAAATGGTGGGCAATGAGAATGACGGTCCGAACGGGTGAGTAATTTCCTTTCCTCCTGTACCTTTCCTCTAGGTCAGCGCCCACCGGAAGAAGGGTATTTGGCGTGCCATCGCCAAGGACGTCCAGACCCTGGGGGTCTACCACAGACGGAGCACCCACTGCCATAAAAGATGGGAGAACCTGCGCCGCTGGAGCAAGAAGACAGCGGAGGCCCAGCTGGGGATGGCCTCCCAACGTGGAAGGGGTGCCCGTCGCACCTTGACCCCCCTGATGTACCGGATCCTGGCGGTGGCCTATCCGGAGTTGGATGGGCGCTTGAGGGCATCACAGCAGCCTCAAGGGGGTGAGTACACTCTCATTCAGCTGACTCAGCACTCATTACGAAGTGTCTGGGTGGGGGAGGTGGGCAGTGGGTTCCCCTAGGCCAGGGCGAACTTGGTAGGCAAGGTCCCTTGTGAGGCAGGCTCCGTGGCACCCCAACCCCACTAGTGATGATAGCCATCTACACCTGGTCAGACTCCTTTGACTTCCAGGTATGCAGCAATTGGGCTTAGGCCACGTACCCCATGGGCATGTGAATTTGCTAGGAACTGTTAGTGCATGGCGTAGTGCAGAGGGCTGCTACCTGTGTGTTGTGTCCGCCAACGGTAGTAGTGTTGCATGCACTGAAAATGTTTTTCTTCTGTCTTCCCCCCCTTTTTGTTTTGTCTCCCTGTTCTTGTGTGCAATAGCATCATCTGGCGGAGGAGCAGTGGCACCGGAGCACGAGGAAGCTGCAACCCACTTGGCCCTGGAGGGTGAAGCAACGGAGTCTGAAGCCACAAGTGGGACGGAGGGCGAGGGCCGCTCCACGACGGGGTCAGGAGCATACACCAGTGACAGCGACTCCTCCTCTGACGGGAGCTCCCTTGCGGTGGCGGGCACCTCTGTGCCCACCACATCAACAGGTACAGCCGCCCACCCCTACCAGCACCGCCGTCCCAGCAGCCCCTCAGCGTGTGTCCCATGCCCGCTCATCCAGGAGGGTGGGCACCCTCTTTGCCCCAGGCACCTCAGGCCCTGCCCCAGTCAGCCCTGCTGCCCTCAGTGAGGAGGCTGTTGACCTCCTGAGATCCCTCACTGTTGGGCAATCTAACATTTTGAATGCCATCCAGGGTGTTGAGAGGCATTTGCAACAAACAAATGCATACCTGGAGGGCATTCATTCTGGGTAGGCGGCCCAACAGAGAGCATTTCAGGCTCTGGCCTCAGCACTGATGGCAGCCATTGTCCCTGTGTCCAGCCTCCCCCCTCCAACTTCCTCCACCCCGACCCAATCCCCTGTACCTCAGCCTATCCCAAGCACACCATCAGACCAGCATGCACACTCATCAACACACAAGAGTGGACATGGCAAACATAAGCACCACACATCCCACAAGCACCCACACAATCACCATCCCCATGCAGACACAGCAACATCCACTGCTTCCACTATGTCCCCCTCCTCCACGTCCTCCTCCTCCCTCTGTCTCATCTCCACTCACACCTGCATGCACTACATCCTCAGCCACTACCTCCATCACCAGCACGCCCATCACCACACACCACTCACGTGCAATCACTACCCCCACTACCATGCACACATCCCCACTGTCCTCTCCCAGTGTGTCTGTGAGCCCTCCTCCCAAAGTACACAAACGCAGGCACACACCCACCCAACAGCCATCCACCTCACAACAGCCTCCGGCCCATGCACCTTCACCCGAAATCAGCAAACGTACACCTCCTACAACGACTACCTCTTCCTCCACTCCCAAACCCACTCCATTTTCCCGTCCCAGTGTGTCTAAAAAACTTTTCCTGGCAAACCTTGACCTCTTCCCTTCACCTCCCACCCCCCTGTCATTCCCCTAGGTCCAGGCTTTCCAGGTCCCAGCCCAGCACCTCAGCCACCAAATCCTCAGGCACAGTGGTGCCCGCAACTGCAGGGTCATCGAGTGCACCATCCATCAGGGCTGTCAGTGTGCCATGTAGCGAGGGCAAGGACATTCCGCCACCTGCCAAGGTGAAGAAGGTGCCCACATCCCAGAGGGAGAAGCCGCATCTACCAGCCACCAAGGGCTCCACCAAAACAAAATTGGATAGTGGCAAGAAACCTGCAGCACCTTCAAAGGTGGGGAAGGGACAAAAGCAGAAGAGCAGGTCAGGACAGGGCACGGTGGCACCGACTGAGGGACTAGTGTCACCCCTTCTGTCCACGACTACACCAACCTGCACGGCGGCGAAAACCGCAAGCTGCCCCGCCACCAGCACCACCACCTGCACCGCCACCTGCACTGCCACCAGAACCGCCACCGGCACATCTGCAGCCTCAGCGACAGTCCCCAGCATCTTCCCCAGTGGGCAGCCGTCCGAGGCTGCAGGAGACGTCCTGCTGTGTCCCTCAACAGGTACTGACCCATGCACCACGGCCAGCACCGCCGCCACAGACACCACCGCAAGCACCGCCACCAGCCTTACGACGTGCTCGGACAGTGGTACCACCGCTGACATGGCTACCATCCACAGTGGTCATTCGTCCGAGGCTGGAGGAGACTTCCTGAACCCTGCCCAGCTTCCATGAGGCATGACTTCCATCACTGTTTGCACCTGCAGGTGGAAGGCGAAGATGCAGCAGTGTGGGGTATGTCTCTGCCTCCATGGCGTATCATGCTACCTGTTCCTAGGCAATCTCGTGGCACACACACCGAGGTGAGGGAATGGGACTGGCCACACTGCATGTGGAGCACTCTGGGCACAATGCCCCCTCCAGAACCAGTGGAGAATCACATCCACTACCTCAGTCCTTGGCAGGATGAAGCACTCTGGGCACAAGGCCCCCTCCAGAACCAGTGGAGAATCACATTCACTACCTTAGTCCTTGGCAGGATGAAGCACTCTGGGCACCAGGCCCCCCACCACAACCAGTGGAGAAAGGCATCCACTACCTCAGTCCTTGGCAGGATGAAGCACTCTGGGCACCAGGCCCCCTCCAGAACCAGTGGCGATTCACATCCACTACCTCAGTCCTTGGCAGGATGAAGCACTCTGGGCACCAGGCCCCCTCAAGAACCATTGGAGAATGGCATCCACTACCTCAGTCCTTGGAAGGATGAAGCACTCTGGGCACCAGGCCCCCTCCAGAACCAGTGGAGAAAAGCATCCACTACCTCAGTCCTTGGCAGGATGAAGCACTCTGGCCACAAGGCCCCCTCCAGAACCAGTAGAGAAAGGCATCCACTACCTCAGTCCTTGGCAGGATGAAGCACTCTGGGCACAAGGCCCCCTCCAGAATCAGTGGAGACTGTTATCCACTTGAGAGACTGTGGCTTTGCACTCCCCAGGATAAAGCAGTGGGCAAACCACCCACTGGAGAGACTTGAGAGACTGTGTCTTTGCACTCCCCAGGATAATGCAGTGGGCAATCCACCCACTGGAGAGACTTGAGAGACTGTGGCTTTGCACTCCACAGGATAAAGCAGTGGGCAAACCACCCACTGGAGAGACTTGAGAGACTGTGGCTTTGCGCTCCCCAAGATAATGCAGTGGGCAAACCACCCACTGGAGAGACTTGAGAGACTGTGGCTTTGCACTCCCCAGGATAATGCAGTGGGCAAACCACCCACTGGAGAGACTTGAGAGACTGTGGCTTTGCACTCCCCAGGATAAAGCAGTAGGCACACCACCCACTGTAAAGACTTGAGAGACTGTGGCTTTGCACTCCCCAGGATAAAGCAGTGGGCATGGAGCCCCCTCGTACAGCAGTGGCATTGTGCGTTCATCCGGCTGAGGTGCCCCCCCTTCCCTTCCCCCTGAGGTGCCTGTTTATTTTCGATCTGATGCCCCTGCAGTGTTCTCTCCGTTTCAAGTCAGGTATCTTGTGTGAGCTTCGCCCATGCATTTTGGGACCACTGGTCCACGGACAATGATTAGTACACTATCCGGACTTGTGTAGTTGGTGTACATATTTGTATATACTGAATTTTGAACTTTCACAATCTGATTTTTCATGATTACAATCGTTACAATTATTTAATTTTGTCCTTGCGTTCTTCCAGGGGGGGGGTGTATATGTAATGTTCCTGCATGTATTTGTGTGTATGTTGTTGTGGGTGAGGGTGGGGGTGGGGGTGGGTGTGTTGCGTGTGTGGTTCACTCTCTTTTCCCTCCCCACTCCCCTGTGTTGTAGGTGCAGTACTCACTGTGGTCGCCGACGGCGTTTGTCCTGCTCCTGATAGAGCAGGAGGAAGACCAGCATAGGCAGTACGTGTAGTTCGGGCTCCATGGCGTCCTGGTTCCTCGTTGGGTGTCGAGAGGTGAGTGGTTCTGTTTCCGCTGTGCTTTTGATAGCGTTGGTTCCGCCCCAGAAAGGGTGGCGGATAGGCCTGTTGTGATACGGTGGGCGGTACTTTGTCCTCCGCCTGTCTGTTGGCGGTTACCACTGCGGTGTTTGTTTCTCCCGCTGTGGCGGTCAGAGTGTTAAAGTGGCTGTCTATGTTGGCGGTTTCCGCCATGGTTGTGATTCCATTTTTTTTTTTCCGACGGTCTGTTGGCGGTATTACCGCTGCTTTAACACCGACCGCCAGGGTTCTAATGAGGGCCTAAGTCTCCATCCACACGGCAAACCATACCCTAAATCAGTTATTTTGGTTTCACAATGCTCTGGAGACAGACTCAAAACCACAACTTCATAATTTTTCTGGCTTTCCTTCAAAAGAAGAGCGTTTCAAAGTTAAGATGTCTTCTGCTGAAGACAGAAGAGAAGGGGAAGAGCAGGACAAAGGAGAAGAAGACTTGCTGTAGTGGATCCTATTTAGTTCTAATGGGAATCAGGAGTTTAGCTTAGCCTTCTGGCTTGCAGGCCTATGCCCCCTTCAGTTATTGTCTTTTAACCTACATAGCCTGCTCTGTTTTAGCGCATTTATTTAATTATTTCTTCCAAGATGGCTGCTATTTTCATAGATAGGCATTTATTTAATTATTTCTTCCTAGATGGCTGCTATGTTTATAGATAGGAAGATGTTTTGATTTCATGTTACTAATGCCACTCTGTGAAGGCGTCACTATCAGCGTCAAACACAAGTGATATACGTAGGTATTTACATAATGTCCCTTTTTCCATTTACGTGTGACAGGAACATAACGTACTTTTGAAGGGAATTGTTTATGAAATTGCCACCTCAAGCATGCCTTCTTATCTGTTGTTTAGGAACAGGGGTCCTACAAAATCTATATAAATACATCTCATGCAGGCAAAGTTATCACAGGGATTCCTACCAGATGCAACAATGCTATGCTACACGTCTTCTTGATGCAGACCCAGCCTTCGTGTCCCCACTGAGTCTGATTTACATATCTCATTCTAAGGTAAGGAGGGTTGGGGGCATTCCTCATGGACATGGTAGTGGCAGATTAGGTTTAATACACATAGCTTTCTTTAAGTTAGAGATTAGGTTCATCATGCTAGGGTATTAGAGCCTATTTCACATCTCATGTTATTGCAAGATAGTAGGGGGTGTTTGTATTCATGAATCTCATCATCACAATTCTGTTTCTTGCATTGTTCTTTATCCTAATCATTGCAGTCCATGCAATTTACAGTAAATTGCACTCTTGTTAATAAAACCTATTGAAAACTTTACTGCATCTCCTTCATTGCCTGTGTGTGACTGAGACTTGTTGCTCATGTGAGAGAAGGGTAATCTCCGTTTAGCCACGTCTCCCCTGAAATTCGCATTCTAGAGTCCATACATAAAGAATGGCACAAATCACCTTTTAATGTTTGGGGTTTTGGTGAAGGACTGCTTGTGAGCCAGGAGGGTTGGGCAGACAGTTGCGACTTGTTGTAGGATTGGCCTAGTCATCTACAAACAAAAGTGCTGTCATTCCTAAACCAGCAGTCTCGCCTACAGCAAGAGTCCAACTACGACACTGCCACCTTCAAAGAGTTCCTCCAATGTTTCAAAATATTTGTCCATCCCTTCAGGAGGAAGGAAAGTTCCTCCTAAAATTTGCCCAGTGCAATATATGGAGCAAAAAACTGTCAAGAGGTAGGGTGAAGAAGCATTCACACTACACATCCTCTTTTCATAACCCACTGAAAACCATATATCAAAGGACATATCACAACATGATACCAGAGAGGGAAGGTGGTGCATCAGCAGCAGCAACTGGACCATCTCTGGGACCCTTACGTCTTGACTAGATGATTACCATCCCTGTTGTTTCATTAGAACTGGAAGGCATAGTAATTCGTAGCAATGTCATATGAAATTTGCACTAAAAATGTCATCTGTTGGCCAGATTAGGAGTGCTGCTAAAAAGCATAATTCTTATTTTTTTTCACCTCACTTTCCATCTTCAATTTCTCTTTGAGCACAAGTAGATATCTGAAAAGCAAATACAGAATACATCTACCTTTACGTTACATACCATTACATTACATACTATAAGTGAGTAGCTACATAAGTGGTTATGTCAGTGTGTAATAGGCTGTGTAAGTGTCTGAGTATGGGTGTATAAATGGGTATACTGTATGAGTGGCTATATGGGTGGATGACTGGGTGTGTCAGTGTTTGTGTGGATATGTGCATGAGTGTATCAGTGCCTCAATGGGTGTGTCACTAGATGTGTAACAAGCTGTGTGGGTGTGTGACTTGATGTGTTAGTGACTGTATGGGTGTCTAAATGGGTATGTAAGTGACTATGGATTGGTAACTGGCTGTGTTGGTTTGGGTGTGTAACTGTGTGTGCAAGTGGTTCTCTTTAGTGGTGGACACATAGGTGCTGTGTGGGTGTGTGAGTGGATGTGTTGGTGCCTCTGTCCCTGTCTGACTGGGTGTGTGAGTGGCTTTATGCCCTTGTAAGTAGGTATGTGAGTAGCTGTATGGGTGGGTGACTGGATGTATTGTATTGTATTGTATTGTAATAGTATTTATATAGCACTTACTACCCCTGATGAGGCATCAAAGTGCTTTTCGGCAAGTAGCACACTACTGTGGAACCCAAGAGGAATTTTGGTAGATTAGTAAAGGGAAATATGAGTACAGTTTTAGTATTATTCTGAGTTAATTTGAGCAGAGGATATGTGAGTTTGTTAGTTGGACTGACTAGAGTAATGGAGGGATAGAAGAGGGAAGAATCCAGAAGTGTTAATTTGGGAGTTTATATTAATAGGATGAGGCTTGGGATGAGTAACGGAGAGATGGAGGAGGGAAGAGTTTGTGGAAAGGGTTAGGGAGATCATAGTAGCAGGAGGGGTTTTGGATGAGTCAACAGTGAGATAAATGAGGGAGAATTTAGTAGGGTTGTTTGTTGTTTGGGAGATCATGGTAGTAAATTGAGGTTTGGGTGAGCTAGATATGGAAGTTTAGGGAAGAGGTTAGGCAGGGTTATTTTGGAGATGAAAGTAGTAGAATGGGTTTGGGATGAGTCAGAGTGGGTTTGGAGGATAGATTGAAAGAGACATGACATATGGTGATGGGTAGACAAAGTAAAGCTCACAAGAGAGTAAATTTATATTATTTGTATTTATTTGTAATTTTACATATATATATATATATATATATATATATATATATATAAATATACACTTTTTTATTCATTATTTTTATTTTCTTTAATTTATTTATTCTTTATTATTATTATTTTCTTTTTTTACTTTAATTTACTTATTTATAATTTGAATTTTATTTATAGATGTTATTTAATTTATTTTCATTTAATTTCTCTCTAGTACAGTAGGACTAGAGTAATAAATAAATAGATATGTAAATACATGCTAAGGGAATACATGTTCAAGGAATATAATAATGGGTATAATAATTTGAGAAGAAAAGTAGTATTGTATAAACACAGACTTTCAAGATTTGTAATATTTGAAGTTAATTAATAAGTGTACTTTTCTAACATTTATTTCTTACCTCAATTTTTGAATACTGACATACTTATGATAATAACGCATTTGATCAGTGTGGTATAAAACAAGAGCAGGGATTCATTAGTATCTAATAGAATAACTTATCTAGGAGCTATGCAATGACCTATGAACATGTTAAGCACAGAATAACATACACACACATACATACATAAACACATGCATACACACACACACACACATAGATATACATATATATATATATACATTCATATACATATTTAATCATGAGTAAATATACATTTGTTAAACAGGTTTAAAGAGTATGTGTGTAATTTATTGTTATGACATAGTGGCGATACATATTTCCTAAAGAACTATACGTATCTAGAATATACACATAATCAGATTAAAAATATTTATCAACACAGGCATATGCAGTCCATTGCTGTTTGAATATGGTGGTTATGAAGGAAAGAGCCCACTCTTGAGTAGTCTTCTGAAGACAAGATAGTTATTGGTGGATCTTATATTTGGGGGTAATGAATTCTATAGTTTGGTTGGTTATATCAATAGCTGCATAGGTGTGACAGTGCCTGCATGGGTGTGTGAATGACTATAAGTGGATGTATAGGTAGGTAAATGGGTGATTGAATGGTATTATCGGTTCATGATCGAGTGTGTCAGTAAATATCTCTGTATATGACTAGTAGGTACATATGTGCGTATGCAGGAGAGTAACTGGGTGTTTAAGTGCCTGTCTGACTTTGTGAGTTGGGGCAAATTTCATACTAATAAATTACATACTATAAGCAAACGCCCACATCTAATTTCAATCACATTCATTCAAACAGGTTTAATAACACAAAACTATATTTTCAGTACTGCACTTCCTCTACCAGCTTTGCTGCACCTTAGTTTTTTAATTAATGTTCTCATCTAACCACGCTTTTATTTTGCCTTTTACTGTAGTGTCGAGAAGCTACACATGTTTTCAGCTTATACACTCATACTTTTTTTAAATATACTTTTTTATAGTAGAACCTAATTCACAAACCTGTAAATTCTCTTTGCTGTTGTGCAACTTTTACATTAATATCAGTTTTCCACTGCAAATCCCAAGTCAGAAATATGTAAATCCTCCTCCACTCTCAGTAGAAAAGTACCAATAATTGCTACCCTTCTCACAGTGCCCTTACTCATACTATTGTACTTAGCAAATCACAGACTTTATCTCATAATTTATTTGTGTTACACCACTTCTAAATGGCCACTATTTGTTAACCCTTTCCATGTTTCCTATAGAGAAGCCCAATTCAATACTTTTTTGCAGATCAGCGGATCCACCTCTGATTTTTGCAGATCAGCGTTGCCCCCCCATGTTGTCTGCAGTGGATCTGCGGATTCACACGAAAGCCCTTACAAGCATTCAACAATCTGATGTCCTTGCTTTCATTTATATTTTACTTTGTAAAATATTGTCAATTACAAGACATGCACTCCCTACTGAACAATTTCTGTACACTAGTCTGCTTTTCATTTTCACACTGCAGTCTCTTTTGTTGCCTTCCCCTCACACTCATTTAGCTCCATTTCCATAGTAACTCTGTTTCTAATAGTCTCTGTGTTGCTGTATGAGTGGGAGTCTAAGTGCCTGAATGGGTCTGTGGTAGTTGCAGTTGCTGTATAGATGTGCATATATCTGTGTGAGTGGATGTCTGAGTTCCTCTGTGGGTCTGTGAGTGGGTGTGTTAGTGGTTTGGTGGGTCTGCAAATGAGTGTGTGAGTAGCTGTGTGGGTCCGTGAGTGGGTGTGAGAATGAGTGAATGGCTGTGAGAGAGGCTGTGTGAGTGGCTGTGTGGGTCTGTAAGTGGGTGTGGTACTGGTTTTGTGGGCCTGTGAGTGGGTATGTGAGTGTGTGAATGGGTGTCTAAGTGGGGGTGTGAGTGGCTATGTGGGTCTGTGAGTGGGTGTGGTAGTGGTTTTGTGGGTCTGTGCGTTTGTGTGTGTATGTAAATATGGGTGTAAGTGGGCGTGTTAGTACTTGTGTGGGCCTATGAGTGGATATGGTAGTGGTTTGGTGGGTCTGTGAGTGAGTGTGTGAGTATATGTGTGAATATGTGAATGGGTGTGTGAGTAGGTGTGTGAGTGGCCGTGTGGGCCTGTGATTGGGTGTGGTAATGGTCTTGTGGGTCTATGAGTGGGTGTGTGAATGAGTGTGTAAATGGACGTGTAAGTGAATGTGTGAGTGGGTGTGGGTCTGTGAGTGGGTGTGTGTGTGAATGGGTGAGTGGGTGGGTGTGGTAGTGGTTTTGTAGGTGTGTGAGTGAGTGGGTCTGTGAATGAGTTTATTTTTTTTAATTGGGTTTGTGATCCTCAGAGCCGTCAGAGATTCACACGGAGTGCCGCGCTGAGTGCCGATGAGGATCTGCAGATCGTAGCGCACCCCAAACAAATGTTTTTGGACAATTTTCTACACAGTGGGGTCCCTCTGAGACCCCTCCATTAGTCCCTTGGGGTCAGGGTACCTCTATTCTGACCCCGTATATCCTATTTCATTTTTAGTTCACCCCCCAAGGAACCGTGTTCCGAGTCACAAAATGGTGGCCAAAACTTCCTTGTCAGGTTGTGGCCAGCCAATCATGGCATTGCTGTTATCGCGTGGATCCACCATGGATCTCCTAGATATATGTATATTTTTTTTCTTTATTAACTCCAAAACTACTGAACAGATTTACATCAAATTACAAAAGGAGATCTTTCGGAACCAAGATCTAGTTTTTTTTTCCAGATTTGGTGAAATTCTGTTCAGCGGTTCAGGCCATAGTCATGTCTAAAATCGCTATGGGAAATTTCATGGGGAAAACCATTTGGGACCCTCCCTTTTTCTCGTCCCTCGCTTGACAAATCACCCAGAAACTTTCCCTGCACAAACGAATCAAGTGCATGTGACTCGTGGTTTCACTGAGCTTACATTTATATTTATGGCTGGGTGCCGCACCACGTGATCCCCCTGTAGCAGTATATATATATATATATATTTATATTTAATATTTTTATTATATTGAATTTTTAGATGTTTTACTGGGAGTGAGGAATGATCATCTAGAGACCACCATATATCGAAAACCCACAGCATGCAATTCTATTCTACATGCTAATAGTGGGCATCCAACGACACTAAAATGGAGTATACCATATAGCCAGTTTCTGCGGGCTTGCAGAATATGCTCAGATGAGAGTAGATATGATTTGGAAATTAGGACCATGACGGAAAGATTTCTAAATAGAGGATATCCTCTTAAAATGTTGGTGGATGCACAGAACAGAGTCAAAAACAAAAGCAGAGATGAGTTACTATTTAATAACATATCCACTAATAATGAGACAATACAATCGTCTCCTAGAATATTTTTGCAATACAATCAACAACACAACATTTTGAAAACTATACTTCAGAAGAATTGGCACATTCTACAGAATGACTCCATCATTAGAGGCAGGATTGGTCCACCTCCATCCATAACCTATAGTAAGGCTCGCTCACTAGGGGATCACCTAACTAAACGTTTTTTCTCTACAAAAGAGAGTACATCCTGGTTGAGCAAAAAAAGTTTGGGATTTTGGAAGTGTGGCCACTGTAAGGCATGCAAATATGCACAAAATATGCAAAGATACCAAACTTTTGATGGTCGTTACTGTGACATCAAGGATCGCATTACTTGTGACACTGAATTTGTGGTTTATGTTGTCGAATGTGGATGTCATTAAAAGTACATTGGTAGCACTATCCACAAGTTAAAGGTTGGATTTTTAGAGCCATTAAAAATCAAGATAGAACATATCCCCTGGCGAAACATTTTTGGGATGTACATCAAGGGGATTCCAGTACACTATCATTCTATGGTATCAAGTCTATCAAAAATAATCCTAGGGCGGGTGACAGAACATCTGAGCTTAGACAAATGGAATCGAAGATGATCCTATTACTGGGTTCTGAATCTCCCTGGGGACATAACCTTGATGCTGAATTACATGTCCATCTTAGATAATAACAGTAGAGGAATCTAAAATGTTGTTAAATTTTGCTTACTTAATACTGTGGATATAGGAGTATCTCTATAACTGCCATCAATAGGGGGTGACTCTAATGACATAAATGAAATATACGTGATTTTACAGAAATTTCAGGAATTGGTAGTAGTCTTTAATTCATGTTTATGGAATTTTTTAGGATTTTTCCTTCTTTTATACCTTCTTAGAATTTCTCTTCCTTCAGAAACCAATATGTACAGAAGAGTGAACATATAGATATATGTTTTTTATCACCATTTTTCACTAGTTATAGACACTTTACCCAATAGAGAAATAATTTTGTTTATTAGCACTTTTGCACTTTAGTCTGTGGCCTCTTTTTATCCATTCATATACATGCACTTAGTAGGATCCTATAACACAGATCTAAATAGAGAAGATTTACTTCATAAAATAAATTAATTGCTTCCAAGATGACGATGTTATATATCGTGATGAAATAAGGTAACTCTAAAGTTCGTTGAACATGTCGACTACACATAAGGGTTATAGTATATGTTGACATTGAAGATGCAGACTACTTAGAAGATCAAAGTCCTATAAGGTCCAGCTTGACATTGTGATTAGTTATTTATATGAGATGGAATTGACATTTTATTATTGGTTTTAAATTTTGAATTTTAACAATGAATGAGATCATATTTATTGTAAATTATAACCATTGTGGATGTCATTTTTACATTGAATTATAAAATAGTAGCTATTTAAGCTGACTGATTTATATGTATTAACTTTATATAATATTTTATAGTTTTTTGTAATATATACAATAATTGGAATACTTGAAATATATATATACAGCAACCTATGTTGGAGATTATATCCTATGAATATCAGATTAATCAGAGTGATGATCATTGAGTAGAAAGATTGATGACATCTATCAAAATAATGCACTAATACACTAGTTCATCTATTTATTTTGTCAAAATAAGGATATGTAGTTTTTATTTTATTAAATATGTAAGGTATATAGAATGTTTTCATGTTCAAACCATTGAAAGCATCTCATGTTATGTTTGCTGAGTCAAAATTGGGCATAGATATGCTGATTGTTTTTAGGTTCTTGCATGTTTTAAGATGGCCGCTGCAGTAGATCACATTAGAATGCTATGAAAACAAATGATGGATTTTATCTTGTATATATATGGTGCCGGCTTGATGGCCGGATTTGTCCAGTAGAAGGCGTTTTGCCGAAACGCGTTGACATTTCTTTGCAGGACTCTGTGTCACCAGTACAAGCAATAAATTCGATACAATTTAATTTAATTCGGCATTGCTGAATATGATTTCGTTCAAATGGTCGAGATTGAATTAATGGGATTGGTGCAGCCGTCAGATGGTTATCGTTCCATCTGTTGAGGATTATATATATTTATATATATATATATAACATATATGTATACACACACACACACACACACGCACACTCATATACACATATATAATTGTTTTAATGTTACATTATATTAAATTAAAAATTAAACATTTCCTGATTTTAAAATTTAATAATTAACTTATTAAACATAATAAAAATAAATTATTGTTAACAATTTAAACAAATTTCAATTGGTTAAATATATAACCTTAATACAATTGCCAAATAGTAAACGCTAGAGAGTGTGTTTTTGAAAATTCTATTTGAAAATCTTAATACATTCAATTCATTTTTTTAATGTGTAAATATTTAATGTTATGTTATATTGATTTGTATAGCTCAAAATCACCTGAGAGGGTATCCAGGTGCTTGGGCAGGTAGCTAGGTCGGTGGTCCCTAAGGTGCTTAGACAATGAGTCAGGTCTTCAGCTTCTTGCGAAACTCAATAAGTGAGCTGGAGTCTCTGATGTGTTGAGGAAGGTTGTTCAATATCTTGAGTGCGACGTAGGAGAATGAGCGACCTCCAGTTTTGCATTTGTGGATGCGGAGAATGTTTGTGAGTAAGAGTGAGTTGGACGGTAGGTGTCTCGTGGTTTGGTGAAAGTGTATCTGGTCCTGTGTTGTGTAGGGCTTTGTGTGTGTGCATGAGAACATTTAATTTAGTTAATGTGCTGTAACATTTTATTTGATAAGTTCTAGCTTTTTAATTATTTTAAATTAATTTACAATTTTATTTGACATTAAAATATTTGCAATATACTTTTTTTTTATGTAATAACCTGTATAACATTTCCCTATTCTTTACCAGAGTGGGATCCTCCCCCTAGTGGTGACCATATGAGCTTCTGAAGCAGAGATCTCCACCCTGGTGGTGGAGAACTCCGCCTACAAATGCAAAGGTACTAGTATTAAGTTTACACTTGTAAAGTCTGTCTTACATGTCAAACCCCCTAGTTTCATATGTAAAGACATATATGTTTACACTTAGGTGTAAATCTGCCCTTAAAAATGGCAAAAATATATATATTCAAACAGAGGTGCAAGAGTAAATATGCATGTGTACATTTACCTTTGTAAAAACGACCAGCAATGCAGAGCTTACAGAGTTTTAGACTGCTTGTCACATATTGAAAGGCATTGCAGGAAGTAGCTATGTCGCTTTATGATTATATCAAGAGCTTTAGCTTTCTTCTATGATTAGGACTAAGTATGCCAATATTGAACTGGCACTACTGCATTAACTTTTGACTTTGTGGCAGATTGTTGTACATAGTCGAAGTGAACACAAAACCAACCAAACTCTCTATACTCATCCTTACTCTTACAGCCCTGCCTGTGCATACAGGGATGGAAAATATTGTATACATGCACACATACAGCCCTGATAATCACTTAGAGCACACATAAATGCACACAAGCATCCAGAGCACTATTGTCACAGACTCTTTTCTAGAAGATCAACAGATGTAGAAGTAAACCACGAATACTGAAAAACAGGCATACAGGCATCCACAGAAGCAGGCAAACGAATGGAATGATGGATAGATTTTTTTGACTTCAGACAAATTAGAATTTTGTTGTTGTCCACCTACACTGAGAACCGGAAATTCATTTTGAGGGTTTTTTCCGTAATTTTGGGCCAACACTAGGTGGGAATATAAGACTGATGCCTTGGGTTATGGGAGTACTGGTCCTGTAAGCACACTGACATAAAGACATAGAAATACCTGTTCACAGACTGCACTGAACATACATGCACAATGATAAACAAAAACCCATATCCACACACCAACTGTCCTCATTATAATGTGCATCACAGATGATAAGCTAATGTACATCAGTGGGAGCATGGTTAAATGTCACAAAATAACACATAGCACAGGGTGACAGGGTGATGTGTTACCATATTATTATTATATATATATATATATACCTAACCTGCTGTTGTGCTTTAGGGGAGTTACGGTTACTGGTTCCGTGTGTAATTGGGTTAAGAGGCATACAGCTGTGTACATATGGGGACACTGCTATGCACAGCAAGACGCACAAGTTGATGTGCAATGTAGGTGCAGAGTGAATCCGAACAAAAGTTGCACTGTGATATAAACAAACATATGTTGATCTGTACTCTGTGGACACACAATGATGTCAGAGAGGTCACAGGCTTTACTCATATCAGGCTTGATTAGCGCATCCATCTCCTGAATCATCTCCTGTTCAGGAAGGCACTTAAGACCTGCCTTTTCAGAGCCCTCTGTCATTTTATTTTGGTTCCAGTGCCATGATGCACCCGGGCAACTGCATGATGCTAGATAAAGTCCTCATGCATTCATTCATTCCTCCCTCCATCCTTCTTTTTAAGTCTGGTTGTTGACAGATTTAACTGTTTGCCGGAACTCATGTAAGCATAAAAATAAATGTAAAAAAAACAATAGAGAAGAAGGGACTTTGGCCCAATCCCTTTGCTGTTCTTTTTATTGGCATTTGATTGGAGTGCATTTGTGTTAGTCCACCAAGTAATTTGTTCTAGTGCTCATAACTGAACAATGTAAACACAGACACCATGACTAGCATAGTAGGAAATAACGTTGCATGGTGTAACAACTTGAAAACTACAGTTGGAAGGGACTTTTACTCTGTGAACTGTGACAAATTCAACAGAAGTTGTAAGAAAGTGGCTTTTCAGTTGTGCAGAATATGAGGCCTATGCAAGTAATAGGTCCACAATTATCACTTTACTGGGATCCCAGTACCTCATTGTAGCATTTGGCTTTCTCAACGTAGGAAAGCAGAGTAGTTCAAGGCCTACTCAAGGGAGGTAGAGTGGGCTAGAAATCTCCATCCGCTTGCATGCAACAACACCACTCAATAAATGATTGTGCAGATTGTGATTTTTCTCTGAAAAATGAACACACACTACAAAATACTATACATTAATTTCCAAATATATACCTAAGGTAGATGGAAAACGTTTGCTGACATTCTGAAATCACATTTGACCCCTAGTGGCTCATGAACCCCATAATCACAATACCACTCACCTATACCAGATGCAAAATCATAATATAAAGTGGTGTTGTTAAATAAAGCAGGCCTATCGACTTTGCCAAGGGGTAACCACATCAACATATATGGCAAGACTATTGGCTTTGTCAAGCAGTCACCAAATTAAATTAGAACTTTGGAACATTGGAAACTCCATTATAGAAACACACAAATCAAACAAATCAGTGTGCCGGTTGTGAATGCACAAGTCCTAGTGTTCTGATTTTACTATGTAGCGCTACACCTCAGAAAAAGCCCCACTACTCACAGACATAGCACTCTACAATGAAAACAGAACAAGGAGCGCTCTCCAAATCATCAAGGTGGCATTGGATTAGTATCCATATTAAAGCCAGAAAGATAATTTAATCATATTAAATTATCTCCTTATGGGGGCAGAGATTCTTCCATTTAGTTCATAAACACACAACTAAACGTAGAGGCAAGTCTTCAAAACATTTTATTCTTCACCTATTGAACAGCCAGCCCAGCCAAAGCGTTTTGCCCTTGAACAAGGGGTTCATCAGTGAATACAAATATCTTTCTAATAATATCACCATGTGCAGTATTATACTAGTAAGGTACAATATTCCAGATCAGTGATGTTCATTGAACATGAGACCTCCGAAACAAGTCTAGCTCCTGGCAGGTTCAATCCCTCTCTCTAGACCAGTATGCTGGTTTAGAGAAAAGGAGTGATCGGGCCAGACTTGTTACGGGGGTCTCATGTCCAATGACCATCATTGATCTGGAATATTGTGCCTTACAAGTATAATACTGCACATTGCAATACAGTATTATTAGAAAGATCCATTGTATACATTGAAGTGGCTCCCGCTGCCCCATCAGCCCCCCGCTAACACCTTGGGTGGCATTTCTTTTGTTGCTCTACTGATCAGACACCTCCAATCAGCTTCCCTCTCCTTCACAGACACCCCACGGATCCATCGAGCCAACAGCGGAGGACACTCCTTCTCTCACCTGGCAGCCAAGGCTTGGAACAGCCTCCCCCTGCACCTCAGGACTGCACCGTTACTCCAGCTATTCAGAAGAGAACTAAAGACCTGGATGTTCGAATGATCATTCCTCCATGCTGCAGCATACAACTCCAGTGCCTGGAGACCCTCACGGTTGATTTGCAGCGCTCTATGAATGTTTGATTGATGACAGCAGTGGCATTCCCATGCCAATCTGCAGTAGGAGTGGCTTGTGTGCCTGGGCACAGCAGCCCCCAAAAGATATAGACATGGGGACAATGTGCCCAGAAAGAGGTCACTGCGTCTTTGTGCTGGGTCCAGAGGATGGGGTCCCAGGACCCGCTGTTGCTGTGGCAGCCCTCTTCTGTTGTTAGGCCTTTTCTTGTGTCGGGCCCCGGGGTGAGGTACTGGGGCCGAATGAGCTTCTGGTGAAGGGGCCTCATGCATGTCTCCTTCCTATATAGAATACAAATATGGGTTTGTGTCAATCCCTAGGGGTTTGTGGTGGAGCCTCCCCCGCTTGTAGGCCTCTTTGGCATACTTAAATGAGCAATCTTCAAAGGTTAATAACTTAGGCCCTGTTGGGACAAAATTCTTACTCTTGGGCTCATTTTGCTCCTGGTAGCAAGCTCTAGCCCCCTGTAGTTGGCCTTGTGGCCTCTAAGAGGGCACACTTTGTGGGAAGCTGGTTTAACGGGCTCCCTGCACCAGTCTTCTCCTCTCCTGGCCCTCATCTCCTCCTTGCAGTGGCTTCTGAACAGCCTCTCCACTACCAGCAGCCAGAACACTCTCCTTACTACATTCCCACACTTTAGAGCTTCTTGGCAGTCTGACTGGGCACCCAAAGTGGTGCAGTCCAGTTCTTCGCCCAGCTGGTCCTCAGTGGGCATAAGGGGGCCAGCACCGCTAGCCCTGGTGAGACCCACTTAGTCCTGGGGTGAGTTGTAGGCAAAGTCCTGACTCCATCAGGGGCATTAAATGGCTTCTCCTTCAAGCTGTCCATGATTTTCATGCTGTCACCATCCAGGTCCAGGTTCGTCCTGTCTCTCACTTCTGCAGGTGGTTATAAGTGTGGGTGGAAAGGTCTAGACACCAAGCGCCCCTGGCCAATCCTAGGATGCTACATCATCTCTCAGTCCAGTCCCAAACTTCCTCTCACAGCATTCTGGAACAATCCAATATGGCAGAACCATTTCGCCCCGGTCAGAGCTCCCTGTGCCCATCCAGAGGTGTGGCTATGGAAATAGGCAAATCCTCCCTTGTGGTCACTCCAAATCAGCTCCTCCCCTCCTTGATTTAGAGCCAATTTGGTTAGAGTAACAGAGAGAGAAAGGGCAAAGGCCTGGTCTCAGGTTCATCTGATTGTGACATGGTAGGCCCCTTTGAAATGTACCTAGTCCTTGGGCACAGTTTCCAGCCCATCCTGTGAAGGGAAGGTCAGCACCTCCCCGAACCCAAGTCCTTTGTCCCTTGTCAGGAGCAATCCACACTTCACCATAGGGGAGTCATCCAGCTGCGAGGTAACAGCTAAATGCTTACCAGCTTTCGGCAGGAAAATGTTAACTTTTTAAAGTACTTGTTGCCTAATAGTTAATCAAAATTCGAGTTTACCATTAGTAATTAGACACAATTCAATTTTACCATTAAATTAGATTTTGAATAACTATAAAAATGAGTCCTTGAATGATTTCTCTAAGTACTATCAATTTGAATGTAGCATTTGTGAACGGTAGCCCAGTGTTTCCCTGTAAAAGCAGCCAACCTTGCTACCTAGCCTTTGGGGATATTTCACTGTAAGGACATGCCAACCATTAACTTTTGGATGTCCTACTTTTAAATACCTGGCACGCAGTTTATGGGCATTAAGGTCTAATAAGAGGGGCATGTTTATATTTATTAAAAAGGAAGGATTAGTGCTGTGAAAAGGAGTTATTTTGACAAGTCGAATTTGCAGTTTAAAACTGCCACAGGCTTGTTATCTGTGTGCAGCTACCAGGCTGTGCACAACGTTAGTCTCTCACAGGTAGCCTACGCATGTGTGTGCTTATGGGTTCATGTGTAACCAAACAAATGCCCCTTATGGCATTGACCTTGTCTTAAAAGGCAGACTCTGGTGTTAAACATGCTTGGTCCAATTACCCTGAAATTACCATGAGTGAGACTCAGTTAATGAGACTCACCCACAAAAAATGTCCAAAAACAGGGTCATCAAAAGCAAAAACTGCTAGAAGACTAAATAGGCAGAACCCATTTGCAACGGGACCTCATTGTGACCTCTCTGACATATGCAACAGGAAGGGGTTTTACATTGTGAATTCTCTGACAAACACCAGAAGGAGGGGGTATTAAATAGTGTACCCTGTAACAAATACAATAGGAAGGGAGTTTACATTGTTTAATATTGAGAGACCTCTTCACACAGATATTTAATTCTGTGGGCGGTACAGATTTCTGTGTTTCATTGAGTACATTTGTAATTTTATGTTTCAGACTTAGTTGTGTATGAATTAATACACTTTAAAAAAAAGAAAAGCAACTAAGCATTGATATAGTAAGTGCCAACATGTGCCTGGTTTCAGCATCACACCGCCTTCCTGAGTAGATTTTGAGTTTCTCTACCTCACTATGTTGACTGCAAAGTGCTAAAGGGGTGTAGTTGGTGCTCATTGTTATATAATAGTAAGAGTTTTTTCTCTGTCACTCTGTTGATCTTGCTTATGGGCATTTGATTAGGCATCAATCGTGCAAGCCCAGCTATGGAGTGCTTCCATTGCTCATAAGTAATGGAGATATTGTCAAGGTAGACCCTGTTTAAAATACAGTAGGAAATAGGTATGTTCTCTCCGGTATGGTCATGGGTTGTATGGTGGAACCATGCATGCGGCAACCACGCATGCCTGAACAACGCGGTCGGAACAACGACCACGTTGTTTCCACGCATGTCTTTACCACGCATGCCTTTACAACGATGTTTCATTCTAAAGGCATGCCTAATAAAGGCATGTGTGGAAACGGCATGTGTGGTTGTTGCATGCCACTCCCACCCTAAAAACAGAAGTACCCCGACCCCACCACCCTTAAAAACTACCCCAATACCCTCCACCCACCCTGAGCCCTAAAACCGTCCCCCACCCTCAAAAATAAAACAACCCAACTCCTAAAAACAAAATCATCTTTACCCCCCACCCCACCCCTAAAAACAGAAGTACCCCGACCCTCCACCTTTAAAAACTACCCCTATACCCCCCACCCACCGAGCCCTAAAACCGACCCACCCCCAAAAAATAAAACTACCCAACCCCAAAATACAAAATTACTGCAACTCTCCCACCCCCGGTCCTAAAACCCCAACCTGCCCTGAATACAAAATTACCCCAACCCCCCCCTAAAAACCCAACCCCCCAACCCGCCCTAAATACTAAATTACCCCGACTTCCTACCACCACCCCTAATGCCCCACCCCCACCTGCCCAAAATACAAAATTATCCCGCCCCTAAAAACCCGACCCCCCACCTGCCCTGAATGCAAAATTACCCCATCACCCCACCCCGCCCCTAAAAACCCAATCCTCCACCTGCCCCGAATACAAAATTACCCCAATCCCCACCCTGCCCCTAAAAACCCGACCCCCTACCCGCCCTAAATACAAAAATACCCCGACCCCCACCCCCACCCCTAATAACCCACCCGCCCCTAATACAAAATCACCCCAACCCCCATCCCCACCCCTAAAAACCCAACCCCCCACCCACCCTAAATACAAAATTACCCCAACCCCACCCTTAAAAACCCACCCCCCACTCACCCTAAAAACATAATTATCCTAACCCCCCCAAATACAAAATTACCCTGACCCCCATCCTGCCCCTAAAAACCGACCCCCCTGCCCTAACTACAAAATTACCCTGACGCTCCTTCCCTAAAAATCCAACCCCCCACCCGCCCTAAATACAAAATTACCCCGACCCACCTCCCCTAAAAACCCGACTCCCCTAAAAACAAAATTACCCCAACCCACCACCCGGCCCTAAAAACCATCGTACTGACCCCCCCCCACCCAGCCCCTTAAAAAGCAAAAATAACCTAACCTCCCCAACCCCTTCACCCCCTGCACCCACCCCTAAACACTACCCCAATACTGACCCCCCCCACTTACCTGACCGTGTCCTCTCCCGATGGATCTTCCTTTTTCTCTGCCGTAACCACGCATGTGCGTGGTTCAGCACATGCGTGGTTAAAGCAGAGAAAAAGGCCTGCGTTGTTCAGGCAAACGTCATTCCGCTTGTGTGAACAACGCAGGCATAATCATGTGACACATACAGTAGGAAGTGTGGTTGCATTGTGAGCTGTATGACTAACAGATTAGGAAGTCATTTTATATTGCAAACTCTCTGACAAATGGGGTTTCTATTGTGAATTCTGACTAATGCTAGAGGAAGGTGTTTGTACATCGTAAATTCGATGTCAAACACTATAGGAAGGGGCATTGCACTGTGTAAGACAGGGAATTTACACCGATCTCGTGCAGCAGGGGTAAAAGTTCTTTGCTATTCATTGTTTGCGTTTGTAATTTTAATATTTAGATGTACATGAAATAAAGTACAGTTTCAATTCAAAAGTAAAAGCATTGACTAGACATTGATCCATAATGTCTTAACGTGGTTTTCGCAGCTCCTGGTGTCTAACTGAAACTCTGCCCCTGACTAACCCTGGACTGCTCTGCCTCACTACCTTGTGGGTCAAGTGATCAAGGCGTGTACTAACATAACTACAATCAGGGCTTTGACTCTGCCTTTTTATGGGTATGTGTTCAGGAAACAGTTGAGGTACCCCTAATGACATAGGGGGTCATTCTGACCCTGGCGGTAGACTACCGCCAGGCCAACGACCGCGGATGCACCGCCAACAGGCTGGCGGTGCATCCATGGGCATTCTGACCGCGGCGGTACCGCCGCGGTCAGAAACGGAAAACCGGCGGTGTCCCGCCGGTCTCCCGCTGCCCTGGGGAATCCTCCATGGCGGCGCTGCAGGCAGCGCCGCCATGGGGATTCCGACCCCCTTACCGCCAGCCTGGCTCTGGCGGTTTTGACCGCCAGAACCTGCCTGGCGGTAACGGGTGTCGCGGGGCCCCTGGGGGCCCCTGCAGTGCCCATGCCACTGGCATGGGCACTGCAGGGGCCCCCTAACAGGGCCCCACCAAGATTTTCAGTGTCTGCCAAGCAGACACTGAAAATCGCAACGGGTGCAAATGCACCCGTCGCACCCCTTCCACTCCGCCGGCTCCATTCGGAGCCGGCATCCTCATGGAAGGGGGTTTCCCGCTGGGCTGGCGGGCGGCCTTCTGGCGGTCGCCCGCCAGCCCAGCAGGAAACTCAGAATTACAGCGGCGGTCTTCTGACCACGCAGCGGTATTCTGACGGCGGGACTTTGGCGGACGGCCTCCGCCGCCCGCCAAAGTCAGAATGACCCCCATAGTCTCTTTGCTCATTACTTACAGAGACAATGTTAATGCAGACCAATCAAAGCCAGTAGGAAGAAAAAGAGCATGCCTTAACCCCATGACACATACAGTAGGAATGGTGTTTGCAACATGGAGTATCTGATAGATAAAATATTATGAGATTTAAATTGGTAACACGGTGACCAACACAATAGAAAGGGGATTTACATTGTTTACGTCTAAAAGACCTTCTTCCACAGATTTACCATTCAGCAGGGGCTAGAGATGGGCTGGAGATGTTTGGTTTCCATTGTACACATTTGAAATTTTATGTTTACTATTTAGCTGAGTGCAAATTGAAGTTTGTTTAATTTTTAAAAGTAAGTGCACAAACTGGCCATTATTAAATTAGTGCCATTGTGTGCTTTGGGGAATTCTGAGTTTTTACCTCACAACCCCTCCCTGAGTAAGCTGTGGACTTCTCTGTCTTACTGCCTCAGAGAGTCAAGTGCTTAAAGAGAGTACTTGCTTCTCATTAACGTGGCTTCACGACATCCGGGGTAGAAGGTTCCAATTGCCCTTATCAAAGCTCAGGAACCATGACCAGCATTTGACCCTCCACACAAACTAGCTCCCTTACTCCAAAATAAACTGCAAAATATACTGCAGTATTCCCCTCTATCCCAGATGAAAACAGCCCTTCTGTTGTCCATCCCCCCACTGGCCATTACCGTGGCAGCACAAGCTCCAACAGCTACAGTGTGGTGACCACTGAAGAAACAGTAACAGCACATCATGTACTTAATGGCAGCAGTAGCAGTGCTGGTACAACGTGGAAGGATGCATATTGTATCCCCCCTTCTAAGCTGGCTCCCACATCCAATGGAAATGATGCAGCGCCATATTTTATATATCTATTTAAAACGTTTTACATAGCATGAATTAGACCGAGACTGTCAAAGCACTGCACATCACAGTATCTATTAGTTGTACACACAGCACGCATGGTAAATGGCAAGAACAAGGGTTATCTGTTGCCGGGCTAGGTCAAGGACAATAGTACTATATTAAGATGCAGGGTCCATGCTGCAGAAGCAATACACTAAATTAGTACATATTGCACTGCTCTCCGTGGGATAACAAAGCTCTAAGATGGAAAGGTACTTGAAAGCACCTTTTTTCATAAGGTATTTCTGGATCAAGAGGGCTTTAAGCCTCTTTTGAAAGCAGTGGCGGCTGGCAGCTTTAGGAGGGAGGGGGGCGGGCGGGAAGCACACACACACACACACACTCGTTCTTTCACACACAGACATGCACGCACGCACATCCATTAACAACACTCATAACATTCAAACATGCACGCACGCACCAAACATTCATTTTAGACGTTCACACACACTCATTCTTTCAGACACACATGCATGCACATCCATTAACACTCATACCATTCAAGCATGCATGCACGCACCAAACATTCATTTTAAAACATCACACACTCATTCTTTCACGCACGCACGCACATCTATTAACACTCATAACATTCAAACATGCATGCAGGCACCAAACATTCATTTTAAAAGATTACACACACTCATTCTTTCATGCACGCACGCACATCCATAAACAACACTCATAACATTCAAACATGCACGCACGCACCAAACATTCATTTTAAAACATCACAAACACACACACACACTTACCTTCAGCCTCGAGGTCCCAGGAGGGTTCGGACTGCTGCCTTCCCTCATTGGCTGACTTTAGGTCAGCCAATGAGGGAAGGCAGCAGTCCCAGCCTCATCACAGAGTGGGATGGGGTCAGTAAGACTGCTGACTCCACCCCACTCTATGACGAAGTGTCACTGATTGACACTCGCACTGGGAGCTTCAGGGCTTAAATCTGAAGCACCCAGGTCGAAGTCAATGGATGACGCTTTCCTCGTCACCCAAGGGAGGGCCTTGAGGCACCTTTGCTGAGCCGAGGAGGTCACGCCCATAGGAGCTGTGACCTCCTCAGCCCAGCAAAGTTCAGCTCAGGCAGACAGGAGTCAGCGCAAATCGCGCATGTCTGCTCCTGGCTGTCTGAGCTGAAAATGAAGAGTGTCTGTCAGGCTGACCTTTGTTCAGCCTGACAAACACTCTTCATGAGGGGCAAAAAATAGGGGGGCATGGCCCCTCCGCCCTAAAGGACGGGCCGCGCCTGTTTGAAAGTCTCAAACAGAAGGTGGTACGAATATCCATGGGGACAGAGTTCCACATTTATCGCGGAAGAACAAGAGATTGTTCTTTTTTTCCTGAATCGAGGGGATTCTAGGAGAAGAGAATTTGCATTTCATGTGGAGAGGTATCTCCTGAACAATGAGAGTTTTTGACGCATGTGCTCTGGAGTGCCACTGTACAAGGGTTTTGAAGTAATGTGTGCCGCTTTGAAGGTGCTTCTGGCTTTGATAGTCATGGATGAGATGTGATTTTAGTATCTTGCTCCTGAGATGAGTCTAGCAGCGGAGTTAAGTACTGCCTCCAGAAGGGCTAAGTGAGATTTAGGTATCTCTGTAAGGAGAACATTTTGGTAGTTAGTCTCGAAAATACGGAGGCGTGAACCACTTGCTTAAGGTCCAAGAGCCCTATTTACAACTTTATGGTGCAGGGCAGCGCCACAAAGCTTCTTGCTGCGCTACTCTGCGTCAAGAAGAGAGGGCTGGAATGTGCCATATTTATGACATGCAATGCATTCCTGCCTTTTCTGCACCATGGTACAAGAGAGTCTGCATTGTTGGCACAATTGTTTTTGTGCAGGAAGGGACACCTTCTTACACAAAAACAATCAATGGAGGCGTTTTCCTCTTTCTAATGCAAAATGCAGCACACATAGAAAGAGGGGAAAAACTAAGAGAAATAATGTTATTTCACCTCATTGTGCCTCCCTTACGCCTCCCATGGAAAATCAAAACATCCTAAATGGTGACAGCACTCTCAGACCCCTTTCAGACTAGCAGCTACACATTACCAGAAGCACTTTCACACCCCACAGTGTACCAGTCATACACTACTAGAACCAGTCTTACAACTCTCACATACACACAACCTTACACTAATGGCAGCACTCTCCATTTATCAAAGTAGCAACCACATTGAACAAGCACTAATCTCATCACGCCAGACTTGTATTCCTACAATATTGACAGTCATCATGCCTCTTGCGTAATAGCAGTCTCACTCTATTGACAACACTCTCACACCTCAAACACAATAGCAGTCTTATTCTGTTGTCAGCAGTCTCACTACCCTCTCAGACTAATAGTCACACATTACCAATAGCATTATCACACCCTTCACAGACAGAAACCCAATAACTGAAAGTGTCTCTTCATTCATTGGTGAGTTTGTGTGCATGACTGTGGAGTGCAGTTGGTGAAATGTAGGAGGTTACTTTTTGCCATAAATAATTTGGTTGGTAATAGTTGAATCTTCAAGAAACTGAGCCTGCTCTTTTGTGGACATATTTAATGATTCATTTTCTAGTTCCTGTTGTAATTAATGATTGAATATATTTGATCAATCAATCAAACGGCATTTCTAAAGTGCAACACTGTCACACACAAGGGGTATCTGGGTGCTGTGTCTCCATCGAAGAGCCAGGTCTTGAGTCTCTTATGGAAGTCTGCCAGCGAGGGGGCTGTACGGAGCTGAGGGGAAATTTGTTCCAGATCTTGGTTGCAATGGATGAGAAGGAGCAGCCACCATGTGGGGGAAGTGTGCGAGTGAAGAGGAGCACAGGTGTCTGGAGGGTTGGTGGAAGTTCAGCCAATGGTTAATATAGGCAGGTTCTAGGTCATGGAGGGCTTTGTAGGTGTGCATAAGAATCTTGAACTGGCATCTCATCTGGATGGGGAGCCAATGGAGGTCTCTCAGGTGGGGGGTGATGTGGGTTTGTTTGGGGAGGTCCAAGATGCGTCTGGCAGCAGCGTTCTGTATGGTCAGGGTTCATTTGGGGAGGTCCAGGATGAGTCTGGCAACAGTGTTCTGTATGGTCTGGAGTCTTCTGAAGAGCTGGGTGGAGATGCCGACATAGAGAGCATTGCCATAGTGGAGGCGGCTGGTGACAAGGGCGGAGGAGGCGACTGCATTGACAAGGATGATGCAGAGGCTGTATGCATTGTTAAGAGGTGTGGGTGTGGGTCAGAGTTCTGCAGGCCACCAGCTGTGGTCCCTTGCAGAGTTGTTCTTCCCGAATATCAGTACTTTGATATTGTCGGAATTGAGTTGGAGGCAGTTGTCTCTCATCCATTTGGCTATGTTGGTCATGGTGTTGCAGGAGTTGGATTGAGCGTTGAAGGGGTCCTTGATAAGTGAGAGGATCAGTTGAGTGTCGTCTGCATAGGAGATTATGTTGAGTCCTTGGGATCTCACAATTTCTGTGAGGGGGGTCATGTAGATGTTGAACAGGGTGGGGCTGAGCGATGATCCTTGTGGTACACCGCATCTGCTGTCTTTGGGTGCTGAGGTGAAGGGGGGCAGTCGGATGCCCTGAGTACATCATGTAATGAAGGATGCAATCCACTTGAGGGTGTCTTGTTGTGTGCCTATTTTGTAGAGTCTAATTGTGAGGGTGATGTGGGAGATAGTGTTGAATGCTGTGGAGACGTCGAGGAGGATCAGGGCTCCAGTTTCTCCTTGGTCGAGGAGTGTTCTGATGTCGTCTGTGGCGGCGATCAGCATGGTCCCAGTGCTGTGGTTTGCACGGAATCCTGATTGTGAGGCATCTAGTAGGTGTTTTTTTTCCAGGAATTCAGGGAGCTGCGGGTTGATGGCTTTCTCAAGTACTTTGGCTGAGTAGGGGAGCAGGGAGATCGGATGATAGTTTTGGGGATCTCAGGGGTCGGCTGAGATTTTCTTTAGAAGGGGTCTGACATCAGCGTGTTTCCATCTGTGCAGGAAGGTTGCTCTGCAGATGGAGGAGTTGGTGATGCTGGTGAGCTGCATGCTGACTGGGTTTGTTGCAAGGTTGTAGAGGTGGTGGGGCAGGGATCAGTGGGTGCCCCGGAGTGGATGGAAGACATGATGACTGTGGTGGTAAAGGCAGCGAGCGGAGACCAGGTGGTAATGGTTTGGCTGATGTTCGCTGGTTGGTTGAGGTTGGTGGGGTTGAGAGTGGCAGGTTGGAGGTTGAAATTGTTGTAGATGTTGGTGATCTCGCTGCGGAAGTAGTCCAAGATAGTGTTGCAGAGTTCTTGGGAGGGGTGGATGGTGTTCTTTATGGAAGTGGGGTTGGAGAATTCTTTGAACATTTTGAAGAGTTCCTTTGTGTGGTTTGCAGTGTAGTTGATGCGGGTGGTGATGGCTGCTTTTTTGGCTTTTTGGATGTGCTGATGACAGTTGCTGAGGGCTGTTTTTTGAGCTGCTCTGTCAGCAGGGTTCTTGGTGGTGTGCCATCATTTCTCCAGTTGGTGAAAGTTGAGATTGGTAGTCCTGAGCTCTGGGGTGTACCAGCTGGCATTTTTGGAGGTCTTGTTGTATTTTGTAGATTTCAGTGGGGTGACTCTGACGGCGCTGTCAGTGATCCAGGTGGCAAAGTTCTGGATGGCCTGGCCGAGGTCTGTTGAGGCCTTGGGTTGCGTGCTGGTGAGGGCCTGTGGCCAGTGAGTTTCCGAGACCTTACTCCAACCGCAGCAGGATGATATCTGAAGCCTAGTGATGATGTGATGGTCGTCGGTGATGGTGAAGTGTACAATGGTGTGGTCAGTCCAGGTGAGTTCTATGGTGTGGCTGAATTTGATTCTCTGTTGCTGGAGGTGAAAATGGGGTTGAGTATGTGTCTGGCTTTGTGCGTGGGTTTGGTGACCAGTTGGGTGAGTTCAATGTTGTTCAGGTTCTCCAGGAGGGCGGTGGAGTTGGTGTTGTTGGGGTCGTCGATGTGGAAGTTGAGGTCACTGAGTACGACGTAGTGTTGAGAGTCGATATCTAAGGGGGATGATGAGGTTGAGGATGGCATTGCAGAATGCTGCTTGGGGTCCTGGGGGTCTGTAGGTGAGGGTGCTTCTTATCACGGTCTTCACATCAGTCTGAAGTAGGATGTTGAGGTGTTTCATGACAGGAGTTGGATCATTGTTGTTGATGGTGCATCTGATGGTTTCCATTAAGATGATGGCGATGCTTCCGGCTTGTTTGTTGGCACGGTCTTGGTGTATCACATTGTAGCCTTTGGGAGTGGTGTGGTGATGTCGGGGTTCGAGGAAGGGTTCAGCCACGTTTCAGTGATGAAGGCAACGTCAGTGGAGAGGGTGGTGATGGTGTCCCAGGTTTCCTTGGCATGTTTGCCAAGTGAATGGGCGTTGAGCAAGATGCAATGGAGCAGTTGTGGGGTGTTCTTGGTCTTGTAGGCAGGAGTGGTGCAGTGGAGGCTGCTGGTATGTGTAGTCTGGCAGAAGGGATCTGGGCAAGTCCTGCGATGTGGAAGGCAGCGCAGGCTTTTGAGGGTGCCTGGGCGGAAAGATGAAGCTCCAATCTCTGCTGCTGGGATGTGTAGTCTGGCGGAAGGGATCTGGGCAAGTTCCACAATGTGGGAGGCGGCGCAAGCTTTTAAGGTGCCTGGGCAGGAAGACGAAGCTCCAATCTCGTCCCAGCAGCAGAGGCTCCTGAGATGTGTAGTCTGGCAGGAGGGATATGGGCAAGTCCTGCAATGCAGTAGGTGGCGCAGGCTTTTGAGAGTGCTTGGGCAGGAAGACAAAGCTCCAATCTTGTCCCGGCAGTGGAGGCTGCTGGGATGTGTAGTCTGGCAGGAAGGATCTGGGCAAGTCCTGCAATGTGGGAGGCGGCGCAGGCTTTTGAGGGTGCCTGGGCGGAAAGATGAAGCTCCAATCTCTGCTGCGGGGATGTGTAGTCTGGCGGAAGGGGTCTGGGCAAGTTCCACAATGCAGGAGGCGGCACAAGCTTTTGAGGTGCCTGAGCGGGAAGACGAAGCTCCAATCTCGTACCCAAAGTGGAAGCTTCTGGGATTTGTAGTCTGGAAGGAGGGATCTGGGCAAGTCCCAGGATGTGGGAGGTGTCACGGGCATTTGAGGGTGCCTGGGCGAGAAGACGAACCTCCAATCTCATGGAGACTGGCGGGCAGGATCTGTGCATCCCACATTGAAAAATGGGTCATTGTAATCTGAAAAAACTGGTACTGGAATGTGAAACTACAGCTTGTATATGTATGTGCAAGAAATAGAGCCTGCTCTTTTGTGAAAATATATAATGATTCATTATTTTTGGTTACTGTTTTAATTAATGATTAATTAGTATGGTGTTTGTAAAAAAAAATGGTATTGGAATGTGAAATTACAGCTTGTATATGTGTAAGGATATCATAGTTGCTCATAAAACATGCTGATATTGGTTTAAAAATTATTGTTTTGCTGTGGATTTGTCTGAAAATGTGTTTAATTGTTGAGTAGTTATAAATATTTTTGAAGGAATTAGTGGGGGTATGACGAAAAAAGTCTACATGTTTGTTTAAATAGGTTTTGATTTATGATGAATGGGAGTATTCACTTTTTGTAACATTTTTGAGCAGGCAAGTAGGAGATTTTAAGAAAATAGTCGGGAGAATGCATTTTCCCCATGGATTGAAGTAGAGGTAATCTGTCTGAATCGGGTAAATTGGCATGTATGGTGACAGACAATCATCATTTAATTTTTGGCAGTTTAATAACATAGTGCAAAGAAAAACAGAGTTCCTAGCTCTGTTTTTGTATGTGTCATATAAAACTGCCAACAATTAAATGTCGAGGGCTGTCACACACTCTAGTCTCACCCTTCAAGAATTAAGGGCAAGGGGCTCAGGATGTATATTTCTTGCTGCCTTTTTCTAGCAGATCATGATTGGTCATTCGGCATGCAGGAATCAGGAGGCAGGAGTCTAGCCTTGAAATGGTAGTCTCCGTTCCTAATCGGGAGGGTTGGAATGTATACAGCAGGGACCAGAGAAAGATGGTCCATTCTATGCTTATATATGCAGTGAGATATTAGGCGGGCTCACTCAATCAAAATGTTCATTCTTCTCAAGCAGACTGGTGGGCTACATATGTAAAAAAAAAAATCGAATATATGATTACTTTTGGTAGATACATATAGAGGCTGACAATATTCTCACATTAATGTGTGCATCTACTATCCCCTTAGTTGTGCCACTGGCATGATTATGAGAGCAATGTTAATTTTGCTGTTCCTAAAATGTGAAGTTGCTCTAATACATCAATTTACTCAGCTGTAGCATTACACTGATGGAAAGATGTGCTCCTGTGTGCTTGGTATGGCATTCCAGGCAGGGAAAGTCCCACAAACTTATGATTTTGTGGGTATTCACTAGCCTTTCCATGGCATGGTACTACTCTCAGAAATGTACTCCTACCACGTGAATTTCACATTGTGAATGAGAAAGGAACGCCCCAAAAGGTGGAGGGGTGGAGGCGAATAGGTGTCTACATGGGTAAAAATATTTCCTCATTTGAAAAAAAAAAGTTATCATGTAAAGAGTATCTTTATAATTGTCAGGCATTTGCAGGTATGCAACTTTACAGCATGTGCAATTAAGCATGAGTAGCTGCTTACGCATGTGAGTGCTCCAGGAAAGGTCTCTGTAGCATCTTTCTAGTAGAACACTTGAAATCCTTTACGAATCCAAAAATCCTAACTCTGCTCCAAATATAGTTGTGAAATTTATGGATGCAGATTTACTCTTTTTTTTGTAAAAATGTAACCTTTAAAACCATCCTGTACTGTTTCCCAGTCTCTAACTTGCGACTGTGCAAATTTTTTTATCGTGCCCAGATGTCAAGCCTTTTCACTATCTCATGATTGCACTTACCGACATGCTTGATTCTCCCCATGCAAGCAGCTGTTGAGACGGGAATTGGGAAAGGTAAGGTGCCTCGCTGAACAGTGCGAGACTGATCACGTTTCAACTAGGAAATGCAGCGAAAGGCAAAACGGCTGTTACATCAATTATCTGTCCTCGTTACAGGATCAGTAAACTCGACATATCATGGACGATACTTACATAGAATCAAAACCACATAACTCACTCTAATCTCTTATTACTATTTAAAAAATGATTTTACGTGGATTGGATCAAAGACAGAACCTAAAGCCTACATGCAAAGTTAAAACATGACAGTACTGTGAGACTTTTTTGAAGTAAAACATATATCCTCATGCACGAAATTCAAAATAATTAATGTATTCATAAACAGTGAGAGAGGCATAAAACCTGAATAAAAAAGCTGTGAGAGAGGCATAAAAACTGAAAAGTAGAATTTGTAAACAAGAGTGCAACATCTACTGAGAGTAATGCTGTTATACAAATCTAAATTTCATATCTAGCAATCAATAACCCACCAATTAGTAAAATCCGGTCAAGTTATTGAGAATGGCCATCCAATGTTCAAATAGTCTCCACTGTAAATCATTGTTTGCCCAACACATATCCATTGTGGATAGCCAAGCAATATGACTGAATTTTCAGTCCAGTGGGCCAATGAGATCAACACAACCGATTAGCCTGGTATCATGAGGATTTAGGCTTGCCATAGAAATTGCTTTACAGCAGTAGGGTAAACAAGGAAGGAAATGCACCAACTAAAAATAATATTCAGAGATGTATTGTATTGCAAGGATAAGCGGACATTAGAACCTGTAAAGACATTTACAGCTCAAGTACTCTAGAAGATAGTTCTACATATATTAGTAAAAACATAGTTTGCACCTTTCTTCATGGCATTTAAATACAAGTTATATTTAAAATGAAATGAAAAGTCACATCCACACCAGAATGAGGAGCTGTACCCTGTGGTAAATGCAGTATCGGAAACATTTGAATATGCAAGTTTCCACAAACGATATGTAAGTGCATATTGTCATCAACTTTTCACAATATTATCAATAACTCTAGACCCCGAAACTCTAGAGTGCTTGTGAAAGGAATGTGGCAGATTTTTATGAAATATCAGCCGCAACATTAAATTCTCTACAAATGTTTGAAGATGAAACTTGGTTTTTAAAAAACGTACAAGTAGACAGCATTTAAAAGTATTTGTATTGATTGAGTCTTACCTGTGAAATAAATGGCTGTAAACAGAAGTCAATGTTCACGTCAGCTGTTTTTCTTCGTGGAAAGGATACTTCTGATAAATTCACGCCGTGTTCTCTTCTAAGTACGAGAGGCAGCGGTCCTGTGCCGTATGATCACACCAGCATCAGTTCAGGTGTGACTTTCTTCTCTGCAGCTCTTTCTTTTCTTCTCTCTCTTGGCCCCTTGGGCAGGGCAGCTGCTGTAATCAGTGATTTTTCAAAAGTGGAAAAAACAAGCTGATTGAAGGAAAGTGAATGAAGAATAAACGCAGGCTGAGCCGTCCGACATGAGGCGCGCGCCAATAGGCAACGTGTAGGGAGGCGATAGCACCTGTAGCCATGGTGATATTCTATTTTGCTGTGTGTGTTTTTACAACCACTTCCCTGGATCACGTTTTGTGTTATATTGTCTTTGGTTAGCCCGAACGTGAGCGTGTTTTATTGTCACATATGTCAACACTTGTATTTTTTTCCTTTATTCAAACAAAGCTGATGATTGGAGAGGCAAGAATAGCTTTTTTCCGTGCGGAAAGCTACTTACCTTCCTGTCGGCAATTCTCGAGTTAGCTTCTGATGACTGAACAAAAAAGGGTCAGGGAGGAGACAGGCCAGGTCCTTGTCTCTGCTGTAGGATCTAGAGCTCTGCTGACTTGACAGGCAGGGTTTAATCACAGGGAATTATGCCTATATGAAATGGACACTCAGCGAAGGCAATGCATTATAAAAATGGTGGTATGTAATTGGAAACTTTATAGTGAATTCAAAGGTACAATTAGGACTACACTGTAATTTAAAGGAATTAATGCTGTTCAGAACAGACCAGGCACTCTCAACTGCAATACAAAGTGAAGTACCATAGTCCTCTGTAAATGCTATGAGTTGTGCTATTGGTATTCAAGCATTTGTCGCAGAAAAATAGTCACTCAAATATTGGGGCCGGTTTGCATAAATCGCGCCAGTGGTGTCGGGTACATTGTCTCTAGTGTCATGAACATAGGGACATGGCAGGGCAATTGTGCATGCACCAGCGTTGCGCTCCCCTCAACATGATGCAGAATATGATGAGGGGCCCTCGAGTCTTCCTTATCTCTCAGACATGTATTGACTTGGAACTGAATGGGGCCTCCTCCCTGGAAGGGTTGGGGGGCCCTGCGCTGCAGGGGCCTGTCTGCGTTACGCCCCTGATGCACCCGTCATTAAGTTCAAGTCCTATTTTGCACTGCTAAATCAATGCAAAACAGAATGACCTAATGATCACAGCTAACACCTATTAATTTAATCCACTGCAAATAAGCTGGAGTACATTTATGGAATGGTTTCTTGAGAGCACGAGACAAATCGTATTAATCAGTGGACAAAAATAGCCTTGGGTTCTGGAGCAGTGTGCTGCCTTGCGGAAATCACTTTAACTCCTCAGCAGGGGTAGCAAGTCTACATAAATGCAGTTACAATACAATGCAGTGACACTGGCATAGTTGGTTTAGACTGACTTCTGATTTCCCACCAGACAGCTGACACTTTTCACATGCCATTTACAAGATTCTTTCCCTCAGCAAGAGATGCATTTTAATCAGATATTTTGAACAGACCTGCTGATCTGGCCAGCACAACAGATGTCTCTTTGCACATCAAACAGGTGCTCCAGCCCCAGTACACTGAAGGCTGATCTGTATGCTTGTTTGCAGTGCTTGACACCATGCAGTTCTGCCATCAAAGCTGTGGAATATTGATGTCTGATGCAATGACAGTAGTTCCCAGCAGTTCTAGTGCTAGGAGTCACAGCGTTCTGTGACCCACTAAAACATCTTAATATACTTGAGATGGTGAAAGAGCTAGTTAAATAGCTCTGAGTGCTAATGTGCCTGCTGCTGAAGTCTCTCTCCTGCATGCCACAGATGCAAATGTTTGTAAGGCTGACCAGGCATAATGTTTTAATCCTAGATTCAATAATATGAGCATTACCGAATTGGCTAATAGTAACATTGTTTAATATAGTGCAACCTGATGTGGAGTGAGTAGTATGACAAAAAATAATGGATGTTGTATACTACTGCTGTTCATAGAAATCGTGTTTCTATAACACTTATTACCTTTAAAGAAGCGATGCACTTCAAATCACCTTCAAACAATGTTACTACAAAAGAACGTAACAAGCTATGGCAAAGCCAATAGGCTTCAGTTGTAAGGCAGAGTGGCTTTGCCAAAGCTTTTTGTTTTATTCAAGTTTGCTGACACGAATACATGTGCATGATGGCCACTAACTTTCAAATGAAGTCATAAAAGGAAAATACCCCTGAAAAATGGCCACCGCGGATGTGCATGCATCTATGGCAGTTATCTTTTAAAGCATTTGGTTTTATTTACAACTCCTGTTCAAAGATGGCCACTAAGAATATGCATGCATCTGCGCAGCCATCTTTATGTGAGGTTTGTTTTATTTGTAATAAATCCTGTTAGAAATTAAGTTGGCAGAGGTATGTACCCAGTCCAAGTAGGAACCACAATCCTAATCAGGGTAAGTCAATTAAACAACCTAAGTTAACCTCTGCTCACCCGCTGGTAGTTTGGTGTAGAGCAGGCAGGCTTAACTCAGAAGGCAATGTGTAAAGTATTTGTGCAACATACACACAGTAATCACCATGAACACACCACAAAAAGACTCCACACAGGTTTATAAAAAAATAGAGATCATTTATCTAAACCAATCTAGACCAAAATGACAAAAACCCCATCAATAATTCTAGAATTGTGCCATTAGAAAGAATTTTAGGTCAGAAAGCATCATTAGATTGAAAACGTCAAAGATCTAATCAGACTTCTGACTTAATCCTTTGTGGAGTCCTTCAGATAGTAGTGGAGTGATTAATCTCATGAGGTTCAAGCGAGCAGCGCTAGCTTGTGGAAAGCATCCTTGCTCGGTCCCAAGCTGTTCAGAGATTCACTAATGTGCTTTGATAAGGTTAGTGCCCAAGAAAACAAGAATGCAGGCAGAATCCAGACCAGGAAGTCGCTGCACCTTGGAACTTCTACACAAAGTTCTACAGTGGTGACTTCGCACCCTCCGGTTGACTTGTGCTGATGCACGGCTCCCCGAGCTGAAGACGAAGCTGACGACTCAAGTTCGGCATGTCAGCGGCCTCGAAAAGTGAGCCCCGCATTTCTGGGCTGAGTCACGCTGGTGCAAGGTTCCCTCGGTGGGAGGCAAACAGAAGGCACGATGATGTTGGGCCAGTCGGGCAGTCCGTCAGCTCCCGGAAAAAGACTCAGCAAGTGTACGCTCAGCATGTGACAATATTGATGCAAGAAGATGCGTCCCTCGTAGCACCTCAGGACCCCAGCTGTGTCTCACCGTATCAGTGCAGCTCGCTTGGTCACAGGACAGGCACATGGTAGCAGGAATCATGATATAAGCGCCCCACCCAGTCTCTCATCCGAGTGAGGTCCTGATGGTGATCTCATGGGGTGACAAAGTCCTTGATGTCCCTGAGACCTCAGGGAAGAACAGGGGGCAAGCCCTTGGAGCCACTCTGGAGGTGGATTTTAGCGCCTTGGGTGCAGGGCAGAGATAAGCAGGTAGCAAGGCAGCACAACAGGACAGAGCAGCCGTTCCTGGGACCAGTCAGGTGTGCAGAGTGCCAATCCTAGCGCACAGCAGTCTTTACTCCAGCAGAGTTTCCTTGGGCCCATATGTAAAGTGTACTGTCTTGAGTGGGTCAGAGATCCAGTACTTATACTAGAAAGTGCCTTGGGTGTGGGGGATGACTTCAAAAGTTTTCTCTGAAGTGCACAGGTCCCCCTTTTAGCTCAGCCACGGCCCCAGACTATCAATGGGAGGAAATCAGTCCCTTTGTGTGGACTCTGGTCATTACTCTTTGAAGTCTACATGTGAGCCCTTCCCGAACTAGTCTCTAGGAAGACCCATCAGTATGCAGATGACTGAAGATGCAGGTGTGTATCCTGTGTTGTGGGTGTCTGGAGGGAGTGCACAAGTGTAGCTGTCACCCAGCCCAGGTCAGACGTATATTGGAGATAGGCTGTAGACATACAGGGCAGTGAGAGCAGAGAAATGCCCTCTTTCTAAAAGTGGCATTTCTAAAAAAGTAATAATAAATCTGACTTTACCAGTAAAAAGGATTTATCATGACCATTCGAATGATACTAAACATAATGCAACTACTCCCCTCAGATCAGGAATTACAGTTTAAAAGTATTTTAAGGAATTCCCAATGCAGGCACATGAGAGGGGCAGGCCTCACAGTAATGAAAAGCTTTGGGAGTTTTTTATTACCAGGACATGAAAAACTTAAAAGTACATGTCCTGCCTTTTGCTTACATGGCACCCTGTCTTACAGGCTACCTAGGTCCTACTTTAGGGTTGACTTATATGTAAGCAATGGGGAGTTTAAGGCTTGGCAGGAGGTTTTAAATGCCAAGTCAGGGCGGCAGTGGGACTGCACACTCAGGCTCTGTAGTTGTGGGCCTGAGACATGTTTACAGGGCTACTTAAGTGGGCGGCACAATCTCTGCTGCCGGGCCCACTAGTAGCATTTAGTGTATAGACCCTGGCTGTATAGTATACTGCTTTCCAAGGGACTTGTAAATTAAATATGCCAATTGGGGATAAACCAATCTTACCATGTTTAGAGGAGAAGCACATGTACTTTAGCACTGGTTAAAGTGCTTACGGTCCTAAGACCTACAAAAAGTTAGTACAACAAAATAGGATGTAAAGGCAAAAAGTCTGGGGTAAGACCATCCTAAGGATGCCGGGTCTAACAAATCCTATTCAAAGATAGCCACAGTGGATGTGCATGGTCAGACCCTGAACAGGGGGCCAGAAGGCAAGCAGAAGCTATTGGGCCTCAACTGAGGAGGTTGAGATTGTTTGCCTTTGATGTCCCAGTGCCCGTCCTACTATGGCTTTTTATGTTGGGCCAAGTACAAACCCTTCAGCACTTCACTCTAATTGGTAGAGATGGTGAGCAGCCACAGGAAGATTTGAGCGCAATTTGAATTATGTTGACTTTATTCACCTCTTTTCGGGAAGTTCACATTATGCTTGCTACACAAAATTCACCTTTACACCACTTCACAAAATTATGCACCATTTGCTGTAAAAATTTACTGTGGATGTGCTATAAGAGGTCATTTACTGTGAATGCACAGGAACAACAGAACACAAGCTGCTGTTTATGGTGCTTTTGTTTTTTTCACTTTTTTAAAGCACGAATTGCATTCTCATGTCAAAATTTGACATATAGATGCATTTTGGGCTCAAATGTAGTGCTAAATGACAGATTTACATTTTGCTTCATTATAAGTAATTTGCAAAATTGTGCTGTAATTTTGCATAATTGCAGAAAAGCAAAATTATGTACATTTTGCACACCTCTACTGACAGGCTTCTCTAGGATGTAGTGTATGGGTGAATGAGCTCAGCACTCAAAATACACATATCTGTATAATAAAAGGATTGTTTGACCTAGAACTTGACTTTCGAAAACCAAAGTGCATTTAGACTATGTAGCGTATCTCTCACCTGTGCCCTGGGTCCCCTCTTGGGACTCAGATGCCCTAATTTTGGGCCTAATAAAACAAAAAAGTACAAGTGCAGTTTTATCCTCAATGCTCTTTATAATGTGCAGTCTCAGTCTTTTACTGTTACTTACCAGAAACCAGATTCGAGGTTGCTGGTCTAGCTTCCTACTGACTCTGTCACTCCTCCACTTCTGGGTCTGAGTGCAAGCCAGTCAGATCATCCTCATGGTTGTGGCTGCTCAGGTGGTTGGAGGCTTCTCCAGAGGGAAACCTCCAGAACAACGACTCCGGAACAACGATTAGGCGAGCAGCACAAGAGTAACCACGCTTGCCAGGAGAACGACTGCCTTTTTCTTTGCCTTAACCACAGATGTGCTGGACAACGCATATGCATGGTTAAGGTAGAGAAAAAGGCAGAGTGGGTCGGGAGAGGACGTGGTCAGGTAAGTGGGGTGGGGGGTCGTTTTTAGGGGTGGATTAAGGGCTTGGTTTTTTAGGGGCAGGGGTGGGGGATTGGGTAGTTCTGTTTTTTAAGTTTGTGGGGGATTGGGGTAGTACTGTTTTTAGCGGTGGGGTGGGGGATCAGGGTATTTCTGTTTTTAGGGGTGGAGGTTGGGGGTCCGGTAGTTTTGTTTGGGGGTGTGGGTCGGGGTAGTTTTGTTTTTGGGTGTGGGGTAGTTTGTTTTTTGGGGGTGGGGTATTGGGGTAGTTTGTTTTTTGGGGGTGAGGGTAGTTTGGTTTTTGTGGGTGGGGGGATCGGAGTACTATGGTTTTTGAGAGTGGAGGTGGGGGGTCGCGGTACTTTTGTTTTTGAGGCTGGGGGTCGGCATACTTTTGTTTTTGGTGTGGTAGATCAGGATAGTTATGTTTTTAGGGGTGGGGTTGGGGGTCGGGGTAGATTTGTTTGTGGGGTGGGGGCAGGGTAGTTTGGTTTTTGGGGGTGGGGTGAGGCGATCAGGGTAGTTTGATTTTTGGAGGTGGGGTGGGGGATCGTGGTAGTTAGGTTTTTAGGGGTGGGGTGAAGGGGGGTCAGCCTAGTTAGGTTTTTGGTGGTGGGTGGGGACGGGGTCATTTGTTTTTTGGGGTGGGGTGTTGGGGTTGTTTGTTTTTTGGGGTGGGGGACCGGGGTAGTTTGGCTTTTGGGGGTGGGGGATCAAGGTAGTTAGGTTTTTAGGGGCGGGTGGGGGATTGGGATACTTTTGTTTTCAGGGGCAAGGATGGGAAGATCTGGGTAGTTTGGTTTTTGGGGGTGGAGGCTTCGGGATCGGGCTAGTTTTGTTTTTAGGGGCGGGTGGGGGGTCGGTATTTTTTAGGGCAGGTGTGGGGTTTCGGGGAAGAGTTTAGGGCTCAGGGTGGGTGGGAGATATCCAGGGTAGTTTTGTTTTAGGGGTGGGGCATCGGGGTAGTTTTATTATTAGGGGTGGGGTACTTCTGGGCCATTAGGGCAGGTGGGGGGTGACATGCTAGAATCACGCATGCTGTTCTTTTACTAGGCATGCTTTTACAATGAAAAATAGTTGTAAAGGCATGCATGGTAAAGGTATTCGGGGGAACAACGCGGTCGTTGTTCCAAGCGCATTGTTCAGGCATGCGTGGTTCCAGTATTCATTGTTCCATCATACATTCTTCTCCACAGGGTGCAAGATCTACACATCTGTACACACTTCAGCCCATTCCTGCTGCACAGCTCTAGAAAGTTGCAACCGCAGGTCAGCTGGTTCCTCAGCAGCAAATAAGATGACGAGTAAGCCTCACCAGTGGATGGAATGTCCCCCTCTCCCGTCATACTTCTGTCGGGTACTTCCTGGTGCAGTCATGCCGGTCATGCCACACTAGATATCTTGGCAAAATGACATAGTGACTCAGGTCACACAATGCACTAGATCACAGGACACAGTGAGTCAGGTCATGCTGTACTCAATTATTTGGAGCAGTAGCTCAGGTCATGCCACACTCAATAAGTTGGCACAGTGATTCAGCTCACTCCACACTCAAATACTTGTCCCAGTGGCTTAGGCCACATCACCACTGACAACTTCAGGCATAGCAGCTAGGCAGTGCCATGTCATCACAATTCTGACCAAGAGTCACAGGAGAGTCTGTAGGCAGCTGAAACTGGAGTGAACTGATTGCTCACTACAGTACTCAGCTCATACGGCCCCACCACAGGAGTGACATGTTCACCTCACTCCTCCTAGACAGTCACTCCTGCTGCTGGAATTGCAGGCTTACTCTGTTTTTTATCACACAGGCTTGTTTCTACGCACTCAGGAGAGCTCATAAGCTCTTGCTGCAAGGAGTAATTTTCAGGTAATGGCCACTCACTTCTGGGAAGCTGGCTGTCAGGATGCAGAAGTTCCGGTCGCACAACAGTCCTCTAAGTACAGAGCACTTTGTAACAGGAAACTTGGAACTGGAACGAACTGAGTTAGGGAGACCGACTTTAATACTTTCCAATGTCTGCAATTTCAGAACTGGTTTATGGTGGTTCTCATTTCAAGTGTCTTCTTCGATATCCTCTCCAGGCATAGCCTTTGTGTAGAATCATGCTCCACAGAGCAAAGTAGTCTGCAGACTGGAGCACCCATAACAGAAGCACAAAAAGATGTGAGCATTCTGAATCTGGTAACCACTAGCCACACTGACGAGTGATCAGGGAACAGACAAAAGTATAGCCTCACCTAAGACCAACAGAGGCTGCAGTCCCATCCTTTAAACCCACCATCTACCAAAATGCAGTGCTATGGAAAGACTGATCAGCAGCTCCTCTCAGTAAAACTCCTACTTGAATTTCTAAAGGAGTCTTGCCTCCTCCCCCCCCACTTCAGTGTCTAGGTCTCCTCGCTCCAGCTTATGGAATGTCAGCAACACACTCCCACTGTCTGGAAAAAGAACAGCACCTCCATCTTGTGCAAAATGCCAGGTTAGGAGCTTCCAAAATGGATCCCCCCAGACCTCCAGCTCTGGTTTCCCCATACACACAATACATGTACCATGTACGCCACATACACAAATACATACAACATACTTTTTTGATGTTAGCTCTATGATCGGGTAAGCAAATAGAAGAGGAATTTTACACGTGGGCCAGTATGCCTCAAGTGCAGTGTTAGACCTGCATCCTTGGTGTGGTTTCCCCCTAGGTTTTTGCCTTCTGACTTCCTGTTTTTGCTGACTTTGTTTTCACTGGACTTAGGACTGTGCACACTTTACTACTGCTAACAAGTGTTAAAGTGCTAGTGCCCTGTGCTCAAACATGGGAATATTGGTTTATAACCTATTGGCATATTTAATTTACTAACAAATCCCTAGTAAAGTGCACTACGTTTTCCCAGGGCCTGTAAATGGGATGCTACCATTGAGCCTGCAGCACTGATTGTGCCACCCACTTAAGTAAACCTTTAAACGTGTCCCAGGTCTGCCATTGCACAGCCTGTGCATGCATTTGCATACTGACAATCCGACCTGTCAAAATAAACCTTTTGCCAGGCCCAAACCTTCCTTTTTAATACATACAGTTCATCCCTAATGTAGACCCCATAGGCAGGGTGCAATAAAGGTAGGACATGTACTTTTAAGTTCTACATGTCATGGTAGAGAACAACTCTGAAAATTATTTTTTCACTACTGCAAGACCTATCTCTCCAATAGGACAACACTTGAGTTTCCTTAGCACATTTCATAAGTGTAATTTCAAATTGGGAGGAGATAACTGGTATCTCTGGCATCCTTATTTAAAATCCTACCTGGTGGTGAAGTCAGATTTTAAATCACAGTTCTGAATAGTCCCCTTCTAGAAACTTGGCATGTTCTTGCTTTAGCCAGTTGGTGCCTGTGGCTGGTGCTGGTCACGTAACTGGCTGTAGTTGGCAGTTGGGCTTTGGGTATTCCTCCTAGACAGGCACACACAATGGGAGCTTAGATGTGACTGAATGGGCCATCACTGGCAGTGTTGAAGGGAGGAGCTGGGTCCAGCCTCACTTACTCCTTGAATAGGCTATGTCCTGTTTCCACACAAAGAGCTGCATATCCCCTGTAATTAGTCTGGAGGCAGGGGGAGGAAGGCAGGATATCTGTGCACAACAACAGCATGCCTCTATGTGCCTCTCCCCAGTTAAAAGGCAAAACTGTATACAAAAGAAGGACCTCAGACACCACCACAACAGTACATTTATGGACCTGTGCATACTCTGCCAGTAAGGACTGCTGCCGTGAAGGAACTGCTGACCTTGTTTTTTTCCTGCATCACTTGAACCTAGAGTGACTACAAGGGCTAGTTGGATGGCCCCCTGATCAGAAGCCTCAGGGACATAACAGGCTTCCAACAATCTTGCATCTGCACCTAGACACTGTCATCTGTGAGTCTACATGCCAAGTGGTGCCATCCCAGTCCTGGACCCTTGGAAGTGGGCCTGTGGTGCTCTGCCAGTCTGTGGTACCAGTGGAACTGACGCATCTCCTCTACTGCGTGGCGCAACCCTGAGAAGAACCGATTAATTGCTGATGCTGCATGGATTGGAACCATTGCAAAGACTCTCATCGCTACTGCAGCCCACATCCCATTCGGAACCTCCACTGTGTGACGCATCCTAGGTGCAGGCCCATGCATCTCTTGTTGGCGGCACTGCACTGCCTCTGCACTGCAACCTCACTGCAATATGGAACCAAGGCATCGCCCCAACTGCGCACCACATCCCAAATGCCGAATTTCACATTGCAAGCCCAATTGACAGGATGCCCAAAAACCCTGCCACAAGACTTTGCACCACAACTTTACCTCATCTCGGACCTGACGCATCGCCTCAGCTGCATGGCACAGCTTTGATGCGGAACCATGCAACGCTCCGCAAACCAGGATTTAAGGTACTCTGTTCAGCAAGCCTAACAGAGTCCCTTTAGCTGGCCCGTGCTCCATCGCAGTCATCCTGAACCTTTGACTTTGTCCCGGTCCAGAACGATAATATATTCACAGTAGGTGCTTTAGGCCTTTTGGCCCTATTTTCTCACAAAACTTTGAAATTTTAAATCTCTGATTCTACGAATTATTTATTTATATTTGTCATTTTGGCCCTGTTTTATTTATTAAATTAGGCTCTATTTTTCTAACTTGGTATGGGATATTTTTGGGTGGTGTTTACACTGTTTTACACTGTTTTGTTTGAAGTGTTGCACAAATATTTTACACATTGCCTCTAAGTTGAGCCTGAGTGCTCTGTGCCGAAGTGCCTGAGGGTTGAGCACAGTTTAATTTGAAGGTTGTTTGTGCCTTACCTTGACTAGGATTGTGGTTGCTTCTTGACCAAGGCTCACACCGAAGCAGCCAGTAACCCAATTTCTAACATACAGTCACGCAGATAAAAAGGTGTGGCCACAATTGTGGATCCACAAAACACAGTACACTGCCACCATCCCACTATGTACTGAACTCATAACAGGGATAGTAGTCCACCATCAGTACAATGTGGGGATGTGTGGAGTACCCCTACAGTACAGGTCCAGGACCTCACCCATGTCAAGGAACATGCGTAGGCCTCTGTGCATGCACTAAATTAATGGAGGTTATGTCCAAAAAGAAAAATAGGACACCAGATACAGGCAGTCATGCACTGAGGGCAGGTGAAAACAACGGTACAGCATGCAGGGGATATTCCCTTAATGACCAGGCACAGGCCCCTGGTGAAAAAAAGGTGAAGGGACTTGGAGCAAGAGAATGCTGAGTGGAGATGGGAAAGGGGGGTTGATAAAGAGGGTATGGCAAGCTAAAATACAGGTGGATGGGAGAGCAAGGAGACAGAGGGAAACAAAATAGTTCCTCATGTGAACTGAAATTCAAGATTTGATGTCAGCAGTGAAAGAATACATCAACCAATCAAAAAGCTATGAAACTGAAGTGCTCCTGGAAGGATAAATAAAATAATGGGAAGGGAAGCCATCAAATCAGGTGCATTGAAGTGAGATGGGCCACAAAGCTATTCAGTCATGAGCAAGGAACTGCGCTGAAGCTCACTGTGTGCATATATTATACTGGAAACAATAGGTCTCCAAAAAGTAGAGGAAACTGTCTGTGGCCAAGATCTAACAATAAAATCACACTAATCTTTGGGTGCAGTAGTTGCTACTGCGTCCCTCCACAGAATGGGAAAAGGTGTACACATTGTCATGGACTGTAAATCATTGTTTTCCTTTAACTGGGTTTTTCCTCAGTATTCACAACAATATTGTGTGCTGTGTTGGCATGAACAATGTTCCAGAATGCTATGCCTGAATAAAAACAGCCCCGAGAGAGTAGAGAGAGAGAGAATGAGTTGAAAGGGTGGCAGTGAACAGGGATTGAGCACAATGTTCAGAATGAGAAATGAACAGTATCTCTCAAGAAAAATCTTAATTGAAGTAGCCCCAGCATAGAGTTTTATTTAAAAAAAACGTACCCAGAACCTTTTCATAAAAACATGAAAAACATTGTGAACCTCCACAATTCTGGCCTGGAATCAGCCTTTGCAACAATGTGGCGATGTACTGAGAGTAATGGTCTTCATATCACAGGCAAAGGCTGAACCACTTAAATCTATTTAAGTAACAATATCTAGCTATGAAAGCTACAGCGATTAAGACGTGGTACAAAATTAGTCACACTTCTGATGTACTAAATGTCGCGCCTTGGTCAGCTCTTGAGAAGGATCGACAATCAGTTTACAACAAATATGTGTGGCCCTCTGTCAATCAATTGCATCTACAAGAGTTATGGGATGCCGGACTCTTGTATGAGCCATTCAAAAAGGGCGCTAATAGGGTCACCAAGCATCTGTTGTTTATTGAAGACAAGATTAAGTTTAGCGCCCGCTCTCATGCATGGATTGTTATAAAGTATTATTGTAATTTAGTTCCGGCCCCTTTCCTTTCTATTCCATTTCCGGCACGAATGAAACGCTGCTTAATGATGTTGCTCCTGGGTAATATACCAACAGTGGTCAATACAGTATAACAGTTTGGAGAAACACAATTTCGGGCTTATGTAGACATTATGGCCAGCATAAGGAAGACCGTATTCATATAATTTGCATTTGCCCCTGCTTGTACGAGCTCTAACACATTTTTTTTAAAAGAAGCTTCACTGTCAGGGTCATTCATCGTAGCCTGTTCTTGCCCATCTGATCTGCAGCTAAATTGTAAATTTGTGAGAGTTATGGCTCTAGCATTATTGTAAAAATGCTGCCCAGTGAGGATTTTAAGAATTACTTTAAGTAAAATAATATTATGGTTGCAGGTTGCATGAGCATTTTAGGTCAGCCAGGACTATCAGATAAAACACATTGTGTAATTTAAAATTCAGAATTATTTTAATACAAATTTGGTATTGTTACTGTTGATTGCACAAGCACTCTTGCACTTTAACTAAGTTATGTTTATTAGGTATTTCTGCTGCTGGTGGCTAAACTGTAAGGTTGTTAGCTTTTTCAGCATTACCATTAAGAGTAAATAATTGCCTAGCCTCAATATTAATGTCTAGTTGAAGCAATGTTGATATTATTGCTACTGGTTGCACACAAATTTTAGGTCTGTCATCAGGGGCGGCTGGTGTTCAAGGGCTAAAGAGCTGTGCCCCTAGTCTTTTCTGGCCTCTCTAGTGAAGTATATATTTAATAACATGATGAAAGTAAAACATTTTCTGCACAACATTTTCCAAGTGAAAGTTGTGCACTTTCAAAAGCCCCACTGCGCCTGCGTGAGTATGTGGCTGAAAGCTGCACAGTAGGGCTGACAGGGCTTGCCCACGCAAAGCCCTTACGTTTTCTCAGAACGCAGTGAGGTCCCTGGCTTATCTCCTCCTCCACCAGAAGCCCTGATAGTAAATAGCCTGGAGCATTTTTTGTTCAGCCCGGATTTCTGAAAACTTCATGCCACTCCGATATTATTATCCACCCTTTCCTATATACTCAAAGGGTGGGGTGTGATCAGAAGGCCTTACTGACCACACCCCACTCTAGCATGTTAGGTACCAGAGGTCACATTTTATTAAAAGAATGTGGCATTGCGCAAACAAAATCCCCTTTTCCTGCATTGCAAGCAGTCTGTGGCAGAGAAATTGAATAAATACAATAAATAACTCCATCCAGGGCTCTCTCTGGGAGACAGGAGTGTGACCTGAAGACCTCAAGTCATAAATATGGCAAAGACAACCCTGCACACAAGCAAGTTGGAGCTTTATCTTTTTTACAGACAATAAGAAAAAAATCTGTTCTCTTAGCTCTCCTGTCCCTTCCCTTCACTGCCTCCTTAGATGATTTCCTTTCTCAAAGGCAGTAATGGTTCCAGTAATTTATCATGGCTAGTTATGCTTGTTTTATTTCTTCTGCAGACTAATGACGTGATATGTCATATTAAACATGTAATCTGCAACTCAAATAAACGTGTAGCTTTTATCACTAATACTGCTGGATACTTGATGGGTGAGGCAATGTGTTGTTGTTTGAATAAGTGTTTGCAGGGCTTGACTGAGTGGCTGAGAAAACATGGGAGTCTGTGTATAAGAGTTGTGTGAATGGCAGTGGATGACAATGTGGATGAGTGAATGGGTAGGCGACCAAAGGCAGTGGGTGAGTAGGTGAATGGAAATAAGTGGGTAGTGAGGCTCACTCACAAGGTGCAATTCTTTTTTGTATTTGTGCCCCACCACTGCTTTCAGTCACCAGCCACCACTGTCTGTCATTTAATTTTAGTTTCAAACCATTTTTAAGTAAAGTTGATATTATTGTTACTGGTTCAGGCCAGTCATGCCAGTAAACAAAATAATTCTACTGTTCCAATGCTAGGAGAATTTGCAAGATTTTGATATCATTGCTGCTTGTTGCACAAGCACTTTAGGGTCGGTTCAGAATTTTTGTATAATTTTTAACGAACTTGATGTTCCTGCTGTTGGTTGCAAAAGTATTTTAGGTTAGCTGTACTCGTGAGGTATCATTGATGCTGTTCGTAAATGCTAAAGAGCTGTTTGGAAGTAATCTTGTAACTCTCTTTTTTTCCTTTTAACTTTAATACTGTCTAGCAGGGGACTTATAATATGTACTTTATTAGTTTTAGTGAAATGTACCTAGGAAATGCGGATGGTTATATATTTGTCATGGTTTTAAATAACTGAAACAATAAACTGAATTTGAATTTAAATTTGAATTTGGATTGCAAGGCATAATCACCTTCTGCAATCAGTCCCAGAAAACAATGCCAGCAGGAATGAGAAAATTAATGGTTTTAGGAACTGACCTAGGTTAGTCAACCAGGTGTTTCCCAAGTCCGTAAGAAAATGTAGGTTGTAGGATGGGAGTGAATTTTTTTGTTCATGAAACAATGCAAGTAGAAAGAGATGCCTTAAAGCATGAGATTCTGAGAACAAATCTACTAGGAGAATGTTTCTTGCATATGCTAAAGGTATACCAGTTTCATTTCTGCCATAAAAAAACAGACAATTTTAACCTAGATTACAATGGAGTGGACAGCAGATGTTTGGAGCTAAGTAACATGTAGTGTGCATACCCCTGGGCACTTGCTCTCTCTAAAGCTCATAAATTAAAGAAATGGGTAGCAAACGAGCTGAGGAATAGATGTCTAACCTTTTTAAAGAAAGGACAGGGTGAGGCACATTAAAGGAGAATGTAATTAATGTTTACTTATCAGAAACATGCAGAGTAGAGCGTGTACTGAGCAGAGGTACAACATTCCAATAGTTATGGCACTAATATTAATGCCCCAAAACAACTTCTCACAGTAACATGAGCTATCCCACAGCTACCCGAAAGGCTCTACTACTTCCTCTCTAAAGTCAGTGCAGTCTATTTGCAACACACTATCTCATAATCTGGACCAAACAGTCCCTAAACATGTTTCCATCAGTTTCTAGCAATACCTGCCCACCATGCTCTGCCTGAAGCAGAGGAAGATACTGTTCTACTGTTTAGACCTAAAACAGTGACTTCTTCCTAAGACAATTCAAAACTCACATCTTTACCAACATGCACCTTTCCCTCTAAAATACCATGCAAGTTCACCAACAACCTGATCAGTGACTTTCTACTCGGGGTAGGATCATCCCATTGTGAGATTCGTCAGCTAGGTTCCAGACTGTTTTCCCTCATAGCTCATGCAACACTACCAAAAACAGGAAGAACACTGATACAAAAACACAAGCTGCCCTTGGCTGCCCTACCTTCATAGTTATCCAAACAGTCAACCCAGACACCTACCAATAGCAACTACTCGCCACTCTGATTTCTCACATTTCAAGATCTACTCTGGACATTTCAAGGCCTCCTCAAAACCCCCTAGAAAAAATATGACAGTTTTGCCAAGTTAGAACATTTGATTCAACCTGAACTAATTGTCCTTGGATACTGTCCATTGCTTACGAAAATACATCACCACTCATATTTCCTCAGCACCCCACATGCCCACAACACACATTATTGCTCCACACTAACTCAACCAACTTATTCGATCTTTTCTCCATCTCCTTTGACTGTAAGTGGTTGCGGGCCAGTTCTCTGTTAACTATTGTTTACTTCTGTAATCCAAAGCATTCAATATTATTGCACTACTTATTGTGTTCAAAGTAATCCTATGTGACCACTGACTTTCCAAAAGACAAGGTGGATGAAAAGTGAAGGCTTATTCCAGGTGCTGATGAACGGTTAGAAGTCAAATTCTGTTTCACATAAATATTTCACAATCTGTAAAATTCACTATACATTCAGAAATATGAGACAACTGCACAAAGATTTTATGAGGTTGTAAATGGCCCTATTCACAGAATCAGGAAGTTTGCAGCTGCAAAAAAACTTTTTTCAAATATACAAAAGACAAAATGTGATTCAGTAACTTGTTATAGAATCTCAATTTGCATTAGCGATTTAGTATTTGGAAGGGGCGTGTTTACACCGTACCTTCAAATACCGATTTGCAGTGGTATGTATTAATGTTTTGGGGTCAAATTCTGGTACTATACTATACAACCAATTGAAAAGTGGTGGTGACCCATTTTCACATGGGAAGGGACTCCTCCCCCATTCAGAATGTCAAAAAACACATTTAGAGCATGCAGTAGTCCCACTGAAATGGGAAGATCCTGGTTATCACAAATCCTGGGGGTAATCGGGCAATGCAGGACCAGCACAGGCATAGTCTGAGAATGCCTTTAACATATCCTCTACTTTATTGATGTTTCTATGTATCTCTATTTGGTCACATTTAGCAGGACTGCAAATCCTGATGGCTTAATGAGGTACCTCCAGGAAGGGGTTCGGACAGCTGGGTCTTGCTCTCTGAGCTCATGGTCACAGTTGAGCCTTTCCTTGCTGTGAAGCCAGACAGTTCTTCTTCCAGGTCACAGCACAAGGGCAGGGCAACTCTAACATCTTAGGTTTAGTCACAGCCTTTCAGGAATACATTAACATATGGTGACATGATCATTTTCAGACGCCGACTATGAATGGGACTGCTAGAAGTCCAAAGCTAACTTGACCAATTGGCTTTATACATCCAATTCTTTTTTCAAATAAAACAGATGTATTAGTATTGTAGCTTTCATAAAAAACAAACCCATGCAAGCATTGTGTGCAGACAAATGTGCATCAGCATTAACACACCAACATCTAGGGAGCACATGCCAGCCCACCGTAGCTCCACCATTTGTTCCAAATTGTGAGGTGCTTTTGGGGCAGCCTCTCGCCTCATAAATTGATTCCTCCAAATTTCCACACCAGTGCATGGCTGCACATCATTCTTTAACTGGGTGTAGTTGGGGGTTAAAGGGAAATTCCAGGGTCAAGCAATGTCACATTTTGCAAACAGAGAGTCTAGACCTACCAAGCTGCTGTCGCCATATGGGTCCCTCTGAGTTATCCAAAATTCCCAACAGTGCAATGTGAGATGTAGGTGTGATCTGCCTTTCCAGTACACAGGAGAGGGGTGTAAAAATGGTTGGCCAGTACTTAGCGATCCTGCAACACAACCAAACTGTGTAGAAGAAATTCCCTTCTGTCTCTGAGCATTTATAGCAGGTTGGGGATGGTCATCTCTGGGCCCACCATGTCACACACTCATCTCGTTCAAAACGTGGGGACGCTGCTTGACCTCCAATCCCAGCTGGGACAGCTTAATGAAACAAGTAACAGCTATCTAGTTCCATCAACTGCCCCCAGAGGGGAAAGGGGGATGAGATAAAATAGGAAAATATGAACTTGCATCACTGAGGGGACGCTTGTGCACTGCCTAGAAGGATCAGGACTACCTGGACCTCGATATCCTTAATTCAGGTGTGGAACACTAAAATCAAAGGTTCTCATCTCAGAATAGTTTATCGATTGTTTACACGATGAGTACACTTACAGACTTCATCATAAATATTGCATGAGAGAGACTCGAAACCATTTCAAGAATAAACTGAACAATTTCTGGCACCCTGGAACATACAGATACAACTTCAAGCTCTAGAAATTTCTCCCAAAATACTAGATACAACTTGTCAAGAAACACAGTGGCAAATATTCAGTAGTTTGGGTACAATAAAGTTTGGAGTGCTGCAATGCAAGAGTTCAGAGCGCTGGGCTTTATAGGGGTAAATACTCAAACACTGTCCAGTGTCCGAAGATGTGCTCATGCCTTCATAGGAATGTCTTTGAATTATCTGCTAACCTATGGATTAGTGCACACTAACCTGAGTGAAAAGTACTTAGCCTTGTCTAGTACTTTAACTGGAATCCAAAGATGCCTGGAGGCTGCAGTGCAAGAAGCTCAAGAGGAGGCCGAATTGTAGATCCTTAAGGAAGACACTAGAAGCATTGCAGAAGCCAGGATCACCAGGAAGGCTTGGAAGACTAGAGCGCTGGAAGTTCCGGGTGACTCAGGAGGTGAGGACAGGGATGATTCGTGCGCAGGAGTGGAACAAGGCCAAGTGCTGATGTTGGTTCAGAGGGGGTGTTTATGCTGGAAGAAAAGATTACTCCAGGACGCATGTGTCCCACAAGGAAGCGTGGAATATTCCAATAAGCCTGGGGAAAACATACAATATGAGTCCTTGGAGGTGCAACCAGTAACTGGAAACGATCAACAAGTGCATGATGGTACAGCTTAATGGGTCACAGTGGATAGAGTAACTTGTCCAAAAGACACATGATAATCTGCAGGTACAAAAACAGACTAAACTTGCTCAGCAACAGAACAAGAGCTTTAATGCTTTGAGCTTCCTGGGAGAGTGTCATGGAGTGCTTGAGTCAAGAAGGCGCCACAAGGGAAGGATGAATTGGAGTGCTTGGGACAGAGAGGTGCCACAAGGTAAGGATGACAGGAGCCCGGCGAGTAAAACCAACAGCACATAGGGCATAAGATGGAGTTGTGACACTCCAAAGCAGCAAGGGCATCATGCATGTTAAGTGCGGATATTTTAGTAGTATGATCCAGAGCCAGTAGGATATGGCTAGTGCGCAGAGGGCCATTCCAGCATATCTCCAGTCTCTGTCATCTAATTTACCTTCTCATCCCTACCACCTCTCTTTTAGTGACAAGAAGGGAATAATTAAGGAATAAGAAGTTATACATAAGCAAAATGTCTTCTTACCCTATTGGAGCCATTAGGGTGTTAGCCTCCATCTAACTGAACTCAGGCACCTCTTCCAGTATGTCCATGTGTGAGTGGTGAGCATGGCAGATTTGCAGAAACCAGAAGAACTGGGACTTATGAAACTGGAATGCAGTTCCTCAAAGGACATGTTAAACCCCCTCCAAACATCTCCCATTGTAGAAATACCTATACGATTCCACCTCCCAAAGAACCACAGCCCCACCACCTGTACAAGAGCTCGGAGTGAGCTTGCGTTCTCACCCCGTTCAGTGCTGGGCCATCCTCCACACAAGGAGCACCTCCCTCTTCATTTCTAGTAGTGTAGTGTGGACCGGCATACAGCTATAATGTTACATCCCAAGAAGTTGGTCTCCAGGCGGAAAGCAGAGTAGGACCAGACCTAATGCAACCAGTCGTTCAGGATAAGCAGCTGTGAGGCACAGTAGTAGCAACAGGGGTGAACCATCCCCAACTCCCCCATAATAGACTGTACACATTTGTGAAAAGTAATGCATGGGGTTCAGTTCACCCATAGAAATGCCCTGATTATAGTTTCCAGTAGGTGAAACTAGACCTGAGGACTAAGTAGTGGGAAGCTCTGGAATACATATAGGAATCAGGGCAGTATCATCATCTTGAATACGGCAACCCTGCTCATGATATGAAGTTGGAGGCTAGTCCATCGTGCGATATTGCAGGTCATCTTGGAGATCAATGGTTTGCTGTTGAGGGCCCATGTGAGGCTTGGGAGGAGGGAGATGTGGATGCCCAGGTATTGGAAGCAAAGTTTGTGGTTTGGCAGCCTATCTTATCAGTCGAGCACCCCCTTATCGCTGGACTAAGGCACTAGAAGGGACTTGGCCCAGTTCTCTTGAAGGCCCACATTTACTGGTTTAGGATCTGAAGGAGTCACAGACCCATTACTGCTGGTCGTCAGAGGAACAGTGGGATATCATCCATATAAAGGGTGATGCAGTGATCCTTCCCATCGCCACCTTCGAACCTCCGAACCTGATCATCACATAGGATCCAAGTTGTGAGCAGTTCTATCTTAAGAGAAAATAACAGAGGTGATAGTGTCGCGTAGGCTCCCATTATTCTAATGAGACTACTGGATTTTGAGCAGCAAGATCATCCACAGTGTGGGAGACTGAGTCTGACCCAAGGTGGGTGACACCTGTCGCTCCAAATCCGTGTTTTGCTCCGGCTAACTAGCAGTGCCTCATCTCTCCCGAAAGGTAGAGATGATTGGACAGCCGAGCGCATGACATATCATACTTCTCAGGGAAGTCGTGGTCACTCAAGTCGCATCCGGTTCTCTCATTCACAATTCGGTCTCATATATAAATGACAATGAAAGCAGTATTAGTTTTAAAGATAGGTTTAATAAAACGACTGCATTTTAGATAGCAACATCACAACATGATAATATTAAAATGGTGACGATGAGAGTGAAGCATAAGAATAATGCTATCATATTGGCACTAAAGTCGATAGACTATTTTCTATATAAATCATAATTCGAGCACGGCATGTTAAGCTCTAATCCTGCCTTTCAGGTTCCCCCGGGAGGACATCAACCCTCATACCAGAGCAAAGGCCTGTAGTCTGCGTTAGCATCTGCAGCAAAGCATACAGCATACAGTTGTGGTTCGTTCCCTGGCTAGAATCTCCCTCTTAACGTGTAATGGGACTAGGAAGTGTTTTTATAATAACACAGCTAATGTTCTAAGAAAATGTCCCTACTTAAGGATGTGTACTTTCTACGAATGTTGGAGACTAAACTTCTACCACGTTCACCGGCAATGTACCAAACTGTAGCCTTGACTGAAGCACAAAGTGACCAAGAATGTGTTGTTTGAGAACACAGTGCTGGGCTAAGCAAAACAGTTAGAAGAAATTAAAACAAGACCGTAAAACTGGTTATTGTAAAAATAACAATGCGAAGCTGAATAAAATATATCTAGGACAAGGTGCACAGCGGCCTAGTTTATTAAACTAACGTGCATGGAGATATAACTAAAATGGCTACACAAAGCCCTGTTGGGTACCTGTTCAAATCAAGAATGGGTCCACAAAGGCTCCACTCTGTGCCCTAGATTGGGAATAAAGTGTCCCAATTTAAGGAAGGAAGTGAGGTCCAGATCCAAACTGCTTGAGTACCCCCATGAGAAAGTCCTAGTCCAAGGAGTCGAAGGCTTTCTCAAAGTCAATAAGCATAAGCGCAGCTGGGTGTACTAATTGGTGTTTGTGGGCCAGCACCACCTTCACTCTGAATGCAGTGACGCATCCTGCAGTTGGGGATGAACCAACATTGGTCAGGTTGGACCAGCGTTGTGAGGACCGGGAGGATTCTACTCACTAATATTTTGGCATACAGTTTCAATTTGAAGTTACTCAAGGAAATAGGGTGGTAGGAGTGTTTGTGTGATTTCCCCTCCTTATGAAGAACCACAAAAGCGTCCAGGTCCAAATTGGGAACAAAGGTCCCTTTATGAGCCGTCTCCTTGTATATTGAAAGTAGGGGCCCCAATATGTGTTGGCCTGGCATCTTGCCAGGATTTGTTGCCTTGATGGCCTCCTCCAGCTCCTCAGGTTCTGTGGGATGGTCAATGCTGCCTCTGTCGGACCTAGAGAGAGCCAGCAGTGTGATATCCGCAATAAGGAGTCGGGATGTTTCCCTCTCAGATCTGGGCCATTTGCTGTATTAGGTCTTATAGTATTCAGCAAAGGCATTGCCAATGAGGGGGCCTCCAAGTCGAGCACGCCATCTGGAGTGATCACCTTCTGGACCACTTGGAACAGCAAGTCATGGTTCACCTTCAGGTAAAGCAACTTGCTTGATTTGTCTCCCCGTTCGTAGACTCTTTTACTCGCGGCCCTCCAATTTTTTTTATTTTCCTCCAGGCAGAGGTGTAGAAGAATTGCCATGTGAATGGCCATTTGGCTGTCATCAGGGGTATCGGGGGCAAGGCCTTCTACCCTTTCAAGGTGGAGGACCTGGGCCTCCATATCAGTTATCACTGTCAATTTCTCCAGTTCTCGGCTACTGGTGAAGGATTTTGCAACCCCTCACATGTAGGCCTTCCTCGCTGCCCACTATATACCCAGGGAGCCTACAGATTCCATATTTAATTCAAAGTATGAAGAGTAGTCTGAGACGCCCTGTGGACGAATATGTGCCCCTGATGTGTTGAGCAGATCTATAGATGGTAGAAAGAATCGGTCAATGTTTGATCTGGATTTGTAGGCTGCGGAGGTCTGTGTGTACTCCCTAGCAGAGGGGTTCCATGTATGCAAGGCATTAAATTGGGTGAGATCCGGGGTCCAATTAGTAAGTCCTGTCATCTTCTCATTTTCACTCCCTCTCTGATGCCTGAAGAATCCGATCGGGTTGCATGATACCATTAAAGACTCGCCCCATAAGTATCATACGATGTTGCAGGGATGATTGAGTAGACAGGTTTTGTGTGCATCCAGGGTCTTACCTGAAAGATGTGGGGGATGTACACATTAAGCTGGCTATACACCTGGTCTTCTACTGACAAGAATGGCCCCTTGGGATCCGTAAATATAAGGGAAATTGCAACTGGAAAGGTTTTATTAATAAGGATCGCCAACTTAATTGAATGTCATGTGTAGCTTGCATGAAACGCCCTGTTAAAACAGCATTGGGCCAGGAATTGATATTTGGTGCCGAGCAGGTGTGTTTCCTACAGTAGCGGGACAGAAGGAAAGTGCTTTATAGCCAACCCAACCACTGCCCTACTTTTGATGTGGTCGCTCAACCATTGGCATTCCATGTCACAGCCTTAAACTCGTACATGATGCAACGGTTGTCAGGCAGGTATCAGTCCAGGGGTGACGCCCGTGGACGTGGAATCTAGTTCTCCCCCCCAAATGGAGGAGCTGTGTGTGAACTAAGTGGACGGTGTTGTGCTGAAATGCTTGCTTGTCAAAAATAGAGAAGGCCTATGGAGCCAAAATCCAACCCAATTCATCTCCCCAACTCTCCTTTACCCTACACTTCCACCCCAGAAGCATGTGTCACCCCAAGAAAGAAGAAGAAAACAAAGGAGGAGAGAGAGGGGGGACTGTGAAAAAAGACTCTTCCTCCTTCAGCAGTCTCAACAATGAGAACTCTAACATGGCCCAGGGCACCCAGAGTGTATAATTCACTCAAAGGACGTGTTGTTGCTGGCTATCTGAAAAGTGAGGCTGGGTGCCACTGGTGGCTTAAAGTTTTAATGAAATAGGGGAATGCAACTCAGCTACCAGAGCCTCAGATCATCTAGGTGACGTTAGGTGCAAGCCTGCCCCAGGCTGGAGACTCAGAGAGTTGGTGCTGAGGCCATGTTCAACTTAGCTCACTCGCCTCCCATGGTAGGGGCCTCCAACATCCACGTCAAACCCTGAGGAGTCTGACCAGTTCTGGTCCTGTCACTTTTGAGAATCCTTGCACTTATTGAATTGCTGGTGTTCAGTTTGCATGAGATCCTGTTTCTTGACACTAGTCTTCCACCTTGGTGGCACCAATTTACTTCTGAGCAGTCCCTCAATGCTGCGGGTCCCACGCTGCCAAAGGGCTCCTATGAAGCCCCTACCCCAACCCTCACAGCAACTCGCTTCAACTCCACAGTCCGCTGCCAGGTCTCTGCCCTAAAGTCACTCCAGCGAGCGTCTATTAGGGGGCGCAGGCTCCAGGGCAAGCTGCAAGCTAGGACCCGACCCGCTTGTGCCCTTAGGATTTTGTATTTAGGCCACCCCTCAGCTGTAGGTCTTTGTATTGGGCAGTTCTATCATTCTCTGCTCGCAACGAGATGGCTTCATGGGGAGCGTTACCCTTCAGCACCCCTTCTTGATGTCTGTAACTATACTGTATATGGGGCCAGCAACAAGATGACAAGCAATTTGGCTGCCACCCTCTCCTCTAGCCCCCAGATAGGGACGTCTGCCATATTGGCCACCCAGGCCACGCCCACCATGTAGAGCCATTCTTAACCAGTTCTGGGTTGGCACTAGCCCACTAAAAAGTGTGCCCCATTAAAAAATCATAACTGTTATCACTCATTGATGGGCACATCTCCCAGGAATGTTCACAAAGTACTATAAGGGCAGGCATCAAGCTCTTAAAGTCATCTATATTTGATGAGAGACATGCCAGACTTCATGCGGAGCATCTCTGATTTAACAAAACTGTTCTTGCCTCAACATAAAGGAAAAGAATTTCCACAAGATGTGGATAATAAATATATATATATTTCAAACCGTTATTAGTAAGTGCTCTTTGTGAGAGTTGTGCTGTCTACAGTTCTACGTATAATATACTGTTGATCTCTGACAGGTAAAAATGTCTTGTTCAAATGAACATTTTTCTGAATAGATGACAGCATGACAGAATACACTTCTAATGTCAACTTTTCTCATTGTTATAGGAGAAGTAAACAACTTGATATTCTATGCGGCTAAACAAAAATCCTAGCCTAAGGTAAATACTCAAACAATATCCAGTGTCCAAAGATGTGCTCATGCCTTCATAGGAATGTCTTTTAATTACCTGATAACCTATGGATTGGTGTGCACTAACCTGAGTGAAAAGTACCTAGCCTTGTCTAGTTCTTTAACTGGAATCCAAAGATGCCTGGAGGCTACAGTGCAAGAAGCTCAAAAGGAGGCCGAATTGTAGATCATGAAGGAAGACACTAGAAGCATTGCAGAAGCCAGGATCACCAAGAAGGCTTGGAAGACTAGAGCGTTGGAAGTTCCGGGTGACTCAGGAGGCGAGGATGGGGATGATGCGTGTGCAGGACTGGAACACAGCCAAGTGCAGGTTCAGAGGGGGTATTTATGCTGGAAGAAAATATTATTCCAGAAGGCATGTGTCCCACAAGGAAGCGTGGAATATTCCAATGAGCCTGGGGAAAATCATGTGTTACATACAATGGATATGAGTCCTTGCAGGTGGCAGGTGCAACCAGTAACTGGAAACAATCAACAAGTGCATGATGGCACAGCTAAATGGGTTACAGTGGATAGCGTAACTTGTCTAAAAGACACATGATAATCTGCAGGTACAAAAACTGAGTCAGCTTGCTCAGGAAGTGCTCTTTTCTCAGAGTTGTGCTGTCTAAGGTTCCCGTATAATATACTGTGGATCTCTGACAGGTAAAAATGTCTTGTTCAAATGAACATCTTTCTGAATAGATGACAGCATGACAGAATACACTTCTAATGTCAACTTTCTCATTGTTATAGGACAAGTACACAACGTAATATTCTATGCTGCTGTCAAATCCTAGCCATGGTGCGCCTTTTCCAGTAACAGGGTTATTTGGAGGTCAAAACCCACAACATGATCCTGTACAATGCCAGTCTGGATACTAACCTGCAAACAACACAGAGTTTGCAGGTTTATTTATGTGACAATGTCCTCGCCAGCCCCTTCAACTCATCTGCCTAGATCTCTCTGGTAGAGATAACACTGCATGTTTGACGAATAATCACAAACCTTTCCAAAAAGAAAAGTTAATCTACCTCAGCTCCTTCCTGGAAAGTTTCAGGGTGATCCATCAAGGAGTGGCTGAGGAAACTTGAACAGTGATACTGTGAAAAAGGCTGAAAGGAATGATACCAAATTTGGCAGACAAATAGATCTTGGTCCAGAAAGTAGGATTTGTTGTAAATCTGGTCTGTAGTTTTTGAGAAATTAAGGTTCAAAAACGTTCTTATCTGGATGACTGAGTTTGTGGGAGACTTGTGAGAGTCTCACAGCCATGCCACTTCAAATAACAGAGGGATCTGATTGTCCAAGGGAGATATTTTTCCTCTCAGCCACCTCACTCTTACAGGAGCGAAAGGCTCCCACAAACTCCAGTTTGAAGACAAATGTTGTGACTGCCATTTCAGCACCAGGGGACTTAGTCCCCATGTACTACAAATTATTTAAAAAAAGATAAGGGAGCAGGGTATGGGTACACTGAACACTGGCCCTAATGTGTTGGGGAGACCCCCCTGCAGCCAATTGTTTTACAAATATTTTTTGTATAACCTCAAATAGGGACAGGGGACACTCTGGATCCGACAAGAATATCAAGGGATAGGATTTTTTTTTTTTTTTTTAATAGGAAGACTGAACTTTGTGTCTTTGGTAGGTTACTGTGAATGGGCGAAGGTAACCTAAGACCAGCCTCACCCTGATTTGAGCCCTTCAGTCGGGAGTAGCTGAGTTCCAGTGGCACAGTGAGCCCCCCTACCCATGTCTGGGCATACTCTTGTCACTAAGGGCGGTAGTCAAACAAACAAATGGTGATGGAAGGAATACTTGTGATTTGTTTAACCACTAGCAGTTGCCATCCCATCCTTCTTTTTGTTCCTGTTGGACCAGGGTCAAGACTGATTTGCATATGGCTGGGCCCAAACTGACGTGGCATGGTGTGCATTAGAACGATTTTTGGAATGTTACCCCATGCGTTTGCCAGTGGTTAGATTTACTGCAAGCAAACTCCCATCACCTTTTGTGTGTTTGTTTTCACAGTGACACTGATATCAAAAGCACGGATTGAACAGAAGCCTCCCACCGCCCTCTGAACACACGCACCAGACACAGGCTGCCTCCCTCCACCTCGCACAGCGTGAGGCCAAAGGAACAGGGCACTGCTGGTGGTGAGTTCTGCTCTGAATCCTGCTCTCAGTTAGAACACAAACTTGCGTCAATTTTTAAAACTCTGCTAATGAAAGAAACACAGCAAATTAGATGAAATGTGTCATGCCAAGTGTGAAAATATTATCATACAACTGAAATATAGCTACGAGAGAGAATGATGCAGAACGATGATGAATCAAATGGACAGTCAGTGGTTGTTCCAGCCAAGATGACAGAGGCTTTTTTCAGACTTCGGTGATTGTCTCCATCCATGGGTATTTATGAAGATGAAGGCATGTAGGCATAGATGTACGATTTCTATGACGTACCACACTAGGGCTTCATGCCAACAACACACAATAGCCACTGAAATAATGGTGACGAGAAAATCCCTTGGCAAGGATGGGTATATGGTAAGATTTGTTTCAAAAACACGCAAATGTGCTTTATGCGTTTGCAGGGAAAAGTCAGTCAGCGACCATGTTGGAATCATAGATTGTAGCCCTCCTCCAAGCCCGCTCTACAATCTGGGTGCGTAACTTTGAAAATATGCATTACCAAAAACCAAGATTCCAGTTGAAATACTCTCCCGTGATGATTACAGACTTGGAAGTGGACGAGCATGTGTATCTGCGCGTTCCAAGGTGCACGAGACAGAAACGTTCGGAGTGTGCCGCCCGCACCCCAACGTGCAGTAGCCATCACTGCGGCACACCGGAGGGCAAACATCTTCAGGGACAATTATGAGAACAACCTGTAACCACAAAATGTAATTGGCCCGACAGTTGTAATAAAGGCTGCTAATTTCAGTTCCGAAACGGGCAAGAATGATGTGATAAGGGTCAGGGTGAATGATGATAAAATCAAAAATACTTTCCGTGGGTGCCGCCAGCAAACCTGCATCAATGACTTTAAGGTGTGTTTGTGTCCCTTCGCAGCTCGCTTTTGTGTTTTCTGGGCTCCTGCCATGGAGGGGACCTTGTGGTTATCTATTTTGGAGTTCATCTGGTCCAGAACAATTTTACCCAGCCCTTGGCTTAATAGTCCAATTTCGCAAGTCCAAATGCATTACGGCCATTGTACTTATCCATGTCCTAAAACATTATCCCTCATTGTGCTCCAGTGCAGCTCTTTAATGCCATTACAATTGTTCGCTGCAGTTGCCTGTCTTTAGATCTCAGCACAGGGGTGAGGGTAGCGCTGCCTGGTCAGAAAGCAGTTACATTTTGTCAGCATAATGTCTCAGTGCCCATTTACAAACAACCCTTTCCCCGGGTCGGGGCTACCGTTCCTTCGGTCGTCAAAATCTAGCTCCAAAGCACATACTTGTGGGTACATTAAGCCCTGTCAAGTGTGTACCTTATGTTTATCAGCCCTTTCTGTGGCGCACTGCACACCTCTGATGTGGGAAGCGCGCACAAATTGTTGTATTCTAACAAAATGTTCTGCTCCTACCCGTCCCCTGCCCCATCCTCTAACGCAGGCAGAGAAAAAGGGGGCTACTTACACTGATTGCGAACAACTTGGATGGGAGGGTTACAAAATTCTGAAATAAGTCCCTATATTTTCACCTTCTTGTGTGTGATTGGTCTTTGGATCTGTTAATCATCAATTATTACAACAACTGCTTTGGTGGTAACGCTCGCTGTGTGGGTGTCGGTTGAGCTTGAGGAAACTCTTTTGTCATTCAGCAGTACACATCCAAGGCCTTGAGGTTACTTTGGGGAGGTGACTTTAACTCTCATCACTGTTTAAGGGTAGGGAAGCCGGTACATGCCTTGGTGGATATTGAGAACGAGACCCTCATACACTTAGAACACAATGAGTATGGTAATACCCACAATGACACTATGGCTACATTTGATCTGGTCCTGACAAATGAGGTGCTGGACCGAGCTGGTCACCTTGCTTCTTCTTTAAGGGGGACCAACTGTCAGTTAACCATTGATTTTATTTTAGTCTCAGAGACCATTGCCGGGTTGGTAGGTGACTTTGAGGTGGTCTTCTCTGGCTTTAGTGATAATCCTAGATTGTCCTGTAGATTGAGGTTGAAGGGCATGTATAGACTTCAGCAGAGGGTAGGCTTTAAACCTGTGCTGGCCAAAAAGAAAGGCTTCTCCCTTAGGTGGGAACAAGTTGATAAAGCTGATTTCCTTCCTGGCATCCTTACTAGCAGTCGTGGTGAGGGTTCCCTACGTTTAAATCCTGAAGCTCCCCCAACGGAGGTGGTTTTGGCCTTTGTGGGAATTGCAACTAATACTGAGAATGCCCTTCTGCGAAAACCCAGTTCAAGGAACCAGAAGCCTCAGGGATGTTTTGACTCTACCAACACAAAACCTCAGTTGTAATTCCATCAGGCCTTATGCGCCAACTGGAAAGATAGGGTTATTATAAGGAGCTTGCGCAGAGCCTAGAAAGAGGCTCGAGTGTCTTAAGGAGATGAAAGATAGGGCATGAGGCAGTCCCATTTTATTTTCTACACTATTTTACAATAGGACCGAATTTAACGGACAGCTTGCAAAAAGTCCCACACCCTCCTTCAATTCAGACTGCTAGCTCACTCGTTCAGTACCCCGCAACTTTTAGAATCCACCTGCCATCAATGGAACAGTTTTCCCCCTAATCTCTCCTAAAACCAGGCCTAAGCACCCCCATGTCCTGCTACTGAACCCTGAGTGCAGGCAAACAACAGTAGTGCCAGCAATCTGAGCGTACTCTTTGGCTGAAATAACCACATTATTCCTTAAAAGGTACAAATAAAATATGAACACGTTTGCTTAGCTAGGCCCTGCTATCTCAACCCACCGTTCAGATCTGAGCTTCTTACTCTGAGATGAATCCGATCCAAAACACGTGTCTCCAGCACAGCTTTTCCACAATCACATACTCTAGGGGTGGGGGGAGGATTCACTGGCTCCCCTGCTGAGGCTTCACCAGGTCAGGCAGACCCAGCTCCAATTTTAGGACAGTGAGTTACATACTTGGGTAATTACAGTGCTTCAGACAATTCTTAATTCCCTCCCGAGAAACAAAGTTCATACAGTGAATGCACATTCTTATTTTTTGTATACAGTCCACTAATAGCTGTAGCTAGCTGAATCCTCCAACACTATTCTCTCAATAATTCTCTACCCAGAGTCTCGGTTCTCAGTGCAAATATGAACAGTAACTGCTCATTTTGGCATGCGCATTGGTACCCATGGCTCTGCCCTTACGGATCCGGCTCCGGGGTGTGTGGACAAAATATTGAATAAAAGAATATTATGTGGATAAAATATTGTGTGAAGAATATTGAGGACTTAAAATATCATGATGGTAAGTTTCTGTGGGAAAGCAAAGTTTTACTATTCTTAACTCCACATATATGTAGGTTAACAGGGGAAGCCGCCTTAACCACGACTCCCTAACAACGAAGTCGTGGACAACGAAAGCGGAACAACGCTTTAGTTAACCACGACTTCCTTGTTTGGTGAATTAACCACGCATGTGCTGAACCATGCACATGCCTGGTTAAGGCACAGAAGAAGGGAGTCGGCTGAGGAGGACGACCTGATCAGGTAAGTAGGGCTGTTTTAGGGGTGTGGGGGGTCAGGGTATTTTTAGTTTTGGGGGTGGGGTGGGGGGTTGGGGTGATTTAGGTTTAGGGGCAGGGAGGGGGGTCGGGGTATTTTTAGTTTTAGGGGTGGTTTAGGTTTAGGGGTGAGGAGGGGGGTCAGGGTATTTTTTGTTTTAGGGGCAGGAGTGGGGGGTCGGGGTATATTTAGTTTTAGGCGCGGGGTGGGGTGTTGGGGTAGTTTAGGTTTTAGGGACGGGGTAGGGGGTTTGTGTTGTTTTAGGTTTTAGGGGCGGGGTTGGGGTGGTTTTAAGTTTTAGGGGCGGGTGGGGGTAGCTGTAAGCTGTAATTTTAGGGGCATGGTGGGGTTTTGGGTAGTTTTAGGGGCGGGGTGGGGGTTGTGGTAATTTTAGGGGCAGGGCAGGGTTTTGGGTAGTTTTAGGAGCAGGGGTGGGGGGTTGGGGTGGTTTTAGGGGTGAGGGGTCACGGTAATTTTTAGGGGCGGGTGTGTGGGGCTAGGAGAGAAGCATGCTGCAACCATGCATGCCGTTCACTAATGCCTTTACCAGGAATGCCTTTACAACGAAAAATCTTTGTTAAGGCATTCGTGGTAAAGGCATTAGTAGTAACAACGTGGTCGTTGTCCGACCGCTTTGTTTAGGCATGCATGGTTCCGACATACATTCCGTTAACAGTACATATATCTTCAAGGCACACAGATCCGGAGCTAGGAATAGTGAATCTATACTTACCTATTCGCACTTACCTTCTTAATAGTTTGGGCCTCAATATTTTTAACATGATATTCTGTAAAAAAAATAAGGAGGGCTTCAGAGCACGCATAACTTTTTGTGGTTTCCACACCTTTCCTGTCCCATTTCTTGCGGTAACAAACAAAGAGACTGTGAAGGGTCTAAGAATTCAAGCAAAGGTTAGTCCCTGTGATGTCATCAGGTGTCCAAGGGTTCGTGATGCCATTTCTGCTGCGTTTGTCACTTTGGTGACTCTGATTCCACTAGTCTCTCTCTATCTCTCTCTCTGCAACCAGCCACAACCTGATAACAGAAGGCGGCGGTTTCGCCTTCATTCCTGTTCCAGCAAGTTTTCCCAAATTTCCGTAGGAGTACAACTACCTTGTACACTTAACAGGCGCTTTTGTGGTTAGGATTCCAGCCAGTGCTTAAATTGTGCTTCTTGTTTCCGGTGCTGAGCACCGGCACTTATTTTTGAGGGCCGGAGCTTATTCTTCTGCCTCATGCATTTGCTGCGAGCAAAACACACATAATGGAAAGATGGAGGAAGGGAAAAACGAAAAAGCGTCACAAAGGGAGAAAGTAGAAAGCTGCAAGAGTGAGCTAAAGGGGCAGGAGGTGGCTTTATATGGATTGAAAAGGCCCGAGATGGCTTCAGGATTGAGCTGCCTCAGTATTCCGTGCTCGCACATTTAATTGCAGCAGCCGCGTGTTTAAGAGGAGGGCTTTGGGCACCGGCACCTTTTTATTTACAAATTAAGCACTGATTCCAGCTGAATATTTAACCCATGACACTACCTGTTGAACGTGTGCTCTATAAATGCTGTAATTCATTCATTCAGTAAACCTGGCATAATCAATAGAGAGAGCTCAGACAACTTCCTTACAAGTAAGACGAATCAGCTCAGGATGAATCCATAACAGTGTAAACTCAGTAAAATATGACAAATCCTTTTTTGGTAATCTGAATAATTCTGATTTGGGCTTGAATTTTTAATATTTGCAGCACTTTATAAGAGGAAACATGAAGATGAAAATTCAACAATAACACACAAATCCGGAAAACATATAACTGCATAACTTCAAACACAACAACCAATGTTGGAACGACACCTATGTATATAAGGGTGACTTTATCCATACCCATCTATGCCCATTTTCGGAATGAACGTTTCATTATACAGAATTAACACATTTTAGGAATGGTGGTTCATTCCTCTATCCACCATCCTAAAATTACTGCAGAAAGTCATCCAATGAGACATTTGTTTCATATCGTCGAAAAGATGAGAACAGGCAATGTAATGATTCCTGGGGAAAATCTCTAAGTATCTAGTAACGTTTGCATTACGGCGTTTACAGTTCGATACAATCATAATCTTCAGTTGTGCTGGACATTATAATGTTTTGATATACCACTACTGTAAGAAAATGGATTATTTTGGGTGGGCGTTTGTGCACTTCAAGGAATGATGACAGAAATTTGTCAGGGTGAACCTCAAAGTCACTAAATTAACTTGAGGTCAACCCACTGGTAGCGATGGCGCAGAGCAGACAGGCATAACTTAGGATAATGTGTAAACTACTTACACAGTACTGAAACAGTAAGAAAGTGAAAACACAAAACAATAAAAATACAAACCAAATGTAAAAACAACAGCACAGTTTAGTCAACAAATGACACATATCCAATACGGGGAATCAGAGATGTGAATTTTTAAAGTTTTAAGTAAAATAGCACCAAAAACCATTAGGTGATATTCTATGGAAGAAAGTCTACAGAAGAGGTAAACCAAGGCTCAGTTTCAGGCTGATTGTGATGGCACACAGATAGGATCCTCAAAAAACAGAAATCAAGTCAAAACACCAAAGAATGAAAATCACAGACTAAATTAGAAGCATAGAGCACCTTTTCCTGAACAACCTGATACCAAAGTAACAAAACACCAATAAGCGGAACCAACGATATTAATTTTCAGAGTTTTAAGTAATAAGAGCACCAAAAGTACTACGCACCAATGATAGTCTAAGCATCAGTGATAGTAAACCGGGACCCAGGCACGATTTCAGGCTGACTGCAATGGAGTACAGGTGGAATTAACCAAGGGGGTTTGTCCAGTCAATGATTTTACCTGTTGACTTCTGGCCTCTTGACCGATGTATTATGATTTCCCTGCTGAGCCGAATGGTGCAGACAGTGCAGTGGCATTGGCTCTCAGGGAGAGCAGAGGGCAATGCCGTCGCACTGCCTGCGCAGCTAGCATAATTGGAATGCGCTCTGCTGCTATTACAGACAGTGTGCATTTTGAGTGTGCTGACAGGGGGGGCCTCGCACTGCCCACAGCATGGGTAGTGCAAGGGCCCCTCTGAGTCCCCATCTCTGCCTTTCCGCCAGCCTTTTCATGATGGTGACCCCGCCATGAAAAGTCTAGCGGAAAGGCAAGTCATGCATCACTTTCTGTATCTTCTTCGCTCACAGACAGCAGGTTCAGTCTCCTTCTGATCTTACGCAGATCTAGAAATATAAAAAATCTTTCAACGACTATCATAGCCATTTCCTGTCAAAAGTGACCATGGAGAGAAGATGGACTTTCTACACAGTACCCTGTCCCTGCACTCCAGAGTTAGGGTAGGCTAATCAATTCCTTGACGGGCTTTCCTGATTAGGTCATAGAACGTGAACAACCTGTTGCCTCCACAGTGGCATTTGTCTGTTCTATGCCTCAATGAACCTACTGGTATCCCTCTGTGAATATCTTCATTAGCCAATAATTTTGTTCATGAGGGGTCCTTCTCAACTGTAGACCCCACGTCTAAGATGACTATATCTTGCCTACTCATAGTTGCATCCCAATAGAAAACAGTACCAACATGGCTGATAAAGTTATGTTGCATTCTGCTCCCAGGTCAACGTTTTGTCCAGTCCAGTGTAGGGTCAGCTCTGACCAAAAAGCCACCAACCAACAGAGGCCACAACAGCATTCAATGTTAAGAAGCAGGACACTGGCCATCCCCTGTCAGGTGGATGCTTTAGTACTGTGCCTAGGGTAGGCCTCAGTTCTAGCAGTAGAGCTGGTAAGGAGTTTCCAATTTGCTCCAAAGGTCCCTTTGGCCACCTCGTTTTCTTCCAGTTGCAGGACTATAACCTTAGGTTGCAGAAACCCTCCTTCCAGGTTCACTTCTACCATCTCATGGTCTGTACCTTGAGACTAAGCATGGGCATGGCAGCCTAGCACTTCCAGTAGGTTTACACAGCCCACATCAAGGGAGACACACTCTCTGTATCATGCATGGGTCTTCCTTATCCAGAGCTCATGTCTTCTATTGCTGTGACAGTGCAAGTAGCACCTCCATGCCAGAAGTGGCATCACCAGTGTTCTGTCTTGTGGTCCTCTCCTCTCAGAGCATGTTACCCCTGGCCCTCTGGCCCTCCCACTGTAGATAACATCCACTTCCCACCCCGAGTTCTATTCTGGGGCCTCGGTACCTTCTGTATAGGGTCAGTACACCTAGAAATCGAAATCTGTATTTATAAAGCATCCTGGGCAGTCACCACTCCTGGCTAGGAACTCACTGTCAAGGATGCAGGCAATGACCAAGCAGGGACATAGAGCTACCTTCATCTGGGTAACTATCCCTCTTCACTCCAAGGAGACCTTAGCCATAAAAAAAGCCAATAAAAATGAAAAGTTAATTAAAAATCCAGTGTAATTTTTTTGCTGTCAAAGAATTTGTAGATCTAAACTTAAATCACAGTGGGGTACTGCAAAACACAATTCCTGGATCTCATTGCTGAACTCAAATGTAAGAAAGTGGATTATTATTTTGGGTGAGTGGTTGCCTACCTCAAGGAATAATGACACTTACTTGTCAGGGACAACACTAAAGTCAATAAATTAACCAGAGTTCAACCTCTTGGTTGCTATGGCAGAGAAGATGGACTTAATTTAGAGTAATGTGTAAAGTATTTGTCAGTACCAAAACAGTAATCAAGTCAAAACACCAAAGATTAAAAATCACAAACCAAATTAGAAGCATAGAGTACCTTTTAATAAACAAACTGATACCAGAATAACAAAACTCCAATACGCAGAACCAGAAATATTAAGTTTTAAAGTTTTAAGTAAAAAAGCACCAAAACCACTATGCACCAATTATAGTTTAAGCATCAATGTTAAACCGGTAAAATGGTAAACCAGTAAAATGGTAAACTGAGACCCAAGTACGATTTCCGGCTGACCGTGATGGAGCATAGGTGGAATATACCAAGCAGGTTCGCCCGGTCAAAGATTTTACCTTTTGATTTAGTCTTTTTTATAGAGCTCCAAAATCTCTAGTGGGATAAGCCTGAAGCTATTTTAGAAGACGGTGCATCAGAATTGAACGCCTTTACCATGATAGTTTTAGGAGGTCTTGGAAGTCCACAAATGTTCGGAGTCTCAATTTGTCAGAAGAGTTTCCGGAAGAGTTCCTCTGGGTCACTTTTAAGGCTCCCACAACCTCAGGAAGAGGACTTAGGGACCAGGATTCACTCCAGCAGAAGCCAAAAGCAAGTTCCAGTCCAGGTCCAGTTGATACTTGTCAAATGGTCACTTCAGGAAAAAAGCCTCTTGCAGCTTGTTGTGTTCCTGTAGGCACAGAGTAGGTCAGCACCTTGACCCTTGGAGTCTACTTCTTTTCCATAGGTACAAGAGGAAGCTGGCCCAATCTCTCAGGGCTTCTCTCAGTTCAACAAAGCAGGTCCAGTCCTGTTCTGATCTTCCACTGGTCCAGAAAGTGTTCTGAGGAAGGTTTTTTGGGGTGCCACATTTATGACTGGCACTAGCCTGTGGCCGAGGATGACTGCTGAAATCTTCCTAACCAATTGTTAAAAAGATCCCAAGGGCAACCTTACCCATTTTTTGCAGCAGTTTCCATTTGCCTTATTGTAAACAAACCCACAGTGCATCTTACCCCTAAAAGTCAAGATGTGGAAACCACTTCTCCCCTGTGTAAAGTCTGTGTGCTTACCCAGGGATGTGACCAAGGAACTGAGCAGTCTTCTCCCTCTCTGGTCACTCAAAAGCTGTTCTGAGGGTATCTCTCCTCCAACTGGGCTTGGTTCTAGCCTGGTTGGGGGGAGAGGAGGGTTGCCTTCTCTAGATTGCAGGTCCCTTTACAAGTTAATTAAGTTCCTCAGTGTGCCCTATCTGGCCTTTCTCCAAGGGGGAGATAAACACCTTCCCACACCCAATCCCTTTTCCTGCTCTGTGAGCAGTTTCATACCTCATTACAATGACACACTTGCTTGGCAGCTAATGCATATTAGCCTATACAGCATTTCAGCAAGAAAAAGGTCACTTTCTAAAAGTTACTTTTCCTAAATATCTACTACAAATCTAACTCACCAATTAATTGGACTTTTAATAAACATGTAAAGTGGTCTTTGAATGACTATTTAAGCTGTTTCCTGTCAGATGTTACACATTAAAATTTGTAATGTGTACTTTGACATTTCTAGGTTTCAGCTAGAGCCCTGCCGGTGAAAATAGCTTTTGGGGGGTGTAATCACTGGAAGAAGATGCCAACTTTAATTTTGCTCATGTTCCACTTTTAAACATCAGGCAACCTTCCTTGAGGGCAACAAGGTGGGCTTAGCGTGACCTATTATTATTTAAATGAAGGTTCCCACCTGTCAAGAAAGGTTATTATGACAGGGTCGACAGCAGGTTTGTATCCTGCTTCAGCCAGGCTACACATGGTATGCATGACACTGTGTTTTACAGGCCAAGCATGTGGATGGCACAATAGACGCTGCAGTCCACAGGTGGCACTGAACTTCAGGGACTTACAAGTAGATTAAGTATGTCATTTAGGGATAAACCAATTTAAGCATGCCTGTAGGGGTAGCACGGACACTGTACTTGCTATTTATAATGCGTAGCAATGCACGGAGGCCTAAGTCTAGCAAAAATAGTGTCCAGAAAAAGGGAAAAAACGGGTTATTATGCAAAGAAAAACAGATTCTTAAACCTTCATAAGCCAGTTGTAGCTCTAGTCTGTTTGTCTCTACACTGGAATTCTATGCCCGGGATGTGATCAATTTTGAGTGGAATTGTTAAGCATACTACATGGGGAGTAGCTAGAGACTTTTATAAACTGTTTACCGTTGGTCCCACAGCCCCCTTGTCAAATGTTCACACAGAGACAGGCCAAGACTAATGTTTAACAAAAAGGAGTAGCAGAGAAATCATTTGATTATTTATTGTTTATGTTTATTAGTTTGGATCTAAAGCCAGAAAATTACTCCTGTTTTCCCCAGCCTACAAGTCTCTTCCATTATGGAATATCTGCCATGCATGAATTAGCTTAGCACCATACAGAACAAGCATTAGCAAAAAAAATTATTGTGAATATTTTAAAAGTGAAAGTGTTTCTTCCATTGATTGGCGACTTTGTTGTGTTTGGTTATGTGGATAGATGAACTGGCAAATTTGGGGATGAGTCAAGTGCAGGATGGATGAGTGAGTGAATGGATGAGTGCATGGATGATTAAAGAATGCAAGTGCATAGATATATAAATGAGTGTGCGTGGATAAAAAGTGAACGCATGGCTGGCTCACTGGATAAATAGGTGGGTGCATGAATGGAAGAATGTTTAAATGTGAGGATGGATGATGGATGACAGGTTACTTCAGTGTCTGAGATCTCCGAAAGCATTATGAATAATGTTAAAACATGCAAGTATCAGACTGGGGCTGGGCACCATTGCCTCAAGAATGCCCGCAATGTAGGAAGGATGAGCGCTACTCTTCTGGTTGGAGTATTGCTCCTTGGACGGGCATCATCGCTTAGTATACGGAGTTAATCACCATTGTACCAGCGGGAGGCTTAAGTGGTAAAGTAGGAGCGTACACAAGGGAAAGGCGGTTACAGAGAAGTGTGTTCTCTTGGATCAGAACAGGAGATAGTGCTCTGCAAAACTTGATAAGATTTGCATTTCACAGAGGAAACGAAACTTCAACAATATATATTTTAAAGGCTTCCAAGAAAACCGTCACCATTGGGCAGGATGTGTTAATATTGTGTGCAAATAAAATGCTGGATATCAGGTGCTTACCAGGCCATTTCTTACCAATTCTGGTAACAGAAAACTGTTCCTATTCAGGTTGGTTGTGCTCTGTGCACTGAGAAGGTCACAGCCAAGGTACGTGCTGCGTCTTTTCAAATTTCTAATGGCACCTTCATTCTTAACTAAAATGGGCTATGAAACACGCACTGGCTCAAAGGGCAACACTTTCTGAGTAATATAGACCTAAAGGCATCTGGAAAGCAAATAGGTCCGGGTTAATGTGACACTGCATGCAGCATAAGCACATTATTATAGCCAGACACAGAAATGGGTGGCTGACTATACTGAACCCCCCTTTCCTTCCAAATAGTCGTGTCCTTCTTAGGTCAAAGAAAGATCAAGGACGGCTTCTTTAGAGTTCGTATTAATTTTTATGACATAGAAAAGTAAGACTCTACTCAAGGATCCCATACCACCCGACCGTATTCATACATAGAAATTACAGGAGGGCAGTATAAAATGCAGGGGAGCCTTCCATATAGACTGTCTTTCATTTATTTTAATTGAAAGAATAAATTTCCTCTCCAGGACGCACTCATGAGAAGATAACAAAAGATAACCCTGAGATGGATGCAACAAAACGGCTTACGAGCCGAGGAAGCAAGAAGCGTGCAGGGGAAGAAGGGAGGGTAGGCTGGAGAAACAAGTGTGGGACTTGGAGTTACAAGGGGCGCATCATGGATGTCGATTCACCAATATGCCTGGGGCAGCGGGAGTGACATCCCTTGCCCTTTGGCCGCCAATTACATCACAGGAAGTTACATCATGTGAACGCTTACCCACTGTCATTGTAGGAAGTGATGTCACATGACATTTTACTCTGATGACATAATTAGAAGTGACTTCACTACAGTTACAAACCAAACAATTAGTGCAAGGCTAATTAAAAAGACAAACCAGTTGCAAAAGAAGATAAATCTCTATTTTAGTTACCACCTATGTTTCAACTCGGATACTACCAAGCTAAGCCAGAGGCATAGATATCACCTCCAAAACTACAAGAGGTGGTCGGATGCAAAGTTAAACAAATTTTGAAATGCATACTACATGACTTACACTTTGCTTAAACTTACTTGATCTACATCAGAAGTATTTGCAATCTAAGTAAGTTTAAACATGACTGCAAACGATCCATTCAAGCCTTGAAAAATCCCCAGGTAAAACAGCCACTAGGGGCCATATGTACGAAGCTTTTTGCATGGTGCAAACAGCAAATTTCGCTGTTTACGACATGCAAAAAGCACATTGCAATGCTCATTCCCATTGTGCGAGTCGGTAACCTGGCTACCGACTCGCAAAATGGGAATGCGACTCGCAAATAGGAAGGGGTGTTCCCCTTCCTATTTACGATTCGCATCACAATGCAGAATTACTTTGTGACCGCGAACGCGGTCGCAAAGCAATTCGCAGTTACCACCAGTTCCTTGAGGGAAAACGGGCTGCATTACAAAAAAAAAAACCTGCTTTATTAAAAAGCAGTCACAGACATGGTGGTCTGCTGTCCGCAGCAGGCCACCATCCCTGTGAGTGCTGCGAATCGCAAGGGGGTAGCAAATTGCGACCCACCTCATTAATATTAATGAGGTGGGTCTTTGCGACCCCCTTGCGATTCGCAGATGGTGTCAGGGACACCATCCTGCATCCGGGTTTGCAACTTGCAAATTGCGAGTCGCAAACTCGGAAGTTGCTACATATGGCCCCTAGTGATGAAACACATAAAGAAATACTTTTTATACCCCAAAAGTGAGTACAGATAGCATACTCGGTGAGACCCACTGTGTATGCATCAGTGAACAGACATCTACTCAGTGACCCTCTCACAAGGGGCACGACCAATCCCTGAATGCAAGAAGGCCCTGAAATAAGACAGAGTCCAGTTTCAAACCGAGGCCTGATCCGCTACAAATACGCAGAAACAAGGCCTGCATACCCACATTCATCATCCAAACCTAGACTGTTTTATTGTATTACATCTTCAAACTCTTTAATAAAATGTTACTATCCAAACAGCATATTTTGTCAAATGTTTAAAGAATATGCAGTTGTTGGATCACAGAATATTCACCTATGGGAAACGCCCTGAAGGCCGACTCCGGAACAACGAAGTTGTGGGCAACGAAAGCGGAACTGCGCTTTCCTTAACCACAACTTCGTTGTTTTGTGCCTTAATCACGCATGTGCTGAACAACGCACATGCGTGGTTAAGGCACAAACAAGGGAGTCGGCTGAGGAGGACGACGAGGCGATGACTCAGGTAAGTGGGGCACGGTGGGGGGGTTGGGGTTTTAGTTTTAGGGGAGGGGGTGGGTGGTTGGGGTATTTTCAGTTTTAGGGGTGGGGTGGGGGGTCGGGGTTTTAGTTTTAGGGGTGGGGCGGGGTGGAGGGTCGGGGTATTTTCAGTTTTAGGGGTGGGCTGGGGTGAGGGGGTCGGGGTTTTGGTTTTAAGGGGCGGTGGTGGAGGGTCGGGGTATTTTCAGTTTTAGGGGTGGGGTGGGGGGTCGGGGTTTTAGTTTTGGGGGCGGGTGGGGGGTCGGGTATTTTCAGTTTTAGGGGCGGGGGTGGAGGTCGGGGTTTTAGTTTTAGGGGTGGGGTGGGGGGGTCGGGGTATTTTCAGTTTTAGGGGCGGGTGGAGGGTCAGGGTTTTAGTTTTGGGGGCGGGGTTGCGGGTGGGGGTCGGGGTATTTTCAGTTTTAGGGGTGAGGCGTGGGTGGGCGGTTGGGGTTGTAGTTTTAGGGGCGGAGTGGAGGGTCGGGTATTTTCAGTTTTAGAGGCGGGGTGGGGGGTCGGGGTTTTGGTTTTAGGTGCGGGGTGGGGGGTCGGGTATTTTCAGTTTTAGGGGTGGGGTGGTGGGTCGGGGTTTTAGTTTTAGGGGCGGGTGGGGGGTCGGGTATTTTCAGTTTTAGGGGTGGGGTGGGGGGGTCAGGGTTTTAGTTTTAGGGGTGGGGTGGGGGTCGGGGTATTTTCAGTTTTAGGGGCGGGTGTGGGGGTCCGGGGTTTTAGTTTTAGGGGCGGGGGTGGGGGTCAGGGTATTTTCAGTTTTAGGGGTGGGGGGTCGGGGTTTTAGTTTTAGGGGCAGGGGTGGGGGGTCGGGTATTTTCTGTTTTAGTGGTGGGGGTGGGGGGTCGGGGTTTTAGTTTTAGGGCCGCGGTGGGGGCTCGGGGTATTTTCAGTTTTAGGGGTAGGGGGCGGGGTGGGCGGTCGTGGTTTTAGTTTTAGGGGCATGGGTGGAGGTCGGGTTATTTTCAGTTTTAGGGGCGGGGCGGGTGGGGTTTTAGTTTTAGGGGCGGGGGTGGGAGGTCGAGTATTTTCCGTTTTAGGGGTGGGGTGGGGGATTGAGGTTTTAGTTTTATGGGTGGGGTGGGGGGACAGGGTATTTTCAGTTTTAGGGGCGGGGGTAGGGGGTTGGGGTTTTAGTTTTAGCGGCACGGGTTGGGGTTTTTTGTATTTTTAGTTTTAGGGGAGGGGTGGGGGTTGGGGTTGTTTTAGGGGTGGGGGTTGGGGTGGTTTTAGGGGTGGGGGTTGGGGTAGTTTAGGTTTTAGGGATGGGGTGGGGGTTAGGGTTGTTTTAGGGGTGGGGTTGGGGTGGTTTTAGGGGTGGGTTGGGGGGTCAGGTAATTTTAGGGGAGTGGTGGGGGTTGGGGGGGTTTAGGTTTAGGGGCAGGGTGGGGGGCTCAGAGTAGTTTTAGGGGTGGGGGTTGGGGTAATTTTAGGGAGGAGGTGGGGTTGGGATAGTTTTAGGGGCAAGGGTGTGGGGTTGGTGTGGTTTTAGAGAGGGGTGGGGGGGTCACGGTAATTTTTAGGGGTGGGGGCCAGGGGGAACGCATGCAGGAACAATGCATGCCTATCACTAATGCCTTTACCAGGAATGCCTTTACAACGAAAAATCGTTGTTAAGGCATTTGTGGTAAAGGCATTAGTGGTAACAACGAGGTCGTTGTTCCGACCTCGTTGTTCAGGCATTCGTTGTTCCGGCAGGCATCGTTCCGACATACATTCTTCACCTATCAATCCTCTATAGCAACCAGACACGTTATATAGAAGAGGCTGCAGGTGCATGAAGGGCTCCTTGTTTAATGCCCATAGCTTCGGTGCACATTCCACTCTTGTCCAAATTCAAGAGGGCAACCCTCATTTCATTGATGGTGTGTCCCATTCAAATAAGGGGAAACCTTTGCCCCTCAGCTTGCATCACATTGTGGCAAGTAGTGAGCATTAATGAAACTAATGCACTGCTGAGGGGAGGTGGAAGGTCACTGGGAGGCCCAGGTGCAGCATGCAAAGGCAGCTCAGTCCCTAAGCAGTGAAACATGGACCTGCATTTTGAAACCACTGTACCATCTTTTACTGCTGCACTCTCTTCAGTGCAGATGCAAACTCTCAGTTCACACCAGTGCCTGATTCATACTTGTCAGCGGTTCTGATTTAGGCCGAAGGCTCTAGATTTTTAAAGCCAAAGAAGGCTTTATTTTAGCTGTCTGCCACTTAAAATTGCCTCTGTTTCATAGTAAGTCAATGTGAACAATAAAATCCCCCGCTTTTTTCACTAGTTACCTCTTTCCTTATTGGAAATGTTGGCATGTATGCTGATAGAGTATTTTTTAGGAATCTAGTTGATGGTTATGTGAGCACTGGACACACCCAAAAAGATGTACATTGGCATGGACTGGTACCCTGCCTTTGGTTTCATAAAGGTGTGCAGAACATATGCCCATCATTTCATAATAGAGGAAGGTACAACTGTACTAATGTGCCAGATTATGTGCACACTTTTTTTGTTGCTTTGCGTTCTACATTTCTTCCTCTCATCTCTTTTCTCAAATTTCTCTTTTCTCCCTTTTCAACCATCCTGCCTGTTTCTCTCTCCTAACTTGTCCAGCACATGATCTTGTTTTATTTTTGTCCTTTTGTGTTTTTTCTTATCTCACTTTGCTCTCCCGCCCCTTCCTCTCTCCTGACATTTTTCTCTTATCTCCTCTCTGTCCCATCTAACTGGTCATCTATCTTCTCTCCCTTTTGAATACTGCCTGTTACCACATCACCTGCATCTCTCTACACCTCTCTCCATCTTTCATGCTCAGCTGACTCTTTATTACGTTTCTCTCTTCCTCATCTTTCTCATTCATGATAAAGGGCTCTTTCTCCAATGTATCAGTTTATTTTTATTTTTTATCAACCCTCCTTCCTTCAGCTGCCTCCTTTTTAGTAATCGCATTATTTACGATCTTTCTCTCTTCTATCTCAACCTCTCGCCCAGCTATTTGTTCCTCATCTATCTGCGTCTTCATCAATACACTCATGTCTTCTCCTCTCAGCTGTCTCTCAACTCAATCCATTTTTGCTTCTGTTCTCACCTGTCTTCCCTCTCTTGCATCTGTTTCTGTCACCTACACCTCACCTATCAGTCCTCACTATCTCTCTAACCTATTTTATTTAAGCTGCCGTCTCTTTATCAACCCTCACTCTCTCATCTGTCTGCCTCTCTCTAAGCTCTTGCTTCGGTTTCTCTTTCCCCTTAAACCATCTTGTACTTTCTCTTTGAACTGTCTTTCTCACCTGTCTCGTCTCTCTCACCCTCTCTCTCAGATATCTCTTTTAACCTGTGTCTCTCATCTGAATCCTTATTACTTCTCTTGTCCGCCTCAGACTTCTGTCTCACCCTCTCACTCATCTCTTTCTCACCTCTCTCTCTGTAACATCTACCTTTCTCATTACCCGCCTTTCTCTCAGATGCCTCTTATCTCTGTATCACTTCTCTCTGGATTGTCTCCCCTAACTCCCCTCAGCAGTCTTTTTATAACTTATTTCTTAAATGTACATTCCCTCATCTCTAGGTCTCTTTATTACCCCCTCTCGCTCTCTCACCTGTACGCCTTCTTCCTTTGTGTTTCGCTTTGAGCTCTCTCGAAATGCACTCTACAAAAGCAGCTCATCCCTGGTCACCCGGGTCATAAAAGGTAACATTTGGTTTACATGCAGTTCCATTTCCCTCTTGAATTTATTTCTGGCAGACACTTGTTAGTTTAAATTGCAGGTTAAACATAATTTTACAAAAAGGAAATAAAATCCCTGATTTAACCTTCTGGCAGTGCCTTTGCGATCCTTATGGGTATGGGTCGCAAGGGCAGAGGTTTGGGTTGCAAGGGGCAATCCAGGGGTCGCAAATGCGACCTCTGGGACCCCTACATTTTGTCCATGGGGCACATAGGAGATAGAAGGGAATTACAGGCGAGGGGATTAGGTTCACAAAGAGCGAGTCAGGAGAGGGAGCTAGAAGGAGCAGCCAGTGAAGGCTTTTGTTGTAAAGCAGTTCCTCACATAGTTCAAAGCAAACACTGCACTGGAGGTGGAAAGGTCCCCCCCTAAAAAAGTAGGAGCCTCAAGAGAGAGAGAAATATGTCACTGGGATGAGCCAAGATGGGATTGACTGTGCCTGAAGCCTGTGGCTGAAAGAGGCTGGTGAGTAAAGGGAAACAGCCTTCACAACGGAATATTACCACACAAAGCCTTTACCACACATCATTTACCACGCAAAGGTTTACCACGCATATGCCTTTACCACATATGGTACGCATAGTTAAGATAAGTATATGTGTGTGTAGTGTCTATATATATATGGCGGTGGCCAGTAGGCAGTTATAGTTAGGACCTAGTTTCTATAGGAAGAGCACTTTTTGTTTGGCTAACAACTTTGGCGCCGCTTGACGGGTCTTCACAAAATTTTCAAAATGTATACATTGGTTAGTTCAGCTGCTGTCTTGAAAGTTATGGGGTGACCCATAATGCGGGGACTGAGAAAAAAGGGGGTATCAAAACATGTTCTCCCCATTAATTTTTTCCTAGGGCCTTTAGGCACGCCTACAGCCCAAACTGCTGAACAGAATTACACAAAATTTGGCACAAAGGAACATCTAGTTGCGCAGAATGTGCTTTTTGTAATGTTGTATAAATCCGTTCAGTAGTTTTGGAGATATTAAAGGAAAAAATATAGATATCTAGGAATGTGGTTCCTCCGTGGAGCCAACTGTCCCCGTGCTGATATATGATTGGCTGCCAACACTTCAACAAGGAATTGTTGTCAGCCATCTTGGCACTCAGCTTCAGCCGAGTCCCAGAAGAAAGCGGAAAAAAAGAAAAGGGGCTAAAAGCTTTTTTACGAAAATGTTGGGAAAATCTGCAGATTTGGCCTCCCCCACAGCCCTGGGGGCCGCCACCTCCTTGGGGCTAAATGTGGAATGAATCCAGGGAGCCCGCACTCCAACCCCCGTAGCTCTAGAATCTGCCACCTCCATGGGGCATTTTAATCAAATAGGGGGCCACACACACCCTGCAGCCCTTGGATCTGCCACCTCCCTGGGACTGAAATTAAATAATGAAGGGGTCTGACAGGGACTCCCAGGCAACACCACCTCCACAGGGCTATTTAAACATTGGAGGGGGGCCGTGCAGCCCCCCTTGTGGAGACAATAATGGACCTGTGAACCGCCACTCCCGGGCCGGCTTCTGCTGTGTCCCAGGGTGCCCACCCCCAGGACAAAACTGTTTGCTGTGATTTGGCAGGAGCTTTGCAGCTCTGGCCAAGACACAGCAAACACTCCAGGTCCAGGAAGCAAGAGCTGTCAAACCTTTAATAAAGGCAGAGCACCTGGGGATGAGGTCCCCGGGGCCAAGATCAGACCAGGGAGGGGGGGTCAGCGCAGCCTTCCCATTGAATTGTAGTGGAACCCAGGGGATGAGGTTCCCAGGGCCAAAATAGGCCAAGGGTCCCTTGCCCCCACAATGGCCATTAACCCAACAAGGTAGCTCATACTAACTCACCATTAGAAAGTGCTCCAGTTGGATAGACATTTTGTGCTCTTATTATGTAAGCGAGCAGATGAGCTTCTGTTCTGACCATGATACTAATTTCACAGAAATTAAACCTCAACAGGAAGCACTTACAAATGTAGATGTAGCAGGTGCCCCAGTTGAAGCGTCACTTCTGGAAAGGACAAATGATCCTAACTCCTGGGCTTGACGAAGGCAAAGCAAGTGTGTTTACTCCACAATTCCATATTGAAAAACGATCTGAAATCCTTTGTGGAGGTGAATGCTTCTTTCATCTATATTACAGCGCAATCAGACACTCTCACACCCACCCTCACACTCACATAGATCCTCTCACACCCACTCTCACACCTAGACAGGCACTGTCATACCCAGAGAAACCCTCTTACACCTAGTCTCACACCCAGAGAGACAGACCCTGTGGCCAACTGCTGCGGCGCATGGCCAAAGGACAGTCGTGGCGGTGGTTGGATTAACGTGTAATAATGAAAATTACTTACCCAAAGATTATAGGGACGTTACAGCGAGGAAATATATATATTTTTTAAATTTAGAAATTCACTCAAAAAAACAAATGTTACAGGGGCGTTCTCAATTTACTCGCACAAAACCAGAGAAATTCAGCACTTAGAGTTATTTCAAGTAACTATAACTTGCGGCCTAAGGTACGCTATGCTAATTACTCCAGATAATACAGCAGTCATGACAATTTTTATAACGTCAATAAAAATATCACTAAAACACTAGAAGTTAAATTATTGAAGAAAAAAACTGTGCATGGCAAGGGCGGGCTCAGGATTGGAACAGGAAGACCTGGAATCCGAGTAATGAAGATTACCCGCAAGTAAATGGGTAATTCAGTTTGACATGTGATCACAGGCTCCAAAGTAGCATGCTACTTGCTGAAAAAGCGCTTCAATGCATTGTCAGGGGTTATATGTGCTATATAAATACATTTACAGTGAAAATGTACTCTCCTCAGGCTAATGATCACCCTTTAAACAAGTGGGCCAACCACCAGGGGACTGTTGTGTTCAGCAAAGGACATCGGAGGCACTGGTCCAGCTCAACCAAACCATACCCTCACCAGGTTTTGCCTAATCCCAATGTCTTTGATAGCAGTTGCACAGATCTGATCAAAATGAAAACAAATCAACAAGCTCAAAGGCGAACTGACACTTATTTATAAGACATTATAAGCCCAAAGGCAAGTGTTATATTTCACCCAACTGAAAGGGCCCAAGGCTGTCATTCACTTATTTGTGAAAGAACCACTGATGAGGATGTTACTAATCAACTGGAAATGTTATCCAGATTTTTCATATATTTATTTTGGAATAATAATCTTCTTTGAAATTAATCTCGTGAGATTAATCTTGGCTAATTAATAATTGATTCTGCTTCATTGTAATTTTTACTTTAATCTCAGATGAATAATTTTGTTGCAACTTGATAATGATTTTGTTTTTAAGTGCATGTGACAATTAATAATTTTAAAAAAATATGCACTTAGTAAGCAAACTTGTAATTGTATATGTTCTAATAACTATATAAGGCGTACTCCCCATGTATCCCCTTCCTTGTTCCTATACTATACTCTTCTTTGTTAGCCTTTCTGTCCTTTTTAATGTTACCCTTCCTGGGTCTTACTTTTTGTATGTAATTTATTAGGTTAATGGGAAAGTCCACCAGCACCCTCCTCTTTGGTTTTTACAATTCCCTGCTTTTATTTTATATTATTTAGGTTGCCATAGCTCCTGTCACCTAATCCTACCTGTCCCTTTCGCGATGCAAAGGTTAGCTTTTGTTCCTCAAGTTGTTAGCTTTACCGTATTTTTTCAACTATTGTTTTATGTTTTCAAAATGTGCATCACATTACCAGACCAGCTGGTACAGTCTACAAACATGATTTCTTTTGCATTCTCCAGCAAAAATATGCTGCAATCTTTAGCCCCCCTGTGATTTCCACACGTATCTATATGCCCTTAAAGGAGGGCTGTTTCCCTTATATGGAAGGATGGTTTGATGACACCTCCCCTAGAAAACCGCAATCCAAAATCATGGTCAACTTCAGTCATATCAGTACTCTTCCAATCTCGCATAAACTGATGGAGAAGCTGATAGCAGGGCAGATGCAGGGTTTCTTAAAACTACCTTAAAGTCTCTCCCCCTTTCAATTAGGTTTTAAGGCCCTCATAAAGAACACAGCGGTCGAAACCGCCATGTTCATGCTGGTGGTCTTACAAGTGACCGCCAGCTTCCCCAGAACCCCGCCGGCCGTATTATGAACATTCCTCTGGGCCAGCGGGCGGAAACATTGTTTCGGCCTGGCGGCCCAGAGGAATGCCTGGCCGGGACATGTGGAGCCGCCACCAATGCCTTTGTGCGGCGGGTGCAGCTGCACCCATCGCGCAGATCACTGTCTGTAAATCGGGCAGTGACCTGCGTGATGGGGCACTGCACAGGGGTCCCGGCACTGCCCATGCCAACTGGTGGGAAAGGCTGGGGACTGTGGGATCATTATCCGAGGGGCAGCACCGCTGCCCTGTTGGATGATGATGCCGACCGCCACCAGGCTGCCTGACGAAGGCAGCCTGGCGGTGAGTGAGGGCCGCCTATGGCGGCCCTCCAGGGGTTCATTATGTGGCAGTGTGGGCCGCCATGCAGGCGGGCGGGTTTTCCTGCCACCGCCGGCATGGCGGCCCACACCGCCAAGATCAGAATGACCACCTAAGTCTGAAACTGCATTATTAAGTTTCAGGCACAATGCTCTAAATTTTGTGCAACAACAACAACAAGGTGATGGATGGAATTATTGAATTAGTCTCAGCCATTGGCAACTTTGGTTTCATCAGCGAATTAGCTTGAATCCTATCGTAAGTCAAAGGGGTTGTAACATAAGCTGCAGCTCTCATCAATTTAAACAAGCCAGGTGCTACACCAAGTGCCTCATTTTGAGTTTGTTGGGAGACGGAGGCCACCTGCCAAACTCTTTCGGACAGAAAACCACCACTCTGGTTTTCTGCTCACCAGCCCAATTATGAGTTTTTCACTGGGCCAGCGAAATACTCACCACAACATTGATGCCGGCTCGCAATCGAGCAGGTGGCAATGTTGCGGTGCATCGGGTGCAAAAGCACCTGTCCTACTTTTCACTGCCCCTAAATCAGACAGTGAAAAGCGTGACAGGGTTGTCCATGGGGGCCTCTGCACTGCCCATGCTAAATGCATGGGCAGTGCACTTGCCCCCATGGGGCCCCCGGCACCCTGTCTCTGCCAGCCTTTGCATGGCGGTGGGACCACCATGCAAAAGCCGGAGGAGAGGGGACTCAATCCCCAGGGCAGCTCTGCCCTGGTGGATTAAGACCGCCGGCACTGCCAGGCTGTCCACTGGCGGCAACCTAACAGTGCTGGTGGTCAGACCATGGCAGCTCCACCAGGGTCTTAATGTGGAGGCCGGAACACTGTTTTGACGGCGGTCCGACCTCCACCACGGCCCTGGCAGTCTCAAGACTACCATGGTCGTAATGAGGGCCCAAGTCTGGGACTGCAAAGCACCCACTTCACACATTTGTAATCTTTGGAAGATGTGGGGAAGTCAGTGCCTGACTTTAGCGTAGTTCTTTAAGAGGTGGCTGGGTTGCTTCAAATAACATTGACCTGCTACTCTTCAATATTAAAGAATCAGTACAAAGTCTAGCAGCTTGTAAATTGCCACAAACCTTTATTTTCATTCTTTTTCAGAACTAAACATCTATGTTTTATCTTGAAATCATCACTGTAGTAAACTGACCACCATCCTGCAAGAGAGTTTCTCTTCAGGTATTCTCAGCAGGGCTTCAAAATCAATATTCTGACATTTGCACTGGTGGTTTGGTGCGTAAGAAACACACCCATCCTTAGGGTTTGTGTGTGTCATAGTGAGAGAGAGCCTAAAAGCAAAAGTGCATGCGAGAAACAGGAGCTGAAAAAACAGAGAGGCTTGTTAGACAGGTTATAATGAAGGATAAGCTATGTGAGGGAGGAACATACCAGTAGAGTGTGTGAAAAGTGCAAGTGAGTGGATTTTGTAAGAAAATATTGTAACAGCAACTGGACTGGCAGAGATGATTAAACGCAATAAGAGGGGGAGGGAGATCAGCAAGACTGTTGGTAATGACATAAACAGACTTTAACACAGAGACAGGGCGACCACAGCAGGACTGGCAGAATATGATGACAGCAAGAGTGGCACTCAGTGGCAGAGCCTAATTGCGATTGACAGTTTTAGAATCTGCAAGAAGTTACAACTGCTAGACTGCAGGTTATCACAAAAACAGGAGTTGTCTGCAGTGCCACCACCTATAGAAGTAAGAGCTGGTAGAGGGTGGCAATAGATGATTTACAAGAAGGTTCTTTGATGTTACATTAGAAATGAAGCACATTTTACTTTCAAGGAGCTCTATGTCTTTTCATTGTTACAACTTTGAGGAAACTTGATTACCTGGCGGGTGGTGCCTGTGTGGACTGGGCTGTTTCACAAAGATGATTGTTTGCCTGCCATCTGATTGACCATTTGCTCCCCAGGCCAGAGGATGGCGAACCACTGAAAGGTTGAATCAGGCTAGAGCATGGTTCTGGCTCAGCTTGAGATCCTCTTAGAACCTCAAGCCCATAACAGGACGAGCTTCATGTGGCTTTTACCTACCACCCTCACTTACCCAGGAGGTGACGTTAGGGCCAGAGCTGCAGACTTTGGGACTGGGGAACCAGGTACACATCTCAGTTTCAGCTCAATATCATGTGAGTCTGGGTAAATCACTTAATCTCACTGTGCCTAAAAACAAATGAGGAATCCAACCTTGTGCAGTGTAAATATTGTTGGTGTAAAGAGCATCAATATTTTCAAGTCGAGCTCCCCTATATAAAAAAAAGTACAGGAAAATGCACAAAGAGGTAAAAAACAAAGCATTAACATAAAAAGACAAATAGATACCCATTTAGAGGCTGATTTGTAGGACTGAAACCAGAAAATCGTGGCTTTTCCACTTAAATTGTGTGATCTTAGACAAATATTTTATTTAATCAAAAATCCTTTTTTCTTCATGTTCACGTATGAAATCACTTTCAAATATTTGAGTTCAGAATACCAGCTGTACAAAAACATAATGTGTTTCATTTAATGTACCATAATGTTGCGCTGTAAAAAATGGGCCACATATAGGGTTCACTTGACTACTGTCTTACCTCTTGGTTCATTAATGGCACTGTCACCAGTCTGAGGGTAGGAATGGTTCTAAGTTAATGTTTAAAAACTATCGCTTTTTAATAACTACTTCTCAGTGCAGTGCTATAATGTGACATAGAAAGTCAAATGCTTCCACATGTGAAAGAAATGCCCTTTTATAATTTTGAAGAGACATATGATATTTTCCGTTATGTTTGTTGTATGATTTATATTGCAAATTTTTCATGGCTCAGCTCCTGCATGTACTCTAAAAGCCATGCCAAACCCTTGGCTTATCTATGGCACGGTTCTCCCAGTTAATGTATTCACTCGTTCACCTCCACCTCAGGCCCATCCCTTCTCTCCGTGCTGGCTCCTACATAGGATTCTGAACAGACATTAGGCATGTTGGACCAAAATAGTACAGCAAAATTTAGACGCCCCAAAATTTTACCTGAATCAACCCTCCCACATTTATTCGATCAGAAAGGTGTTAAACCTCAATTTCATGGGACAATAGTTCTCTGTGTTAAGGCACCCCTCCAAACATCAAATGGGAGAGTAATACTGAAAAGCTAAAGCATTTTATTCCAAAAATGTAAAAATAGGTGGTACAGAGTCAGTGCCATGATTGCCCTCAGATACAAAGTTATACAATCAGGGCAAAAATCTGAAATTATTGCAAAGTACCAAATGAGCAGCAAAATCAGAAAGACATTGGGCATAATTCCTAGCAGAACAGGACAGCCTTCTGTCTCATCCCCAAAATTAACAGGTTTTTATTTACCATTCCTGCATATTAAATCAACATTTCTACAGATTCATCTTGGTGTGAGCAAATCTATCATTTCTTCAGCAAATTAGAGTACATAGGAAACAAATATCATATTGCTCTAGCACCTAAGGACTAACCCATTTCTTAAAAAGTATTCAGCACCCTCTATGCTAATGTAATCTGGAGATGTTAGAAGAAAATATGAAACATTAACAATTAGACTTTCTTCAGATGAATATGCCAAGTACAGAAACGGAATATGTAGTGAGAAATCATATCCTGTTTTCCTTTTTCCTTTCCAACGTTCTTCAACAGGATGAGGTTGATAACCCTTTGTGCGTGAACTGTAAAGAGCAGTAATGAGGGCTGGAAAATCTAAACGTAGCTGGCCCCCACTGAAAGGGACTCAGGTCATCACCAATACAGCAAAGGCATGTGTAAATATTTACAAAAGTGGGTGGGATTAATAAATGAGGATGAGAAGAAACTCTTTCCTGAAGATGGTGCCTTTGACATAGTAAGATTAAAAACTTGTAGAAGAAACTCAAGGATCCCAAGAATAAAACAGATGCAGAGCAATGGCCACTTTTCCTACAAGGGAACAAAGCGACACACAAGTTTAAGCACAGATCCCAAATCTGAGGTAAGATAAATAACGCAGAAGAAACTAGAGCGACAAAATGAGAGCTTGTGATCCAAGTGCTCTACCATCTCCATTTCTATGTCTCAAGATCAATGAACAACGAGATGAGAAGAAAGAGAGCAAAGACCCGAGGGAAGAGGGTCTGCACCAGCAGAAGGGGCGAAGGTGCAGCCTCTGATGCACCTGGAAATGGAGCAGTGCCCATGGACTACCAGTAACTGGATCGCAAGGATGTAATGCATAAATGAGTGCCCGATATAATTGACTGAAGTAAAGCGCCCGGTAGAGGAGTGTGAGGGACTAGAAAAGAAGCCAGTTTTACTGCAGTGGATAGATCCTCTGTGTTTGTGAGATCTTTTCTAGGGCATAAAGACCCCACAAGAATGCAGCCCCCCATTTCCCAAGAAAACTGCAGAACAATCATTCAGAAGACATTTCCAGTCTCCTCACTCAAGTTAAACTGACAATGGGGGACCTTCCCTTTCTGCTCTTCTTCCATTGGGTGTAGAAATATGTTCCACATTCCTTGGACAACCTTTGTTTTGATGACCATTAAGAAATAATTCCCCAATATTACATAACACCCTACTCAGTTCAGAGAAGATCAGCACGGTGCGTTTGAAATCTAAAGACCGAAATGGGGGGGTGTGAACGAGCCACTGCGATTGCTGGTGCCAAGTGAAGTAAGAGTTAGGTTGGTGGGGAAATCAGCATGGCCAAGGGTTGAATCAAGCAATGAAGGATGATTGAGTGCAGCAAAGGATTCTTTGGTCAATTCAATTGTGAATGTGTGCACGGTGAAAACTGGTTGGGCTAAAGGCCTGATTTATTTCTTGGTGGAGGGAATACTCCATCACAAACATGACGGACATCCCTTCCGCCTTATCACAATCTACATAAGATATTATGGGATCATAATAAGGTGTACGGGGTATCTGTCGTTTTTGTGACTCTGCCAGTATCTAAATCAGGCCTTAAGATCTCAAACTGTAAACAAAATAAGGGTGAAGCACTGGCCACCTCTTTGGATAGACTTAAGTATGTGTTCAAAAGGTACATGAGCATAACCAATTCCATGGAAATAGCTCAGAAAGCTGTAGGTGCTACTTTTGTACAGGGTGTGCTACCAAATTTTAGAAGTCAGTTATTGACCATCCACATCGATGTTAGATAAAGAAGGTGGCTGAATTAGTGACGGTCACCAATCACTGTGTGGTCTCACCGGAACGAAAGAAAGAGAATGTTGAATCAATGTTAATGTCATTAAAGCTGTAAAACATAGAGAATTGTCAAGAGAACTGAATACAAAGCATAACAAAGAATGGAGGACGACGGGGACGAGAGGGCAGACGGTGAGCTGGCAGAGGGAATGAAGGGGCAGGGAAGAGGCCGTTAGAGTAGGAGGTTCATGTTTTGCTAGTGGCAAGCTATGGTATTGGAAACAAGGTTGTCCTAATACTGCACTAATACTGCATCTAATGTACAAAGTCTCTGTGTTCAACCTGAATTTCATCAAATTACCCATAATTCGTATCCTGAATATTGGGACAGCCCAAGAGGTTCCGACTGTACCATGAATACTTTAATCTCAGTAGATCAAAAGGGCCCCTCCGTAAATTGTGTTATTAATGGTATGCATTCAACCTGTTTTACTGACACAGACACTAGACGGTCAGCTCTGAAAACCTCTAAATTTACCCCCTTACTTCTCTCAGACATGCCCATAGATGCAGTTGGTATTTATAACCAACAGGTTCCTCACCATATTTCTGACCCAGTGTACATCTCCCCGGGACCCATTAGCAATACAAACATAACTTTTTGCTTAGTCCAGCTTCCCAGCTAGCCTCCATGGAGATATTCTCTCTGTGTTAACCTGTACCAAATTCAGTACTCCAATGGAGTGCATCTAAATGAACCCTTAAAGCAAGAAAGTGAAGTACTCACGCTACTGTTGAAGAGCACAAATTACCAAAATAATGTGAATAAAACTGCCATGCATCTCAATTTTTAATGAATTGCTTTTATAGATACTGCCCAATAATGTGGGATTCATTCCAGTAATGGAACCAGTGAAGATAAAGGCCAATCATCAGACGTTACCCAGGATAACCCAATACCCATAGAACCCCACGGTGTGAGAAGGATACACCCTCTAATGTTGGATCTAATTAAGCAATGGGTGTTAGTACTGATTGTCAGTCAATGTAATACCCCAATCTGTAGATATGCAAGGGGAATAAGGTCAATGTGCTCAGATGTGTCCAAGGTCTGAAGGCAATTCATAATGTGGTTATCCCAAGCTTTTCTGTTGTCCCCAACCCTGCACCCATTCTTTCTTGCCTCCCACAATTGCTTAATGGTTTACTGTGATTTATTTTTGTTCCGCTTTCCTTTCTATCCCAATACTTGAAGAGAGACAGTATCTCTTCTCGTTCTCATTTTTCTCATTTTGAGGATCTCAACTTTTGTGGACCGGTCTTCCTCAAGGACTTATTGGATTCCCTTCAACCTTTTCCCATGTTCTCCAGAAAGATCTAAATACAATGGTCTTCCCTGGTGTTGATGATTTACTTTTGCCATCTGTTACTCTAGATCAATGCAAGGTGGATTCCAATGTACTCCTCACCAAATTACCTAATAAAGGGACTATGGCTGTAAAGGAAAAATTGCACTTTTGCCTTCCCAGGGTGTTATATATTGGTGATGAGATCACTGACACCTGATCGCTGACCGAATTGAAGCCATTCATATTGGAAGGTATTTTGGTGCCTTAGGTGGGTCTTTTGGAAGAATCGGGTTTTTATTTTTTTTGTAAATTTGAGGCCGGAGTTGGCTGTTCAGCTGTGGTAGGGGAATTTGCTCCAGGCTTTTGGAGCGATGTAGGAGAAGGTGTTAGCTCTGGCTTGCTGTATGTGGTGGACATGTGCAAGGAGTAGGCTCACTGAGCGGAGGTGTCTGGATGAGTGTGAAACAGGATACGGTTGTTGAGGTAGGCTGGACTTTTATTGTGTAGAGCTTTGCAGGTATGTGAAGAGTTTTAATAGAGAGCACTTGTGGATGGGGAGCCTGTGGATTCCTTTGAGGAGTTTGGATAAATGTGCGTGGTAGAGAAGCCTGAGTGTGAGTCTGGCAGTTGTCTTCTGTTTTACTTGGAGTCTTTTGTTGAGCTGGATGTGATGCCTATGTAGAGGGTATTGTTGTGGTTGAGACTGCTGGTGACAAAGACTTGCATGACAGATCTGCGGGTATCAAAAAGGAGTCATTTGAAGACTTTTCTGAGCAGTTTGATTGTGTGGAAGCAGGTGGATGCATCTGCAACCTCGTTAGACATAGAGATCATGATTCCCAAGTTCCTGGAAAACTCAGCACTTCACTAAAGACCCATTACGCTGCTATGACATTTTACTGATGTCTGCTTCACATATCACTATGATCCATTTTTAATCCTTGAACGCTGCCTCTTTAATACCCACCTATGAGGATGGGGAGGAGCAGGGCCTAAGCCTTCTTACTGCTCATGTGACCAAACCCTATGTTGATTTAATTCATGTGCCTATACCTAACTATGAATTGATGTATTGTATTTTGTTGACAGATCAAGTCTCAAAAATAAATGATGGAGTCTAAGTTGCTGGTTATGCATTATGCATAACTCTGTTGCTTGCCAAATGTGAGATCTGCTTAAGTTGCTGAGCTCTCACCAGAGCCTTAGCAGAGGAAAAGATTGTGACGAGGCACAAGGGCTGAAAGCATGCATTTGGAGTTAAACAGAACTTTGGGATTCTCTGGATGGAGAAGGGTTCTTGACATCTAATGGAAACCCCATTAATAATGGCTGGTATGCTCAAAACCTTTTAAAAGCTTTACAGTTACCTAAGACAGTGGTGGTGGTAAAGTTTGAAGCACATCAGCATCCTCACAATGATGTCTCAAGATGGTGCCATGTCTATAACCACTGATGTTTCTTTGTATATTGTGAGAACTGATTGTTTCCTGTGACATCACTGAAAGATTTGTCTTGCAACAGTATTCCTCTGAAAGTGAGAAATATTCTTGGTTAAAGAGAAATATGAAAGACAACCTGATTGGTGTAGAGACACAGCAAAAGGCATGCGGTTGAACTGAAAATTCTACTCCCCAACCTCACCTGAGTGAATCATAGTGCAGCCCATGTTGGCAGGACAACGTGATCCCACACCAAACCTTTGGTATGCACCCTTTTATTCTTCCATAGTTCAAAATTATTGAAATCCTGTGTCATCTGCCTGTCACATTATGCCTGAAAATGTATGCAGATCACCCCTAATGCCCATCCTCCCACTTGGGACCTCTTCGGCTTTGGGTACCTTCAGATGGATTTTATCCAGATGTCAAAGTGTACTACCCACACACTTGCTGTAGTAATTGGGTTTGTTTTCAGGAAAGTGGAAGCATATCCCTGTGCCCATGAAGATGCCATCACATTAGCTAAACAATTAGTCAGACAGTTTATCCCTCTGTTCAGGATACCCAACTGGATCTCAAGTGACCATGGAACACCCTTTGTGTTAGCAGTAGTTAAGGGAGTCTGCAAGACTCTAGGGACAGGCTAGTGTTTCCTTTGTGCATATTATTCAGAATAAGTGAGAATAAGTGGGAAATGTAAAGTGGAACAATGAGCCCCCTATGAACAAGATTACAAAAATATGCTTGGAAACCCTATTGAAATGGCCTGATGCCCTGCCACTAGAACTATGGTCCCTCTGAGTGACTCCCTAACAGAAAACAAAACTAGGAACTGTTGAAATGTTCATGGGCTGACCCATGATGCCGCCCTCAAATCCACAAGTCTCAGCTGCAAAATTAAATTTACAAATAAATGATCATGCGGTCCGGTGATATTACAGAAGGCTTATATAAAGTCTACAGTTTCAATTCTCAGATTCAACCCTTCCTGAATCTCTAACTGTGGTCTGCCATTCCCTCCAGCCTGGTAAATGGGTGTATATGTGCATGCACCAAAGGGAGATCACATTGCAGCCTTGCTGGTGTCGATCCTACCAGGTTCTGCTCATCATAAATACAGGTGTTAAGTGTCGTGGTCTGATGCTGTGGACCCACTCATCCCACTGCAAGTGAAATGTTCCTCCTGGAGACAACAGCATTTCGGTTTCCACTTCTGGACTGGTGCGTAGCCCTGGAACCTGATCCCCTGCCAAGACCACCTCTACAGCCTCTCTGTGCCAATGAAGTAGCCCTCCGTGCCCACTCTGTCTGGCTGCTACCCCCATGGCCACATAATGCTGCCCCTGCACTCTCATATCATTACCACCTCCGTCCGAGGTAAGCATGCACTCTCAGATGTTGTATCCCTATGTGAGTCCGGCCTGCTATCTTTGCTGCAGCCTTGAGTGTCTGGTTGGTGAAGGGATATGTCCTTGCTGTGGAATGGACAATTATTCCAAAGTCTAACTATACAACCTGCCTTTGGACAGAGCCATAGCTCTGTTTATGGGAACAACTCTAATGTGCTGTTGCTGGAAAAATACAGACAAACTATTAATCTTTCTTCTTGTTGGATATGCAGAAATTTGCCTGTTGAATTGGGGAGTGGTAGCTCATTGATCATTGTGCCCGTCAGTCATAACACTAGTTTTGATGTCTTGTAAACTGACGGCCAAACAGCACTGGCATATCCCCCACTTATTATCAGAGGCTTGAAAAGTTTAAAAATTATTTTGGCCGGAGTAGGTTAGATGCAATAAATCTTGCACTGACAGACCCAGGACCTATCTGTGATCACCACATAGAGAACATCTCTAGTCTTTCTGTTGGAAAGAGTGCATGCGATCTTGCTGTAGAGAACATTCTTTTTGAATTGGCCGCAAATGAATTCAATCATCCCACTGGACTGTTGTTTCATTAGTGTCACCAGCAAGGGAGCTATGCATATTTCATTTGTGGATCCCAAGTCTACCCATTCCTGCCCTTAAACAGGACTGGGATCTGTCGTTCTGAATATGTCATTACTGCATAGGACAGTTTGATGATCACCCTTTACCAGGGGCGGCTTCTTCACTAGGGTGGAGAAGAGTCATCCCCCCACCAGCAGCGGCAGCTGCAAAACCTTTAAAGGAAAAGGATAATAAACCTTGTTTATTATCCTTTTCGTTTAAAGGAGTGGGGCCACAGGGGTGAAGAGCAGCGAGGGGGATTCGTCAGCACTCCCCCTCAGAGCACATGTATGTTTGGCCAGCCATCTCAAGCCAGCCTAACATACATGCACAATAGGCTCTCTCAAGCCCGGCAACACAGTTTGCTACACAGCACAGGCTCCCAGTTTGCCTGGGAGCATCCTGGCTGGGTGCTTTGAGCCAATCCTGACGCTGCTTTGAGCAGCGTCAGGATTGGCCACAGGGCAGGCTGGGAGCCTGTGGCTGTCTGCCTAGTTTGGAGCAACGACGGACAGAGGAGCGGCGCGTGGCAGAGAAGGTAAGTGTTTTTATTTTTACGTTTTTTATTTTATTTACTCCTCACCTACAACTAGATTCTTTTCTGCTTTAATTCCAAAGTATAGGAATAGTTGTTGGTTAAGATGAAGCAAGATGAAATGCTGAAATCATGGAAGAGATAGTTAACTGGCCCACATTTGCTTTGGGATTACTGGTAGAGTGATTAGATGCACATGCCAAAATGTTGATTCAGAATAGAATGGCATTACATTACATGTTAGCAGCAAGAGTGGACTTTGTGCTATTGTAGGTTCTGAATGCTGCATCCACCTTCCTAAAACCATGCTTACCATGCACAAGCAAGTAAATCATAATAGAGATAGTGCCAAGAAACTACACAATCTTCAGAATGGAATAGAGTTCAGCCTTGGTGACGTCAGGACATGTCTGGGCGAAATTTTTGGCAACAAGTGAACGAAAGATTTTTAAATAATTATTGCTATTTTAAATATGTGTACTAACGAAAGCACTCAAGTCCATACACAAGTGTTAATAGGAGCCAAAGTCAAAGTCCATAGTTCCACTTGATATGTTCATGATCTTCTTTAATGTTTCCTTTTAGCAGCTACAGCCAAGCCAACACGTGTTTCGTCTGGGTAAACATCTCCCCGCAGACTTCATCAGGGCTTCTCACAACTGTTAATGATATATAGTATCTAATTAGTCTTACACATAAAATCTCACTTAAGGATTTCAGTTTCTAATAAACCCACATGCTGTTATCAAGCAATTTGTATGTCCTCTATATGGTGGAAATCTTCTTGTGTTCATTATTTACTAAACCACTACAGCACCTTATCCCCGTCTACTTCATGTGTTTTGAATGAACAAACCCCATGCACAAACGAGTGTGGCTCCCAACGCCAGAAACAGCAGTGTATATCTACCCTCTATGTCCTCAACCAAATTAAAGGTATTCATTTTACCCGGTGTGTTGAACCTCGTATTTATCCTTAAACTCAAATATATATTCAGAGTATCTATAAACGCAAGTGGAATAAAAGTAAAGTAAATTGAAAATACTTTTTGCATGTTCGTAAAACAAACTGCAAAATTTGTTGTCTGTTCCTACTACTGCACTTACCCTATCTCACGTGCATCGATGAATAATTATATTTTAATGAATTATACTTGTCTCTTTGTAAAAAGAAAAATGCTCCCTTAAATAAATGCAGTAAAGGGCTGTCTCGTTGTGCGCTACCACGCCGCCATGAATACAAAGTTACCTTTTGTAACAGAGTGTCGTTGAATCCTTCAAACGCAAGTACGAGAGAGGAAAGTCTCGTAACAATTGCACGTGTTTATACTTGTCCTCAATAGACATTAATGACGGACACCCCGTCCCTATCTGCCGTTGTTTATCAAGGTCGAAAGAGGACTGTAGTCCTCATCGAGGTAACTGTTTGTATTGTATCTCATTGACGCGTGTTTATACTTCGTATTAGTAAACATTAATTACGGGCTTAGCGTTCCTTTCTGCCGAAGTGTATCGGCATAGAGAGAGGACTTTGGGCCAGATGTAGAATGCTTTTTGCATGGTGCAAACTTTGAAAATAGCAGTTTGCGCCATGCAAAAAGCCTTTTGCGATGCTCATTCATAAATTGCGAGTCGGTACCGACTCGCAATTTGTGAATGCGACTCGCAAATAGGAAGGGGTGTTCCCTTCCTATTTGCGACTTGCATCGCAATTCAGAGTTGCTTTGTGACCGCGAATGCGGTCGCAAACCAACTTGCAGTTACCACCAGTGTCACACTGGTGGTAACTCATTCGCAAAAGGGAAGGGGTCCCCATGGGACCCCTTCCCCTTTGTGAATGTCGACAAAAATATTTTTTCAGAGCAGGCAGTGGTCCTATGGACCACTGCCTACTCTGAAAAAAACGAAACCAAATGGTTTCAGTATTTTTTTCATTTTGCAACTCGTTTTCCTTTAAGGAAGACGGGCTGCAAAATGAAAAAAAAAACTGCTTTATTTACAAAGCAGTCACAGACATGGAGGACTGCTAACTACAGCAGGCCACCATCCCTGTGAGTACATGGATATCCATGTACATCACCATCCATGTGCAGGAGGCACAGATGCTCCAGGGACTCACTATGGGGTCGCAAAATGCGACCCACCTCATGAATATTGATGAGGTGGGTCTTTGCGACCCCATAGCGATTCGCAGAAGGTGTCTGAGACACCATTTTGCATCCGTTTTTGCGACTTGCAAATTGCGAGTCGCTCAGACTCGCAATTTGCAAGTCGCAAAAACGGATTTTGCTACATCTGGGCCTAAGTTCTTATCTCCAAAATGGTTACTCAAGCCCATAGTGCTTAATAACACTTGTCCTAGTGACCGTGAATCAAGGAACTTAGAAGGATTCTAATACACTATGTTGACTTCTCTGTACCAGAACTTAACTCTGAAGAGCCTCTGGTCTGTAATTATGCCTAATGAAAACTCAAGCTTCTCATATTTTGTGGTTATAAAAAGAAAATAATATTTTACTATAATTACCCATGTTATAGTTACTATGTCAAAGCAAATCAGATCTATCTATATCCCCTTAATAGTGTGTAACCCGGTGTATTCATACTAGTTCCCAGACATGAAAGCCACAATCACCCGTGCATGTGATTTGTCATTACTCAATACAATATTAATTTCATTTCTTAATCTCCCAAAAAATATTCAAGTTCATAGTCAGAATTTAGACCGTGTTCTACTGCCATTAATCTCATAATCTCATAATCCAACAGGATTCTCTTCTTCTCAAAATAAATTCTCTATTCCCTCCTCTTGGATCTATTTTCACATGGTCGAATCCAAAGAATTAAAATGTTTGTGTCCCTTGCGTATCGCATTCCTTCATATGTAGGGCAATAGGGAATCTGTCATCATTTTGTTTAATAGCTCTCCAGTGCTCTACAATTCTTACTTTCAGTGGGCGGATGGTGCTCCCTATTTATATACGGTTACATTTACATAGTAACATATAAATAACATAAGTTGTGTTGCAATTTATAAACGTTTGTATTGGATACCTCTTATTACCTCCCATTCCGGCAAAGTCCTTTTGTCCCTGACATGCCCATCTACACACATTACAGTTGCTGCATTTATAAAATCCAGTTAGTACTATTTTAAATATGGTTGTTTTATATATCCTAATAAAATTGAAAAGGTGTATCATCCAACACATTTGAGCAAAAAAAGGCATTGCCAACACATTTCTATTTGCAACCTTTAAGGATGATGATGGCAATAATATAGCAAAGATGTAAAAGCAAATGTTTTAAGAGTCTTTGCATTTGAATTATTGTGAAGAATTTTGTCTCAGCAAAAAGCTGGGCTGAAAAAACATAACCATGTAGTCCTGTTGCCTTAAATATTAATTCATATTTCAATGTACCCTGATATATAACATAATGGAATTTGGATATTGTTTTTATATTCATTTATTATTCATCAGATTTAACATACATGAAGTGAATAGGCTCGTTAGTAGTCGCCAAGTGCCCAAATCTTCAAAATGTATTCTTTTCTTTAAAAGGGATGCACTCTGATGCCAGCCAATGGTCCAGAATGTGAGGGCCACCTCTTGGGTATCAGGGACTCAGTCCAGCAGAGGTCAGATGGCTTCAGGCAGGTCCAGTTGCAGCAGGTCAGCTGTGCAGTTGCAGAGGGCCTTTGTTGTTTGTTGTGTCCCTGTAGCTCAGAACCAGCCAGGGCAGTCCTTCTTCTGAGTCTTCCACAAGTCCTTAATGAGTGGCTCTACCCCAGAATCTGGTTCTGGAAAATTCCTCCTTTCCCCTCTCAAGATTCCAAGTAGTCTTGGGTGACAAAAGGCTGATGTGAAGTTCCTTTGTATGTGTGCCGGAGGCAGCCCTTTGAAATGTCAGTGGGGCAGGGAACAACTCCGCCCCACCAACTCTGGCAGAATGGCCCTTCATGCTAACCCCTAGCCCCCCTTTGTCTCACTGTCAGAGAGGAATACACAAAGGTCAACAGCTAAGCTAATCCCAGTCATGTGACCCAAGATACTGGCAGAAGGCACAAATGCTTAGAACAAGAAAATGCCAACTTTCTAAAAGTGTCATTTTCAGAATTGTGACTCACAATCTGACTTTAACTATCAATAAAGAGTGTTTTAAATTACAATTCATTTGAGAGTAAACAGAATCTTCCCATCTGCTCCTAAACTTAAGTTATCAATTATTAAGTATAATAAGGTAACCTAGTGTTAGTCTATGCGAGAGATAGGCCTTGCATTAGTAAAAATGACTTTAGAAGTTTTTCACTACCAGGATGTATAAAAGTTATATACAACTCAACCTGCCCCATGAGCCTTTAGGACCTTTCTTAGGAGGGGCATAAGTATTAAAAAGGAAGAGTTAGGCCTGGCAAAAGGTTTAGTTTGCCAGGCAGAAATAGCAGTTTAAAACTGCCCTAATGGCTGCAGTGGCAGGCCTTAGACCTGTTTAAAGGACAACTTAAGTAGGTGTCACAATGATTGCAGGCCCTGTAGTAGCATCTAATTCATTGGCCGTGGGTACATGTAGTACTATTTTCTAGGGGCTTATATTAAATGTCCCCATTTGGTATAGGCATTGTACAAAGATTTAGAGAGATGGCACAAGAACTTTAACTGTGATTAGCAGTGGCAAAGTGCGAGGAGTCTTAAAGCCAGCAAAAACGAATTCAGCATAACAGGAGGGGTGAAGGCATAAAGTTTGGGGGACTACCCCCAAGGAGTGTCAGGCCTAATACCAAACATTCTTAAATGGAATCCTAAAGTAGAATTTGATTTGGCGCCTTACTTGTCATTGACTGACCTTTTAACACTGTAGATAAGTCAATTTTTCTACGGGGTGTTTTCCACAAATAATGGAAACTTAAAATTTGCATTATATGCGTAATTTTAAATATTTCAATATGTATTATTTTTGGTTGATTGTGGCCCGTGCAATACGTAAAAGTCAATTGTAGAATTAGATTTCTGTAAATTGGAAGCAGTGGTCTAAGCAGTTTCAAAACCTGTATCGACCTAAATGACCATTTGATATTGAGTACATGAGACATAACATTGCAGCCAACAAGACATATGAATTGTTAATTTGTAAATCAAAGGGGCATATTTATACTCAGTTTGCGCCGAATTTGCGTCGTTTTTTTCGACGCAAATTCGACGCAAAACTAACTCCATATTTATACTTTGGCGTTAGACGCGTCTAGCGCCAAAGTTCATGGAGTTAGCGTCATTTTTTTGCGTGAACACCTTCCTTGCGTTAATGATATGCAAGGTAGGCGTTCCCGTCTTAAAAAATGACTCCGATGCATATGCGTCGGATTTATACTCCCGGGCAAAAATGACGCCCGGGAGTGGGCGGGTCTAAAAAACCTGCATTAGCGCCGGATTTTAGCGCCTGGGTCAGGGCAGGCGTTAAGGGACCTGTGGGCTCAGAATGAGCCCGGAGGTGCCGTCCCCTGCCCCCAGGGACACCCCCTGCCACCCTTGCCCACCCCAGGAGGACACCCAAGGATGGAGGGACCCACCCCAGGGACATTAAGGTAAGTCCAGGTAAGGATTTTTTTTTTTTTTTTTGTGGCATAGGGGGGCCTGATTTGTGCCCCCCTACATGCCACTATGCCCAATGACCATGCCCAGGGGACAGAAGTCCCCTGGGCATGGCCATTGGGCAAGGGGGCATGACTCCTGTCTTTGCTAAGACAGGAGTCATTTTAATGGGGGATGGGCGTCGTAAAAAAAATGGCGCATATCGGGTTGTGGCGATTTTTTTGCCTCAGCCTGACTTGCACCATTTGTGGACGCCCATACGCCATTTTCCCCCTACGCCGGCGCTGCCTGGTGTATGTCGTTTTTTTCAACGCACACCAGACAGCGCCGCCGGCTAACGCCGGCTAACGTCATTGAATAAATACGGCGCCCGCATGGCGCTTCAGAATGGCGTTAGCCGGCGCTAAGTTTTTGGGCGCAAAACTGCGTTAGCGCAGTTTTGCGTCAAAAAGTATAAATATGGCCCAAAGTCTTCAAGAGCCTAGTTTACCAATGCAATTCCCGTAACTGTATATCAAATCTTAACTTTGTATTGGGAAAGTTTTTTCAGAACTGTTCAAAGTTTGCTATTCTTATGTCTCGGAAGGGTAGCTTTATTGTTCCCGTTTAGAAAAAGAGGGCCCGCAGGGTCAAACTTCTTGCTACCAAACTATTGCATTATACAATGTTTCGGGGAAAATGCACGCAAAGTAAGGCATTGAAGCGCTGTATAGGAGCAAAAAGGAACACATTTGATAAAGCATTAGGCATGAACACGATAATTAAACTAAATATTAGGCGGCAGCAGAAGGTTTATATACATGGACGTCATTTAGGGGCCGCCAGGGGTTGGAGCTGCGACCCCAGGCTTGCCATTTGAGACCCCTGGCACTGCCTTTGGGACCCCTGGCCTCAGAGGTGGCACAATAAGTGCCAGGAACACAGAGGCAGCTAGGCTGGTGCTCTACTCTCCTTCTTTTCCGGCAATGTTTTCATTACCCTAATACTGAATAATATTACTTTACTCAGTATTAGTGCAATAAAAAATGAAGTACAATTAGCAGAAATATACCCTTCCCTAAGAGGTAAGTAAAAATTGCTTTAAAATGCATGTTGTGTGCGTGCTTGCTGTTGAGTATGTTTATGTGAGAGTCATTATGTATATGTGTGAATGTGTGTGTCTGTGAAAAAATGTGTGTGTGTGAGTGAAAGGGAAGGTCAAAGGACGTGTGATGTCACTTTCCGCTACCCCTGGCATTTTGGTGAATTGACGTCCATGTTTATATACGACTTTTATTGATCTTACAATCACTTTTGATAGAGGTGATCAAAACATCTTGTGGGCTAAACTTTCAGACTGGAATATTACATATGGGTTGCTAAAACAAATAATGGAATCACAAATAATGGTACAGGCCCTACTTCTAAAATCTTTTCCCAGAACGGTCTCAGGGAAGGGTGTGTCCTTGCTTCTTTTTGGTTTCACATGGCTGACTTACCCTAGCACTTAACCTATTCCAGTTGACACCCGCTAACTAGAGCTTAATTTGAGCCAAACCAGCACTCATTTTTGGAGACCAGTACCTATTTTTCTGCTTCACACATTCACCAGAGCAAGAGAGTAAAAAAGAGAAACGTTGAAAACCCCTCATAAAGGGAGAAAGCAGGAACCCACAAGAGTGAGATTAAGGGGCAGGGGATGCCTGGTAGATTAAAGAGGAGCAAGGTGGAATAATGATTATGTAACCTTGGTATTGGGCACACCAACATTTAATTGCACAGGCTGTGGGCTTCTAAGCAGAGCTTAGGGCACCAGCTCCCGGTGCAGCGCCACTTTCCTTGCACCCCTTAGCACACCCTATCACCACCATGTGTGCGTCATGTTTAAATACGGTGCACCATGGCAGGGTAGGGGGCAATAGCGTCAGAATTCTTTATGCTGTTGATGTACTGTTCACGGTGGCGCTAACCCTGAACAGTGCTTAGGAGCCCATTATAACCAATGATGTGCCCCCTTTTAACTCCTGCTCTGCATAGGTGTTGAAAATGCCCCAAAAAATGGCGCAAATAAATCTTTTAGATTTCTTTGCGCCATTTTTTCAGCCCCCCTAATGCATGCATTTTGCCACTTTGTAAATATGATGCAGCGATTTTGGCATAATATCGCCACCTTTGCGTAAAAGAATTACTCTACTGTGGCGATATATGGTGCAAAGGGCTCTTAAATCTGCCCCTAAGTTTGTAGGGTCTCCAAGAGAAGGATCCAGCTGGGATTTTCTGTTCAGTTCAAACACTACCCTGGCTGAAGCATGTGCTCTACAGGACAGAGTGCAGCACCCTCTATGGACTAAACTTATATCTACAGTTACTGTGGCCTGAAGATGTCTAAATAAAAGGTATGTGTAGTACAGTGTAGTACAGTGCTCTCTAGGGGCTAAATCTCTGGATATATGTTAGATGACTAGAAGGTGATGCCCTCCACGGACTGTTTTTGTGATTTCATTTTCATGGTTGATAATTATATAAAAAGATCACAGGCATGTGATCTTCGTTCTAAAATGCTTCATTGATATAATAATGTTGACAGTGATTAATGGTTAAAGTGCATGTGTTATTTATATTAATAAGTGCATTCACACATGGTTATTATTGATTATTGCATTTATTCCTAAAATGATAATATTTTGATGTGGTTTGTTGCTCTTGACCCTTTAGGGGGTCAGAGGTTATTATGCAATGTCATCTATGGTATTTTCCATCTGCGTAATGTATATATTTTTGGAAATTAATGCATAGTATTGAGTAGTGTGTAGTAAATGCACTTTTACTTTTCTAATATTACTGTACACCACCAAATGACTACTGCACACACCACCTCCCTTGAGTAGTCCTTGTTCTGCTCTGCTCCGCTACCCTTAGAGAGTCAAGCACTACAGCAGCGTGTTTGGTTCCCAGCGAGGGGCAAATGTGGGCGAAATAGAAAAAACCCTTAATGGCCAAAGTAATGAAAGCCTCAATGCTCAATGAGTAGAACCCCTACCTTTCCTCTGATTAGAATGTGCAGTACCAGAGAACAGCCTGAAGTCACACGCTTGAAAAAAGGAATGCATTTTACTGGCACAATCTGGAGTCTGGGTGCCTCACATGCGCCCTTATTTGAACATGAGCAACACATTGCAGATGCTGCCCCGTGAGGGCCGCTTGTGGTAAGCTGTGCGTACATAGGAACCACAGCCCGGCAGGGTAAAGTTGGCATGGTGCACACTGCAGAGATTACACAATGCTAAAATACAACACAACATATCAGGCCGCCTAAAAGTCTAACATACTTTTAATGTAAAAATAACAGGCAACATAGTAACAAATCTGGTGAAAATTGTTATTTTTACAGACCAGATTTCTCGCTCAAAAAAACAGTCGGAGCATGTAATGCTAAAATGCATGCAATTTCGGGCGATTCTTATAGACTTTTCCCTTAATACATATTTTAAAACTGTGACAGCAAGTGCTACTTTAACGAAATGACCAGGAGGCAGAATCTTCTAACCGAGAGAATGCGAGAAGTCCTTAAAATAAAGATGAAGATACACAAACATGCTGCTGAATTCACTATTTTGGTAAGATTACCCTACTGTTTGCCAGCATTGTGAGTGAGACTATTCTTCCTTAAAAGTCGTAGGAAATGTGCAGATGTACCACTTCAACTAAAATGACTTCTAGGACTACAGGAGCCATTCAACTTAGCATGCATGTTAAGGCAGATAAACAGTTTAGATTAATATAAAAATGATATCCAGAATCAATAATGTAATGTCAGTGCCCATTGTAATACACCAGTACAAGGAAGCATTACTATTTAAGACAAAAAGAACACTTAAGTGTATTGTATACAGTATGGTGCAGGCAAAATAATTGTTAAGCGAGTAACTGGTGCTTGTTGATTTTTTACTTTTGATTAAATGAAACATTTGATCTGTTTAATTATCAATTACTTTTTTGTTCTGTTTTTCAAAGAAGTAGCTCTGCTGTTATGGTCTGTGTTTAATCAATATTTTTTCCACTGGAGGCCAAATATTTGAAACGGTATGAAATATGTATTTAGCGTCATTTAGAGGTTGGTGAATTGGGAACCCCGCCGTAAATCATTTTGCCCCCCCCAATCCACCAACTTGTGCTTCCTATGACTCATTTAGAGGGGTGGGAACTATTACCACGTCTGGAGTTCCCACTGGCTGTGCTGGTGATTAAATACTGGCAGCAGCCCATCCTTTACGCTGCTGGCACCTTTCCCACAGAAGGATGACTGCGCTACTTAAGGCAGACTTGCTAATAGTGATTGAGGATTTCTTTTAATGAGTAAACATATATAAGGCATGATCCTTTGTAGAGTTGACAGGAGAGTGGGGGCAGCGCCTCCAATGACGGCTGGCAAAACCCCCAGGCACAGTTCCAGTCTACCTGAGGGCTGTGTAGGTCAGAGACTGTTTCTGCTCTGGCTCGGGTGTGCATCTGTATTTCACTTCTCATGATGGCAGAGTTTACCCACTAGCAATTAGGGCTAGGATAAAAGGGAATTATCCGCAATTCTATACTATGTGTGAGTTATTCATTTGGTACACTTTTAAAATATATGTATACTCTTGAGCTTTGCTACCGTTTTCTTTCACATATTCCACTCTAGATTAGTTTATAATAAATACATATAGCTCACAACTAGATTTGTGTGTTGCAGGTAAGGAGTTGAACCTAGTGGGAGTCGCAAACTAACATCTCAAGTGTCTGTTTATTTAAAAATGGTCTCTTCTGCACTAGGATGTAAAATGGGCTCTTCTTCACTAGGATGTAAAATGGGCTCTTCTTCACTAGGATGGAAATGGGTTCTTCTTCACTAGGATGTAAAATGGGCTCTTCTTCACTAGGATGTAGAAATGGGCTCTTCTTCAATAGGATATAAGGGGAGCGCCTATGAGACACTTGCCCCTTTTTTTCTCCACTCTGTGCAGCTGGCGTTTATACCATTGTAGTCTGCAACAAGGAAAATCTACTGGGTGTCAACAAAAGTCCCTTGCAACGCATCACCGGGATTCTTTCTCATTGATCTAGGGTGACCACCCGTCCGTAAATTTCACGGACTGCCCGTAATTTTGCCGTGCTGTCCGTTGTCCATGATGAAAGTCTTCACGGACGGACATTTGTCCGTAATTTCAGCCTTTCACCAAATGGACAATGAGGCAGGGAGAAATTACTCTGTTTCCCCAGCTGGAATGAAGGCCAGGGAGTCTCCTGTGTTCTGAGGGAAGGGCAGACAGATAAGAAAAGGCCTTCTCGCCAGGGTGTCTCATTCCCTAAAGAAATGCAAATGTGGGTAACTGGTAAATCTGCAAATGTAAAGGGGCTTAAAAACCTGCATTGACTTTAATCAAAGGAGTCACTTGAAGCTTTCTGATGGCAAAGATATTTTCTTTTAGAGAGGTACTGTAATGGTGAGCTGTAGAATGTGTGGTTTTAATGGACTGTTATAGATTTTATACCTAATACTAACATTGTTTATATTATTCAAATCTGTATTTGAGAAGCACTTTTTTTATTTAACCGAACTGTATTTGCGCATTTTGTAGCAGCCTATATTATGATGTAATTGTATTTATATAGCGTTTACTACCCCTGTTGAGGCATCGAATACATATTTAAAATAAGGACTTACACATTCACAGTCCTTTCAGGAACCTCGGTACCTCATAGTACTAACAAACATTGGCAAAGCCAATAGGTCTTGTTTACTTAAGAGTTATTGGCTTTGCCAATGTGTTTTCGCCATGTTATGCACCAGAGTGGCTGCTGTTCAACATGGCTAAAAGTTAGTGGCATAGTGGTGTGGAGTCGAGTGGCTTAGGAGCAGTGGCGTAGAGCCCAGTGGTGCAGAGTACAATGCAGTGGGGTAGCATGGAGTGTCGTGGGACACAGTAGAGTGGAATAGAGTGCAGTGGAGTAGAGTGGCAGGGAGTGCAGCGGTGCAGAGTGGTGCAGTGGCATAAAGTGCAGAGTAGACTCGCGTAGTGTAGAGTGGTGAAGTGCAGAGTAGAGGATAGTGTTGTAGAGTACAGTTGCGTAGAGTGGAGTGATGCAGAGTAGAGTGGCATAGATTGTAGTGGCATAGATTGCAGTGGTGGAGAATGCAGTAGTACAGAATAGATTGGTGAACAGTACAGTGGCGGAGAGTGCAATGTTGCAGAGTAGAGTGTCAGTGCAGTGATGTAAAGTGGAGTAGAGTGGCACAGAGAGCAGTGGCAGAGTACAGTGGTGCAGAGTAGAGGGCAGTGACATACAGTGCAGCTGTTTAGGGTGCACTGACATAGAGTGCAGTGGAATGGGGCAGAGTAGAGTAGTATAGAGTGCAGTGGAATAAAGTGTATTGGTGCAGAATGTAGTAGCACAGAGTAGAGTGGTGTAGAGTATAGTAGCGTCCAGTGCAGTGTTGCAGAGTAAAGTGTCAGCATGCAGTGGTGTAGAGTGCATTGAACTAGAGTGCACTGGTCAGAGTGGCGTATAGTGCAGTGATGTAGAATAGATTGTTTCAGAGTAGAGTGCAGTTGCATAGAGTGGAGAGGTTCAGGGTAGAGTGCAGTGGCATTGAATGCAGTGGAACAGAGTGCAGTGGCATAAAGTAGATTGTTTCACAGTAGAGTGAAGTGGCTTGGAGTGGAGAGGTGTAGAGTAGAATGGAGTTGCACAGAGTGGCATAGAGTGTGATGGCATAGAGTAAAGTGGTGTAGAGTGCTGTGGCATAGAGTGCAGAGATGCAAAGTAGATTAAAGTGACATACAGTGTATTGATGTAGAGTGCAGGGGCATAGACGGGGCATAGAGTTGAGTGTTACAGAGTAAAGTGCACTAGCATTGCATGTATTAGCTTAGAGTGCAGTGGCATATAGTGCAGTGTTGCAGAGTGACATAGAGTGGAGTTGTGCGAACTAGATTGGTGTTGTCTAGACTGGAGTGGATAGCATACAGAGGAGCAGAGCGCAGTGGTGTAGAGAGGCGGAAAGTGCATTGGCATAGAGTAGAGTGCTACAGAATAGAGTAGAGAAGCATAGTGTGAAGTAGCAGAGTGCAGTGGCAAAATGTGGAGTGGTTCAGAAGGGAGAAGAGTGCAGTGCAGTGGCATGGAGTGGTGTAAAGTAGAGTGATACAGAATAGTGTGCAGTGGTGTGGAGTGGTGCAGAGCAGCGTGGGGTGGAGTATGCATGGTGTGGTAACACACTGCCATTACAGACAGCACATTTTTTGTTGAAATGATCATTACATTTGCACAGACGTACAGTTTTTCACATCAAACTATACTGTGCACAGACGATGATGTGTGGAAATTGCATCACCTAATGCAATGATTTGTTTTAATCATATAAAGGTATTTGTTTCCAGCACAGTTCAGGATTAACAAAAATGTGCTTCATTTGTACTCCTAATTCTGATATATTCTGAAGTTTATTTAAATGTTGTCATGTGATAGAAAAAACTCTTTCCTAACCCCAGTATCCAGCTAGATTGTCGCATAAATCCTCTCACCTTGAAGTCAGAGAACGAAAAGTAAACACTAGGGGCCAGATGTAGCAAACGTTTGCGACTCGCAAACGGGCCGAATCGCAATTTGCGACAGTGCAAAATCGGAAATGGGATGCAAAAAGCCCATTTCCGACTCGCAAAAAGCGATGCGCCCCGTTTGCGAGTTGCACCGGTTGCGACCCCCTTTTGCGACCCGCAATGTGCGAGTCGCAATTTGCGAATCGCAACCCATATGCAATTGCAACTCGCAAATTGCGACTAGTCGCAAAAAACCCAGTTTGCAAGTCGCATTTACCACTAACTCAAAGCAGGTGGTAACCATTACCAAAGTATAAAAGGAGACCCAGAAGGCATCTGGGTCACTCAAGATGGCGGACATATACCTGATAACAGTGAGGAGGAGAGTCTACGCAGCCCAGCAGAGGAGGAGGAGGGGCCACAGACAGGAGAAGATATATAGAACAAGGCAGACCCTTTTCCAGCAAACTGAAGAGGAGATCTATGATAAATACCGCCTTAGCAGCGCTGCCATTCTAGAATTAATAGATTTACTAAAACCACAGCTAGAACACAAGACTCTGCGTGGCTGCACCATCCCTACGCATGTGCAAGTACTATGCGCACTGCACCTCTTGGCCTCAGGGAGCTATCAGGGGGTCATTGCTGTGGCAGGTGGGGTATCCCAAAGTGCGGTGTCAAGGTTCCTCAGGGCATTCCTAGATGCCTTAGTAGCGCACAGGTCTCAGTTCATATACTTACCAAGAAATGAGGCAGAAATTAACAGCACGAAGCTGGACTTTTACCGCATTGCCCACTTCCCCCATGTCATTGGATGTGTAGATGGGACACACATTCAAATATGCCCCCCGCTAATCTGGAACATATTTTCCGCAACAGAAAGTGTACCCACTCACTCAACATACAGGTTGTTTGTGATGCCCATTACGTCATCACGGACATCGTAGCTAAGTTTCCAGGCAGTACCCATGACTCATACATTTTTAGACATAGTGGGATACATCAACGCCTGGAACGTGGGGAGTTTGGAGACGGATACCTCCTAGGTAGAGCTGCATACACCTTGCAGACATACACACAGGTCACTGTGCACGACTATCTGGACTTACTAACAGTGTACTTTTGTGCCCAACAGGTGACAGTGCATATGCTCTAAGGCCATGGATCATGACTCCATGTTTAACACCCAGCAATGATTCAGAGAGGCAATACAACAGTGCGCATAAGAGGACCAGGAACCTCATAGAGCGCACCTTCGGACTCCTGAAGGCAAGATTCCGATGCCTCCACCGCAGCGGAGGCGCCCTCCAATACACACCCATTACCGCCTTCAAAATTGTGGTCGCATGCGCCATCCTCCACAACATAGCCACCAGACGTGGGCTACCTCTCACCCCTGCAGACCCAGAGCCTGATGAGGAAGAGCAAGAACAACCACACCGCCATCATGGGGATAGGAGTCTAGCTAATCAAGGCAGACTGAGACGGGAACACATTGCAACGCAATATTTTGGACGGTACGTGTAAACTCCCACCATACTCACCCATTAACCAAACACTCCTTTTGTTAAGTGGAAGAAAAATAACTGTTTTAATAATGTAATGCATGAACTATATACAAGATGAAATTGTCCATGGGCAGGGAAATGCCAACCACTCATGTGGCACATTAAAGCCATGTGCCACATTTGTTTGTCCGGGCTGTTGGCTAACTTCTCCTGCCCCTCCTGCCAGCCTGGCTGGTCCCAGCCGCATCTATGGTGCTCTGCCTCCCACTCCTTAGCACCCTACTGTCAGTGGCAGATACACTGCTCACTGTGGAGCCCTCTTCACTATCTTGGGGTGTTTCCCCGGTGGCCCTCGACATCTCACGTGTCTCCATTAGTTCTATGATATGTGTGAGATGTCCCAGGCCCCTGGCAACATCCCCAGCAAAATGGCCCATCTCAATTTGAAGGCCAACTGTCCTCCTCGACAGGCCTGTTGTGTTGATGGCTAGCCTGCCGATTGATGTGGCCATCCTGTCCAGTCTTAACATAATCTGTCGATCCCTGCGCCGCCCAGCCTCTGCCTGACCCAGCAGTCCGGCCGCCAGTTCCCTGATGGCAGAGGCAATGTCCCCAGGGTTCTGGCACATCAGGTCCATCCGCCTGTTGAGGTGCCGCATGCTTGCATGGTTTTGTCTTTCAATGCGGTGCAGCACCCCACTGATCCTGCCCAATATTGTGTTCTGCATGCGCTGACCCCGCAGCAGATGTGCCTCACTGCTGGTTGGAGGATGAATCTGGAAATCAGACGCTCTTGCCCTGCGACGCCTGCGCAGTGGTGGCTGCCCTGTCCTCGCACCTGTATCCTCCCTGGCTGTTGCTGGGGCAGCTCCTGGCGTTGCTGTTGCAGCAGGCGTTACAACTGCAGGAATGCTGCTGACTGTGCATGTGGGGGTGCTGGAGGGTCCTAGGTTGTCCTCCTGGGCCTGGGTGCTTGGGGTGTAGGGGGTGTCTTGCTGGAGACCTGTGGGACATGGGGAACACACTGTCAGTGTCTAGTATCTTTTGCACAATTCCTAATAAACATTTGCCTATGCACTGCCTATTGGACTACATTTCCCATAATGCATCATTCTGGCTTTTTCTACCCTGAAATGGAGCTAATTTGGTTGTGCATGCACATGTGTACATGGTGGGTGGGGTATGACATTGATAGGGGTACAGGCTTATCACATGGTACTCACCGGTTGATGTGCTGGGCTCTGAAGTGTCCAGGTCCCCAAATCCACACACTGCCTCCAGCTCAAAGGTTTGCTCAATCCTGTCTTCAAGGGGTGTGGGTGGTGGCACAGATGATGGTCCCCCTCCAGTGCCTCTCATCTCCCGGAGCCTTTCTGCCACCCTCTCCTTGGTCCGAGAGCGGAGGTCATACCACCTCTTCCTTATGTCCTCAATTGTCCGGTGGCTCACCCCCAGGGCATTGATTTTCTCTTGCATTTCCTGCCAGATTTTCTTTTTGGTGGCCTCTGGAACAGTGAGGGCAGCTCTCCCAAAGAGCTCATCATGGTGCTGACAACATTCTTCGGTCAGCACCTCAAGCTCCCTCTCAGAGAATTTAATTTTCCTTTTTCGGGGGGTTCCCTCCATGGCTGCTGCAGCTAGCTCAGTGTGCAGACTGGCAGTTGTAAAAGGGTGTGGTCCAGCCTCCTCCCAGGTGTATTTGTTAACTTCCTGGCTGTGATGTCATCATCATGTGCCAGGAAGTGTTTCCAGAGTGTTTTGGTGTGCTTTCTGGAGTGTTCTGCTGCACCTGCAAGCAATTTTGAGGGAACTCGCAATTTGCGACTCCAACTCGCTAATTGCAAGTTCGTTTTTGCACACTCGCAAACAGCGACCTCGCAATCTGCGGACTCGCACACAGCGTTGCGAGTCCGGATGCGAGTCGCTAAATCGGACCGGTTTATTTCCTGGCATACCAAATTGCGAGTCGCATTTTGCGAGTCGCATTGACTCGCAAAATGCGACTCGCAATTTTTATTTTTCCTACATCTGGCCCTAAGTTCCCACCGAAATCAGAGCCCGACATTTGACTTTGTTATTTGATTGCACAGCAAATGTGATGAGATAAGAACAAGATTTACAGGCCTGTTTACCGAAAGGGAGCACTCGGAAGGATACTTTAAATAAGGTTTGCGCAAGGGAAGTAATGAACTCAAGCTGCATAGCCTAAAACATATAAAGCCAGCAAATTGAAAGCAACAAAGTGTGAGTTACAAACCACAAGGCCAATGGCAAGCAACGGGCGGGGTGCATTCCCAAGGAAGCTCTATGAATGTACTTAAAGTGACAGCCATGGGATACTTTGTGGGGAAAGTCTAGTATTTTAGTTCAGCCCGTATCTTGCAGAGGTTGGCCAAATCAATTAACCCAGGTAGTATGAAGAGAAGACCTTGAGTGGTTTCCATGTTTCAGGAAAGATCTGTACATCCACTCTATCAGTTTGTCACCGGTTCCTATGGTGCAGACCTTCTGGCACACCTCTTGTAGGGTTAGTGCTAGGTGGCAGACATGAATTAGGGCATTTAATGATTATTTAAGGTGGCTGTAAGTAAGGAGTTGACCTGGGTGAAGATGGTAGTCTGCCTTAAGGGTTTGGAAATTTAGTAGCTCATCATCCAGAAACAAATCCCCCAATTTTAAGATACCTGCAGCATGCCACTGATGGAGTTGCTCTGAGCACAGCTTCTTGTGCGAGTAGGAAGGCTTGGCAAAGGTAGTGCAGGAGCACAGGGTTTCTTAGTGTCAGTGAGTTTATAGGTTCCAGCAAGGCAAGAGAAAGTTGTGCATGATAACCCCAGATGGTGATCCGTGGAATGGTCAGTAGGAAACAATGAGCAGTGCATTAAGCCCTCCTTAAAAGTCTTTACTGATAAACCCCATCTCATGCAGGGAGTCAGGCAGACAGACAGCGAGCCACCCATTGGACCTGTGCAGCTGAATAATAGCATTCTAAGTCCAGAAGACCTAATCCACCCACAGTCACAGGTAGCTTTATAGTGGAAAGAGCTACCCGATGGAGCCGCAGCAACCAAATCAGATGTGTGGCATAGCTGAAGAAGGAATGAAGGACGAGCAGGAGAAGGTTTGCAAAATAATACTATCAGTGAGGTAGCACACCATCTTCACTAGTGCCACTTGGCTCACTACAGAAAGCAGAAGAGAAGACCTAAAAGAAAACTGGGCTTGGATGGACTGTGATGCTCTGCTGAGATTTCCATCCTGAAAATCAGTGGAGAATGGTAAATATTAATCACTAGGTATCAAAAGGTAACTGGTTTCCAGTTCAATCTGAGATCTAATTGTATATAAAGGGGAAAACAGTGCCATATGTTAAAGAAACACTAATTATATTTTAATTTTTTTACAGTTTGTTTGTGCAATTTACGTCCCAAATATTTTGACGATTCTATGTATACTTGACACTTAGGGATAACCTAGATCACTAGTTTGGCTTTTGCTCAATTTCAAAACCATTTAAAGACATGGACAAAGCTGCCAATTGCCTTGCACAACCTTGCAAGGGGTCTGGCCCCTGCTCACCCTTCACAAGCACGAACAGCGGACCATTGCACCAGAAGAGTTTGCCAAGGTGGATGGGTGTTACTTCTTCAACCACTTGACAGTGCCCCTTCTGTTTCTCACCTGTGTGCAGAGACAACTCCCTAGGTACCCAATACCTTCCGATAGTCTTGGTGGACCCATCTTGTCTGATTTTAGGAATTGTCCCACCTTGTTCTTCTCTTCCTTATTTATCCAGTTCTGAGCAACAACCCTTTGAATCACTTGCCGTGGATCTCCCAATTGATCTCAATTTCATCCTCCTCTTTTATTATCTTTGATTGGTAGTCCGGGCTCCCATTTCTGAGATAAATGTAGTCCCAGATATACACTCTAGAGCTGTGAGACTACAGACAAGTTGTGGGTACCTCACATCCTGACATTAGGTGTGAGACTCTCGCACACACCATCTGCCCTGACTCTTTAAAAAAAATTAAGGTTGAAAGTCCATGGGCGGTTTGAGTAAGCCAGATGTTTTTGTTAAATATGTTTAAACTAGCATAAGGTTTATTACCTTCATGTTTCCCAAACTGTTTGCCAGGGGTTTTAAAATGTTCAGAAACATAATCAAAATGCTGCTACTTTTTCTTCAAGAAAGAATCAGTAGATTTGGGTAGGGGTGATGGCCTTGGTGATTGGCCTATGCTACTGAACAAGGACGTAATATGACACATGAATGTAGCATACCAGGAGGCAATCACAAAAAGACCACAGTGAATAAATAGTGCTATGTTAAAAAACAGTAAATAAATGCGCGGACAACATAGTGAGGCATGGCCTCTCTTGTGTGTGTCTGTAAAACTGACAGTTGTTCTTGAATTTCTGTCCTGAATTTTGACCCTTTATCCTGAATTTTTGTCCTGAATTTTGACCCTTTGTCCTGAATTTTTTACAGTCCTGTCCAGAATTTGCTTCAATGCCAGGTGGTCACCCTAGATCCAACTGTAAATCCATTTCATCTAGGCTCATCCTTGAATGCAGGAAAAAAATAGAAACGCCTCACAGGGCCCCGTTGACCTATACTAGATACAGGTCCGCTTTCAGGGTAGCTTACACAGTGCAAATACTGGAGGGAGAAAACGGGTAGAGTGTGTACTTCCCAACTTAATGGGTTGAGACACAGTCATCCCACTGCTCATCCCAGAAAGTAGGTCAAGGCCGCCATGGGCACTCTTCTGGATTACTAACATGAGAAAGACATGGTCATCAGACGAGAGACAGGGAGAGACGAGAGAGAGATACGATATATATATATATATATATATATATAGAGAGAGAGAGAGAGAGAGAGAGAGAGGGAGAGAGAGAGAGAGAGAGAGAGAGAGAGAGAGAGAGAGAGAGAGAGAGAGAGAAGCTTTTGGGCTTTATCCTGCTGAAATCTACGGGCTGAAGGGCTGACAGTGTAGGGGAAAGTCAGACTTCCTTGCAGAATGAAGGGTCCATCTTAGGGGGGTTTCTCCTGCTGCATTGCATGATGTGCAGCGACTTTAGGACACTACTATGGTGAGCTGCCATGCCTCCTTTCAGTGTCTCCTTTCTGTTCTTTATCTCTTGTTGTGGCCTGCCATAAATACGGGCCTCTTCCAGATCACGGCCCCAACAACTTTAGGCTAGGCCCTCTCTGGTTGGCAACTGGAGCTGCACAAGGACATAAGCAGTCCCTCTCCATGTGCTGTCAGGATGAACGCATGACACAGGCACTGGATTAAGGACAGAGTTTGAAGGGATTGGAAACTTTGGAGAACGTGTATTGGAGATTGAAGGGGCACGAACATTAGACTGCACAACAGATTTTAGTAGTTGCTAACTCACTTATGCCCAATATTTATACTTTTTTTAGTGCCGCATTTGCGTCATTTTATGACGAAAAAGCGGCGCAAACTAAGTTTGTAAAGTATACATATATATTAAAAGTGTACAAAATGAATAACCAGACCTGGAGCCGGCGCCTAAAAACGACTCCACTCCACTCCTGCTTTTGCATTCTCTCCTATACATTGTTTTCTGCCTACCCAGCTCCTGTGCAGCCACTATCCCCTCCCAACTATGATTCTCCTTTGTTTCTTCTCCTTTGATGCGATTGGTGACTGTGCTCGATATTTTCAGGTATCCTGTCTACCTCTTACCTCCTCATCTCCGCTTCCGTATGGCTTGGTGGCATCCTAGGGTTTTTAACTGGTATCCCAGTCTGTAGGGAGCTCATCACAGCAACCTCTGCTGCCAAGCCAGTAAACTGGATACTACTTTGCACCACACCATCCTACTCTTGATCGTGCTTTGCATTCACTTGTGTCTCGCACTTACCTTGGAGGGCTTTGTGCAGCTGATACAATTCAACTAATTGTTCATTTATTGCCTAGTGTGGTCAAAACCTATTCAATTCCAAAAGATATTCCTATTAAAAAAATATAAAGAAGCAGGGTATTTTCCACAATATAGTATTACAAAATGCAGATAAGCCTATTTACAAAACCGAAGCACAGGAGAACATAATTCTTTAAAAAGCCATGCAACCTAGCGACACATATTTAAACTTAAACAAAATTTAAATTCGAAGAAACGATTGAAAGTATTTCTACACTACTTGTGACAACTTGGTAGAAAAGCTGTTTCAAAAACGTTTTTTCTTTTATAGAGGTTGGATTTCACCAGTAGACGTGTTAGTTTATCTTTTGTTTCATAATGCATGTCGAGTTTAGACGTCCGATTTGTTTCAGCATTTTGTTCTCATAAAGAATAAACATTTTCTTAGTTCAGGGGAAGGTACATTCTTCTCTTAGTCACGAATACAGTCTTATGTTTGCTTTTGTTAGAAATATAATATACTGCTAGCAAGATATATCATATCAGCTTGTTCCTTGAAATATATTTAACACCGAAGCAAATTATTATTCTTAGCAATTCAATGTCTACGTGAAAATTATATTTTCCAAAACCATTCATGATATCCACCCTTAGGCCCTATTCTGAGTTCGCTGAATTGAAGATACAATTATTCACAATTGATAAACAAGACTGTGGGTTTTGTTATTGCAATAAACAGCGCCTATTCCGATTTGTTGAGGAATAATGTGCGGATATGAGTGCTTAATACATCGTGAAAACAAATACTATTTTACCTTGTTAAATTCCGGCAGGTTTTACCTGCTGTAATGTAATCAAGGGTGGAGTATTTAGTGCTCCTGGTGATTACCCGATGCAATAAATACCACCCAACTCTAAACAAACAGGGCTTTGCACAAGGGTCGGTAAACTCCTGCTAACATGGAATTAGGTCCCAATAGGATGATTCACAGTGTGGCTAACAGGGTATTCTGCTGTGCTTGCACCAAAGTGATAGTTCACCCACTATTTAGGGGTTCACCAGTATGCAGTCAAAGGAAAGGCATTACACTGCCCGCCCTAGAGTGGATGGACAGTGTAATATCCTTTGTTTTCTGTCTCTCAGGTAAAACCTGGTAGTGAGGGACTGAAAAAAATACAAACAGTTAACCACCCACACTTAGGGGAGAAACTCCACGGGAGAGGGGGGCATTTTTTGTTTTCATTAACAAGCTCCACTCTGAGAGTTTGTTTTTGACAAAACAAAAATTTGTTCAAGCCGTGGCAGCAGTTCCTGTCAAGGTGCAGAGATCCCCTCTGGGCCTGCTGTGATCTCGACAACATTAAGGTAATTTGCATAGAGCAATAGGTTTACTTTTTGGCCATCTGGAGGGTAGCTCTGGTAGCGTCCTTCCCAGTCTGGGTACCTGCGAATGAATACACCACACACTGCACTGTAAATAACACAATTTATTCCTCTGTGTGTACCTGTGAACTCCTACATTCTAAACCAAGCTTTCTTTACATTTTATTCTAGCAATAACGTCACACTGATACAGGGTCCATTTAGAGACAGAAAGATTGGAAGATTTTGTCCTAAAACATGCAAGACACTACATCTCCCCCTCTGTTAAATGAAACATTTCAATTTTCATAAAATCAATAGACATGCACACATATATATATAAAGAAACATGTATAAATATATCTCTTTGATCAATCTTTGAGCATACGACTCAATCTAGTTACTCAAAGCTGAAAGCTGTTTTTTCAGGGTCAGGGATTGCTAAAGTTGGTAAGGAGTCAGCAGCAGTCATTGAGTTTTCAAAGTCAGTTTTTTTTCACCATCTTGAGCTACGACCGATAAAACACAGGCCTAAAGTGAGAAGAGTGTCTGTAACAAACTTCCCAGGGTGCTGGGCAGTCACCATGTGTCCCTTGGTAGACATCACTTGGAAAGGTTCAGCATTGTAAGGAGCATCAGATTTTCTTTTGCGCATCTGTCGGCAATCACCAAATCTCCTTTTCTAAATGAGATGTCCTTTGCTTGTCCCCTCTTATCTGCACAAGCTTTCATTTTCTGCTTGTTAACCAAGTCTCTTGTGTGAATCATGTTTTCACTTTGGACTCTCTTGGTGGTCAATTGAGGTAACTTAGTTGTCATTACTCTCCTGAACATCAAAGTCACAGGACTTTCACCTGTGGTCAGGTGGGGTGTTGAACGATAAGCTTGTAGAGTAGAATTCAATACTGTTTTCAGACTGAGCTGCACGCTGTACTGCTTTCTTTGAACTACTAATAAAATGATCAACAAGTCCATTGGCCCACGGTCATAAAGGTATAACCTTTTGATGCTTGATGTTCAGATGCTCCAAGAACTCTTTGAATTCTTCACTATTAAAGGGCAGGCCATTATCAGATTTCACAATGGCTGTGATGCCCCATGTTGCAAATGTGCCATCTAGTTTTTCAATAGCTTGTTTGTGAGTCGTGGATGAGAGATCTTCAATGAAAGGAAAACACAAGTGTTCATCTACAATCACCATTAGAATATGTCCATTATCAAGTGGGCCAAAAAAATAAATTGATGGTTATTTTCTCCCATATATGCCTAGGGAGTTCTGACATGTTCAGAGTATGTTGAGTAACAATGGTTGACAAGCAAGTGCTTATGTGACAGGCTTTGAATTCCTTTTCAACTCGTTCATCCAACCATGGAAACCAAACTCAGTCTCAGAGAGCTCTTTTTGTGGCAACAATGCCACAATGTCCTTCATGAGCCACTTCAATAATTTTCTGTTCCAGACTCTCCAAAATTAGGATTCTTGCCCCTCGCAATATAACTCCTTCCTGAGTTATAGACATCTTTGACATTTTTGTATTTTTGATATTCACCATCATCATTTAGAGGTCAAATTTATTTGCTCCACAACTGATGTGTAATTATTTCTTTTAACTTCAGCAGGTCACTGTCATGCCTTGGTGCAATGACAATCTGGGTTAATGATATAGCAGCTGATGTAATTGACTTGACAATGAAATTAATGAAGGCCTCAGCCATCTTAGATTGAGTACCGTGATCTTGTATAGGCACTCTTAAAAAGTAGTTAGCATGATGCTGATCCTTAGCTGGACGATGCACTATTATATGTTCGTACTCATGTAGTCATGGTCCCCATCGTTCAATGCGAGAAGATATCTTGGCTCTCGGATTGCCAAAAATGGTCAGCAAAGCTTGATGATCAGTTACCAGTGTAAAAGGCTTTCTGTACAGGAACACATGGAAATGTTCACACGCCCATACCACAGGCACACTTTCTTTCTCAGGTTTTGAGTAAGCACATTCTGTTTTGGACATATTTCTACTACCACAGGCCACAGCATGTTGATGATCATTTGAGCATCCACTATGCTCTGAAGGGACAGAGCCTAACCTGACCAGGCTAGCGTCGACCACAACCTCTGTATGAAGCTTTGGATTCAAGTATGCCATTTCAGTAGCATTTTGAATGGCATGTTTGATTCTCTGGAAACTTTTCTCACATTCTTGTGACCATTGAAAAGAAAAATGTTTCTATGTCAACTCTTGTAGTGGGGCACTAACAGTGGCAAAGTCTTGTATGGATCTTGAACAGTAACTGGCTATGCCAAGAAAAGAATGTACCATTGAAACACCTTGTGGGCATCAGCATTTGAAAGAGCTTGTACGTTTGCCGGATAAGGGGTCATAACCCCATAAGGAAAGATATGGCCAAAGAACTTCAGTTTTGTCTTGTTGAACTCACACATATCTGTATTCAAAGTCAAATCTGCATCACAGAGTAATTGGCATACTTGTGTGAGAACTCTATGGTGTTCCTTATGCGTGCTATAGTTGAATTTATTCCCAACAGGCTTTCTGCTATGTTGAATGACGCCTTGGAAATGTTCTGCAGCCGATGACACACCAAAACGAAGTCCCTTTTATCTAAACAAACCAACATGTGTAAAAAAGGCTGTAAGGTGCCTGTAGCTTTCTTCCAGTTGGACCAGTGGAACGCTCAATAATGTCATGCCTGAGTAACAATTCAAGTTCTTCTTCAACAACGTCTTGTAAACCAAAAGCAATTTATCTGTGTCTCTGAGCAACAGCATGGACATCCTCATTAATATTCAGTATTACTTTCATAGTCTTGAGCTTTCCTAAGCCATGAAACAACAAAGGGAATTGACTTACTATTTCGTAATGAGCATTCATGTTGTAATTCACAGAAATCAGACCCATATCAGCAGCCATTTTGAAACTGAGCAAGCAGGCACCTGACGCTGTACCTTGAAGCACATGGATCAGTGCTTGTACCTTTATTTTATAATGTTTGACTGTCACTACAAATGACCCTTGACTTTTTATGGGCATCGATACAGCACAAGTATACACTTTGGTCTTCGATGGCATAAGCCACAGTAATGGAGACAGTTTATTGTATTTCTCTTCAGGCATTATATTTATCAATGCAGCACTATAGACAATAAAAGGCATTGAACACCCATTTATTTTCAATGTAATATTTGGATAGTGTTTGTATGATTTGGCTGCTTTGGCATGACAACCTTTCTTTGACTGACATTTTTCTTCACATGCGAACAGTCCGACATGTGCATGTTTTTCTGAGGTAAACATCAATTTGGCAAAATAACTTCCTTCACTTTCACCTGTTATTGAAACAGAAGAACTGTTAGACAATGATTTAGATGACGATCAACTCCGTTTAGTATATTTTTGCCTCAACTGATGTCGCTGCTTGGCCATCTGGGCGTGCGTTGAACTTCGCTTCTGGAATGTTCTGGTGGCCATTTTGTCTTCATGCTGTGACGCACTTACTTTTTCCTCCGCTCTATACATCGTCACAAGAGGGTTCTTCTTCCCACAGCCTTTACATATCTTTTCCAATGGTGGGACACTTTCTTTCACTTTTTGTGGCGTTACGCCTCCTTGTAAATATGGGCCCCTCCAACACAGTTTTCTGCCTCAGAAGGGTGTGCAATGGGTGTTGCAATGGGCGTTCTGCTCCAACACCCACTGCTTTTGATGCTGCCCTAGATTTACGAGAAATCGTAAATCTATGGCAGAACCAAAAACTAATACCACCCCGAGGAGGAATGCTTTTTTTCCTCCTCATTTTTTGCTTTTTGTACGTGTGGTGCATTCTTCAGGACACATGGAAGAAGCAAAATGCCATGGATGATTGTTTATTTGCAGCAAGGTGTCCCTTGAACAATCATTCAAAAATGCAGCACAAATAGAAGTGCCAAATCGCCATTATAGATTATTTATGTGCAGGACGGGGCACCTTCCTGCACATAAATAACCTATGCCCTCAACGCAGGCACCCTTGCTCAATAGTGCAAGGATGCCTGTGGTGGTGCCGGCAGCTTAATTCAGCGCCAGTGCAGGGGGAAACGCAGGGGTGCACCAAATTCCTGTAAATATGGTGCATCCCTGCGTTTCAAAAGTGGCACAGTGTGGCGCTGCTATTTTTGATGTAGCACCGCGTTGCACCACTTTGGCATAAATCTGGGCGTAAGAGTTTCTCCCAGCATTTGTCATCTGAATGAGTCAGGTAAGCATCCATTAATAACTCCAAGATGCATGGCTTCTTCATCATGAAATTCATTGAACGTACAGTGTTCAATGAGTACTTCGAGTCTTTCCACAAATTCATCGATTGTTTCACCAACTTTTTGATGTTCTTGACCGAGAATGTATCATTCATAATCAACGTTTGGAACTGGATTGAACTTGAGATTCAAAGCATTTTTGACTGACGGTACGTGACTTCTTCAACAGTTCTCAGCATTTTCTTTATGACTTCTTTCACACCATCACTAGCAAGATTTTTGAGAGTCTCTTCAAGTGCATCAATGAAATCTTCAGATGTCTCTAGCCAAGCAGTCCATTTATAGTCAATATTTTTATTTCGCTTTTTGTCTGTATCAAAAGGTGATGGTGGTCTCAGGAAGGCAGCAGTAATGTAACTGTTCATGGGAGTGGCTGGCATTCAGGGCAGCGCTCCTGTCAAATTCCATCAGTTGTCCTTAGGAATAGGCATCATCACTGAGGGCCGACAATGGCTCAGCCTCTGGGTCATCCAGGACAGTCTTTGAAGTTTTGACCATCTTTTTGGTCTCCATCGGAGCCCCGTCAGTGGTGGAGACCTCTGGAGTTGTTCTGAGCCACCAACTGGCAGCGTTGTTGGTTTGTGGCTTCAGGTATTGGATAGCTCAGTAAGCACAACCCCAGTACTTTTTCTGCCTGGTGCTGAGGTCGTAACGCTCCACTTATCAAGAGTAACACCAGTATGCTTCCTTTTTACTTGTTCTGTCAGCCAGCGCTATTATTCACAGTCATATGTGGTAAGTTATGATTGTCCTTGTCTGCACTTTGTGAACCTGTTTGTATCCGCCTTCAGCATTAATGCTCCGTACAATTTATAACTTAATTTTGCGTGGTAGCGCTGTACTTTTTAGTAGGGTATAGGTCGTAGCTCCTTGACCAACGATGCATAGACTTCATAGTGAAGCTTTCTTTCTGTTCAAATGCTTCACACCGGCTGCAGTTGTGCTTTGACTTCTTATACGCCAACCGTTGACTCAGCACTTTGACAAAGGCACACGTGGGACGTCCGAGCAGTTTGCTTGGACCACAGGAGAGCACTTTCCTCTTCGGGTTGCTTATCCCCTATCTCATCACCAGTTGTAGTGTCATATCCAACCTGGGTACCTGCCAATGATGATCCACTCACAGAGCTGTAAAACACACATCTTAATTGTTCTGCGTGTACCTATGAACTCCCACATACTAAATCAATTTTCCATACATTCTATTCCAGCAATTGTGTCACACTGATACAGAGTCTGTTTGGAGCCAGGAAGGTTCCGTCCTGAAACATGCAAGACACCACAGCCCCTTACATTGTTCAAAGCCTCAAGTTGTGTAGAATTAGTAAAAACAATAGTGTAGTCACACTTACTTGAGACTGTTGAGAATGGGATACTTTTTCATGAGCTCACCATTTAACCCATGTTTGACTTTTGCCCAAGTGTTATTGAGAAGGCAAAAATGATTGAAAGGAGGACGAGTGCATCTCATTTTATCCAAACCAAATATCTATCCACAGCATGGGAGGTGAACTTTAGATCAACATACTGACAGTGTACCATGTATGAGGGCCTTCTGAGCGATACAGTCAAGTCTTAACATATAGGGGGTCATTACAACATTGGCGGTATAAGGCACTTACCGCCGTGCAGAAGACCGCCAATACACTGCCGCGCCCGCGGTAGACCGCCACAGCTATTATGACACACATCACGGAATCCGACGAAATTCAGACACCCACACAATACCGCCACACCAAAGGTCAGAGAGAAACTGGCGGAAACACATCCTCCACCTCCACGCCAACAGAAACACGCCCATGCCATTACGACCCACGAATCCACGCAGCGGTCTTTCAACCGCGGTATTCCATTGGCGGTACACACCGCCGCGCTCAAAATACACACACATCTCCAAAACACCGCCACACTGGACAATTCCAAATACACACACCTGACACACATACACACACCACTCCCACACACCCAATACTATATAAAACACACACCCACATCACCCACAAACCCCTACGACCAAAAATTCAGAGAGAAGGCCAGAGAGACAGCACAGAACAGACAACCCCATCACACAGAGGCACACAACACCATCATCCACGCAACATCCAAGCACAAAACACCACATACCACTACACTCACCACACTCATCAACACATACACCACCCCACACATCACCTACACCACCCCATGTCACGCCAAAGACACCCCCGCTTCTCCGAGGAGGAGCTCAGGGTCATGGTGGAGGAAATCATCCGGGTAGAGCCACAGCTATTTGGCTCACAGGTACAGCACACATCCATAGCCAGGAAGATGGAGCTATGGCAAAGAATAGTGGACAGGGTCAACGCTGTGGGACAGCACCCAAGAAATAGGGAGGACATCAGGAAGAGGTGGAACGACCTACGGGGGAAGGTGCGTTCCACGGTATCCAGGCACCACATCGCGGTACAGCGGACTGGTGGCGGACCCCCACCTCCTCCCCCACAACTAACAACATGGGAGGAGCAAGTCTTGTCCATCTTGCATCCTGAGGGCCTCGGAGGAGTCGTTGGAGGAACAGACACTGGTAAGTCTAATCTTAACCATCATAACCCCCACCCTACCTGCATGATATCACACCCCCCCACCATCACACCCTCCCCTATCACCCCAAATCCTCACCTATCTACCCATGACACCAACCACCCATCCCAAGACCTGCATGACATAACTAAGCATGGACACCCATCACCAAAGCATTCCCACTGCACAGACCCCCAACACCCCCCAACCATCAGCACACAAGCCCCCACACAGGAATGCCTGCACTGGGGTTCACGAACACCCAACCATTGCACTCCATGAAACACACACATGCAATAATCATGTACTTATACCCCCGCAGGAACCCGAAGGAATGTCACCACACCAGAGGGTCCAGACAACACCACTCCACCCCCAGAAGAGGCCCACAGTGACGACAGCAGCTTTGCCCCACTGGATCTTAATGACCAGCCCGGACCATCGTGGGCCTCAGGACAGTCGGTTCCCCTTGCCAAGCCACAGCCCAACACCGAGCTTACACCCTCTGGTAACACCAGCACAGCACCCACCCAGCGGGCCCAAACCTCCCTACCCAGGACAGGTCAATCAGCGGTGTGTCCACCACTACAGGGCACCAAGGCGAACCCATCACCCCAACAACAACAGGGACCTGGGGGCAGTGGTAGTGGGCACACGGTCCAGGGGATGGAGGCACAGGAACACAGGGGAACTGGGAGGGCTGCTGTGCGACAGAGGGAGGACAGGCCAAGGGAACCAACTCTCAACGAGGCCCTCTCCTCCATCATAGGAGCATACCATCACTCCCAGGAGACGATGGCCACGGTCCTGGACAAGTTGCAGGAGACCCTGCGTCTGCAGGAGGAACAATATTTGGGGTTCAGGGAGGACCTCAGGACCATCGGCTCCACCCTGGGCACCATCGTAGGGGTGCTGACGGACATTCAAAAGACCTTGAGGGACACCGTGGCACTCCAAGGGGCCCCTGACACTAGCCACGACGATCAAATGCCCACCACCTCCGCCGGCGCTAGTGGACAGGACGCCCCGCCACAGGATCAACACACCAGCAGCCCATCCCCTGCAGACGGACAACCACCACGCAACCGGGCCCTGAGATCCAGGAACAGGAGAGAGCAAGATGGCAAGACCCCCGCCAGGAAATAAGACCACCCTGATTGTCTCCCCACTGTCCCACTTTGTTACCCTGTCCAAATCGGAACTGACCTAGCTCCACTTCCAAAGCCCAGATATGCAATGTACCTGTGAGACTAATAGACTGGACTCTGCCATGGACATTCCTCCACATTCACCAGTTTACAACCCCCCATCATTTTTTGAGCACTTAAATAAACACCCTTGAAACACTAAAAACAAATGGAGTCAGTCTATGATTTGTACATCTGTATTATCAATTACAGTTTCATAATGGGTTACCCATTGGAAGGCTAACATACCTATGTCACACGTCACAAGCCCTTCAAGGATGCAAACAGTTGACACGTAGATTACCACATTTGTGAAACTGAAATGGAAGGGGACAACTCAGTTAACAAATAGTGAGTGAAATGTCGGTACAGGATAGAGGTAGATGTGTGAAAGTTAATGTAATGGTAAAAATGAAAATGTTCTCACCTGTGTCTCACTGGAAATATTGCTGTATGACTGACTCCCTGTGGTCGTTTTCGTCTTCCTCAGCTTCATCCTCATCACTGTCCACAGGCTCCACAGCTGCCACAACACCGTCATCTGGATCATCCTCCTGCAGAAAAGGCACCTGGCGTCGCAAAGCCAAGTTATGGAGCATGGAGAAGGCGATGATGATGTCGCACACCTTCTTCGGTGAGTAGAATAGGGACCCACCTGTCATATGGAGGCACCGGAACCTGGCCTTAAGGAGGCCGAAGGTGCGTTCGATAACCCTCCTAGTCCGCCCATGGGCCTCATTGTAGCGTTCCTCTGCCCTGGTCCTGGTATTCCTCACTGGGGTCAATAGCCAGGAAAGGTTGGGGTAACCAGAGTCCCCCAATAGCCATACACGGTGCCTCTGGAGTTCATCCATCATATCAGGGATGCTGCTATTCCGCAGGATGTAGGCGTCATGCACTGAGCCAGGGAACATAGCATTTACCTGCGAGATGTACTGGTCTGCCAAACAGACCATCTGTACATTCATGGAATGATAACTCTTCCTGTTCCTGTACACCTGTTCAGTCCTGCGGGGGGGGACCAGAGCTACATGGGTCCCATCAATGGCACCTATGACATTGGGGATATGTCCAAGGGCATAGAAGTCACCTTTCACTGTAGGCAAATCCTCCACCTCAGGGAATATGATGTATCTCCTTACGTGTTTCAGCAGGGCAGACAACACTCTGGACAACACGTTGGAAAACATAGGCTGGGACATCCCTGATGCCATGGCCACTGTTGTTTGAAATGACCCACTTGCAGGGAAATGGAGCACTGACAGCACCTGCACGTCAGGGGGGATTCCAGTCGGATGGCGTATTGGTGACATCAGGTCTGGCTCCAACTGGGTACATAGTTCCTGGATTGTAGCACGGTCAAACCGGTAGGTCACGATTAAATGTCTCTCTTCCATTGTCAACAGGTCCACCAGCGGTCGGTACACCGGAGGATTCCGCCATCTTCTCATATGTCCCAGCTGACGGTGCCTAAGAAGGACAACAGCGAAGAACCAGTCACTATTCCTCCAGGTATGTACCCACAGTTACACACAAGACTACAGCAGACACAAAACCCTTCCTGTATGTGTGCTGAGTGTAGGCCTCAGTAGGTGTGACGCAGTTGAAAATGAATCCATGTGGGCCCCTGAAATGGCGGCTGCCTGACCTCTAAACTGGGACAATGGGATTGTGGGGTAACAGCGCTGGCGTTGCACACCATCACGGTAGGCGGTCGTAGACCGCGGCGCAATGCTGCATTGGTTAACATTGGACCCTATGGGTCCCAGGAGCCAATGAACAGGTGCGCCGGCGGTGATGATGCGCCCCGCCGCGGACGTCACCGCCGCGGACGTCACCACCATTTTCTATCTGTTCAATCACTAGATACCTGACCTTCGACAGGAGAGGACCTACACTGCTAGTGCTGCTGTGACCTCGGTCTGGAAGCGACGATGGCTGCTGCGTCTGGGGAAAGGGCCCCTGCCTTCACTGCACAAGAGTTGGAGAAACTTGTGGATGGGGTCCTCCCCCAGTACATGCTACTCTACGGTCCTCCAGACCAACAGGTTAGTACACAGGGAGCACGTTGTAGGGGCTAGGCCTGGGTGGACAGGGCTGGGTGGAAGAGGGAAGGGGGCAGAAGTCATACTACAGTAAAGCATGGGAATAAATGGGCCACATGGTCAGAGTAGGGAGGGGGCCACTCACATTGATGGTGCAGTTGGTAATGACTGTTCCTCTTTCCTTGTGCATGTCATGTAGGTCAGCGCCCACCAGAAGAGGGACATTTGGCGTGCCATCGCCAAGGAGGTCCGGACCCTGGGGGCCCACCAGAGACGGGGCACCCACTGCCGTAAGAGATGGGAGGGCACCCAAAACAGCTGAAGTGACACCTCCTACAACCACCTCCTCTTCCTCCACTCCCAGACCCCCTCCAGCTACCCATCCCAGTGTTCGTCAGAAACTGTCCCTCTGTCAAATTGACCTTTTTGCCCCCTCCTCCCCCCTCCAATTCATCAGTCCCGTCGTAGCGCCTCAGCCAAAAAGCCACCTGTACCAGTGGTGCGTGTTCCAGGTTTTTGGAGTGCACCGTCCACCAGGGCAGGCAGTAGGACCCGGAGCCAAGGCACTGGCAGCCCACCCCCTGTAAAGGCTCCGAAATTGGAGAGTGGACGACGGGACCGTGTCAAGGCTCCTGGTGGGACAACAAGTGAAATGGGATCGAAGGCGATTGGTGAGTCAGCTGTAACTCCAAAAAAGGTGGGGAAGGTCCCGAGGAAGTCTGCCCAGCCTGTTGTGAGTGTCACGGCGGAGAAGTGCCCCATCATTTCCGGCGGTCCAGACACAACCTCCAGCACCGTCGTCACTGGTCCAGAGCCCACCGCCAGAGTCAGTGCCCAGGAGGGCCCAAGTATCGTAACGGGTCCAGAGGCCAGAGTCAGTGCCCAGGAGGGCCCAAGTATCGTCACTGGTCCAGAGCCCACCGCCAGAGTCAGTGCCCAGGAGGGCCCAAGTATTGTAACGGGTCCAGAGCCCACCGCCAGAGTCAGTGCTCAGTAGGGCCCAAGTATCGTCACTGGTCCAGAGACCACCGCACAAGACACAGCCCAGGAGGGCCCAAGTATCGTCACTAGTCCAGAGACCACCGCACAAGACACAGCCCAGGAGGGCCCAAGTATCGTCACTGGTCCTGAGACCACCGCACAATACACAGCCCAGGGGGGCCCAAGTATCGTCACTGGTCCAGAGACCACCGCACAAGACACAGCCCAGGAGGGCCCAAGTATCGTCTCTGGTCCTGAGACCACCGCACAAGACACAGCCCAGGAGGGCCCAAGTATCATCACTGGTCCAGAGACCACCGCACAAGACACAGCCCAGGAGGGCCCAAGTATCGTCACTGGTCCTGAGACCACCGCACAAGACACAGCCCAGGCGGGCCCAAGTATCGTCACTGGTCCAGAGACCACCGTACAAGACACAGCCCAGGCGGGCCCAGGATGCCACAGCCCCGCTGGGCAATGATGGAACGTCATGCCACACACCAATGTCCAGTGTGGAGTTCGTCATGCCACACACCAATGTCCAGTGTGGAGTTCGTCATGCCACACACCAATGTCCGTATCAGAACCGCCATGTCAAAGCACCGCTGAACAGTCCAGAGACCGCCATGTCAAAGCACCGCTGAACAGGGCAAAGGCCGCCATGGCAAAGCACAGCTGAACAGGACAAAGACCGCCATGGCAAAGCACCGCTGAACAGTCCAGAACCGCCATGGCAAAGCACCGCTGAACAGTCCAGAGACCGCCATGGCAAAGCACCGCTGAACAGGGCAAAGACCGCCATGGCAAAGCACCGCTGAACAGTCCAGAACCGCCATGGCAAAGCACCGCTGAACAGTCCAGAGACCGCCATGTCAAAGCACCGCTGAACAGGGCAAAGACCGCCATGGCAAAGCACCGCTGAACAGTCCAGAACCGCCATGGCAAAGCACCGCTGAACAGTCCAGAGACCGCCATGTCAAAGCACCGCTGAACAGGGCAAAGACCTCCATGGCAAAGCACCGCTGAACAGTCCAGAACCGCCATGGCAAAGCACCGCTGAACAGTCCAGAGACCACCATGGCAAAGCACCGCTGAACAGGGCAATGCACCGGGTAGGAATGAATGGCCCACCACATCAGGCATCCTTATCCCATGTGCAGCTGGGACAGTGACAGGACACTACCTTTCACGGGGAGACTCATCCAGTCTGGGCACCAGTCACCCCCCAGTACCAGTATGGACCTGCATCGACTTGAGAGACTGTGGCTTTGCACTCCCAAGGATGTAACAGTGGGCAAGCCACCCACTGTAGAGACTTGAGGGACTGTGGCTTTGCACTCCCCAGGATGGTAGAGTGGGCAATCCACCCACTGTAGAGACTTGAGAGACTGTTGCTTTGCACTCCCCAGGATTGAACAGTGGGCAAGCCACCCACTGTAGAGACTTGAGAGACTGTGGCTTTGCACTCCCCAGGATGGTAGAGTGGGCAAGCCACCCACTGTAGAGACTTGAGAGACTGTGGCTTTGCACTCCCCAGGATTGAACAGTGGGCAAGCCACCCACTGTAGAGACTTGAGAGACTGTGGCTTTCACTCCCCAGGATTGAACAGTGGGCAAGCCACCCACTGTAGAGACTTGAGAGACTGTGGCTTTGCACTCCCCATGATACATCAATGGGCATGGAGCCCCGTCGTGGATCTGGCTTTGCATTCATGTGGCTGAGGTGCCCCCCTTCCCTTCCCCCTGAGGTGCCTGTAGTGTTTCTATCTGATGCCCCGGCAGTGTTCTCTCAGATTTTGGTCAGGTATCTATTGTGGGCCTCGCCCATGCATTTTTGGACTGTTTGTGCACGGACATTGTTGTGTACATATCTGCAATACTTATCGGATTATTTATGTAAATATGAGTGATTTTGGAATACATATATTTGTATATTTTTGTATGACATGTATATTGGCACATTATAATGTTTGCCCGAAATTCGCATTGTCTTTGCATTCTTCCGGGGGATTGCGGGTTGTTACTGTTCTTTTTGTGACTGCATTGGTGTGTATGTTGTACTATGCGAGGGTGGGTGTGGGGGTGTTTGGTGGGTGTCCCCCTAACTTTTTGCCTCCCCACTCCCCCGTGTCGTAGGTGCAGTACTCACCGGAATCTTCTGCGCCTACATCGCTGTTGGTCGTGAAGGAGCAGAAAGACAAGGGCAGGTAGTATTTGGAGTTCCGGCTCCATGGAGTCGTCGTTCCTCGTGGGATGTGTAGAAGGTGAGCGTTTTCCCATAGCAAAAGCTGTTTCCGCCGTGTTTTTATCCACGGTGAATCCGCCCCGGAAAAGGTGGCGGATTGGCCTGTTGTGATACTGTGGGCGGTACATTGTCTCCCGCCTGTCTGTTGGCGGTGACCACCGCACTGCTTGTCTGTACCGCCGTGGCGGGCGGTGTGTTAAAGTGGCTGTCTTTGTTGGCGGTTTCCGCCATGGTCATAATTCCCTTTTTTTGTCCGTCTGACTGTTTGCGGTATTACCGCATCTTTAACACCGTCCGCCAGGATTGTAATGACCACCATTATGTTTTATGGTCATTCCTGGATGACAACCTGCTTGTTCAATGGGAATTAAATGTTTTCAGTTATTCTATCGTCATTCAGTATGGCATCTAGTAGTAAAATTAGCCTGTAAGAAACAAGGTCTCCCTGATTCAGTGGTGGTAGAACAATTTTCAGTGTGGGTGCTGCAATCAGTGTTACATCACTGAACTCATACTGATTGAATACAAGTCCAAAGTGGCACAAAGTACAAGTGTAGTAAGTGAGAATCACACCCATTCAGCAGAAGAGTGGGAAAGGTGTGGTATGTAGCCAGTGGTGATTTTCGGAGCACACCACTGCAAATATATTACTGAAGCATGGTGTGCTAGTGCACTATAATTTAAAGATAACACATTTTCCATTGAAACGGCCACAAAATTCACACTGACATTCAGTTTTACTGTTAAAACTACATAGCGCACAAATGGTGTGTGGAAATCAGGTTAGAGCAAATATTTATCATTTGCACATGACAAGTAAAGTGACTTGATCTGTTTGGATCCTATTAAATCTTTTTTTCCATCACATTCCATCAGAATTACAAAAGAAACTTGCTTCATTTGTGCTTTCCCAACTGCAGATCTAGGTTAAAATATTTGTACAGTTCCTTTACATGTATTTAAATGTTGTGTGAGGAAGAAACTGGCATCCAATAGCCATTTCCGTCACACACTGTGTACTCCAGCAAGATTGTCAGGTATTTTTATTTTAGAAAATTCTCAGCTTTTGCAGTCAGAGAAAGAAAAGTAAACACCATTCTCTATATTAAAATGAATATGCAACAATTTGTCGGAAGATATCCTGACATTGAACTCTGTCTTTGAACACACAGCTAATGTGACAAAATAAAAACAAAACTTCAATGCATCTATTTGCTCATTGACATTCTGAACTACAGCATGGTTACTTACCTCACCTATGTTCCAATTCACTCTTTTATATATTGGTTTGACAATGGAGCCCAGTCACAGATGGCAACTCGCATTTTTCTGGTTTTCTATGATGCGTGTAAATAGCCTATGGAAAACGTGTCCAAAACTGTGAATCTTATTCTAATATCAGATTCGTTCGGTATCCCACCCAGACCAAGAGCTCAGCTGTTACTAATAATCCTGAAGTACCAATACTTTCAAGCTGTTACTTTATTGCACCATCATTTCTCTCGTTTGTATTGTAAACTTTTCATGTGTCTCTTCAGAACTGAATATGCTTTTGATCAGTGTTCTGTTGGAGTTATTCTATCAAAGGATTAATTAAAACAAGCATTGACAAAGCCTCACAGGGCTGGTTGTAATGTAACAATGCATGCAACCACAGACAAAAGCCAGACTTAAGACTTTGACACTGTTTGTTTAGTATAATGGTCTTGATTTCACCACAGTCCTTTCTTATTAGGTCTAGAATTAGCGAAGTCCTTTTGATTTTAAGGCCTGGTGTAAGCCAACAGCTTTTCGGTTTTAGTGAAATCATACCTATAATATGCTGCCATTCTGCCCTTTCACAATGAGCAAGTTTTCACACAAAGTAGTTCCTTTCAGTGTCAGGGACTGCTATGGCAAAGTGTGCTTTATTAAGACCAAAAATGTGGTTGTTTTTTATGGATCAAAGAAAAGAGAAACAGAAGTAACACAGTACAAGCACTTTGTCCACAACCCAGGGGCCAGCTGCAAATGACAATGAATGAGGACCGCGTGGTTCTTCCATATCCCCTCACAGCCAAACTGCAATTAAGTAATCACATAGCAAGGATCACTGTAGTTAGTGCACCATTCAATTCATCTCATCAATGAGCTCATATTATGTCTGCATTGACCTGTGTATTGGGGCAAGGAATGCACTCCAATGCCATCAAGGGGGTGAAGATTCAAAGTTCAACTTTTATGGTTCGTCATTACCCGGTGAATTGATAAGTGGAATGTGTAGAATTTGCAGGTATCACGGGCAAGATAGTTCTGAGGAAAGGAGGGCATGAAAGGTGCCCGAACAAACAAGAATTCCCTGTTGCTGGGTTTCAGGGACATGACCAGTTTTCCCTTACACAACATGTCTCAAATCTAGTGAAGCCAGGCCTTGTATTCGGTGGGGCTATCTGTTCTCCACTTAGCTAGTATAGTTTGTATAGCCCGCAGGATGCAAACACTATTTGACTACCTCTGGATCGAGTGCAGCACAAACGGCAGGCTATTTTGGAAGTCCAGAAGCATGTATGCCAGGAAGCTGGAGATTTCGTTGTCCATTATCTTTTCTAGATCATCAAGGACTACTGTCCAGTATCTGGTCAGTTTAGAGCAGTACCACAGTAGTTGGATCAGTGTTCCCATGCTACTGTACTATCTCTAGCTATTCTCAGTTTACTGGGGAACCCATTTGTAGAACTGTTAGGGAGTGTAATGCCAGTGTGTCACTACCTTGTCATAGTTACTCTGCCCACCGCTGAGCGAGAGTGGCGCTCATTCTTTGGAAAATATTTGAGTATTTTCTGTCCGAGAGGGTATGCCCCAACTCCTTTTCTCATCATACTTGTCCCAGAGATTTGGAGAGGGAGACAGACACTTGTAAAAGGAAATATAATTCTTATGTCATTGTTCTTTGGCACTGACCACCTTTAGAACGGTGTTAAGGTCCAGCTAGCTGCCTGCTTGACTGTCTTGTTTGTGACCCAGTGTCTCACCTGAGCATAGCGCAGGCACTACAACTCTGACAGTCCCCATTCACTCTTGAGTTGCTTCGTCAACACCCACTATGTCTATGTATTTGCAACCCGCCATGAATTGGTTGTTGTGTAAGTGCAGAGAAAAGTCTGGATGTTAGAAATTGGGTCTCTAGTTGTCAGGTGTAAGGAAATGCCTCCTTGGCATGGTTACCCCCTAACTTTTTGCCTTTGCTGATGCTAAGTTTTGATTTGAAAGTGTGCTGAGGCCTGCTAACCAGCACCACTGTTCTTTCCCTAACCTGTACTTTTGTTTCCACAATTGGCACACCCTGGCATCAAGGTAAGTCCCTTGTAACTGGTACCCCTGGTACCAAGGGCCCTGGTGCCAGGGAAGGTCTCTAAGGGCTGCAGCATGTCTTATGCCACTCTGGGGACCCCTCACTCGCCCATGCACACTGCCTCTCAGCTTGTGTGTGCTGGTGGGGAGAAAATGACTAAGTCGGCATGGCACTCCCCTCAGAGTGCCATGCCAACCTCACACTGCCTGTGGCATAGGTAAGTCACCCCTCTACCAGGCCTTACAGCCCTAAGGCAGGGTGCACTATACCACAAGCGAGGGCATACGTGCATGAGCACTATGCCCCTACAGTGCCTAAGCAAAACCTTAGACATTGTAAGTGCAGGGTAGCCATAAGAGTATATGGTCTGGGAGTTTGTCAAACACGAACTCCACAGTTCCATAATGGCTACACTGAAAACTGGGACGTTTGGTATCAAACTTCTTAGCACAATAAATGCACACTGATGCCAGTGTGCAATTTATTGTAACATACACTCAGAGGGCTTCTTAGAGATGCCCCCTGAATACCTACCCGACTTCTAGTGTAGGCTGACCAGTTTCTGCCAGCCTGCCACACACCAGTGACTTTGTCACTCTGTGGCCAGGAACAAAACCTGTACTGGGTGGAGGTGCTTCTCACCTCCCCCTGCAGGAACTGTAACACCTGGCGGTGAGCCTCAAAGGCTTACCCCCTTTGTTACAGCGCCCCAGGGCATCCCAGCTAGTGGAGATGGCCCCTTCCGGCCACTGCCCTTACTTTTGGCAGCAAAGGCTGGAGGAGATAATGAGAAAAACAAGGAGGAGTCACACACCAGTCAGGACAGCCCCTGAGGTGTCCTGAGCTGAGGTGACCCCTGCCTTTAGAAATCGTCCATCTTGAGTTTGGAGGATTCCCCCAATAGGATTAGGGATGTGCCCCCCTCCCAACAGGGAGGAGGCACAAAGAGGGTGTAGCCACCCTCAAGGACAGTAGCCATTGGCTACTGCCCTCCCAGACCTAAACACACCCCTAAATTCAGTATTTAGGGGCTCCCCAGATCCCAGGAAAAGAGATTCCTGCAACCTGAAGAAACAATAAGGACTGCTGACCTACAAGCCTGCAGAGAAGGAGAAAGACGACAACTGCTTTGGCCCCAGCCCTACCGGCCTGTCTCCAACTTCGAAAACCTGCTCTAGCAACGCATCCAACAGGAACCAGCGACCTCTGAAGCCTCAGAGGACTGCCCTGGACTAAAGGACCAAGATCCTCCTGTGAACAGCGGCCCTGTTCAAAACCAGCTACTTCTTGGCAACAAAGAAGCAACTTTCAAAGACTGCACGTTTCCCGCCGGAACCGTGAGACTTCACACTCTGCACCCAACGCCTCCGGCTCGAGATCCAAAGAAGAAACACCTCAGGGAGGACTCCCCGGCAACTGCGAGCCCGTGAGTAACCAGAGACGACCCACCTGAGCCCCGCAGCAACGCCTGCAGAGAGAATCCAGAGGTTCCCCCTGACCGCGACTGCCTGTAACAAAGGACCCGATGCCTGGAACCAACACTGCACCCACAGCACCCAGGTCCTGAAGGAACCGAACTCCAGCGCAGGAGTGACCCCCAGACGACCCTCTACCTAGCCCAGGTGGTGGCTGTCCCAAGAAGCCCCCCCTGTGCCTGCCTGCACTGCTAGAGTGATCCCCGGGTCCCTCCAATGTTTCCTACCTGAAACCCGACGCCTGCTTTGCACACTGCACCCGGCTGCCCCTGTGCCTCTGAGGGTGTGTTTTGTGTGCCTACTTGTGTCCCCCCCAGTGTTCTACAAACCCCCCCTGGTCTGCCCCCGAGGACGCAGGTACTTACCTGCTGGCAGACTGGAACCGGAGCACCCCTGTTCTCCATAGGTTTCTATGTGTTTGGGCACCTCTTTGACCTCTGCACCTGACCGGCCCTGAGCTACTGGTGTGGTAACTTTAGGGTTGCCTTGAACCCCCAACGGTGGGCTGCCTATGCCCCAGAACTGAGACTTGTAAGTGTTTTACTTACCTCCTAATCTAACCTTTACTCACCTCCCCCAGGAACTGTTGATTTTTGCACTGTCCACTTTGAAAATAGCTTATTGCCATTTTTACAAAGACTGAACATGATATTGTTTCCATTCAAAGTTCCTAAAGTATCTAAGTGAAGTACCTTACATTTAAAGTGTATACTGTAAATCTTGAACCTGTGGTTCTTAAAATAAACTAAGTAAAGATATTTTTCAATATAAAAACCTATTGGCCTGGAGTAAGTCTTTGAGTGTGTGTTCCTCATTTATTGCCTGTGTGTGTACAACAAATGCTTAACACTACCCTCTGATAAGCCTTATGCTCGACCACACTACCACAAAATAGAGCATTAGAATTATCTACTTTTGTCACTATCTTACCTCTAAGGGGAACCCTTGGACTCTGTGTGCACTATTTCTTACTTTGAAATAGTATATACAGAACCAACTTCCTACAGCAGGGGCATGCACCCTGTCCAAGGGACCACCACTCTAGTCAGGGTTAGCCATATACACACTAAAATATAACCTGTGCTCACCTTCTTGTAGCTTGGCACAGAGCTGTGAGGCTTATCAAAAGAGGCAATGTCTAAAGCATCGCTGCAAAATGCACACACACATAGCAACACAATAAAGACTCCACACAGACTTTGAGAATTAGACAATACTTTTATAAATAAATCAAGACCAAGATGACACAAATGCAATAAGTAGAAGTTGAGCTATGAATTTTCAAAGAATAAAATAGTTCCAGAGCTTAGAAGCAAATAGGACTTTAGGGGTTACCTAAAGTCACGCTGCACCAGGGCAAAGTCAACAGTTCAGCCGTCTGCAATGACACACAGGCCAAGTACAGGAGTCACACATGCCCAGGCAACAGAGTACTTGACCCTGGTCGCAAACACAAGATGCATCGATTTTCCTCATGCATTGCAGGCGATGCGTTGTTTCTGAAGGCAAAGGGCCAGTGCTGCAATGCGTTGGTTCCGAAGCCAATGCGCCAGGTTTTTCAACGCAGTGAAGGGATGTGCCGATGTTCCTTAAGCAGTGGGGAGACACAGTGGTTCCGATGCGGCGAAGATGCCATGGCAAAGCTCTGGTTCTGAATGTGATGCGCAGGTTCTACTCCTGCAACATGGTTGGTGCCCCAGTAGACGCTTCCATCAAGCAGGAGATGAGTCAGCTTTGCTGGGGTAAGTATCTGGGTCCACTTCCTATGAACTAGGCACAGTAGCAGGGGTAGAGACTTGAAATCCATGAGTCTTTGGCAATGGGAGGCAAGCCAACAAGCCCTTGGAGATCACTTTGGTGTGCTAGGTAGAGTCGAGCTCTCCCTCAGCAAGTCAGCAGGAAGCAGGGCGGCACAAAAGAAAACCATTCCTTCCAGGTCAGCAGTCCAGTAGAGTGACAGTCCTTGATACAGCCTAGCAGTTCTTCTGACAGAGTCCAGTTGTAGGTCTAGGAGGGCATGATCAGGTGGGGTCTGAAACCCAGTACTTATACCCAAATGTGCATTTGAAGTGGGGGTCACCTTAAAGAAGGGTCTGTGAAGTGCACAAGTATCCTTTCTTCCTCATCCCTGGCTCCAGAATATTAGTAGGGGGTGATCAGGCCTCTTCTGGTGTAAGTGTCATCCCTTCCCGTCCTTCCTGCCCAGGAATAGCCACCAGAATGCAGATGAACACTCAGACACACCTACTCTTCCTGTGTTTGGGGTTGTCTAGAGGGAACGCACAAAGTGTAATTGTCACCCACCCCAGACATGTATTGGAGACAGGCTACAGGCACACAGAGCTATAAGAGCAGAGAAATGCCCACTTTCTAAAAGTGACATTTCTAAAATAGTAACGTGAAATCCAACTTTGCCAGTAAAGCGGATTTATCATTACCATTTGAAAGATATGAAACATGTTACAGCCACTACTTTCTAATAAGGAATTACAGCTTAAACGTGCATTAAGGAGATTCCAATGTTAAACTATGAAAGGAGTAGGCTTCACAGTAGTGAAAAACAACTTTGGCAGTTTTTCATTACCAGGACATGTAAAACTTAAAAGTGCATGTCCTACCTTTTAGTAACATAGCACCCTGCCCTATGGGCTACCTAGGGCCTACCTTAGGGTTGACTTATATGTAATAAAGGGGGAGTTTAAAGCTTGGCAAGGGATTGTACATACCAAGTCGAAGTGGCAGTCAAACTGCACACACAGACTCTGCAGTAGCAGGCCAGAGACAGGTTTAATGGGCTCCTTCAGTGGGTGGCACAATCAGTGCTGCAGGCCTACTAGTAGCATTTAATTTACAGGTCCGTGGTACATGGTATACCACCTTACAAGAGATTTACAAGTAAATTAAATATGCCAATTAGGTATATACCAGTCAAACCATGTTTAGGGAGAAAGCACATGCACTTTAGCACTGGTCAGCAGTGGTAAAGTGCTCAGAGTCCTAAGGGCAGCATAAACTAATTTAGCAAAACGTGGAGGGTAGAAGGCAAAATGATTAGTGGGGGTGACCCAGCAGATAGGGCCATTTCCAACACCAGGTTGAAGATGATTGGAGTGAGTGGCAAGGGGAATGAGTTGAAGCCCGCTTTCTCAGCTCCCAAGTAACACACAGTCAGTGTGAGGTCCCAGGGCATGAATGGAGGCTATATGGGCTATGTCCTCTACCCAGCCAAAGTACCTTCCAAATGTGTATCCCCACTACTTGCTGGTCCATGAAGTCCCAGTGGTTCTCGGATAGGTGTCTTGACCACGTTCTACCATAGGAAAAATTGGGCAACTTGATAATATTTTGTCATGCATGGGACTACGTGAGTGAGAGAGACATGCCCAGTTTCTTTTCACCTATATGAAATAGTTTATATCCCTTTGCAGTGTGGAAAGCAGACCTGAAGGGGGCTTCAGATGGAGTGACTGAAATGTCAATAGTAACCGAGGAGAGCATTGTCATCTTGATGGCTGCAAATCTACCCAGCCAGGAAAAGCAGTATTTTAACCACACCCTAAGATCCTTATGACTTTGACAAAGAAAGTTATGGCAGTTAATTTTAAGAGTGGTGGCCAAAAAGAGTGTCTGTTGGATCCCCAAATAGCTGATAGCCCGCTGAACCGACACGATCGGAAAATGCTTACTAAGGGCCTCTTGCTTGAAAGCAGGAATCAAGAGGTTTACAATGTAAGACTTTTGTAAATTTAGTTTGTATCCAGAGGTATTCACAGATGTGAGCAGTTCAGCAACAGTTACTGGAAGTGAGAGTGTTGGATCTATTAATGTGAGTATCACATCATGTGCTTACATGTTCAATACATGCTTATTTTGTATGTCTCCTTACCATACAGGATACTATGAACGCAAGGGTGTGCCCTGATGATGTTTGTGAGTGGATCCATATATAATGCAAAGAGTAGGGGGTGAGGCATCCATGCTGAGTGTCCTGCTGAATTGATAATGGTGTAGAGCGGATGTCCTGTGTGCAGATTTGAGTTCCTGGGAAGGCACTTCGCATTGTACCCATCATCTAAACATCTCTTCGAAGACAAACTCTGAGGCACCTCCATCATGTAAGATGAGCGCACTCTGTCAAAAGAGTTTTCAACGTCTATTGCTCGGAAGACAGCATTAATATGTGACATGTGTAGTTGTCCATCAGATGAAAAACACTTCTTGCTGTTAAGGGAAAAATCCCAACTGCACAAGGGCTATCACCCCTCCAAGATGATGGAGACATTTTTGGCATCCACATTGCTAAGGAAAATGGGCTTGTAGGATGTGAAAAGAGCTGAGTACTTGACTGGTTTGGGTATGAGTGTGATTGTTGCCATGAGAATAGAGGGGCTGACAGTTCCTATATCTGAAAAAGAATTGAACAGGTCTTTGAGAATAGAGGTGAGTTGCTAATAGTAGACTTTGAAAAGGTCTGCTGGGTCGGGAGCTTTATGAAGTTTTAGTCTGGCAATGGCCATTATGACTTCTTCTTTTTTTCATCGGTTCCTCCAAAGTTTTTATTTGTGACTCTAGCAATTTTGGTAGGGCTGCTCTAGAGAGATAGGGGTCTAAATCAGCCTCTTTCAGGTCTTCTGAAGCATTAAGAGTCCTATAATAGTCTCCAAAAGTGTCAGCCATACTTCTCCCCCTACTTACTTTGCTAATGTTAGATTGTATACAGGTGGGCCAGTCATTTAACAGGCTTGTTCTTCCCTAACGTAATAGGAGTGACTGATCCTCAGGAGGGCATATTCCACTATGTCTTGATCAAAGGGATGGAGTTGTGCTCGGGCAGTTACTAATGATTGCCATGTTCCCTTGTGCATGATTTCTAGTTCTAGCACCTCCGATTCCAGTAGTGCCTTTTTCTCTTTATGCATCCCGCTTTTGATGGCAGCTATCACTATGAAGTGGCTCAGTAGTACTGGTTTCCTCCCGGAAACTCCCTGGAGCTGCCTGTACCAATGCTGTGTGTCCCTCATCACATAGTATGAACTTCCTCAGTCTCCTGGTACCATGGAGCTGATGGATGTGTGCAATGTGCATTGTGATTCAGATATGTACATGGTCTGGCAGTGGATTTCAGCTTCCACCCTTTCCTTTAGCAATGCAGGTATCCCCAAAAAGTAGTCTAAGGGGCTCATTACAAGTCTGGCAGTCTACAGACCACCGCACTCGCGGTGGTGGGCTGGACCGCCACCTTAAAACCCTGGCAGTCGAACTGCCAGGGAACCGCCAGCACCTTGGATCCCAGCAGTCTGGATGTGGCAGAGATCCTAATCCACCAGGGCTAGCAGAAAAGTCTGGCGGAAAACAGGTGTAGGAGGCCACAGGGGGGCCCCTGCACTGCCCATTCACTTGGTATGGGCAGTGCAGCGCCCCCCCTGCCCAGCACCAACGCAATGTTCACTGTCTGCTTTGCTTTTGCTTTGCAGACAGTGAACATTGCAAGGGTGCTAGTGCACCCTGCGGGCTACAGCATTGCCCCCGGCTCGATTACGAGCCAGAGACAATGCTGTAGCCTGTTTCCTGTTAGGTTTACTCATAATGGGCTGGGAGATAGCCTGTGTGGCGGCAACCTCCCCATCGGAATTTCAGTGGATGGTAAAAACTGTCTGCCAAACTTGTAATGACCCCCTAAGTGTGCATAGGTCTTGTGAGACACTGAATAGTAAGTGCTATATTTGCGGGTGGAGTTTTGGTGTCTCCAGATGTCTGTTAAGCCTGTTTCCTACAACCATTCCAGTCCCTTTCACGTGAAGGCTCCTTTCTGAACAAATCTTTGTCCCAACATGTCTAGCTCATACTGCATGACACTGAAATCCCCACCTAACAAAACTTTTTTTATCCTGTGTCTGCAGAGCCTCTGTGATGGCCTGGTGCAGGAAGTTCTCATGATTAGAATTTGGTGCATAGATGATAGTTAGCATGATATAATCTCTCCCCATTTCAGTTTTAAGGACCAGGAGCATCCCTTTTTGCTCAGTGACCATGGTACCAACTGTCCCTGTGAAGCAAGATGAAATTAGTATGCGAACAGTGTCCTTTTTCAGTGTTCCCAATGAGATATATTGTGGCATATTTACAAGGATATGGCGCAGCGCAGCACTGTGCCAAAATTGGCAGTGCTACGCTGCATCAGTTCGGAAATGAGGGATGCGTTGTATTCACAAAAATACGGTGCACCCCTTTGTTTACCCTAGCGCTGGCGCTAAATTTAGCATCCTAGCACCGACAAAGGCACCCCTGCACTATAGTGCAAGGATGCCTGCGTTGCAGGAAATGTTTGTTAATGAGCCAGAAGGTGCCCCTTCCTGCACATAAACAATGAATAATTGTGATTTGTTACTTCTATGGGTGGTGCAGAATGCACCCTTGAAGACCTTGTGAAACTGAAAAACTATTAACATACTCAAAATTGCAAATATTTTTAAGCCCTCAGTTAAAAGTCAGGAATCCCCTGTCAGAGGCAGATTACTAAAAGATACCATACGTAGGCTGATGTGGTCATTGATGATTGGTAAATCTCCCAATCCCACCACCCACCCAGCCCCAACCAGCTTTCTAATTTCCAATTCCTAGAACCGTATTCTTTCACTCAGTGGGAAGAGTGAGCTCAGGATTAGGAAAAAAGGATATCAGTCATGTCTTTCGGGCTTCCTCCAGTCTCTGAAAGCTATCAAATTGCTTTTTCACTCTTGGGACATTGTAGAAGGATTATTTTTCACGTCTTGGGCGATGGGGCCACCTTTTTCCATTGTTGACATGATTGGCGGGGAAGCCTGACACTGTTGTGGGTCTGATCCTGGGGTCTCAATCTCTAGACCCAGCAATGAGGAAACCTCTATGAAGGGTCAGAGGTGAGGAAGGGAATCTTGCCAAGTGAAGATAAGCATGTAGGGATGGCCACAGCCATATTTAAAGCCTCACTTGCAAAGAAAGTCAGTTACTGGTTTAGAATCCCTACGGCACTGCAGGCTGTTTGGTGAGAGATCATGTAATAGGGAGATCATGTGCCCTTGAAAATCTACGGGTCCTTTAGCCTAGGTGGCCTTGAGAATATCCTTGTTTATGGTGAAGTGGTGGACACATGCCAGTATGTCTGGCGCTCTGGACTCTGATGCGTCCATGTGGTCGGCCCAGTATACTCTATCAATTTTAGTGTCTGCATAAATATCGCCAGCCAGGATATGTTGTAAGAGATTTAGGGCGTAATGGATGAGACTCTAGCCTTCTTTATTAGGTGGATCTCCTCTAACACAGATGTTTTATCTCCTGGAGCAGTTCTCTAAATACTCAGTGTTAGAAATAGGGTCTCTAGTTGGCAATAGTGTGCACCCTGTCCAAGTAGGGACCCTCACTCTAGTCAGGGTAAGAGAGTCACACAGCTTGATAACCCCTGCTCACCTCTTTGGTAGCTTGGCCCAAGCAGTCAGCCTTATCTCAGAGGCAAGGTGTAAAGAATTTGTACCCACGCACAGTAACACAGTAACAACACCACAAAAGTACTCCACACCAGTTCAGAAAAATAGTCAAGACTTATCTGAGTAACACAAGACCAAACTAACAAGAATCCAACATACACAAGTAAAAATACACATTTTCAGTGACTACATTTTAGTAAAGCACTTAGGGCCAGATGTACGAACACTTTTTCCCATAGACACAGAATGGGTAAAAACCTTTGCTACAGCTTGCCCTTAGACACACAATGGAGGTAATTTTGGCACTGGCAGTAAAAAATGCCTAGCGCCGTGGCGACCGCCACCAAAAGACAGTTGCCGCGGCTACTAGTCGTCCACCGGATTATGACCACAGCCGGATTTCCACCAGAAGGATGGCGGAAATCCGGCTGTGGCCATGCCAGCAGATGGCGGTAAGGTGGCGCTGCTGCCAGCAGCAGCTCCACGCCAGTAGACCGTCGCAGACCGGCCTGGCGGTGTTCTGCTGGTGGTCACTGCTGCTGGCAGCAGCGCCCCGTCCCGTCTCCTGCCGGAGAACCACCTGACAACAGGTAAGTTGGGTGCTCTGACAGGGGAGGGGGTGGCGGGTGCGTGTGTATGTCTGTGCGTGCGTGTATGTGGGTGTGTGTTGCGTGTTGTATGTGTGAGCGTTTATGGATGTGTGAGTGCGTGTATGTTGTGTTGTGTGAATGCGTGTGTGCTTGAATGTATGTAAGTGCATGTGGATGTGTTTGTGAATGGATGTATGCATGCGTGGATGAATGTAGGAATGAGTGTGTGTATGTGTGTGTTCGTGTGTGAATGAAGGTGTGAGTATGAAGGGGGGTCTTGAGTGGAAGAAGAGGGTCGAGGGGAAACCTGGGGAGAGGAAGGAGGTGGCGAAGACCCCTATCAGTCACAGGGAAGGGATTCCCTGTCACTGTTAGTGCCTACCGCAATGGTTTTTTTGGCAGTAAGGTTGCCACAAAAACCATGGCGGTAGGCAGGGTCATTATCCCGCAGGCGGGCAAGTGACGGCCGCCGGGCTGGAGAGTAAAGTGTCCAGCCCGGCGGTCATTACCGCCGTGGCGGTCGGTGTGGTACATTGCCAATGCCTTATTATGGAGAGAAGTACTGCCAGCCTGTTGGCAGTAATTTCCTCCATATTAACTCCATCCACCGGGGACATAATGACCCCCAATATCACCATCTAGGGCTATTACAGCATCTTGATTAAGTCAATGCCTCTCGCGAGGGAGTACGGGCCGGTCACGGAATCGCACGAACCTCAGGTACAATACCTTGGCTAACGATGAGGAAACAAAGACGTTGCACTGAGTCGGGGAAGTGAGTTTTACATGTCCTGATAGTGAAATACTGCTAAATTTGGTTTGCGGTACATCGCTTGAGCCAGTGCAGCATCCGTTCCTTACTGCTACTGAGGAGGTGAGGCATTGACTCCTTACAGCCAGGCAGGGGAGGTGAGGTGTCTGTTCCTCATGGTTGTAGGGGAGGTGATGCTGCGTCGGTGGCGAGGCATCGGTTCTTTACAACACAGCGGGGTCGATGAATCCAGCAGATCAAGATGTGAAGCGTCAACTTTGTCTCAATCACACCACGGGGCCACAGATGCTGCGGCAGAGTCGGAGTCAGGTGTCACCGACATTGATGACATGGCACTCGGGACTCATGGTGTGGCGAGACTTTCAAGGAGCTGTGGCTGCATCAGGCCTGTGTTGCAGGTCACAGTAATTTGCCTCAGCAGGGACCATGGCTCTGGTACAAGCAGAGGTGTGGAGTCGGACAGCAGCGCCGGGTCCAAAGTCACTCTGGAGTCGATGTGCTTAGTTTCTCCTTAGTTGCACCAGAACTCACTTCCAAGCGCTCAGGAACTAGATTTTGCACTACTTGGCAAGTCACGACTCTCAGCAAGAGAGTTGAAGTCTTGATAGCTCTGAGACTTCTTAAGATGAGAGAAGCTCAAATCAAGCCCTTGGAGAACCTTGGAAAGCAGGATGTAGAAAGGAAAGTCCAGTCTTTTCACTCCCAGGGCAGAAGTAACAAGCAGCAGGCCAGCACAACAAAGAAACAGGCAGAGTGGCAGTCACTCTTACAGCTCTTCTTCTAGGCAGAATATCCTCAGTCCAGAAGTGATCTAACTCTGTGGTGGCAGAGGTCCAGTACTTATATCCATTTCTGTCTTTGAAGTAGGCTAACTTCAAAGAGAAGACTTTGTAGTGCACAAGACCCTGCCTTTCCCTGCCCTGGCTCCAGACACACTCTAGGGGGTTGGAGACTGCTTTGTATGAGGACAGGAACAGCCCTATTCGGGTGCAAGTGTCAGCTCCTCTACCATCCTAGCTCAGTAAGAACCATCAGCTTGGAGATGGGCCATCAGGATATGCAGGGCACACTCCCTTTGTCTGTCTGCCTAGAGTGAATATAAAAACTGCCCAACTGTCATCCTGATCCAGATGTGTATTCAGCAGACAGCCAGAGGCACAGAATGGTTAAGCAAGAAAATGCCCAATTTTCTGAAAGTGGCATTTTCAAACTTACAATCCAAAAACCAACTTCACCAAAAGATGTATTTTTAAATCGTGAGTTCAGAGATCCCAAACTCCAATATCTCTATCTGCTCCAATTGGGAAATTACGCGTAAAAGCTATTTCAAGGTAATCCCCATGTTACCCTATAGGGGAGATAGGATTTGCAATAGTGAAAAATAAATTAAGCAGTATTTCAGTATCAGGACATTTAGAACACACCAGTACATGTCCCATCTTTTAAATATACTGCATCCTGCCCATGGGGCTGCCTTGGGCCTACTTTAGGGATCACTTACATGTTGAAAAATAAGTTTGGGCCTGGCAAGTGGATGCAATTGCCAGGTCAACATGGCAGTGTAAAACTGCACACACAAGCACTGCAATGGCAGGCCTGAGACATGTTTGCAGGGCTACTCATGTGGATGACACAATCAATACTGCAGGCCCACTAGTAACATTTGATTTACATGCCCTGGGCATACCTGGTACACTATACTAGGGACTTATTAGTAAATGAAATATGCCAATCATGGATCACCAATACATTTTAGACAGACAGCATATGCACTTAAGCTCTGGTTAGTAGTGTTAAAGTGCCCAGACTCCTACAGTCAACCAAAACAAGTAAGAAATCATAGAAGGAAAAAGGCAAAATGTTCAGGGATAAACCTGCAAAAAGGGCCAGGTCCAAAACTCGGTGTAGGCCTGTAGGTCTTTGCATTGATCTTTATTGATCTTTTAGTAATTGGACTTCCTGGAGTAGCACGTCCATCTCACTCTCTCGCGTGACTCCGGCATCTTCGAACTCTGATACCCTGGTACAGATATTTATCAGGTCCCATTTACCTCCTTTAGTTCTTTAGTCAAGTCTTGCTTCACAGATAGAATATTTGCCTTAAAGGTGCCCAAGAGGGATTGCTTGAATTTCTTAGTCAGGGGCTCTTCCTTGGCAGTTGGCTGATGAAGCTGTGTCGTCCCTCAATTTGGTGGTTAAGGCACATCTTTTGCAGTAATTTCTGGCTTTTGTTATGCAGACCTCACCATTATGTCACAGACATTTGCATCCTTTTTGGATTTTGTGGCCGTCAGGATGTCAGTTAGCTGTGAGAGAGGCGTCTCTCCACAGGAGTCATTGTGGGAGAGACACACCGATGTCCATGACCATGAGCCCACTTCCAGCTAATCTACACCAGGGAATTGTTTTACAGCCATGGCCAGGCCACGAACGGATGGATTTCTTCTATGAAAGTTGTTGTCTGGAGCACCTGTCGGGGTGGGGATGTCCCCCTGATACTTGTGAACCATTTGATGTGTGGTAGGCCCACTTGGCATTCTCCCCTGTTCTGTGCGGATAGTGTGTGTGATCCGGGCTTGCCACACTCAACATCACCTCTCTGGTCATCCAATGCTAGGAGCTCCCGCATTTCCTTTTGTCTGTTCTCAGCCCAGCGGGCCCTCGTCTCTCCGTCCATCTCTAATTCTCTATGGACCAGCAGGCCCCTGCTTCTCTGCAGTGGTAGCTGATACCCTAAACATTTGGTGGGGGCAACCAACCAAATATTTAGTGTACCAGCAGCATGTGGAACCACAAAAGACAATAAAAAAAAATTAAAAAAATGCACTTACCTCCGCTGGCTCGCCTTCTCCGGTCCTCGTGAGTCCCTCAGAGCTCTGAGTGCAGCAGTGGAATTGTCCACACCAATCCAAACACTGTTCTCATGCTGCTGATAATATTCAGCAGCATGAGAGCAGTGCCAGGATAGACTGGAGCAGGCTGCCTCCTTGCACCTGCAGTCAATGGGGGGCCTGTGCCTCCTCTCCACCTAGCTGTCTTAGACAGCTGGGTGGGGAGGTTTATTTTCAGCAAGTTAGGCCAGCCGTCACAAGACAGCCGACCAAAATGACCTGCACAGTGTAAACTGGTGCAGTAAGCACCACTCCCCAGCAGGAGTGGCCCCGCCTCCAAATACGGCTTGGCTAGGGAAAGGGAAAAATAAGATGGTAATAAATGTGTTTTATTACCATTTTATTTTTCACCTTTACGGCGGCTATGGCAGCAGGGGGGCAACCCTCCTTTGCCCTAATAGAGAGCCTCCACTGCTACTCTGGCACTCACTTTGCTCCTCTCTAAACAGCAGTGATGTCTCTCTCTCATGCACCCCTGCCAGGAATATCCCGAACATTCATTTCTCTGGCTGCTAGTCACCCACCACTAGTAGCAAGGCCTCTGTCACCAGCATCTCCTGTGTCTCGATTAAATCTCTGGGAGGGTGGGGGAGTTGCGGTCCCCGTCCTTCCCGATTACCCCCAGGGGCATCCACACCGCCGGCAGTTCCGGGCACCTCTCGGCGCTTAGTTTGATGGCTGCTCTCGATCAACGAGGTCACCCTTACTCTCTCCAAGAGTGCTAGTTGGGTCAAACACTGAGGTTAAAGTATCTCCACAGAACATGCCAGCACCTGCAGAGGCAGTGATCCAGTCCGAAACGATCTTCCACTGATGAGGCCTTTAATCAGCACCGGTTGCCATTTTGAGGGGCAGCCTAATCACGAAGTGCCTCTTGTTGTCAGAAGCCAGACGTCCTTTGATTGTTGGCTCACTGTTGCAGGTCAGGGAGCACCTATATATGGATTTTGTGGACAAATTTGGCCAATGGTTAGTATGAGGATGGGAGGATGTGTCTCATCTGTCTGCCATCTTCTTGGCCTGGTCCCCTATTTTTGCTTTTTAGACATTCTTTTTTTGGTAGTTTAAGGTGGACCCGGAAACTTCAACAGCAATAACATTTTTCAGAAAACATGACAAAGGTAAACAATCACTGACAAAGCTAACAGACTAGCAGCTAATGCCAGGCCTATTGGTTTTGCCAATGCTTGCAACCAAAACACAAACACCGATTTCTCTATCGGAGATCCCTGCTGCTTTATTCCTCTGCTGACCATCTCCCTGCCTGTGAGTGTGAGAAGTAAACCAGACACTACATACAACAGTTAGCCTAAAGAAGAAAACTCAACCCCATGATCATCATAAGCATCTAAACTGTTGTCATGACAGGAAATCACATAATGGGAAAAAGGTACTTCAAGCATTGCATTCGTACCATTTTATATGATTATATGCAAAGCACTTAAGCATTTTGTGGACTGCTACAGACACTGACAGATCATTCTAACAGTGCTAGTGGTATTACTATGCTGTACTGCATCAAAGAATACAGAAGGCATGTAAAACCTTGTTAATAAGCAACAGCAACGTGTGCCATTTGGCACTGTTTGTTTTCTGTACTATCAATCAATCAATCATTAAATTTATAAAGAGCGCTATGTACCCGTTACGGTTTCGAGGCGCTGCAGGGGTGGGTGGGGGGGTTAGCTGCTATCGGTCGAAGAGCCATGTCTTGAGGAGTCTCCTGAAGGTGAGGAGGTCTTGGGTCTGGCATAGGGTGGTCTGGAGCGAGTTCCAGGTCTTGGCGGCGAGGTAGGAGAAGGATCTGCCGCCAGAGGTCTTGCGCTGGATTCGGGGAACGATGGCGAGGGAAAGGTTGGCAGAGCGGAGTTGGCGGGAGGGGACGTAGAAGTTGAGTCTGTTGTTCAGGTAGGTGGGTCCGGCGTCGTGTAGTGCCTTGTGTGCGTGGGTGAGAAGTTTAAAGGTGATCCTCTTGTCCACGGGGAGCCAGTGGAGGTCCTTCAGGTGGTGGGAGATGTGGCATCGGCGGGGTATGTCGAGGATCAGGCGGGCGGATGCGTTCTGGATGCGTTGGAGTTGTTGTATGTCTTTTGTTGGGATGCCTGTGTGGAGTGCGTTGCCGTAGTCAAGTCTGCTACTGACGAGGGCTTGGGTCACCATCTTTCTGGTTTCCGTCGGGATCCACTTGAAGATTCTACGGAGCATGCGGAGGGTGTTGAAACAGGAGGAGGAGACTGCGTTGACCTGTTTGGACATGGTGAGAGCGGAGTCGAGGATGAAGCCGAGGTTGCGTGCGTGGTTGGCTGGAGTGGGTGGGGGGCCCAGTGCGGTGGGCCACCAAGAGTCGTCCCAGGCCGAGGGGGAGCGACCGAGGATGAGGACTTCCGTCTTGTCGGAGTTTAGTTTCAGGCGGCTGTTTCTCATCCATTCGGCGATGGATTTCAGTCCCTCGTGGAGGTTGGCTTTGGCGGTGTGTGGATCTTTAGTGAGGGAGAGGACGAGCTGGGTGTCGTCGGCGTATGAGAGGATGCTGAGGCTGTGCTGACGGGCCAGGTGTGCGAGGGGTGCCATGTATACGTTGAACAGCGTTGGGCTTAGCGAGGAGCCTTGGGGGGCGCCGCAGATGAGGTTGGTGGCTTCGGAGCGGAAGGGTGAGAGTCGGACTCTCTGGGTTCTACCGGAGAGAATGTCAAAGCCCAGCTCACCTGAGTCCTTGTTCAGTTCTGATGGAGGTTGAAGACAATCCGACCCCACCCTGAAACTGCTTGTTCCAGCACACTAGTTTTTTAAAACAGTGCACTAAGAACAGAAGCTCAAGGGAAGGGGGGAAGTGGATAAAATAAAATAAAGAGACAACAGCGTTCTTGCGTTTCCACTGTTGAAGTGCTGCACAAATCTGCGGCCCTCTCTGACTTCGGTAGAAACTGGTGCCTAATGAAACATAAACAAAGAACAGATAAGTACATCCTATTCCTAACTGGGTTCCTGACTATCCCTTTATTTATTATAAATTTTCTTCTAAAAGTACCTCTTGGATCCTGGTCTCTAGTTTCCAGGTTTGGAATGTGTTACTGCTCTGGGATGTGCTTTCTATTACTCTAAAGCTTCTAAAACATTAAACAAATACCGTTATCAGAATTATCAATATCAAACATTCATCTTAATATAACTAAAGCCTAAACTGCCAATAGCAGACTCACTTTTCCCATATTTCCAGAATCTTTTATAAAACAAATACTGTACTTTTACGTCAAAATACAGCATGTAATTTGTGCAAGTCCTTGATTTACTGTTTGCCTTGCTGTTAATGGTTTCCACGGTTCGATTCTTAAAAGTTCCATAAAAAAAATGTTTGCTTCACAAAGTTCCGCAAAGTATTGTTGTAACAAAGAGTTTGAATCACAATGTTTGTGGAAGGTATCTTGTTTCAAATTGTCTATACACGAATCCAGAAATTGTTGTCAAAGTTCTTTCAGGTAATAAAAGTTTTGCACTTACTTGTTGCTGGCAAGAGATACTGATCAGTCTAACCTTGTCTTCTTTCTCTTTTGCAGGTTGCTTGTAGGAGAGAGGCTGAGGCAAGGAGGAACCGGAAACCGGAAGAAGGAAGAGCCAGCAGCTGCGCCCATTGAAGCCAATGAAAGTCTGTAGAGAGCAGGAGTGCCAGCGCCGAGGGATCTGTCCTCCGGTAAGCGGGAGGTAGACGAGCACAAGCACTGGGCGAGGCTCGAGGGCTGCCTTTTATAGACAGGGCTGGGTGTGGTCCTCACATGCTGCACATGTTCTTGAAAGGTGTGCAGAGCTGGGTGTGGTTTGCAGAGCTGGGTGTAGTCCTCACATGCTGCACATGTTCTTGAAAGGTGTGCAGAGTTTCAGTTATTATGCAAATTAGTTAAATTAACACATGGCCTAGAGAGGAGTGTTTTAAAGAAGCCTTGGTAAAAGCAAGGTCCAATGTGTAAACAAAACAGCACATTAAACAACATACACAGAAGCCTGGGGGGGGGGGATGTGAGATAACAAGAAAGGCTTTCAATAGTAAGTTTAAAAGGGAGCTATTACAGAACCCACTAGTGCAGTGAGAGGGGACATGCTCTTTGCTGTGCACAAACCCTAACAGTTGCCCCCCTCAAAGGCCCTCCTACAGGATGGGGTTTTCCTGGATTTTTTAAATAAAACCGTCTAATCAGCTGTGGGGCATGTACATATGATGCTGGTTCCCATGAATTCTCAGATTCATCATATCCTTTCCATTCTACTAAATAAAACAGACGTCCACTAATTCTTTTTGAGTCTTTTATGCTTTTCACTTCATATTCTAGATTTCCCTTAATTGGTATGGGTGGAGGTGGTGGTTCAGGTCGGGTTTTTGGATTGTACGGCTTAAGCAAGGACACATGGAATGTAGTATGTACTGGATATTCTTTTGGTAAATCTAATTTTACTGTTACCGGGTTTACTATGGCAGTTATACTAAAGGGTCCAATGAAATGTGGTTGCAGCTTTCGGGATCCCTCTATGTTTAGGTTCTTTGTGGAGAGCCATACCTTGTCACCGATTTTATACATTGGGGCCTCAGATCTGTGTTTGTCTGCTTGTCTTTTCATGCTTTCCTTGTACTTTAATAAATGTTTCCTGGCTTTGTCTTGTATGTCACCTAACCTTGTTAGTCTATCCGTTACTGTAGGTAACAGAGAATCTTCTAACAAAATGGGTATAGCTCTTGGATGATACCTCTGCAAGAAATAGAATGGTGAGCAAAGTAGAGCTGAATGCTCAGTATTATTATAAACAAACTCTGCTACAGGGAGAGCTTCCAACCATTCACTAGAATAATCAGCCAATAAACAACGTAGCGTTTGAAGTAAGGTTTGGTTCAGTCGTTCAGTCTGTTCATCTGTCTCTGGGTGGAAAGCAGTGGATAATGCCACATCTATTTTCAGTTTTTTACATAATTTTTCCCAAAATTTAGAGTTGAACTGGCTCCCTCGGTCTGACACCACTTTGCTTGGCAAACCATGTAAACGCACAATTTCCCTTATAAAAATATCGGCAAATTCTGCCGCCGTGGGTAATTTCCGTAATGGTACAAAATGTGCCATTTTAGATAAAAAATCCACTATAACCAACACTGTTGTGAAAGATTTTACAGGTGGTAAACCTACAATAAAGTCTACGCTCACAGTGTGCCAAGGTTGCTTGGGTGTTGGCATTGGTATTAACAAACCGTCAGGGGCCTTATGAGAAGATTTATGTCTTGCACAAATTGGACAGGTAGTGACAAATTGCTTAATGTCCTTTCTTATAGTGTCCCACCAAAAGTGTTTTTGCACATTTTCCAGGGTTTTTACCCAACCAGGATGACCTGCCAACGGTGAGGCGTGATGCCAAATTATCACCTGTGTTTGTAATTCAGAAGTGGGCACTAACAGCATGTTGTCGTGATACAATAAACCTCGTTGTATTGTGTTATGGGAATCTTTTAACCAATCCTGAGGTGCTATTTGCATGTGTGCATTATATAGATCTGTGATGAAATCCTTCTGTTGTACTGGTGCCAAAAACTTTTGGGGAGGAATAATGGGTTCTCCTATTTTATCTTGTTTCATGTCTGAAGTATGTCCGTATCTAGATAACACATCAGATTGAATTTGTTGTGCACCTGGTCTATAGGTTATTACAAAGTCAAATGTGCTAAAAAAATTTAACCAGCGCATCTGACGTGGTGTTAGTGCTTTAAGTGATCCAAAAAACTGTAGGTTCCTATGGTCAGAAAAGATTGTAACTGGGTACATGGCTCCCATTAAATGGTGCCTCCATTCTGAAAAGGCTACTTTAATAGCTAGTAGTTCCCTTTCAGCCACAGTGTAATTTTGTTCAGCTGATAATAACTTTTTGGAATAGAAGGCTATAGGATGTAACTGGCCATCTACTGCATCTCGTTGAGAGAGAACTCCTCCTAAAGCTATTTGTGAAGCATCCGCTTCAACAAAAAAAGGCAAGTCAGGATCAGGATGTTTCAGAATTGGGGCTGAAGTGAACTTTTGTTTTAGGAGTTGAAAGGCGTGTGCCGCCTCATCAGTCCAAATAAATCGTTGCCCTTTCCGCAACAAGGTAGTTATTGGGGCCGCAATGTCTGCGAAATGTGCAATAAACCTCCTATAAAAATTGGCGAAACCCAGAAATTTCTGAATATCTTTTACAGAGGATGGTTCTGGCCAATCAGCAATAGCACTGATTTTCTTTACATCCATAGTTATTCCTTGAGGTGACAGGCAGTATCCTAAAAAGTCCACCTTGCTGACATTAAAAGTACACTTTTCTAACTTAGCAAAAAGATGATTTTCTTTTAACTTTGATAATACTGCACGAACATGTTGGGTATGTTCTTCTGAGTTCTTAGAGTAAATGAGGATGTTGTCTATGTATACTATGACACAAACGTCCAGGAATTCGTGTAGGACCTCATTTATAAAGAACTGAAAGGCCGCAGGGGCATTACATAACCCAAAGGGCATTACTGTGTACTCAAATAAACCAAACTTTGTCTTGAAAGCTGTCTTCCACTCATCCCCCTCTTTTACTCGGACCAGGTGGTAAGCTCCCCGCAGATCTAGTTTAGTGTATACAGTAGAATGTCTTAACTGATCCAACAACACAGGTATTAGAGGAAGAGGATATTTATTCTTTATTGTAGCCTTATTTAGTCCTCTATAATCGATACACGCGCGCAGGGATTTATCCGGCTTCAGGATAAAAAAGAGTGGAGATGACACCGGAGATGTGGAATGACGGATGAACCCAGACTGTAGTAGGTCATCTAGGTAGGTTCTTAAGTATTTGGTTTCTTCGTCAGTCAAAGCATATACTCTGTTATTAGGTAAAGGGGCCCCTGGGATAAGATCTATACAACAGTCATAAGACCTATGTGGGGGCAGCACACTAGCCTTTACTGGATCAAAGACGTCTTTAAAGTCAGAATATTCAGGAGGGAGACTTGGTTCATCTTGTATAACACTAGCACAGTGTAATACTGTGCTCTGTTCTGTACCTGCTTCTTGATAGCAATTGGTTCTACAGAAAGAGGAATTCAAAGTAACATTTCTATTCACCCAGTCAATTTTTGGGTTATGAGTTGTTAACCAGGGTACCCCGAGAATCAAACCAAAATTAGGAGTATCTATCAGATCAAAGCTAATCACCTCTGTGTGCCCGTTCTGACAGACCATAACAAGTGGACTTGTTTGTTTTGTGATTAATCCAGAGGTCAATTCTGACCCATCCACTGCACATACTGCTTCTGGACAAGGCTTTAGGCATATAGGAAGTCCTAAGTTTTCAGCTAACTTATTATCCACAAAATTTCCTGTCGCGCCTGAGTCCAGTAGGACAGGGAGAGAATGCCTCACTTGGGTAGTAACAATTAAAACAACCTGAATTATGAAATGTCTAGGTATGTGCGGTACCATGAAGGCTGCAGCATTAGAGGTTTGATTAAGATGTTTTCTCGAACAAGTAACCTCTCCCCTTGTCGAGCTTAATCGTTTCCCGATTCAGTTGAGGAGGTGGAGGAAACAGCACCCTTTCGTGGATTTTTAGGCTTTACTGGACATTCTCTGGCAAAGTGACCTGCCCTTCCACAATATAAACATAATTGAAGTTTTCTCCTTCTTTCTTTTTCCTCTGATGTGAATGAACCTCTGAGTGTCCCTATTTGCATAGGCTCAGGTTCAGGGAGTTTATTATCTGGGTCTTTCTTCTCGTGTCTAATACAAGTTAACCGTGATTCCAGTTTGTATTTATCTCCCTTTCTTTCTCCTAGTCTATGTTCTAATTTCACAACTAAATCTACAAAGTCCGAATAGTCTTCTGGCAAATCAACGATATGAGCCAGCGCGTCTTTTAACTCGTCTCTCAAACCTTTATAGAAAAGGGAGACACGCTTTTCTTCTGGCCAGTGTGTCTCGGTGAGTAAACGATTAAAACTAGTGAGATAGGTCAATAAATCCTTGTTACCTTGTTTAAGATTTAAAAGCTCATTATCACTTGCCTGCATGAAAGTGTTTTTGCAAAAAGGCTGGTCATGGTACGTTTAAAATGATTCCAATTATGGAGGATGGGATCATCTTTCTCCACGAAAGGAATTGACCAATTGGCTGCTGTGCCACCCAAATAAGACAAGACGAATGCCACTTTCGTAGCATCAGTAGGGAACTGTTGTGGCTTACAAACGAAGTGTAATTGACATTGATTGATAAAAACATGGAATTTGTTACTATCTCCATGAAAACGTTCAGGTGCTGCTAAGGGCACAGCATTAGGAACATTAACAGTGACCTCAACTGGGGGAGGCAAAGTTGTATGTTTTGATGGCGCCCCTGTCTCTGAGGAGGTTTTAAACAAAGGCGTAAAAGCTGTGTTCCACTGAGATACCCTACATTTAGACCTGCTTAAATCCTGTTTTATAGAGGTATTCTCCATCTTTAATCTCTCTATTTCCTCTTGCATATGTTGCAAGATGCCAGACACTGATTCATTATGAGCCAAGTCCTCATTTAGGGCCTGCGCCATATCCGTGACGTCAATGCCCTCTATTACTTCCCCGATATTCATCGTCCACCAGAACTGAAATATTTTTTTTTATTTAAGGCTTGTGCTTCTGTCAAAGCCCAGCTCACCTGAGTCCTTGTTCAGTTCTGATGGAGGTTGAAGACAATCCGACCCCACCCTGAAACTGCTTGTTCCAGCACACTAGTTTTTTAAAACAGTGCACTAAGAACAGAAGCTCAAGGGAAGGGGGGAAGTGGATAAAATAAAATAAAGAGACAACAGCGTTCTTGCGTTTCCACTTTTGAAGTGCTGCACAAATCTGCGGCCCTCTCTGACTTCGGTAGAAACTGGTGCCTAATGAAACATAAACAAAGAACAGATAAGTACATCCTATTCCTAACTGGGTTCCTGACTATCCCTTTATTTATTATAAATTTTCTTCTAAAAGTACCTCTTGGATCCTGGTCTCTAGTTTCCAGGTTTGGAATGTGTTACTGCTCTGGGATGTGCTTTCTATTACTCTAAAGCTTCTAAAACATTAAACAAATACCGTTATCAGAATTATCAATATCAAACATTCATCTTAATATAACTAAAGCCTAAATTGCCAATAGCAGACTCACTTTTCCCATATTTCCAGAATCTTTTATAAAACAAATACTGTACTTTTACGTCAAAATACAGCATATAATTTGTGCAAGTCCTTGATTTACTGTTTGCCTTGCTGTTAATGGTTTCCACGGTTCGATTCTTAAAAGTTCCATAAAAAAAATGTTTGCTTCACAAAGTTCCGCAAAGTATTGTTGTAACAAAGAGTTTGAATCACAATGTTCGTGGAAGGTATCTTGTTTCAAATTGTCTATACACGAATCCAGAAATTGTTGTCAAAGTTCTTTCAGGTAATAAAAGTTTTGCACTTACTTGTTGCTGGCAAGAGATACTGATCAGTCTAACCTTGTCTTCTTTCTCTTTTGCAGGTTGCTTGTAGGAGAGAGGCTGAGGCAAGGAGGAACCGGAAACCGGAAGAAGGAAGAGCCAGCAGCTGCGCCCATTGAAGCCAATGAAAGTCTGTAGAGAGCAGGAGTGCCAGTGCCGAGGGATCTGTCCTCCGGTAAGCGGGAGGTAGACGAGCACAAGCACTGGGCGAGGCTCGAGGGCTGCCTTTTATAGACAGGGCTGGGTGTGGTCCTCACATGCTGCACATGTTCTTGAAAGGTGTGCAGAGTTTCAGTTATTATGTAAATGAGTTAAATTAACACATGGCCTAGAGAGGAGTGTTTTAAAGAAGCCTTGGTAAAAGCAAGGCCCAATGTGTAAACAAAACAGCACATTAAACAACATACACAGAAGCCTAGGGGGGGAGGGAGGTGAGATAACAAGAAAGGCTTTCAATAGTAAGTTTAAAAGGGAGCCATTACAGAACCCACTAGTGCAGTGAGAGGGGACATGCTCTTTGCTGTGCACAAACCCTAACAGAGAAAAGAGGAGATCCAGTTGAGGGCTTTGTCTTGAATTCCGGCTTCTTGGAGGCGAGTTAGTAGGGTGCGGTGGCAGACCGTATCGAAGGCAGCGGATAGGTCTAGGAGGATCAGGGCTGAAGTTTCACCGTTGTCCATTTGTTGTCTGATGTCGTCTGTGGCGGCGAGGAGTGCAGTCTCTGTGCTGTGGTTGCGTCTGAATCCGGATTGGGAGGGGTCTAGGATGGAGTTGTCTTCGAGGTAGTGGGAGAGCTGTGCGTTGACGATCTTCTCGATGACCTTTGCTGGGAAAGGGAGGAAGGAGATCGGACGGAAGTTTTTGAGGTCGTTGAGGTCCGCCTTGGGTTTCTTGAGGAGGGGTTGGATATCTGCGTGCTTCCAGCTGTCCGGGAAGGTTGCGGTGTTGAAGTAAAGGTTGATGATCTTGCAGAGTTGGGGGGAGATGGTGGCGTTGGCTTTGTTGAAGACGTGATGTGGGCAGGGGTCAGAGGGAGATCCTGAGTGGATGGAGTTCATGGTCTTTAGGGTTTCGGCGTCGCCTACGTGGGTCCAGGTGGTGAGGCGGTTGGCGTGGGAGGAGTTGTTGGGGGTGGGGTCTGGCGGAGGTGTGGTGTTGAAGCTGTCGTGGATGGTGGCGATTTTCTGGTAGAAGAAGGTGGAGAGAGCGTCGCAGGGTTTCTGGGATGGTGGGACGTCGTTGACGTTGGCGTTGGGGTTGGAGAGCTCCTTCACGATGCAGAAGAGTTCCTTGCTGTCGTGTGCGTTGTTGTTTAGGAGTTCTGTGAAGTGGGAGCGTTTGGCGAGTCGGATCAGTTGGTGGTGTTTGCGGTTGGCTTCCTTGTGGGTTGCTAGGCTGTCAGGTGTGCGCTCGAGGATGCATTTTTTCTTGAGTTTCTGGCAGTTGCGTTTGGAGGTGATCAGTTCGTCTGTGAACCAGGCTGCTTTTTTCTTTTCTTGGTTGACGGTGGGTCTCTTGAGTGGTGCTAGGATGTTGGCGCAGTTGAGGATCCATTGTTGGAGGTTGATGGCGGCGGAGTCCGGGTCGGTGGGGTCGGGTGGTGGGTTCTTGGCGAGGGTGCTGGTTAGTTGGTCTTCAGTGACTTTTCCCCAGCGGCGGTGAGGCGGTAGTGGGGTGCGATGGTGTTCAGTGTTTTTCTTGAAAGTGAAGTGGACGCAGTGGTGGTCGGTCCAGTGGAGTTCGGAGGTGTGGCTGAATGAGATGTGGTTGCTTGCAGGGAAGAGTGGGTCAAGGGTGTGACCGGCGATGTGGGTGGGAGTGTTGACCAGTTGTTTGAGTCCGAGGTTGGAGAGGTTGGTGGTCAGAGATGCGGTGTTGGCGTCGTTGTTGTTCTCCAGGTGGAAGTTGAGGTCTCCCAGGAGGATGTAGTCCGTAGAGGCGAGGGCGTGGGTGCTTGCGAGGTCGGAAATGGTGTCACTGAAAGGGGCTCTGGGTCCTGGAGGTCGGTATATGAGGGTTCCTCTGAGGGTAGTGTTGGGGTCCGTGTGGATCTGGAAGTGGAGGTGTTCGGCTGTCTTGAGGGTGTCTTCCGTGTGGGTGTGGATCTTGAGGGTGGATTTGTGGACGATGGCTATCCCTCCACCGATTCCGTTGGTGCGATCTCTCCTGGTGATCTTGTAGCCGTCAGGGATGGCGATGGCGATGTCTGGGGCCGAGGAGTCATTCCACCAGGTTTCGGTCAGGAAGGCTACATCTGGGGCGGTGGTGTCGAGCAGGTCCCAGAGCTCAATGGCGTGTTTTCGTGCGGAGCGTGTGTTGAGGAGGATGCAGTGCAGGTGGTTGGTGTTGGTTGTTGCAGTCTTAGTTGTTCTGCTGCAGGTGAAGTTGCAGGTGCGGCAGGAGAAGGGTCCTTTGGTGTGCTTCGGGGTGGCCTGGAAGCAGGCTGTGGAGGAGCCAGGGTTAAGGTCGAGGAGTTCGCTGGCCGAGTAGCCGAGGCTGGTGGTGCGGGGGCGAGTGGACCAGGGGGGGTGGCGCTGGGCGCGGTCCAGGCGCGGACGGGCGCAGACGGGCTTGCCTCTGGCGCGCCTCGGGCGTGCCAGCAGCGCGCCCGCTGCGTGGATGCGCAGCACCAGCCATTAAGAAGGGAGGGGGGAGGGAGGAGCAGCTGGGAGGCGGGAGGCGGGAGGGAGCGGCGAATGGGGGCGCGAGGGGGGCGAGGCTGCGGGGAGGCAGCAGCAGGCAGAAAACGGCAAGGGGGAGCGCCCAAGGGGCGAAAAAAGTCAGGTAAACAAGAGTAATGCACAGGTCAAAAACAGTCACAGAATACGAGATGGCACAAAATACAATCGGGATACAGCAATTTAGAGGGCACAAAAAGGGGGCAAGAGCGCAAGGAGGCAAGGCGCTGAAAAGTGGAGTAAAAACACTTACAGAAACGGCGAGAGCGGCAGAGAGCCATGGGCCTCGAACACGCTAGCAGCAGCGTGGGTGGGGGTCAGGGGCAAGCGACAGCAAGGTGGTGCTGCGGACGTGGGGGGCGAGCTCTAGACCAAAACAGGTCAGAGGTCGCTCACTCGCGACGCGCAGCGCCAGCCATTAAGAAGGGAGGGAGGAGGGAGGGGCAGCTGGAAGGCGGGAGGTGGGAGGGAGCGGCGAATGGGGGTGCGAGGGGGGCGGGCCGCGGGGAGGCAGCGGCAGGCAGAAAACGGCAAGGGGGAGTGCCCAAGGGTTCAAAAAAGTCAGGTAAACAAGGCACAAAAACAAGAGTAATGCACAGGTCAAAAACAGTCACAGAATACGAGATGGCACAAAATACAATCAGGATACAGCAATTTAGAGGACACAAAAAGGGGGCAAGAGCGCAAGGAGGCAAGGCGCTGAAAAGTGGAGTAAAAACACTTACAGAAACGGCGAGAGCGGCAGAGAGCCACGGGCCTCGAACACGCTAGCAGCAGCGTGGGCAGGGGTCAGGGGCAAGCGACAGCAAGGTGGTGCTGCGGACGTGGGGGGCGAGCTCTAGACCAAAACCAAAGACCAAAACTATAACTGGCCTTTTTAATTTACACATGAACACTGAATTCTTCCTAATAAATATTCATGTATTCTGAATTATGAATCTGCATAGAATTTTAACTTAATAAAGAAAAATAATGCACAACTTGGAAAATGTGCCTACTTGAGTAGCCGCCAGTAATCACAAAGTGTCCCTATTAATTGCTTAATAAAATGCCTTGATTTGCTTAGGTTTAAATTAATGTAGTAGTGTGCTATATTTATGATTACGTATTATGTATTTGCTTTCTTCATTGTAGGCCTTAAAGTTAGAAAGGTCTTGGGCCTAGTTTGCACAGCCTCACGTTACACTGCATTGTTAAGATAACGCTGTAAGAAATGTTTGCTTGAATAAATTAATACGCAAACTGTTCTTTCCACTGAGTTGACCGAACACTAGTAGATGCTTTCTTTTCCCGTGAGAACTGCAGCACTGACTGGAGAATGAGTGAATCAAAATTGATACCTGACAAACCTGATGACAGGAACAGGAGAAGAGGAGCAAATCATTGATATGTGAAAGACAGTTTAGTTATATCTTAGATTTGAAGTTCTATTTTCATTGGACACATAGTAAACATAGGCTTCTTTGGCCAATGGCAACGTGGGAAAAGTTTTAGATGATTTTAACATAGCCCGACTACACTGAGGAGACACAGGCCTTTTCCCACTTTGATATCCTCCTGAGAGGAGCTTGTTTATTCTGTCTGAGGAGCTGAACAGTTCATGAGGACTTTATTTTTGTCTTTGACTTTATTGCTTAAAACTTCTGACGCTGAATGCTGATCCCTTTGACATTGCTTTCCATATGATTCAGATGGCTTAGAGTCCCTAGTTCTGAACCATTCCTTTTCATGGTCCGATGGTGATACTCACCGAACCAATTTCCAATTGACAAAGATAATCGCAAATTGCTGATCCATACTGAGGTAAGGTATAATGAAATGTAATTGTTCTTAATGTTATTTGTTATTTGTTTCTAGGTACCAACCGCAATTTTGATAGAGCCGTAGCTAGATGTTTTAAAAAATTATGTTTATGTAAAATTGTTTTGCATGAAGCCCAAACATGCTATTCTAATCAGAATGTTAGTAGAGGAAATCCTAAAATGCTACTAAGTTGCTATTAACTCTAAGTGCAGTCAAAAGGTCAATCGAACCTCTAGCACATCGCCTTATAAGTTAAAGATAAGAAACTAAATAAGGTCAGACGCACTAACAGAAATGGTAGCAGAGTATGATGGTTTGTCTCCTTAAGAGCCCATCGTAAGGTCTGGTACACAGTTTGTCTCCTGAAGAGACCATCATAAAGTTTAGAAATGGCTGGGGGGGGGTGGCCGGCAAGATGGCCGCTCGGACGCACTTGTAGAGTGGTCGTGGCCCCAGGTCCAAATCCTGCAACATCTTGCTTGCCCGAGGCTGTGCAGACCCCGCAAACCGACCCCGGGGGTTTGGAGAGTGAGAATACGTCTCGAGTGAGGGGAATCATATTAGTGTCGAGCCTTGCGGCCGGGCCCCACCGGGATCGCCTGACTATAACATGGGGGCGGCCAGGTGGATCGGCAGATAACCCGATGCTGGAGGCTTGCGGAGCGCTGCCCTGTGATTTTGGAGGTAGGGGGCCCCCGATGTCAGCAGGCTAACCTGCAGCAGTCGGCCTGGATAAGGAGCAGACCCCACCCTCCCTCTTTTTTTCTTGTCCAGCCCTTCTGTAGGGAGTGGACTGGGCCTGCGGCTGGCTTGGGTCTGGCTTGGGTCTGGTGGGCATCCCCCTGAAACGTGTGCGACTTCATTCTAGGTGGAACCCCCTGCGGTGTGGATCGGCCACCAACAAGGAGGAGGTGGCGCTCGGAGGTGGTACACTGCTGGGGGCTCTGTGGTGTGCGGACCCCCCCCCCAACTGGCTGGACTCTAAGCCACTGCCTGACCTCAACATGGCGGCTGCCATGTCGGTCAGCCATTAATTTAGTGGCGAGAAACATCGAGAGGTGCCACCCAGGGGGCTCAGAGTGAGGGTCGCCCAGAGAGCTGCCAGGACCTATGTTAGACGCTGGCCTATGAGGACTAGATGGTACTGGGCCTTTCCCCGCAGGCTTCTGTGACCGATAGGAACGTGGGGTCGTGGGTTGACCTTGTTCTGCGCGCTGGGACCCTTGGTGCTCTAGAGTGCGGTGGAGGCAATTCTGAGGTGCGGTTACACCATGAGCAAGGATAAAGCAGTGAACGGAACGCAGCAACCCGGATGGAACAATATACAGCACAGACTATGGGTGGTACTCTGCCTCAAGAACCCCTGGGTCCCTTGAACAAAGGATGTGAACCCACAGGTGCGCAAATCCTGGCCACCATTGAGGCCTCGAGTCAGGCGGTACAGTCGCAAATCGCCGCCATGATGGTTGATGTAAACTTTCTGAGAGCTGATTTGAGGGTGGTTGGCGAGAGTTCGGTGGCGACTGAACAACAAGTGACCTCCATGCAGACAGACATTGACTTCCTAAAGACCTCAGTGACTGCCCTGGAGGTGAAAACGTGCAAACTGGAAATGAGAGTTGAGGATATAGGGGGAAGAGCGCGTAGGTCCAACCTCCAGGTGGTGGGTTTCCCCGATGGTGCAGAGGGCACGAACCCAGAGGCCTTCTTGGAGGACTGGATTAAAAAAGCATTGCCTAACGCCTCCTTGTCAGCCGTGTTTGTGGTGGAACGTGAGCACAGGGCACTGGCCCCACCGCCGCCGCCGGGTGCGCCTCCCCGAGCACTCATCGCCAAGATCTTCAACTACAGAGACCGGGACGCAATCCTTCAGGAAGTCGCAGACATGGTGATCACATAATCAGCTTTTTACCGGATTACACTCGGGAGGTGCAGCTACTACGACAGTCCTTCATGGGGGTTAAACGCAAATTGAAAGAACTTGGGTATACTTATATGTTACTCTTCCCCACTAAACTGAAGGTTCTCCATGAAGGCCACTCTCATTTTTTTCAGTCACCCGAAGCAGTATGGGAATGGTTGGAGCTTAGTGGTGGCGGCGGAGCGCCAGGGTCCCAGGGCAGAGGAATTCGTGAGAGGTCTACCAAAATGAGTGGCGTACAGTCCACCTTGCGCCGGGCCTGTAGGCGATGCGGTGCTACCTGCAACACCAGGGTGATAGTGCGTTCAGATGGCACCTTGAGCATGGACGGGAGGCATCCGGAGCGGGAGGAGGTAGGTGGTTGGTACAATCGGTCACCACGGAAATATCCTCTCGATCTGGTTCCCCCTCGGGGATGGTGTATTAACACAGGACTCCGACAGCACCAACGCCTGAAGAACTGTTAGACTGTATCTTTGTGCTGGCTGTGAGAAGTAGTGTCTGTTGTTAGACTGGGGGCTTGCCCCCGCTGTCTGTTCCCCCGCCTCCTCTTTTCCCGACGCCCCGTCTCTTCTCTTCTCCCCTCTGTCCACCTCCTTATTGTTAGGCTCTCCTATTGCGGGGTGGCAGAGTCTTGGGAGGACACAAGCCATGGGACGGAGCTCATGGGGTGTTGTGTACTACCTCTCCCCCCTCTTCAGTTTCCCCCCTTAGTTTGACTAAGGCTAATATTGTTTTATTCCTCTCCCCCCCTTTTTTGTAGTGGGGAGTGTCACCTGTTGTGGCTTATACTAATTCACTTGCAGAGAAGTATTGTTGAGGTTGAGTACAGTGTGTGCGTGGTCTGAGTAGTCGGGTGAGAGATGTGGCAGTGTAGTCCGACTTTGCCCTGGCCAGTTCCTCGCAGTAGTACAGTTTAGTGCTGCCTCTACCTTCTGGACTCTAGGGTAGATTGCGGGCGCACACATGGTGTGGGCAGACACTAGTTGTGGGTGGTGTTTACCCGGGGTGGGTCGGGGTTGTTGGTTTGGACTCTAGGGTAGATTGCGGGGCGCACACACGGTGTGGGCAGACACTAGTTGTGGGTGGTGTTTACCCGGGGTGGGTCGGGTTGTTGGTTAAGGATTCTAATTTCAGTTGTTATTGGAGTTTTGTATCATGCACTGCTCGCGCTGTACTTCCTGGGTCGATAGAGCGAACCGCACCTTTCTCGTTGACAATGTGACTGATTGTGGAGCTGGACCAGTGGAATGTTGAGTCTTGGAGGGAGGCTGGGGGGGGTCTGAGAGTGGCGATAGCAGCTTGGCATAGAGCATGGCAGGTACATTGATTAGAATGGTCACATGGAATGTGCGGGGGCTGAACTCCTTTGTAAAACGTTATAGGGTACACACGTATCTTAGAAGGTAGGGGGTTCATGTTGCTTTCTTGCAGGAGGCACACTTGCTAGAAAATGAAGCGCAAAAATTACAGAGGAAGTGGAGGGGTCAACTATACTCAGCAACATACTCATCTTATGCCAGGGGTGTGTCAGTTTAGGTGGCCCCCGGAACCCCTTTTTAGTTAATGAGTTATACTGCTGATATCTAAGGCCGCTATGTCTTACTGCATGGGGAACTGGATGGCCGTGAACTCTGCATCCTAAATATATATACCCCCAACTCAGACGATGCAGAGTTCTTCCACAAGCTCCAGTGTGACTTAATGCCCTACTCAGGGATGCCCATCATTTGGGTGGGTGACTTTAATTGCGTTTTGGATTGGTCCTTGGATAGAAGTCCCGCCACGATGGGCATTAAGCCTCATATGACCGCCATGCTCCGTAATGTAATGGATAATCTACATTTGGTAGACATATGGAGGGAGATGCATCCCAGTTCCACAACCTCTTCCTGTTACACCCCCACTCATGGAGCATTTAGCCGTTTAGATAGATTTCTGCTTGTGAACAACAGGACCCTGGATATTCGTCAGGCTGATTATCAGGTCTGTTTTCTGTTAGATCACGCCCCTCTTCTGTTGGAGTGCGGTACCCACACGCCCAGACCAGCGGTCCCCCTCAGGCGCATGAGGCCAGAATTACTGGGTGACCTTGAGTATAGACGTGACATTCAGGAGGCATTGACTAGTTATTTTGGCGGTAATTTGACCACAGCCCAGAGTCGCAGCATAGAATGGGAGGCCCTTAAAGTCGTGATAAGGGGCGAAAGCCTCACTAAGACATACGGCATTCGGAAGAAAATAGATTTGGAATTAACGCAGCAGGAGGACACTCTGGGTGCTCTGTAGCGTCAAATCGACAATGGTGGCCCTTTGGAGGCCGAAATGCAGGTGGTGCGTGCTCACATATGTGCCCTATGGGGTAGGCTAGATAGCTATGTTCGTGAAGATTTTAGACAGCGATTGCACCGTGAGGGAGATCGGTCTGGGCTTTTGCTCGCCTGGCTGCTCCATCGTAAACGCCCTATTCCCATGATCCTATCTCTCCGGGGTCCTGCTGGTGGTAGGACTCTGGGACAAACATGTGTGAACACACATTTACGCAAGCACCTTGAGGCCATATATTCTTCTCTGCGGTGCGACATGAGTTCCCAGATACAGGAATACCTGGATGGCCTTCGGTTGCCCAGGCTCATGGACGCTCAGGGGGCGGAGCTAGAGGCTGAGCTGTCCCTAGAGGACCTCCAGGGGGCCCTCTGTGGCATGGCCTCTGGGAAGGTGACGGGATCCGACGGCCTTCCAGTCGAGTTTTACCGTGCATACTCTGCAACACTGCTCTAAACTACTGGAAATGCTTCAGGAGGCGCGCGAGGGGGGCCTGCTACCGCAGCAGATGAGAGAAGCATTGATCGTTATGCTACCTAAGGCTGGGTGAGATCCCGCTGACCCGAGCTCCTATAGACCTCTGTCTATGTTAAATGTGGATGTGAAACTCCTCGCTAAGGTCCTTGCAATGTGACTGGGCCGAGTGGTGACCTCGTTGGTGGGGAGTGATCAGTGTGGGTTCATACCTGGAAGAGGGACCCACATGAACCTGCGGAGACTTTCACGTGTTATGCACAAGACGCGTGGGCTCCCTGACCGCGCTGCACTGGTTGCCTTGGCTATAGAAAAGGCATTTGACACCCTGTCCTGGGAACACTTATGGGCCGTCCTAGATAGGATGGGCTTGGGTCCTTACTTTTTGTCATGGATACATCTTCTCTACTCGTCTCCGCGTGCCTGGGTTCATACTGGGGCGATTGTGTCCAAGATGTTCGACATAAAGCGAGGCACTCGACAGGGCTGCCCACTACCCCCACTACTGTTTGCTCTAGCCATGGAACCCCTAGCTATACAATTGCGAACACGCCTACGAAATTGGGGCATACAGGTTGGGGCAACAACACACACTATATCGTTGTATGCTGATGATGCCCTGGTGTATGTTACGGACCCGGAGAGCTCCGTCCCTCTCTTATTGACACTGATGGATGATTTTGATAAGGTACTGGGACTCCCAATAAATCAACGGAAGACGGTATTGTTCCCAGTGGCAGGGCTATCTGCAGTGGCTGCTTCAGAGTTGCCGCGGATGGATTTGGAGTGGGAGACAGATTAATTTCAGTATCTGGGAGTGCGGGTGACACACTCTCCCCAACTGCAATATGACTTAAATATGGGCAGTGTGATCAATGGCCTCCCTTGTCTCGATCCAATTCTGGACCTCCCTCCCATTGTCAGTTATGGTCAGAATTGCTCTCTGCAAGATGAATCTCCTTCCAAGATGCCTGTACATGTTACAGAACTCGTTCTGTGTAATGCCATCATCTCTTTTTCGTCAGCTTGATAAGTTGCTTCTGTCCCTAGTGTGGGCGGGTAAGCTGCCTAGAGCTCGCATGGATGTGCTGAAGCTGGATCTGGTTGACGGAGGTCTGGGCCTGCCCAATTTGTACTTATACTATGCGGCTTGCTGGCTGCAATATGCAACCATGTGGTGTGACGACGGCTCTAACTGGGAGAAAGAACTGTTGGATGGCTCTGTTTGTCTGTCACGATTACCGTGCTTGTTGATGAGTGGATCTCGGTTGCCATCGGGGATTCCCTTCCTGGTTGCGCAGGTGTTGCGGATCTGGGAGCAGGTCGTTGTGAAGGTGTTCCATAAAGCGTCATTTGCACGTCTACTTTGGCTGTGGTGGCTGCGCTCCTTTGCCAGTGCTGCAGCAACACTAGATTCCGGGAGGTGGTGGGATGGCGGCTGTGATACTGCTGGTGATATGTACCAAAATAATGTGTTTATTACCTGGCAAGAAGCACAGTCTCTTTTTGGAATTGACCAAGGTCAATTTCTGCAATACGCTAGCCTCTTGCAGCCAGCACGTGAGATTTGGACCTCTTTTCCTTCTAAAGCGACTGAATCCTGCCTCGCAGTGACTTTTGTTGACCCTGGTAGTGTCCGTGGTCTCATTTCCTGGCTCTACAGGGCTCTCAAACAAGACAGACAGATAAGCTTAATGGGAGTCAGAGTCAGTTGGGATGCTGATCTGAATGGTCCGCTTACAGAAAGTGAATGATCTAGAGCTTGTTCCTTGGTGCGGGAGTCCACTAGTAATGCAAGATTTAAACTGACACACTTTTATTATATTCACCAGGCTTACCTGACACGACACCGCCTCCATAGAATATTTCCAACAGGCCCAGACAGGTGTGCTTGCTGTGGTGGGGCTTCGGCTAATTTTGACCATAAGACATGGGTATGCAGTGTGATTCAACCCCTTTGGCTCCAAATAGTGCAGACACTGAGAGAAGTGTCAGCGATTAATGTAGAGGTGTCTAGGAAACACTGCCTACTTGGTTTAATTTCCCACCCCAAAAAAGGTTGTAAAATTAGTTACAGATACAATTGGGACTCATTCTCGCCAAGCGACGAATTGCGATACATTGGGTGAGCCCGTCCCCTCCTCTCCACGATACTTGGTTGGCGGATCTTATTGAATGGGCAACTGTGGAGGAGTGTCGACTTTGAAAAGTACGTATAGATGAGCATGCAGAGCGTGATCTGGAGAGATGGAGATGTATGATTGATACCCTATTGGGTGGCCCTGGGGAGATCACCGGGGACTCCTCGGATGGGGCTGCTATTTGCTGAAGACGGGAAACGGTCATTCGAAGCTGGCAACATGCGTGGAGTGTTTGAATGTTCAGCGATAATTGGTGAGTGGGGGTCTCCCTCCTCCTGTCTGCTCCCTTGCCCACCCCCCCTTCCGCCAAAGGATTGTCATTAAGGAGTGGTTGTTCGTTTCTCCTTCTGCCTGTATGGTAGGTTTGCCTGTGGGGGTGGAGTTATTGTGGTGCTGGGTGGTTCGCCCCCCATCGCTGGTTCTGTTTGCGCGGCCGGTCTGACTCTTATCTACAGTTTCAACCCTGATTCACATGTACTGCATGAGCTCAATGTCAGTTTTCCACGCTGGTTTGTCCGTAATGTGCTCCACATTGTTGCGCATATGGTGCATGAGATATAATGTTCCGTAGCCCTTGTATTGTGTGTGTAGCGGCAATTATTCTCACAGCCATATTAGTTAGTTCAATTCATCATTTTCTGTATAGGTTGCACTTCTGTATTTCCAGCGACTCTGCCGAGGATGTGATGCAAACTTATGCTTACCGATTTGGGATGTAAAGCTGCAGTGCTGCGATGTATCCTATGAACAGTGCAGTTCTTATGTGTTGTTATTCTATAATTCATAAATAAAGTCTAAAAAAAAAAGTTTAGAGATAGGAAAAAGAGTAACATGGTTAAGTTTCCTTAAGAGGCCACAAAAAAAGTTTTCCCTTGAGAAATAGCTGGTCTTCCCAGAGATGGTAGGAGGGTAATGGTTAGTCTCCTAAAAGGGAAGAGAAATTGGTAAATGTTAAGATTTCAGATTCAATGATACAAAGTGGAGAGACAATGTGTCCCTGAGAACTTAGAATGACTTTCCCAGAACCTCGGAGCTTGCCAATGGTTGTTTGAAGATGGTTTCGGCTTTCTAGTGACAGTGTGAATGGTATAGGTTTTACGCTTGCACAGCTTATGCTTACAGCTTATGCTAATCGCAGGTGAATTGCGATGTTTGTGAGGGCTAAGGAGTCTGCATACTCTAAATGAAGTTGTTGAAGGAGTTTGCGTACTCCGAATGAAGTAGTTGAAGGAGTCTGCGTACTCCGAAGTGTGAGAGTAGGAAAGTCTTCAAATTTCACATATGTTTTGTGCTTTGTGCTCAAAAATTGTCCACATGGTTGTTGGTATATGGACCCTCCGTGGTCTAAGAATCTGGAGTATATTGAAAAGTGTATGAGGCACTTGGTTTATTGTTGTAATTTGTCTGGTTTAATAGGTCAATCGGGCGTGGTTGACAAATTCGAGAGTGCATGCTAAGGTGAGTGAAAGGTTTTTCAACTGAGATCTGGCGAGTTCTGTGTGCACCAGGACAGACCCACTGATCAGTTGAGAGTAAAATGTGTGGGTCGGATTTTGCTTGCGAATCAGGGAAACTGAGAAAGAAAGAGTAGCTGCTAGAGCAAAAGGCCTTCAGTGAAAAATCCGTAAGGTTTCTGAAGTGATTGTGTTACCCTACCTGTAGTAAATGGACAAATTGGGTTTTGATTTTGTCTAGTGCTCACAGTAATTTTGCATTAGTTGTGTGAGTACGAGTTGAGGACAAGCCGAAAGACTTTGTCAGCCACTGTATGTGTGAGTGTGACATCATTGAAGCCGCACCAGGATAGGTCGGTTAACGAGAAGGGTCGCGCACGGATTGGCAGGCAACTGTGAAGCGCAATTGGTTGAAAAGGTCGGCGAAAGGGATTTTGGGATCGAAAGTCACTTCCTGATTCGATTAAAGTAGCGTAACAATTGCAAAGATGACATTTTTCAAAGCTTTAAAGATTGCCCTAAGGGGAGATACGTATATTCCAATGAGTATAGGATAAGTTACACCCCCAGAAGGTTCACCCGCCTGTATTGTATTTGAAGAGCTGGGTGCCAAGTCTTTGGTTGAAACAGTGGTGCCAAGTGACAGAGAAAGATGGGAGCTTAGCGTTTCCGGCCCATGGAACATTTAATTTGAGGAGCTTAGAGAATTTGAGGAGAGTACTGTATGATTTGAAACCTCCTCAGAGACCAGCACAGCTCAAAGGTTTAGCAATTTGGGAATTAGTGGCTAGACAGCAACAACAACTGAAATTCGAGAGAAGAATGAGAAAAGCTGAGAAGACACTAGCAGAGGCTAGATGGGATAGTGATCAGAAATTTTGGAGAACTGAGACTTTACAGGGAATTAAGTTGTTTCTTGCAATTACACAAGATAATGAGAACAAAGCTAGAAAGAGCACTAAAAAGAGGAATTTGTATCCTTCTAATGACAAAGAGCAGAAATCTACGGGATCTAGGAAGTCTTTGACACGCGATGAAGAATCAGATGACGATGAATTCATTTTACAGTTATTGAGAAATCGTCCCCCGCCATAAGCAGCACATGAGAAAAACTCAAACACCAGTGCGGATCCAACAGCTCCGATATTAGTTGAATCAACCCAGAGCCAGTTCCAGGTTAATCATAGATTTCCAGTTAGTTCAGAAATTCAAAGACCTATACCGCAGATGAATGTTCCCAGAGTTTACCCAGATGTAACTATCGTAGATACTGCAACAAACTTGATAGTGCAGAAAGGACAAGTTTACCAGAAGCCAACACAGGTCCAGGTAGAGTCAACCCCAAACTTGTTTTCCTCGATACAGTCACAGACAGTCCCAAGATACACCCCATAGCAGGATCACAGATGGAAATGTCCGCATTAACGAGTCAGACTACAAGCATAGCATACCCGAGAGACACAAATGTCAGACCAAGTCCAGATGCAATGTCAGTACCAGTTACCATAGGTCCAGTCATACCATTGTTCACCCAGGGAAATAACGAGAACAGTGAGCAGAAGTCTTTGAATCCGAATGTAGAAAGGGAGAGATACAACGCAAATGCAAGATTGACAACTCCCATGAGACCAACATTTGACGGAACAGGTCAGTTAATTGATTTAAGTCCTTTCAGGACTCCTCAAAATAATAAGGTGAGATCATACATAGGTCCAAATCCAAGCATGGTGACATCAGAAATCCCAAATTTAACATTACAGCAAGTGCCACGTGTAAGTCACAACAGTGTTTCAGTACAAGGTTTGACAGTTCAGCAGTTAACTGAATGGTTATCGAAGTTGAGTAGTACACAAGGAGATCCTATCGAAGGAAGCGCCCTGAATTTAACCAGACTAAGGCAGAAGACCTAATTGAGGGAACAATGGGGTTAGACAGGATTGACACGTTCAAAGAAGGTGAGTTGCGTTACTTGTGCAAACTGATTACTAACAAAGCAGGAATTGTACATCAGAAATTAGCAGACCTAGCAGAGAAATATGACATAGAGGTTGAGAAAACAAAGCACTTAAAGAGGAGTTACAGATTAGATTTTGATTCAAAGGATTCGGAAAACATGAGAATCCCAGGAATGTAAATTCACCTTAGGGAATTAATTCAGAGCATTCAAACATGGGGAGCATTAGACGAATGGGAAGACAGATGGGTGAAGAAAAGAGACAAGAAGAAAAGGGATTCCGCAAATCTTACTCCTAATATGCAGCAGGTTGAGGACCCAGTGAAAATTCTACCAATGAGAGAGATTCCAGGAGGGAATTTTGTTCATGTCCCTTAGAGTAGAAGTGACATTCTGTAATTTACAAATGATTATCCCAGGTTGAGAGAGAAACCAGCAGAATGGTTTCAGCAGACAGACAGGTTTGTGAAGCTCGCAAAATGCCTTTGGGAGGATTTGAACACCCTTTTAGAGATAGTAGTTCCAGCTGACTTATGGGTTGAATTCAAGAGGAGCGCAGATTGGCCGACAGGAGAACCTCAGAGAGATCCAGCAACAGATGCACCATCCCCTGACGTAATGAAGTATTACTATAAGGTGATTGAATTTCTGGAAAGGAGAATTTCGCCCAAGAATATTGACTGGCAGAGAATAGACAGGACAGCACAGGAAGCAAATACATGCCTATTACAAGAGATTGTTGCAGGTGTTCAAGCATTACAGTGGTACAGAAATAATTGAGCCTAAAGACATGATTCATTTTGTGTTCAGATTTGTTGAAGGATTGAGACCTGAAATTAGCCAGATGATTGAAAGTCATTTGATTTGCTGGCAAGCAAAGCTGATTGATGAAATATTGAAATATGCAAAGTACTGTAGTGAGGTTGAGTTGAAGCAGAGAAAGTTGAAAGAAAAGACAATGATGATGCTGATTAAAGTGCCACAAACAGAATGCATGGACGTTTTCTGCAACAGCAGCAATAGGGAAACGTGGTGTTTCAGAATCAAGCAAGAGGTAGAGGTCGTGGTGGAATTGGAAATGTGAATCGTAGTACTGATCTGAATACTTTGGTGGTTCAGAATGATGTGCAAGGAATGAAGAAATTGCTGCCATGCCACGCTTGCGGAGAGCTCGGACATTGGAAACAGGAGTGTCCAACATTAGTACATGAAGGGGTTGTTCAGAAAACGAGTGATATCAATTCTTTTCAAAACATGAGAGGACCAAGAATCAGAGGTCACAATAAAAAATTTGAAAGTAATGTGAATCAGATGCAAGGTTTTTAGCCCATGCAACAGATGCAAATGCCACGTTTGCATATGCCCCAGTCACAGCAAATGCAACCTCAGGTGCAGATGATACCTTGACAGCAAATTCACATACCTCAAGCTCCAAAAGAGCAGCAGCATGTGATGCTTCCTCAACAGGTCACAGGTCAAAGGTTTAATCAGAGTAATAACACAGTGCACCAATTCCCGCTACGCAGTGAGGATGGAATAAACAATGATTGGGTGAGCAAGAGTTCAGATGAAGAGAAATGTGTGTTAGCAGCTTCACTAGAGGTAGATCAGAAAGGTCCATACGTAAAGGGAAAAGTAATGGGTCACAAGGTTTAATTTTTAGTTGACACAGGAGCTCCAGGCTCTACAGTACGAACTGCTGAAGTTCCAAACCTGCCCCTTTCAGGGAAAACAGTCCAGATTGTAGGAGTAGCAAACCAGTATTTGACTAACCCAAATACAGAACCAGCTCAGGATAAAAATGGCAACTTTAAATGATTACACAAATTCATAGTATGTGTCTCAAGTCCGGTATCCTTACTAGGAAGGGACTTGCTGTGCAAAACAAGATGTTCAATTACTTGCTCAAATGATGGAATTGAGATTCAAACAAACAGTGATGATGAAGATGACCTGACTCCACAAACAGATTGTGACACGGTAAATGAGGAGTACTCGTTGATTAGCTTCTTTCCAGTTTTCACAGTGATAGATCTTCCTTCTGACTTACAGGGAACAGTTAAAATGAAAGTGTGGGATTTTACAGGAAAAGACATTGGTCTAATAAAAGGAGTTGAGCCAGTTAAGGTCCCAGTCAAGCCAAACACGATTTGTCCCCAGATTCCTCAATACCACATGACACAGGACAAAACTGAAGGGATTGCACCCATAATTGCAGAGTTTGTAAACCAAGGAGTTTTGAAAGAAGTGTTGAGCAGTCCCTGTAATTCACCGATAACGGGATTGCGAAAGCCTTGTGGGAAATTTTGAATTGTTCAGGACTTGAGAAAAGTAAACAACATTGTAATTAAATATTGTTCCATAGTGCCAAATCCAGCAGTGATTTTGTTTCAGAGTGAGAGCATTGTGATGGGACACTCATTAACTGTCATGGTCCCTCACTCCATAGAACTTTTACTTACCCAAACCAAAACGCAATACCTTACAGGTGCCAGGCTGACTCGTTCTGAGACGAGCTTCCTGGGTCCCCAAATGTGTCACTGAAAAGGTGTACAGGGCTAAACCCAGCAACCTTACTCCCAAAAGAGAATGCTGAAATTGACAAATTGAAAGAAGTTGAACATGGCTGTCTCGAAGTAACTGATTTGTGCACAAAACCGAGACCTGATATTAGAGATACCCGATTGGAGGAAAATTACCAAATTATTTTTGTTGATGGTTCCTGTTTAAAAGACAACATGGGCACACATAAAGCAGGATATGCTGTGTGCACAATTAATGGTATACTTGAAGCGTCCTGGCTTCGAGGAGAATATTCTGCGCAGATGGCGGAACTGGTAGCCCTTACTAGAGCATGCCATGTTTCTGTAGAACTTAAAGTTACTATCTATACGGACAGCCAGTATGGAATTGGAATAGTCCATGATTTTCGCCAGCTGTGGTCACAGAGAGGTTTCTTGACCTCTTCTGGTTCACCAGTCAGACATGGAGAGAGAATTCATGAGTTCTTACAAGCTATTCAAATGCCTGAGAAGATTGCAGTGGTGAAATGCAGTGCACACCTGAAATCACAAGATTTTGTGTCAATGGGAAATGGATATGCGAATCAAGTCGCAAGGTTTTGCGCATTGAACTGTATATTTATCGTTCAAAGATAAATGGCACTTGTTACCAGAGGAAGAGGAAATTTGTATTAGTTATGCCTGGCATGTAGTTGACACCGTGGAAGAAATGAGAGCGTTGCAGGACAATGTCAACAGGGAATAGAAACAAAATTAGGGAAAATTGAAATGTGTTCAACGTGAAGATGAACTGTGGGTTTCAGAAGAGGGACAGTTGGTTTTGCCAAATAGTTTCCTGGCTAAAATGGCAAGGTTTTACCATGGTCAAGCACATGTTGGGAGGGATGCTATGATTTGCACTTTTAAGCAGGTCTGGTTCAATCCAAAATTTAGACAGGTTAGCGAAACAATTTGCCACTGCTGTGTCATTTGTCAGCAGATGAACGTGGGTAAGAAGACTGTGGTCAATTTGAGCAAGAGGTCCATTCAACAGAATGCAGATGGATTTCATTGAGATGCCTGTATGTGTAGGATAGATATGTGTTGGTGATTGTTTGCATCTTTAGTCATTGGATTGAAGCTTACCCTACATGAAGAAATGACAGGCTTACAGTAGCAAAGTTACTGCTTAGGGAACTGATACCATATTTTGGGTTTCCGAGCTCTTTAGAATCAGATAGAGGAAGTCACTTCAACAATGAAGTACTTAAATTACTATGTTCAGCTTTAAACATTGAGCAGAAGTTGCATTGTAGTTTCTGCCCTGAAGCCTCAGGACTTGTGGAGCAGATGAATGGTGCCTTGAAATCAAGAATGGCAAAAATGTGGGCGTCCACAAATTTGAAATGGCCTAACACACTGCTGTTAGTTCTGATGACAATGAGGAACACACCAGACAGGAAGCCAGGACTGTCACCACATGAGATCCTCAAGAGCAGAGCAATGAGATTGCCAGCGGTTCTTGCCAATGCTCTTGTGAACATAACAGATGTTATGGTGTTGGTCTACTGCAAAGGTTTGGCTGATGTGGTTCACTCTTTCTCTCATCAGGTGAAAGCCACCCCACTGCAACCGTCTCAAGATCAAGGACACAACCTGAGAGCAGGTGATTGGGTTGTGATCAGAAAGCACGTGAGGAAGACATGCTTGGAGCCTCGGTGCTGATCACTACTACAGCTGTGAAGTGCGCTGGAGTTCCGAACTGGATCCACGCAAGCCATGCGAGGAGAGTACCATGTCCGTTGGACAATGAAGAGGAGTTGTTGAGAGTACCAACAATGTCCGGACCAACTCCAGAACTGGAGAGGAGAGAAGGCGAATCAGAGACTAAATCTAAGTAAACTGAAAGCGGTTCAGCCACTCATGTGGGAGACGAAGTGGAAGAAATACAGGAGGGGGAATTGAACCAACCTCAACTACAACAGCAGGCGAATCTAGTCGGAGGAGGGCTTTCCCAGAAGCAGACAGTCTTGAAAGACAAACAGAGCAAACAACAGACCCAGAGGGGGAAGGAGTCGAGGCGGATCAAAGCCAATGTGGTCTGACTCCTCCTGAACCAGCTGCATGTACGTCAAGAGAAAATCCTGCAGAACAAAGAGAAATTATAAGTCTGACACTGAAGAGAGCATTAACGAAAGGTCCACTGAAAGGAGAGAAGTGGCCAAAGTCACAAGCAAAGATAAAAGAAACAATCACAGTGACAAGAAACAATCACAGTGACGACAATTGAGGAAGAAGTAGACACAGCTAGGAGAGAAGATTTGAGCAATGGAGAGTTAAATGGAGATTGCAAATTGAAAAGAAAATGGATTGCGAATCGAAGGTACGCTGGTCATGAATGGGCGTATGCCACAACAAGTGAATGGCAGAGTGAATTTTTGTCTTTTTGTTTTGATCAAGACATTCCAGGTCAATATTTTGGCACTTGAAGGAAATCAATGAACTGAATTGCTGAAAACTGTAAACTGATAAAGTGCCAGAGAAAGAGACTATTGAAAGTAACCTGAAAATAATTTTTGATAACCTGACTTGACAAGCTAGTAAACTGATTTTGAGAAGCTACCCATTTGTGACTAAAGGATCTTGGAAGAAAGACTGAAAGCTGTAAATAACTGCTAAAGAAAGATTGGAGGCTCTTGTTTTTGATTTTGCTGCATAGTTATAATTTTTTTTATCTTCTACTTTGGTATTGATTGTGGGTATGCCTCTTCTAGATAAGAGTGTGGCCAACCATACCTAAGCTTTAGAGACAACTACTGCACACACAGAAGTAGAGAAGTTTATTTTCTATCGCTTATTGAGTGAGTATGTTGAGACGATGGATGCAAGAGATCCTTATGTCTGCACGCAGATTCCTTCATCAGTCGAGGAATGAGGTACTTATCATAGTTTGCCCCTTACTTATGGGATACGTTGTAGTCTGTTACTAACAAGATTCTATAACCAGGAGTACATTCAGTATTTCTATTCCAATTATGATGTCATGTTTTCCTTTGTCCCTATAATTAAATATTTGTGTAGAGTAGCTAAGGAAAACGCCATAGAATTAGTGAGAGGATTGTTTGAGCCCACATTGACATTTGATACAGCTTGCGCACACCGCAGCAATTTAACATGCTTGCTTACACCCATAGAAAAAAGGTTCTTAGATCAGACAGATCATAGAAGAAACACATTAGAGGAGAAATTAGAAATGGGCTTAGAGAAAAAGACATTTAGAATAGATTATGCCTTTAGTGCAATAAAGACACAAGGATGGTTAGCTTTGGATGCACAACCCGTAGGAAAGCTGTGTGTGTATATAGGCCTAAATCTAGCACTGATATGTTGTTTTGTGGGAACGAGTGAAAGTAGACATGTTTTTGTTTCCGAGTAAATGGACATTCATGTTGAATGGACAGGATCCAGCAATTCCAGAAGTTTATTACATCTGTGAACTAAATGCATGTTACCATCTTCCAAGAGGATGGTATGGCACATGTCACTTGGGGATAGTGTTCCCAAAGATATTCCAACTTGAGGACTTGAATAAGTTACTGAAAATGACTGAATTACATCACGTCAAACAAAAGAGAGAGTTGTTTACTATTGTGGATAACATGCTGACATATTTTTTAGGAGCCATGATCCTGATGGATACAGAAATGGCTATGGTCAGATCTATGACTCTTCAGAACTTCCTTGCGTCAGATATTCTTTTAGCAAAGGATGGCGGAGTTTGCAAAATGCTGAACTCGAAACATTGTTGCTCATATATTCCTGATAATAGTAAAGAAATTAGAAGCTTGATTAACAATCTGACTAAGGATAATGCTGATTTGAAAGAGCTGAAAGAACAAGGAGTTTGGGAAAATGTTGGCAAAGGATTTGCTTCCGTGGGGAATTGACTTGGCAACCTAGGGAAAGGGAGAATTTTGAAAATAATACAAGGGATATTGATTATTGTAATTTGTATATTTGGAGCATGGGGAATATGTAAATTGTATCAAGTGATTAAAATGAGAAAGATGCTAAATTATCAGCGGAGGGAAGAAATTAAAATAGAGAAATTGTTTAGGGAAAATTCGAAAAAGGGAAAGAAGTAATAACATTTTTAAGGAAAGCAAATTTTAATTGATTAAAAACTTGTGTGGAAAGATATAAGTGTGATGACATGTTTAGTCATCAGAGGAGGGATTGTGAACGCTGAATTTTACTAATAAATATTCATGTATTCTGAATTATGACTTGGACTTGAAAATTCTGCCTACTTGAGTAGCCGCCAGCAATCACAAAGTGTCCTTATTAATTGCTTATTAAAATAACTTGATGTGCTTAGGTTTAAATTAATGGAGTAGTGTGTTATATTAATTATTACGTATTATGTATTTGCTTTATTCATTGTAGGCCTTAAAGTTAGCAAGGTTGTGGGCCTAGTTTGTACAGCCTCATGTTACACTGCATTGTTAAGATAACGCTGTAAGAAATGTTCGCTTGAAGAAATTAATACGCAAACTGTTCTTTCAACTGACTTGACCAAACACTAGTAGATGCTTTCTTTTCCCATGAGAACTGCTTGCTAGAATATGCTGTATTAGTTATTGTTACAATGTAAAGATTAGTGTGTGAGAGAGCGATGTTCCCAGGAGCTGACAATGGATGCACTGACTGGAGAATGGAGTGATACAAAATTGATACCTGACAAACCTGATTATGGGAATGGGAGAAGAGGAGTCAATCATTGACATGTGAAAGACAGTTTAGTTATATCTCAGATTTGAAGTTCTATTTTCATTGGACTAAAAGTAAACGTACGATTCTTTGACCAATGGCAACGTGGAAAGAGTTTTAGACAATTTTAACTTAGCCTGACTACACTGAGGAGAGACAGGCTTTTTCCCACTTGATATCATCCTGAGAGGAGCTTGTTTATTCTGTCTGAGGAGCTGAACAGTTCCTGAGGACTTTATTTCTATCTTTGACTTTATTGCTAAAACCTCTGATGCTGGACGCTGATCCCTTAGACATTGCTTTAAATATGGTTCAGATAGCTTAGAGTTCATAGTGCTGAACTATTTCCTTTCATGGTCCGATGCTGATACTGACCGAACCGATAACGAACCAATTGACGAAGATAATCACAGATTGCTGATCCATACTGAAGAAAGGTATAATGAAATGTTATTGTTCTTGTTGTAATTTGTCTTTTGTTTCTAGGTACCAACCTCAATCTTGATAGAGCCATAGCTAGATGTTTTCCAAATTTATGTTGACAAATTGTTTAGCATGAAGCCCAAACATGCTATTGTAATCAGAAGGTTAGTAGAGGAAATTCTAAAATGCTACTAAGTTGCTATTAATAAATAATTGATGTTACTCAGTTGCTGAATCTAGATGTATGCGTTTTCTATTGCGCAATTGTTCTTGCTATTGATTTGTACTGTAATTCTAGAGTGCCTAACCATTCATGCTTTGGTTAGATTGAGATTCTTTAGAAGGTTTGGTCAACCAGTGTTGTTTCTGTATGTATGTCATTTGATTTTGAGACTAAGCTACGTGATATTAGCTTTGTCAATGTAGGAAAATAAATATTCTAACTTTTGCATAAAGGTGTGGTTATTCATGGCCAAAGGGGTAGTGGTGCATGACACTAGTGACTTCAAAGATTACTGATACTGTTGATTGATATTGTTAATGATTTGTATTGAAATTGAGTCCTATGGTGGGATTTACTCTAAGCGCAGTCAAAAGGTCCATCGAACCTCTAACGCGCTCCCTTATAAATTAAATATAAGAAACTAATTAAGGTCAGACGCGCTAACACACATCATACTCCACCAAGTCTGTTTGTAACCATAAATCCTCTGGGACATCATCAAACTATAAGTCGATGGCAACAGACTGCTAGGGAAACACTAATGCATGGCTGTCCACCAATGCATCATTATTCCAGAATATTTATAGCAGAAACATTGACAATGATTCACCAAAATGCCAAAGGAGGGAAACTAGCTTCATACTCCCTTTGACCTTAATGACATTACATGAAGTGGCATTATATGACCTATGACCCCCGATTCCAGAAAGTGATGTCGTGGGACCTTACCTTGACGACATGGTGATAATTGACTTTGCTGAAGTTTAATAATATTTTCATGATTGATATAATGATACAACACAGACAAATGAAAATTTTAGATACTACCTATATTAGGGTGCTGACATATTCTTTGAAAGTGGTGGGATGTAATACTTACCCTGATGTGTTGCAAACTGGCAAAACAAGTAAGCCAGAAACTTTAGAAAAAATGGGGCATTTTAACTTACAATTTTCATGTACATTTGGTAAAAAGCCACAGGCTCATTAAATATTCAAGTCCTTCCAGTGCCAGAATTTTGTCATGGATGCCCCTTATGCCAAAGATTACATACAGTATGCCCATGCAAGTTTGTCATTAATGGTGTCCATATGCCTTGGGTGACCTTAATGACACAAATTACATCTAGTGTGTCAGAGCCAACATTTTGTCATGGTTGTCTGCCTCCCATATGCCATGGCTGTTCTCCTTTATGACAATATTTACCTTGCATGTGCCAGCACCAGCATTTTTCCACGGGTGCTCCATATACCAAGAATTCCCTGAAGCAGGTCAGTACCAGTATTTTACCATGGGTATCCATTATGCCAAGCATTACCTCCAGTATGCAAGTACCAGTATTGTTCCACAGGTGCCTGCACGCTAAGAATCACCTCCAATATTCCAGCACCAGTAGTTGACCAATTGGTCCTGGCATACTGAATGACCTCCAGTATGCCAGGGCACACTGCAGACTCACATGCATAACACCACTTATTTACTCACATTCACTTGTTACTTTAATAACTTTGCACTCAGTGATTGTCATTCTCTCTTGCATTCACTTTTAGTCGTTCTTGCTCATTTGTACTCACTCTCCCTGATTCTTACTCTAACTTACTCATACTTGCTCCCTGGCACTCATTCATACTCACTTCTCACTTATTTTCAGTCTAACTCACTTAATCTACCTCAATCATTTACACTCACTTATATTCATTCTTATGCTCCCTCACTAATACTTCTTATCTTAGTCACACTTACTGTTGCTCTTACTCATTCTCATGTATTCTCACTCATTTTGATTCAGTCATTCTCACTCAGATTCACTCACTTTAGCTCACTTATGCTAATTCAAACTTTGCACTCTCAGACTCATTCTTATTTATCCAAACTCATACACTCTCACTCACTTGCAGTCACTCTTAATCTGACTCATTCATCCTCACTCACTGACTCATACTCACTGGCACTGTCTCACTCACTACCTGTCACTGATTTTCACACACATACTTTCACTCACATACACACATGCTTCCACATGCAGACTCACACAGACATACACACATTCTCTCTCACACAAACAAATCCTGACCCACAAGGAAGCACAAAAAAGTACATTTAAGTGTATTTTCCTACTTACCTCAGCTGCCAGCGAAAGTCTTGTTTCAGCTCCTCATGCTTTATGTTTTATTACAATTGTAGTGAATAATTCACTAGTCATTATTAATGCAATAACTGAATTGACGTAAAGTCCCAAGGGTCCAGCTTCATCCTATGTAGAACCTGACTCAATGAGGTCATCATCTTCCCTCTCACACACAATGGGAGTTGCCATTTTTCATGATTTGTGCAGAATCACTGTCATGTCTGCCATTCAGCATGTATGTCACCTGACCTAGAACTGTGAAAGCATCAAGCCATTCAACTGACACAGATGCATCTATCAAGTTGACATTTGTCTGGGCTAAATGTCTACTTCCTATCATGTCGAGGATAATTAAGAACAGATACAGACATAACCGAAATAGTGTAGTCTGAATTGGCATCCTTTTACCTTATATGTTGGTAAGGAAATGTCTAGGACGCATACCTTGAAGAGGATAATCTATGTCAGACATTCTTAAGCTAATTTCCGAAATTACAGTTTCTGATGAGTTTTATTATATAAGGGTGACCACTTGACCACTTGTCAGGAGAGGTCTTTCGCCTAGAGTATTTCCTGAGATTCTGCCAGAGTCAGTCTCACCTGCTGGCGGCACACTTCACATTTTGCATATGCTACATCTCGCCTGAAGCTGATAAACAATGGCAGGAGTAGGAGGAGGACTGGACTATGGTAAGTCAACTCTTTACTACTTTCACCCCCTACCTGCGTGCTATCACATACCCCTGCCCTTACCCTCACTCCCTTCACTCCACCACCTCCCACACACCCCACCATCACAACCCACTCATCCCAATGCCAAGCTCTGCATGCACCACCAATGCATGGACACCACTAACAGACCTGCATGGACACCTATCACTAAAGCATGCACACTAGAGAGAATCCGCTAGTCCACCACATAACAACTCACACAAGGTAAAGCTGCCAGGGCAATAACAACCATAGAGGGCAACCCACCCATGCACAATATGTCACACAGAGAAACAATAACACTACATTTACATCCCCACAGGTATCCCAGCCAATGTCACCGGAGAAGAGGCGCCAGCAACATCCAGTCCCCCCACAGAAGAGGCCCACAGTGATGACAGCGACTCTGCTCGTCTGGATCTGGATTTCCAACCTGGCCCATCAGGGACTTCCAGACAGTCGGTTACCCAGGCACAGTCACACACCACCACAGAACCTCCCCCCTCAGGAAACACCACATCACCCACCCAGCATGCGCATACCTCTGTCCCCAGGACATGTTAATCAACAGTGTGTCCACCACTACAGGGACCACAGGGCACACCACAAGCCCAAGACAATCAGGGACCTGGGGACAGTGGCAGTGGGCACACAGTTCAGGGGACAGAGGCACAGGACAACAGCAAAGCTGGGAGGACTGCTGTGCACCAGGGGAAGGACTGGCCCAGGGAACCGACTCTCCCGGAGGCACTCACTGAGATCCTGGGATCATACCAACCTTCCCAGGATATGCTGGGCCAGATCCTGGCCAACATGCAGGAAAACAGGCTTCTGCAGGAAGGACAGTACCGGGGGGACTTAAAGGCCATTAACACCACCCTGGTCTCCATTGCAGGGGTGCTGGCAGACATGGCCAACATTATGAGGGAGGCAGTGTTAAACCACCGGGCCCCTGCCACTAGCCAGACTACTGAACAGCCCTCCTTCTCTGCTGCCGCTACTGGACAGGAGGTCCCACCACAGGATCAACAGGCCACCAGCACCCCTCCCCCTGCAGAAGGAGAACCACCCCTCAAATGTTCCCTGCGATCCAGGCAGAAGCCAGAGACTATTGCCAAGACCCCCGCCAGGAAATGAGACTCTCCTGATTGTCACCCTTTTTTCCCTCTCTATCACCCTGTCCGCCTTGAAATGACATTGCTCCCCTTCCTATGTCCCCTTGGACAATGCACCTGTGCTACAAATAGACTGGAACTATACCCTGGACTTTCCTCTATCATCACCCCAGCCAATTGTACATCTCCCTTTTCTTCATAGCACTGCAATAAACACGCTTTGAAGAAATACAAGTATGGAGTATGTCAAATGATTTAAGTAGTTATACAGGCTGTCATAATCAGTAACTTTACTGCCATGTAACCACCCCTCCAAGGCCTTCACTGCCTGGTCAATGAAATCAACCCAGTCTTGTGAAGACTCCTTTTTGGTCTCTCTGAACTTTATCCTGTACTGTTCAGTGGTTAAGCCATAACCATCCAGGAGTGCATTCTTAAGAACTTGGAAATTATTGGCATCATTTTCTTTCACTGTAAGGAACCTATCCCTACCTTTTCCACTAAATGATAGCCATAGGATAGCAGCCCACTGCTTTTGAGGGACATCCTGTACAGCACAGGCCCTCTCAAGTGCAGCAAACCACTTGTTAATGTCATCCCCCTCCTTATAAGGGGGAACTATCTTGTGCAGATTCCTGGAATCATGCTCTTTTGCAGGATGACTATGGGGAATACTGCTGCTGCCACCATGGGTATCTAAACCCAACTTCTGTCTTTCCCTCTCTATTTCTAAAGACTGTCTATCCAAATCCAGCTGTTGCTTCTTGAGCTTCAGTCTGGTTTGTTCCACTCTCAATCTATTGAGCTCCCTTTCTAACAATCTGTCATCAGGGTGGGTGGGAGGGACATTTCTAGATACAGAGGTATGATGGGAATGAACAGAAGGAGACCTGTCCCTTACAGAGGGCACCCTAACAGCTTGGCTACCAGCATAATGTGAGATCACATCATCAGTATGGTGTGATTCAACCTCTGTACCAACTATGCTAGACTGTCTAGTAATGGGCAGGCTGAGAAGTTTCTTTCCTAAACCTTTTCCTGGGGGAGTCCCTGGATCAGATTGAGAACCATTAGCTACTTTTTCTACAGATTGGGCACTTATGGCCTTATCCTGTACTCTAAGCATATTAATTAACAGTTCTAAAGAAGGATTCTTCCCTACACTCAAACCTCTCTCTATGCAGAGACTCCTTGCTCCTTTCCAGCTAAGGTGATCATATGCAAGTTTGGACAGTTCAACATTTTTTCCTGTGCCAGACATTTTTTTAGAGAGAGTTAAAGTGATAGAAAAAGAGAAAAAAGTTTTCAGAACTTTTTGGAAAGACAGAAAAAAAACTTTTTAAACTTTTAAGAACTTTTTTGAAAGTTTAGAAGTACTTTTCAGCACTTAGAAAAGAGTGAAAAGAGGAAATGCAAAACTTTTTGGCTATGTGTATATACACTGACCTTGTTTTGTATATTTTTCTCTTATGAAAAGTACAATGACAAGAGTGGTAAGTAGTCTCAAGCACTTATCCCACCGCTGCACAACCAATGTAGGAGGCTGGACTGGCTTGTAGTGAGTACCAAGGGGTACTTGCACCTTGCACCAGGCCAGGTATCCCTTATTAGTGTATAGGGTGTCTAGCAGCTTAGGCTGATAGATAATGGTAGCTTAGCAGAGCAGCTTAGGCTGAACTAGGAGACGTGTGAAGCTACTACAGTACCACTTAGTGTCATATGCACAATATCATAAGAAAACACAATACACAGTTATACTAAAAATAAAGGTACTTTATTTTTATGACAATATGCCAAAGTATCTTAGAGTGTACCCTCAGTAAGAGGATAGGAAATATACACAAGATATATATACACAATAGCAAAAATATGCAGTATAGTCTTAGAAAACAGTGCAAACAATGTATAGTTACAATAGGATGCAATGGGGAAACATAGGGATAGGGGCAACACAAACCATATACTCCAAAAGTGGAATGCGAACCACGAATGGACCCCAAACCTATGTGACCTTGTAGAGGGTCGCTGGGACTATTAGAAAATAGTGAGAGTTAGAAAAATAACCCTCCCCAAGACCCTGAAAAGTGAGTGCAAAGTGCACTAAAGTTCCCCTAAGGACAAAATAGTCGTGTTAGAGGGAAAATGCAAGGAAAACACAAATCAGCAATGCAACAACGATGGATTCCTGACTGAGGGTACCTGTGGAGCAAGGGGACCAAGTCCAAAAGTCACAAGCAACTCGGAGATGGGCAGATGCCCAAGAAATGCCAGCGGTTGGTGCAAAGAAGCTCTTACTAGGCTGAAGAACTGTGAATACTGCAGGAACGACAAGGGCTAGAGACTTCCCCTTTGGAGGATGGATCCCCCACGCCTTGGAGAGTCGTGCAGAAGTGTTTTCCCGCCGGATGGACGCCAACAAGCCTTGCTACACGCAAATCGTGCGTTTGGCGTTTTTGGACGCTGCTGGGGCCCAGGAGGGACCAGGAGGTCGCAAATTGGACCTTCAGAGAGAGGGGACGTCGAGCAAGACAAAGAGCCCTCACTGAAGCAGGTAGCACCCGGAGAAGTGCCAGAAACAGGCACTACGAGGATGCGTGAAACGGTGCTCGCCGAAGTTGCACAAAGGAGTCCCACGTCGCCGGAGACCAACTTAGAAAGTCGTGCAATGCAGGTTAGAGTGCCGTGGACCCAGGCTTGGCTGTGCACGAAGGATTTCCGCCGGAAGTGCACAGGGGCCGGAGTAGCTTGCAAAGTCGCGGTTCCCAGCAATGCAGCCCAGCGAGGTGAGGCAAGGACTTACCTCCACCAAACTTGGGCTGAAGAGTCACTGGACTGTGGGGGTCACTTGGACGGTGTCGCTGGATTCGAGGGACCTCGCTCGTCGTGCTGAGAGGAGACCCAAGGGACCGGTAATGCAGCTTTTTGGTGCCTGCGGTTGCAGGGGGAAGATTCCGTCGACCCACGGGAGATTTCTTCGGAGCTTCTGGTGCAGAGAGGAGGCGGACTACCCCCACAGCATGCACAAGCAGGAAAACAGTCGAGAAGGCGGCAGGATCAGCGTTACAGAGTTGCAGTAGTCGTCTTTGCTACTATATTGCAGGTTTGCAGGCTTCCAGCGCGATCAGCGGTCGATTCCTTATCAGAAGGTGAAGAGGGAGATGCAGAGGAACTCGGCTGAGCTCATGCATTCGTTATCTGAAGTTTCCCCAGAGACAGAGACCCTAAATAGCCAGAAAAGAGGGTTTGGCTACCTAGGAGAGAGGATAGGCTACTAACACCTGAAGGAGCCTATCAGCAGGAGTCTCTGACGTCACCTGGTGGCACTGGCCACTCAGAGCAGTCCAGTGTGCCAGCAGCACCTCTGTTTCCAAGATGGCAGAGGTCTGGAGCACACTGGAGGAGCTCTGGACACCTCCCAGGGGAGGTGCAGGTCAGGGGAGTGGTCACTCCCCTTTCCTTTGTCCAGTTTCGCGCCAGAGCAGGGGCTAAGGGGTCCCTGAACCGGTGTAGACTGGCTTATGCAGAAAAGGGCACCTCTGTGCCCAACAAAGCATTTCCAGAGGCTGGGGGAGGCTACTCCTCCCCTGCCTTCACACCATTTTCCAAAGGGAGAGGGTGTCACACCCTCTCTCAGAGGAAGTTCTTTGTTCTGCCATCCTGGGCCAGGCCTGGCTGGACCCCAGGAGGGCAGCTGCCTGTCTGAGGGGTTGGCAGCAGCAGCAGCTGCAGTGGAACCCCAGGAAGGGCAGTTTGGCAGTACCAGGGTCTGTGCTACAGACCACTGGGATCATGGGATTGTGCCAACTATGCCTGGATGGTATAGAGGGGGCAATTCCATGATCATAGACATGTTACATGGCCATATTCGGAGTTACCATGGTGAAGCTACATATAGGTAGTGACCTATATGTAGTGCACGCGTGTAATGGTGTCCCCGCACTCACAAAGTTCAGGGAATTGGCTCTGAACAATGTGGGGGCACCTTGGCTAGTGCCAGGGTGCCCTCACACTAAGTAACTTTGCACCTAACCTTTACCAGGTAAAGGTTAGACATATAGGTGACTTCTAAGTTACTTAAGTGCAGTGTAAAATGGCTGTGAAATAACGTGGACGTTATTTCACTCAGGCTGCAGTGGCAGGCCTGTGTAAGAATTGTCAGAGCTCCCTATGGGTGGCAAAAGAAATGCTGCAGCCCATAGGGATCTCCTGGAACCCCAATACCCTGGGTACCTCAGTACCATATACTAGGGAATTATAAGGGTGTTCCAGTAAGCCAATGTAAATTGGTAAAATTGGTCACTAGCCTGTTAGTGACAATTTGAAAGTAATGAGAGAGCATAACCACTGAGGTTCTGGTTAGCAGAGCCTCAGTGAGACAGTTAGGCACCACACAGGGAACATATACATGCACACCTATGAGCACTGGGGCCCTGTGTGACAGGGTCCCAGTGACACATACATATAGGCCACAAACCTATGAGCACTGGGGTCCTGACCAGCAGGATCCCAGTGACACATAACAAACATACTGAAAACATAGTGTTTTCACTATGAGCACTGAGGCCTGGCTATCAGGATCCCAGTGAGACAGTGAAAACAGTGACAAACACCCTGACATACACTCACAAACAGGCCAAAAGTGGGGGTAACAAGGCTAGAAAGAGGCTACCTTCTCACACTATACCCTGGACTTTCCTCTATCATCACCCCAGCCAATTGTACTTCTCCCTTTTCTTCATAGCACTGCAATAAACACGCTTTGAAGAAATACAAGTATGGAGTATGTCAAATGATTTAAGTATGTATTCGTTTAACAAGGTTTAAACATTGCAATTCAATTGTACAGTAATGTTTACATAGGAAAGACCTGTATTCGGCTGCATTGAACACACCAGGAGCGATAGAGGGGCACCAACATCTGCAAAAAGAGTTGCCAAAGGGTACAGTGAGTGGGCATAGAAGTGGTAGTTCACAGACTGCCAGTGACAATGTCAAACACAAAACTCTCAATGAAATGTGAAGTTACACTGTCTTACCGGTGTGTCATTGGAAGTATTGACTTATCACTGCAGTTCTGTTGTCCTCATCATCCTCTGCCTCGTCATCTTCACTGTCCACAGGGTCCACTGCTGCCACACGGCCATCTCCAGCCTCCTCCTCCTGCAGAAAAGGCACATGGAATCTCAAGGCAAGGTTATGCAACATGAAGCATGCCACAATTATCTGGCAGATCTTCTTGGGTGAGTAGCACAGGGATCCACCAGTCAGATGGAGGCACCGAAACCTGGCCTTCAGGAGACCAAATGTACGTTCAATGATCCTTGTTGTTCACCCATGTGCCTCCTTGTAACATTCCTCAGCACTTGTCCTGGGATTCCTCACAGGGGTCAATAGCCATGATTTTTCGGGGAAACCTGAGACACCTGCAAATATCGTTGGACAACTGTTAGCCACACACTATCCATTATGGCCCACGCCATACACCAACATCCACTAGGTGGGAACCAGGGCTCACCTATTAGCCACACCCTGTGCCTCTGTGGTTGGCCCATCACATTTGGGATGCTGCTATTCCCCAGGATAAAGGCATCATGCACCGACCCAGAAAGCTTAGCATTGACATGGGAGATGTACTGGTCTGCCAAACACACCATCTGCACATTCATCGGTGAAAACATTTTCGATTTCTGAAGACCTGTTCATTTTGCCGGGGGGGGGGACAAATGCAATATGTGTTCCAACAATTGCCTCAATTGTGTTTGGGATATGTCCCATTGCATATAAGTCAGCCTTCAGTATGGGCAAATCCTCCATCTGGGGGAAAACAATGTAGCTGCACATGTGTTTAATCTGGGCAGCCAACACTCTTGTCAGCACTATTAAGAACATTGGCAGTGACATTCCTGTTGTAAAGCCCACTTGGAAAGAACCAGTTGCCAAGAAATGGAGCACAGATAGGACTTGCACAAGAGGGGGGATCCCAGTGGGGTGACGGATAGCAGATATTAGGTCAGGCTCCAATTGGGCACACAGCTCTGTGATTGTGGCCCTGTCAAGTCTGTAGGTAAAGATAATTTGCCTGTCCTCCGTTGTTGCCAAGTCCACCAGGGGTCTGTACACGGGGGATGTCTCCATCTCCCATTCATCTTCAACGGTTGCAATCTATGGGGCAAAAGAGTGAGGAGCCTGTCATAAACTGTACATTGTAGCCACTACAGTTCAATGCATGATGTGAATTTTAAATGTATTAGTGGCGTATGTCCTGTATGTACAAATGTGATCTGTGACGCAGTTATGATCCATGCACTGCCCCCCCTCTAAATGGCGTCCGCCTGTCCTGTATGGAGGTACAGGTGGAAGTGAGGTAATTCCGCTGACATTTTGCGCAGTTGCAGGAGGCGGTCGCGATCCGCCGTGCAACGTCTCATTGGATAATATTGGGCCCTATGGGGTACAGTGGCCAATGGTGATGTATGCCGGTGGTAAAGGTATGCACCGCCGCGGACGTCACTCCCATTTTCTATCTGTTCACTCACTTGCTACCTGACCTTCAACAGGAGAGGACCTACACTGCATGTGCTGCTGTGACCTGTGTCTGGAACCTACCATGGCCCATGTGACTGGGGAAAGGGACCTGCCTTCACCTAGGCAGAGTTAAAGAGACTAGTGGATGGGGTCCTACCCCAGTACAGACTGCTGTACGGGCCTCCAGACCAACAGGTCAGTACACTGTGAGCCTGATGCATGGGGCATGAATGCATGGAGTGCTGTGTGTGAAGGACTTGTGAAGGGGGGTTGGTGGATGGGCCCTTGGTAGCGTGCAGCATGTATGCTGGGCCATGTCTGTGCAAAAGGGGATGGGAAGGGCTATGGTGGGCAATAACTGTAACAGCCAGGACGGTCTAACTAATACCTTTCCCTGAGGATTTACGGCAGGCAGAGCACCCACTGACGGAAACAATGGGAGGACCTGAGACGCTGGGAACGGAAGACGGTGGAGGCCTAGCTGGGGATGGCCTCCCAACGAGGAAGGGGTGCCCGTCTAACCCTGACCCCCCTGATGCCACGTATACTGGTGGTGGCCTATCTGGAGCTGGATGGGTGCTTGAGGGCATCACAGCAGCCACAAGGGGGTGAGTACAGTGCCCATCATTACAACTTACGCATGGTAGGGTGGTATCCGGGTGGGGGATGTGTGTCTGTGGGTGCCCCTAGGCAAGACCTGGCATTGCAGAGTAGGTCCCATGTTGGGCAGGGATCTGATATGAAGTTCCTCCAACCTAGCTAGTAGGAATCCACTACTGGGCAGGGCTGTGTGGGTCCCAGGTATGCTGCAGTTGGCAGTATGTGTCCCTCCCCATGCCCTGGTGACTAGCATTGTTACTGGTAGTGCATTGCATAGTGCGTAGGGCTGTTCCCTGTGTGTGAGGGTGCTGTGTACGCCAATGGTGGTGTTGGTGCAGCCATTGAACCAGTGTATCCTTTGTTTCTTCCCCCCCTTCTTGCTTTGTCATCCTGTCCTTGTGTGCATTAGCATCATCTGGCAGAGGAGCAGAGGCACCGGCAACGGAGCTGCATCCCACAGGACCCAGGAGGCAGAGTCCACCAACGGTGAGGGCACCAGTGGGACGGAGGTCAAGGGGAGCACCACAGCGGGGACTGGAGGGGACAGTTCGGACAGGGATACCTCTTCCAATGGAAGTTCCCTGGTGGTGGCAGACACCTATGTGCCCACCCCAGCTACAGGTGCAGCCACCACCCCGTACCAGCACCGCCCTGCTAGAAGCCCCTCATCGAGTTGCCCGTGCCCGCTCACCCAGGAGGGTGGGCATCTCCTTCGCCCCAGGCACCTCAGGCCATGCCCCAGTTAGCCCTTCTGCCCTGAGTGAGGAGGCTATTGACCTCCTGTGATCCATCCCTGTTGGGCAGTCAACCATTTTGAATGCCATCCAGGGGCTGGCAGCCCAAATACAACAGACCAATGCATTTCTGGAGGGAATTCACACTGGTTTGGCGGCCCAACAGAGATCAATCCAGGCTCTGGCCTCCTCTCTGATGGCAGCCATTGTCCCTGTTTCTACCCTTCCCCCTCCCCCCTCCAAATTCCTCTACCCAAACCCATTCCCCTCAACCCCAACCTATCCCAAGCACACAGGCAGACGAGCATGCACACAGGACAACACACAAGAGTGGCACAGGTAAACACAGGCACCACACTTCATCCCACAGGCACTCACACAAACACCATCCACATGCAGACATACCAACATCCACTGCCTCCAATGTGGCCCCCTCCTCCTCATGCTCCACCTCGCTCCCAGTTGCGTCTACACTTGCACCTGCATGCACTACATCCTCATCCACTACCTCCATCACCAGCACACCTATCAGAACACACACCTCATTGGCAGTCACCACCCCAACATCCATGCACACGTCCCTTGTGTCCTTTCCCACTGTCTGTACCCCCTCCTCCCAAAGTACATAAACACAAGCACTCAGACACCCAACAGCCATCCACCTCACAACAGCATCCAGCCCATGCACCTGCACCCAAACAAAGCAGACAGACACCTCCTTCAACCACTCCCTCTTCATCCACTCCCAAACCTTCTCCATCTTCCCGCCCCAATGTCCCTAAGAAGCTTTTCCTCTCCACCATTGACCTCTTCCCTACTCCTCCCCCCTGTCCTTCACGTCTGGCCAGGGTGGCTAAAACCCAGGCAAGCACCTCAGCCACCCAGCCCACAGGCCCAGTAGTGTCCATAGCAACTCGTGGTGGGAAAGGATCCCGGTCACCAGACAGCCACGTGGAAAGGGTGCCTGCCCCAAGTGCTGCCAGGAAGGGCAAGAAGTCCTCCCCAGCTGCTGCCATGAAGGTCAAGTTGCCACCCCCAGCTGCTGCCAGGAAGTCAAGGAGCAATCCCCAGCTTCTGCCAGGAAGGGCAAGGAGCAATCCCCAGCTGCTGCCAGGAAGGGCAAGGGGCCTGCACCAGCAGACAGAAAGGACAAGCGGCCTGGTGCTGGGACTCAGCCAGAGCCCCCACCACCAACCATGGTGGTGCAGCCATCTGAGGATGCAGGGGATGGGCAGGAGCCTCCCCCCACCATCACCAGCAGTAGCAGCACCCCACCAGCAGTGGGCAGCTCTCCGAGGCTGCAGGGGATGGGTATGAGCCTCCCCCCAACTCACCAGCACCACCACCAGCAGTGGGCAGCCGTCTGAGGCTGCAGGGCAATGGGCAGGAGCCTCCCCCCAACTCCACAAGCAGCAGCACCGCCACCACCAGCACCACAACCAGCAGTGGGCAGCCATCCAAGGCAGCAGGGGATGGGCAGGAGCCTCCCCCCAACACCATCACCAGCAACAGCACCAGTGGGCAGCCTTACAAGGCTGCAGGAGCATCCCCCACCACCACCAGCAGCATCAGCGCCAGTGGGCAGCCGTCCGAGGCTGCAGGGGATGGGCTGGAGCCTCCCCCCACCACCAGTGGCCGCATCAGCAGCACCACCACTGAGCAGGCGTCACCGCCGGTGGACAGTCTGTAGTCCTGCGTCCATGGGCTGTTGTGCGGCCTGTCCCCTGCAAATCCTGTGGGTATGACACCCACCTGAGAGACTGTGACCTTGCACTCCCCAAGATCTGCATCACGGGGCTCGATGCCCCCTCCAGAACCAGTGGGTATGGCACCCACTCACCCCATCCTCTCCAGGATGAAGATCACAGGGCACAATGCTCCCTTCAGAACCAGTGGTAAAGACACCCACTTGAGAGACTGTGGCCTTGCACTCCCCAGGACAAAGCCGTGGGCAAATCACCCACTTGAGAGGCTGTGGCCTTGCACTCCCCAGGACAATGCACAGGGCATGTTGCCCCCTCCGGAGCCAGTGGACAAGTCACCCACTTGAGAGACTGTGGCATTGCACTCCCCAGGACCAAGCACAGGGCATGTTGCCCCCTCCAGGACCAGTGGTGTTGTTCCATCTGCCGGCTGAGGTGCCCCCCGTACCCCATCCCCCTGAAGTGCCTGCCTATTTTCGAACTGATGCCCCTGAAGTGTTCTCTCTGTGTTGTTGCAGGAGTCAAGTGGGGCCTTGGACTTTGTAATGTGGCCCACGCACATTGAGGACTGGGCAGTGTCCCTTGTTTGTACATATGTGAATACTTTCAGATTGGATGTACATATTTCTACTTTATTTATATTATTACACTCACTTTCATCTATTCCTGTGGTCCTTGTATTATTCTTGAGGGGTACAGGGTAATTATGTTATGTTACTGCATCTGCTTGTGTGCATGGTGTTGGGAGTGGGGGGGTGTGTTGTGCGTGTGGGGGTGTCACTCTCTTTTTCCTCCCCCCTCCCCTGAGCGCTAGGCAGCTGTACTCTCCATGGTCACCGTCGCTGGTGTTCGTGGTGGAGCAGGACGTAGAAAATCATGGGGAAGATCTGTAGTTAAGGCTCCATGGCAGCGTGGTTCTTCGTTGAGTCTCCAATGGTGAGCCATTTCCATGAGCCATTTGGTGAGCCATTTTGTGCAGTGTGTCCGCCAAGCTTTTTATGTCGTTGGTACCACCCCGGAAAAGTTGGCGGATTGGCCTTTCATAATACAGTGGGCGGAACATTGGCTTCCGCCTGGATGTTGGCGGCTATCGCCATGGTGCCTGTTGATTCCCCCATGGCGGTCGGTGTGGTAAAGTGGCTGTCTGTCTGAGATCTTTCTGCCATGGTCATAATTTGGTGGTATTTACCGCCAGCCTGTTGGTGGTATTACCGCCAGGTTATCACCGACCGCCAGGGTTGTAAAGAGGGCCTGAGTTCTAAAGGGAGACTGATTGACTGATACCACACAAGTGTTTTCCCTCTGCGGGGAACACTATCTTCGCACCTCTGCTGATAAAGACAGCTTTTGCTGCCACTAAGGTATGCAGTACATCTCTTCTTCCTAAGAAACTCTAGACTGCAAGTTGCTCTGCCTTCTATGCTCTTGTAGTACAGCGCATAGACATAGACAATAGGGTGTCAGGTTTCAGATGATATTTCAGTGACATTTCTCTACAATGCTAGAAGTGTTCCTTCTATTCTGGTTATTCATAATGTGTCTTCCTACTGTTTTTATAATATCCTGTGCAGTTGTTTTAGATGTACTGAGAAACAGATTGTTCCTGAAATAATAAATACTTTTAACAAGTGTTCATTCTTCTTAGTACAATGTGCATAATGCTGTGAATAATGACATTAGGTGTTTCCACAGTGCCCCTTATCCCTTTATAGGATTGTTAATACCTCAAAAGCAATATGCATATGTCAATTACACATTGACTAGTGTCTTGTAGGGCTACAATATCTTGTTGACCATTTTCACTCTTTGCTTGTCGCTGCTCGGGGTGGGACTACGTCCCCCAGAAGTCTCTTGCCCGTACCTGGCCCAGGAAGGGGTGGGCTGCATCAGGCTTATAGGTACTTCTCTGCACAGGCATCTGGGGACGCCGCGGACAGTCTCTTGAAAATATCTGGCCCAGCAGAAGGGGGCTGCATCGTGCTTATAAGTGTTTCCCTGCACCCGCAGCACAGGACAATGTTGACACTCTTTGCTTGTTGCTGCTGGTGTGGGAATAAGTCCTCAGGCAGTCTCTTGCTCACACCTAGCCCAGGAGAAGGGCCACATCGCACCTATAAGCACTTCGCGGCAACCATGGGGCACACCGGGCATGTGCCCAGGTAAAGACAGGGCCAATGTGGGCCTGTCTGTGCCCGTCAGAGTCCAGAAGATGCTGGGCTGGACCACCCTCCTAGGTTCCTATGAAACGTACTTTTTTTTTAACAATTCAACTATTTCTGGACATAGTCAACGGTCTATAGTTGATCCCCCTACTTCTGTATCCCACCGCTTCTCTCAATTGATCTGGCCTCATTGACTGTCTTTAAGAGGGCTTGGAGGGCTGCAGCACCTTGTCCAATTTAATTTAATTGACTTTGCCTAATAACAGGTTAATTTATAGCCATTGAGTGACTTTTATCTATTCTTAGTTTACTTTATTTTATTTTGTTTGTTTATTGGTCTTCTTAAGAGTTTATACATTGTATCGGCACTGCAGTTAGACTTCAGAATTAATCAACATTCCTATTTGAGTAACTTGACTATCCCCCTCTTTTGCTGACTCACGACAGACCCTACGTTTAGTAGTAGGTACAACCTCAACAATAAAAGAGGAAGTAATTAATGGGCAGGATTCATATCTCCCTTCAAATTTCAGGAATTAATCATTTGACTTGTGATTACACACTTGGTGTCTCTATAGTTGGGGGGGGGTCTCTTAAATAAGTAAAAATGGGGAAGCGCAAAGCCGTGGATAACTCTGTTGAGCCAGGGAAGGTTAAGAAACAAGCTAAACACCCACTCTAGATGAGACAGAGCTTTTAATTGAGGCAGTGGAGTGTATGCTGAGGGCGTAGGAGAAAGAGAGTAACTCACCAAAGAACAAAAGCAAACATGGGGATGTTAAGTCTTATCTAGCTAAATCATGTATAAATCCTAGTGAGGTTTTGCTGGCAGCCTCTTCCATGCACAAAGATGGTACCTTGGGTCTAACAAGTGAACTTTTGCTCACAGAAGTTGATGGCAGGGAGGAGGGTGATAATCATAGAACCTCTTTTGTGGTCAATATAGAGTGCAAGGAAGGAGGAGCCACGCCGGTGACCAGGATGGCCGCACGGCGCTGAAGCTCCGTAACTCTAGCCCTGATCTTGCTTCGAATGGATGCATAATCAGTTCTCATGCACCCTTCACCAACTATCTGTCGTCCACCACACGATCCTGCTGTGCAGCTGCGAGAGATGGGCCTGCGACGGTGTGTCCGGTGGGCATGTGATCAGAAACCACCCTTCAGAGGCCCTGCAAGGGCGAGCCTGAGGCGCAAAGCAGGCTGAACACAGCACTCTTTCCTGATGCTTTCTCTACTGCACTGCACTGTTGAGACGCTGCAGGGGAGCGGAGATCAACACCGATGCACTCTGAATCCCTACTAGCGGTGGAACCTGCAACCCCTGTGGCCCATGCAGTGGCCCCCGCTCCTTCCGATGCCTACGACAGCGTTCTGAGGAGCCAAGGTATTAACGCTTAAATACTGGTGAGAGACCAACGTTTACTGTAGGAAAGTACCATCTTGCCTGGCATGTTACCCCCATATTTCACTGTATATATGTTGTTTTAGTGTATGTGTCGCTGGGACCCTGCCAGCCAGGGCCCCAGTGCTCATAAGTGTGCCCTGTATGTGTTCCCTGTGTGATGACTAACTGTCTCACGGAGGCTCTGCTAACCAGAACCTCAGTGGTTATGCTCTCTCTGCTTTCTAAATTGTCACTAACAGGCTAATGACCAATTTCATCAATTCACATTGGCATACTGGAACACCCTTATAATTCCCTAGTATATGGTACTGAGGTACCCAGGGTATTGGGGTTCCAGGAGATCCCTATGGGCTGCAGCATTTCATTTGCCACCCATAGAGAGCTCTGACAATTCTTACACAGGCCTGCCACTGCAGCCTGAGTGAAATAACCTCCACGTTATTTCACAGCCATTTACCACTGCACTTAAGTAACTTATAAGTCACCTATATGTCTAACCTTCACCTGGTGAAGGTTGGGTGCTAAGTTACTTAGTGTGTGGGCACCCTGGCACTAGCCAAGGTGCCCCCACATCGTTCAGGGCAAATTCCCCAGGCGTTGTGAGTGCGGGGACACCATTTCACGTGTGCACTATACATAGGTCACTACCTATGTATAGCATCACAATGGTAACTCCGAACATGGCCATGTAACATGTCTAAGATCATGGAATTGTCTCCCCAATGCCATTCTGGCATTGGGGAGACAATTCCATGATCCCCCGAGTCTCTAGCACAGACTTGGGTACTGCCAAACTACCTTTCCCGGGGTTTCACTGCAGCTGCTGCGGCTGCCAACCCCTCAGACAGGTTTCTGCCCTCCTGGGGTCCAGCCAGGCTTGGCCCAGGAAGGCAGAACAAAGGACTTCCTCAGAGAGAGGGTGTTACACCCTCTGCCTTTGGAAAAAGGTGTCAGGGCTAGGGAGGAGTAGCCTCCCCCAGCCTCTGGAAATGCTTTGATGGGCACAGATGGGGCCCATCTCTGCATAAGCCAGTCTACACCGGTTCAGGGATCCCCCAGCCCTGCTCTGGCGTGAAACTGGACAAAGGAAAGGGGAGTGACCACTCCCCTGACCTGCACCTCCCAGGGGAGGTGCCCAGAGCTCCTCCAGCGTGCCCCAGACCTCTGCCATCTTGGATTCAGAGGTGTGCTGGCACACTGGACTACTCTGAGTGGCCAGGGCCAGGAGGTGACGTCAGAGACTCCTTCTGATAGGCTCTTAGCAGTGTTACTAGCCTATCCTCCTTCCTAGGTAGCCAAACCTCCTTTTCCGGCTGTTTAGGGTCTCTACTTTGGGGAATTCTTCAGATACCGAATGCAAGAGCTCATCAGAGTTCCTCTGCATCTCCCTCTTCACCTTCTGCCAAAGGATCGATCGCTGACTGCTCAGGACGCCTGCAAAACCGCAACAAAGTAGCAAAGACGACTACTGCAACCTTGTATCGCTCATCCTGCCGCCGTCTCAACTGTTTCCTGGTGGTGCATGCTCTGGGGGTAGCCTGCCTCCTTCTTGCACCAGGAGCTCTGAAGAAATCTCCTGTGGGTCGACGGAATCTTCCCCCTGCAACCGCAGGCATCAAAAGACTGCATCACCGGTCCTCTGGGACCCTCTCACCACGACGAGCGTGGTCCCTGGAACTCAGCAACTCTTTCCAAGTGACTCCCACAGTCCAGTGACTCTTCAGTCCAGGTTTGGTGGAGGTAAGTCCTTGCCTCCCCACGCTAGACTGCATTGCTGGGTAACGCCTGATTTGCAGCTGCTCTGGCTCCTGTGCACTCTTCCAGGATTTCCTTCATGCACAGCCAAGCCTGGGTCCCCGACACTCTAACCTGCAGTGCACTACCTTCTGAGTTGTCCTCCGGCGTCGTGGGACTCCCTTTTCTGACTTCGGATGGACTCCGGTTCACTCCTCTTCCAAGTGCCTGTTCCGGTACTTCTGCGGGTGCTGCCTGCTTCTGTGAGGGCTCCCTGACTTGCTGGGTGCCCCCTCTGTCTCCTCATCTAAGTCGCAACATCCTGGTCCCTCCTGGGCCACAGCAGCATCCAAAAATCCTAACTGCGGCCCTTGCAGCTAGCAAGGCTTGTTTGCGGTCTTTCTTGCGTGAGAACACCTCTGCAAGCTTCTTCACGACGTGGGACATCCATCCTCCAAAGGGGAAGTTCCTAGTCCTCTTCGTTCTTGCAGAAACCAAAGCTTCTTCCATCAGGTGGCAGCTTCTTTGCACCCTCAGCTGGCATTTCCTGGGCATCTGCCCACTTTCGACATTGTCGCAACTCTTGGACTTGGTTCCCTTGTTTCACAGGTACTCAGGTCCGGAAGTCCACTATTGTTGCTCTGCTGGTGTTGGTCTTCCTTGCAGAAACCCCCTATCAAGACTTCTGTGTTCTCTGGGGGTTATAGGTGCACTTTACACCTACTTTTCAGGGTCTTGGGGTGGGCTATTTTTCTAACCCTCACTGTTTTCTTACAGCCCCAGCGACCCTCTAAAAGCTCACATAGGTTTGGGGTCCATTTGTGGTTCGTATTCCACTTTTGGAGTATATGGTTTGTGTTTCCCCTATACCTATGTGCTCCTCTTGCAATCTATTGTAACTTTACACTGCCTGCATTACTTCCTTTTGCTATTACTGCATATTTTTGGTATTGTGTACATATATCTTGTGTATATTTGGCATCCTCATACTGAGGGTACTCACTGAGATACTTTTGGCATATTGTCATAAAAATAAAGTACCTTTATTTTTAGTATATCTGTGTATTGTGTTTTCTTATGATATTGTGCATATGACACCAGTGGTTTAGTAGGAGCTTTGCATGTATCCTAGTTCAGCCTAAGCTGCTCTGCTATAGCTACCTTCTATCAGCCTAAGCTGCTAGAAACACCTCTTCTACACTAATAAGGGATAACTGGACCTGGTACAGAGTGTAAGTACCCCTTGGTACCCACTACAAGCCAGGCCAGCCTCCTACAATTACATACAGGATTTCAAGGGGCATACAGACCATGCTTCTCCACCCTACTGAAATGTAATACTGGCCCCTACCTGGAGCGGTAGGGTATACTGCTAGCTCGGGGAGAGCCTCGGCGGGCTTATTTATCTGGGCACAAGCGGCACCCAGACCATGCTTCCCCACCCTCCATAAATGGATTACTGGGCTCTGACTGGAGCGAGCCTCACTGCTAACGCTAAACTCACGACACCTCTATTTGCACAAGGAAGTGCCTCTTGTTTGTGGGAAACAGTGGGCCACCGGGGGCAGAGACAACAGACACTGGCTGCCTAGACCTCTTTGTGAACAACTGGGATAACAAAACTTCACTCCCACCTTTGTCGTGGAACGCGCCCACAGATCACTAGGCCCCAGATCCGCCATGGGTACCTCACCATGCCTGATTATTGACTGGCTCCTCAATTATAGAGACCACAATACAGCCCTCCGACTGGCACGCGAACATGGCCCTCTGCACTGTCAAGGATCTACCATCTTCCTCTTTCCAGACTTTACAATAACGGCCCGGGAGGCCTGATGCAAATTCACCGAAGCTAAAGCGGTACTGCATAAACTAGGTCTTCAGTATGGCATGTTGTGTCCGGCCCGCTTACGAGTGGATGCTGACAGAAAGGCTTGCTTTTCTTGACAATCGAGCTGGCACGTTGGCGTTCTGCAAACAACACTCCAAGAACCTCACTTCCCTGGGGCATGAAACACCTGTCCGCTACCCGCCAGACTCGCAGGTCACGGCCAAAGCTGAACTATTCCCATCAGATTGAGGGGACATTTTCCTGCCATCTATACTTACCACAATATTCCTGCTTAACCCATCCGTTATTAATAGACCTGCTTAACAATCTAACAACTAGGACCACCTGCCATAGCTTTGCTACCCTCAAGTGGTATATAACACTTCGACTTTAAGGGAGGGTTATTGTTGTTTTTCTTTTTTGGTTGCCTAGGGATTTACTTGGCACGTTCTTGCAATTTTTGTGGGGGGAGGGGTAATATTGGTAGAAATGTTTGTTTTTGACCTATTGTATTCATACAACATCATATTTACATACCATGCTTGACACAGCACCATATACCTGACGTCTCAGATGATGGCTACACATAACACCAAAAACCCAACCGCTGACATCACCTTTCTGTCCTGGAACATCCGGGGCCTCAATAAACCAGGAAAGAGCAAGCAAATCCTGCAGTATTTACACAGACATGGCGCCCAAATCGCCTTCCTACAAGAGACACATTTGCCACCAAAACCTGCACACCCATTTTCTGCAAACTGGGGCTCAGACTGCTATTTCTCCAGCAATAGCACCTCCTCACGGGGAGTATGCATGTTGATTCATAAGAACCTCGGGTTCCACCACCATGCCACATGTACTGACAATGAGGTTAGGTATGTAGAGGTAGTCGGTTCCCTGTCAGGGCACCATATACTGCTAGCTGGTAGCTCGGGGAGAGCCTCGGCGGGCTTATTTATCTGGCTAAAAAAACACAATCCAGGGCAAGGTTAAAGTCCTAGACCTTGGCTCAAAGGACATACTGGGGTTATCCAGACGTTCCAGAGCACAGCCCAAACAGACATTGCTGTGGTGAACATATATATATGTTCAGTCCAGGATAACACAGAATCTCCTATTGTACATGCTTTACACAATTTGTTGAATGTATTATACATTATTCTTGGCCTGTGATAATAGCTGGTTCTGTAATACGAAATTTGAGCCTGTTGAGCCCTCCATCCATGTCTGGAATATGGATTGAGTGCGATAAATGGGCACTCAAAATCCAACCATGGTCCAAAACCTACTTTTAAAAGAGGACAGTATGTAAGTCACATAGATTACTTAATGCTTGACTTAAGGATATGGTACTATTTGGCCGATATGAAAGTTGTAGTTCGTCCGGACAGCGATCATAATGCTCTTGTTGCAGATTTTTATGCTGATCTGCTTCGTAAATTGCATGTGCACACCACCAACTCCTCCCCAATGCCACTAGATCTCACAGACAACTGTAGGAATATAAAATGGGCAGATATTAAACAAACAAGTCAAAGGTATGATCTACCAAGCCCTTGTGGCTCATTTTAAACCCTCCAACCAAAGTAAGCCAGGCACATTTGATTTCACCTCAATACATTCAGAACTGTTTGAAACTATAAACTCACTTTTTAGGAATCACTTTAAGAAGCCGTAATTTATTTAAAACTATCCTGTGCCCCTGGTTACCTAAAGAAAATAGGGTGGTGAAAGGAGGTCTGATGAAGGCTATAAAAGTAGGCGATAAACCAGGCAGGATGCGTGCCAGGAAGATTTAGAGGGCAGTTCTAACTATGAGAAAACATGGGAAGAAGCCCAGTGGGCCGACCTGATAGAAGCACTGCAAAAAAAAGAATTACTGCCACTGGAAGTAGGTCGGGACTATTGCCACAAGACACATTTGTTCAGGCAGACCAGTGGGTAGCTCACGTTTCTACTCTATACAATGTAAGGGATAATGCCAGGTCAGGATTACACTCCAATATCGAAGATGGATCGATTCTTCCTTTGGCTTCTCAACTTGTCCAGGTGTCTCCTCATTTGTCTTTACCCTTAGAAAAACTGAGTTAGCTCTTTTACACATGAAAAAAGAAAACACTCTCAGCCCTGATAGTATCCCAGGGGACTTATTTCACTTGGACCCTGCTCTATAGGTTCCCTACCTGAATATGCTTAGCAATGCCATAGTTAGTGGGGAGGAAATCTCCAAGTCATCGTGTGGAGCCATCAGTGTCCCAATCCACAAGAAGGGGGCAAAAGATAATCTTTCAAATTATAGGATAATTAGCCTCCTCGATAATACACAGAAAATATTTTGTACCCAAGTCCTCTTTCGGCTGCAGGGATGTATGGATGAACATCAGGGGTCATATTTAGAAGCCCCGTGGCGCAGGGCAGAAATGCACTGCATTCATAAGATACAGTGCATTTCTGTCCTTCCCCCCTGTGCTCACACACAAATTGCTGCCTAGAGCCAACGCAGGCACCCTTGCACCATGGTGAAAGTGTGTCTGCGTTGACAGAAGGATTGCTTTGTGCAAGAAGGAACGCCTTCCTGCACAAAAGCAATACAGAGAGGCATTTTCCTCTTTCCATATGTTCTGCAGAACGCAGCGCACATGGAAAGAGGAAACAACGAGGAGATATATTTCTCCTCATTGTGCCTGACCTGGGGAGGAATACAATATTGATGCATTCCCAGGTTTGTAGATTTTTGTAAATCTGGGAATGCATCAAAACCCATGGGTGTTCTGTGGGTGTTCTGCAACGCCCATGGTACGCCTTCCTTACACAGTGTAAGGCAACGCAGAGGCTTGCTCTGCGTTGCCTTACACCATATCTACAAGTCCATGAAAAGCCACGCAAGTTGTTTTCCGTGGCCTTGTAGATATGGGTCTGCACTATGTGCTGCTGGTGCGTCACAAAAAGTGACTCGCCAGCAGTGCACCCCAGGTCTTCAGATGTCCTTGCTGGTGTCTGTGAGAAAATAGCACTATTGACCAGGTGTTTCATTTCATGACTATTTGTTGGAAGTATATCTCCATTAAATAAAGACCATTTGAATGAAGCTTTCATGGATTTGAAGGTTGCCTTTGACCTAGTTCCTAGGGAAAGCCTGTGGAAGGTACTTGGGCAGTATTGAATACCAGAGGACCTCCTTTATGTTTTAATTAAGCTACCCACAGGCTCATATGCACAAGTCAGGCGGAATGCCCAAGCAGAGCTGACAAATAGGATTCCTACAAAGTGGGGGGTAAGTGAGGGGTGTATCCTGGCTCCTTGGCTCCCACACAGGTCTCTCTGTATATGAATGGCATGTTTCAGCTGTTATAAATGCCAGCATGATGCACCCAAGTCAGCCGGCATCAGCACCCCTGTCTTGCTGCTCGTTGATGATACTTTGGTATTGTCACACACACATGGGCAGGGGCATGGGGGTGACGTGCACTGAGGGGTGAGTTCACAGCACCCCCCCTCACTGTGCATGTATGTTTGGACGGCCCTCTTGGGCCGGCCAAACATACATGCGCAGGAGGCTTTCTCAAGCCCGGCAACTGCTTGAGAGAGCCTGCACAGGCTCCCAGTCTGCCTGGGAGCACCCTGGCTGGGCGCTCGCAGCCAATCTTGATGCTGCTTTGAGCGGCATCAGGATTGGCCCCAGGGCAGGCTGGGATCCTGTGCCTGCAGCATCCAGAAGGCGAGGAAAGAAGCGGCTTGCCGCGCAGCGCAGGAGCAGAGGGACTTTTTTTCATTTAATTTTATTATTAATTCCTCCTGTGCCCCTGCCAATCAAACCTCCCCAACCCCCCTGCGCGCCACGCCCCGCCCCTAGGAATCCCCGCAAGCCGCGACTGCACACACACCAATATGTTTGCAGGAATTACTGGATTACTTTGTGAGATTTGGGAAGACCAGAGGCTCAGCAATTAATGCTGGGAAGCCTACATTTATGGCCTTAAACCCTCACCAAACATTTAGGAACAAAATGGTTGTGGATGAGGCAACTATTGAGCAGGTCAGGAATTTCAACTCCCTGGGAGTCAGGCTTACTGACACCCTGTCTTGTGACCTTCAGCTGTTAAGATCATTAAACACTCAATAACAGTGATAAAATGTCTGGATAGAAGCTTCACCCAGAAAAAAGGTTCAGAACTAGCTTCTCTGTGGTTCAATAAAGCCATCAAGCTAGATCCTATCTCATCCTTTTGGAAGAAATGGGCTGCTCTGTGCTTACTTTACGTTAAAGATCTTGGCGATTAGGGTAATCTCTTCTACTTCGCTATGTTGTCCGAAAGATTCAGCCTGCAGTCTTATGATTTCTACAACTTCTTGAAACTTGAACTCGCTCTTCGTGCATTCAAGCACCCCACCCTGCAGATTGTCCACACTTCCTTGAGAAACCTTTGTTCCAATCCCACACCTCCTCACAGGTTTACAGAATCTTGCAAAAGAATTCCAAGCCGGGCACTACACATATTCAAAAGGTTTAGGGGGACTCCTACTCCAAGTACAACATTGAACCCATCTTGCCCCCTTAGTTTAGTTTAGTTTAGTTTATGGGATTTATAAAGCGCATGGCTACGAGAAGGCATCCCAGCGCTAATGAAGGACCGCTAGGCAATAGGAACAAGACTATACTGAGAACAATGCAGTTTTCAGTTTTCTATGAAAGGAGAGTTCAGGCGTATCAGTGCGAGGCTCTAAGGGGAGGGAGTTCTAAATGTTAGCTGCTCTACAGGCAAAGGATCTGCCTCCCCATCTGGATTTCTTAGCTCCGAGGGGTGTAGGATGTAATAATTAGTCTGAGAAAAACTGGGCCCTTATTTCGAAGGGCTCAGTGCATGAAACACGTCTTTAAAGATGATGCGCTGTTCAATAGGAAGCCAGTGAGGAGAAGCCAAGGCTGGTTTGGCAGACAGATGTCAGAGGGTGTCCGTAAATAGGCGAGCAGCAGCATTCTGCACCACTTGTAGTCTCTTTAGGACATAAGAGGGGGAGCTGAGGAACAAAACATGCCCATAGTCAAGACGTGACAACATAAGGGCCTGGATAAAGAGTCTTTTGGAAGAGAAAGGAAGAAGCTTGAAACTTTTCCTGAGAATTCTTAGAACACCAAAGCAGGTAGCTTCAAGTTTCTTGGAATGACATTCCATTGTAAGATGTGAGTCTAGCCAGAAGCCCAAACTCTTTATAGTTTCTTTCGGCAGGGGAAGTTTTTTAAACCAATGTATAGCTGGAGGAGGAGACTTGAGTAAGGAAGGATTCCCAACCATCATAACCTCTGTTTTTCCATCATTGAGCTTGAGTTTGCTATCTGCCATCCATCTGGCAGCATCTAGAAGACAAGAAGATAAAGGGCTTGTTCTAAGTTACCCTTAGTAGAAAAAGAGAAGACCAGCTGAGTGTCATCAGCATAAGATACCAAGGATCCATAGGGTTCAATGATTTTTGCCAAAGGGGCCATATAGATGTTAAAAAGAGTGGGGCTTAAGGAGGAGCCCTGTGGCACCCCACAACTGAGGGGCAAAAGAGGACACTACAAATCCCATCTGAGATATTCTATGTAATAGAATCTTGTGATCTACAGTGTCAAATGCGGCACTTAGATCTAATAGAATGATTGCTGCGTATCTGCCTGAATCCAGGCATTGACGGGTATCTTCTGTGACGGCCAAAAGGGCAGTTTCGGTACTGTGTAGAGGTCTAAAGCCCATCTGGGTATGGTGAAGAAGATTATATTCCTCGAGAAAGCCTGTAACTTGTTTATTGACATGTTTTTCAATGATTTTAGATTCTATCGGAAGAAGAGCAATTGGTGTATAATTACTCAATAAAGTCAGATCAAGCCTAGGCTTTTTTAGTAGAGGTTTAATAACAGCATGTTTCCAACTTTGTGGAAGCTGACCAGATGTAAGAGAATTATTAATAACCTTGGTTATGGCAGGCATTATGACGTCCAAGCCTAAAACTACTATAGACGGTGGAGCAGGATCAAGGGGTGAGCCTGATTTTATAGTACATAGATAGTTCGCTACTAGCTCCTCCGTCATGGGCTGAAAGACTGAAAAAGTGACTCTCGGAGAATGGAATATGTCTTGGGGTACAAATTTGGCCCTTTGGGAAAGGTGATGAGGAAAAGTTCGAATGACATCGAGAATTTTCTCTTGAAAAACACCTGCTAGGTTGTTGCTGTGCTCCATAGAGGCTTGAATTGAAATGCTTGGAGAGGGGTCTTGGGTCCATTCTTTAAGAATTGAAAAGATCTCTTTAGGGGAATTAGAAGATTGTTCTATTCTAGAGGAATAGAACGTTCCCTGTGCAGCTTTGATTTCTGCATGATAGGATCTAATCGCTCTTCTATAGTCGCGTTTGGAGTCATCGTCATAGGTTTTCCTCCATTTCCTTTCTAGCTGCTTACATTCCTTTTTTGACTGCTGTAGCTTGGGGGAGAACGAAGAAGGCTTCTTAGACCGGACAATTGTATGGACAGTCGAAGCTGTAGGGGGCAAATGGCCCCATGCTATGGGATGGCAATTTTAATTTAATCCAAGATCTTAAATACAACACTTCAACCAGAACAAAAAAACAGCTAAAGCCTAAAACCACCTCTGTTATTGATCCTATGAAACACAATTTTAATTTGGTTGATGCGTGGCACATGGACCACCCAGATCAGGAGCAATTTACTTGTTTTTCTAGTTGTTATAATATGGCCTCACGACTAGATTTCTTTTTGATTTCACAATTCTTTTTTTTGCAAATCTCCCAAGATTACCTTCACCCGTTTACTCAACCAATTGCCTCTTGCGGACAGCTGCCAATCTGGTTGCGGCTCTTCTCACTAACCAACCTATCCCATCACGGCACGCACTGACGTCACACTGACTCACAGCGGCTGACAAAGTATTGCGGCTTGTCCTCCCCGACTCAATTCCACTCAACTAATGCAATTTATTGCGAGCGTCTTCACCAAATAATAACTAAAACAAACCTGCTATTTTACTACAGGAAGGGACACAATCGCTTCAGGGACCTTACAGATTTTCACTAATGGCACTTTCTAGTTCCTTAGCTATTCCTCTTTCTCAGTCCCCCACATTCACAAGTAGAACTCGACCTGCAAATTTTACTCTTAACTGATCTCTGAGTCTGTCCTAGTGCACATAGGACTCGCCAGATCTCAGTCGAAGTTTCTTTCATTCATCTAACATTCACTCTGACTCGTTGACCACGCCCGATCAACCTACTAAACTAGACAGATTACAACATATACCCAAGGGTCTCCTACACTTGTCAATATACTCTGGAGTCTTAGACCACGCAGGGTATGTACATCACCAACAACCATGTGGACAAATTTTTTAGCACAAAGTGCCACACACATATGAAGTTCGACAGCTTCCCTACTCTCACACTTTGGAGTACGCACACTCCTACTAACCTAAACTGGAGTATGCAGACTCCCTACTTTACCTCAAAATTCACCAGCAATCTGCTTAAGCCTGTGCAAGCGCAATCTACTATTCTCATACTATTTCAAAACACGCCAGGAACATACTAAATTTTACCAACAAGATCCAGGATCTGGGAAAGTCATTTCTGGGTTTAAGGGAACTTCATCTTTGCTACCATTGCTATTTTAGAAAAACAAAATTCAAATCTCATAAAATACAAACAATTAAACCTAACTTAAACTACTACCATAACCACTAGTCCCCACTTAACTAGTTCCCTAAGGAAACTAACCATCAAGCTGCTACCAAAAACTGCTAGCGCACCTTGTCCTTAGTAAGTAAATTTACAAGGGGACGCGTATAGGTCGATGAATCTTTTGTATCGCATAGAGTATCCTAACCAAGTGGCGAATAGAGAAAACATCAACATTAATTCTAACCAAACATGTAACACCAAAACTTAGTCTAATAACAAAACACCATCACTCTCAAAAAGATTAATTGTTTTATTCCCTATTAGTTACAATTCTAATCAAAACCTTTATTTCACAAATTCATGGTTAATCAAACTTTATTAGCATCATGAGCAATAATTCATCAAGATTTTATTAATAGCAAAACGACATTAAGCTATGTTGGCAAATTTTATATCATTGAATAATTCAGCAATGCGAATCAGTCAGTCAGAGTCACCATTGAGTCGCCCTTTGTCAGCCTACCTATCTCAGATTAGCATCAGCATTTGGGTCTTCATGCGAAAAACAATTTAGTCAAAAATCAATAATTTGGAAAAATCTAACTAAGAGAGAAAAACATTTCTAAGCAGCGCAGTTGGTACCTAGAAGGAAAAAGCACACATTAGTCAGTCAACAATTAATTATAGCTACCTATCCAAGATAGATCAGCAACAAGTCAGTCTTCATCTGCAGGTCATCAGGCATCAGCAAGGCTCGGGCTCACAGGGAGCAAGCCCAATTTCAGCACTTTGGACAGCGTCTCCTGACGTCATCAACTTTCGCCTCTCCACTCTGATTTCCCTTCTCGTGTCATGACTTTTTATTAGGGTCTCTCAGTCCGTCCTAAAATTTGCTAATTGGTCAACCTTATCTGGGGTTATGATTCTAACCTATAGTTTTTGTTTACCACTTGTTTGCGTAGGTTCGAGCATCAAGTTCCATTAATATGATTGGTTCTTCTGTCGATGAGAACATCTTCCGGCCCTTCGGGTAACAAAATTGTTGCCCATAGTCTCTTAGTCAGTGGTTCCATTGTTCGAGTCCTGGGAAAGTACATTTAGCCTACTCTACACATAATTGTATCAATTTGTTCTGATCGTCTCTTGTCCGCTGGTACATTGCAGAAAGTTCTAGCAGAGCTCATTTGAACTCTGTACAGTTCAAGGTTCTTTTCCCCAGTTCCAGTCCTCGGCAGCTCATCGCGTCTCCATGTTTAAGCAAGCAAGGCCCAGCGCCGACCAGGCCTCTAGTTCAGCTAAGTTAAGGATACAAAGCATCATAAAACATAGGTTATATCATCAGTTATGGCATATAAATACATTTTTCACATTATTTTACTACTGTTAACATACATGGTGACCGCTCCCCGTGGGCACATTTTACTCATTACACGTTATTTTCAATTATTAGTTTCATTTGTCATTTCTCTCATTAGTATGTATATGACAGTAGTTTTTGTACAAGTATCCCACCGTAGTGGGATCACAGTCAAACATTATCAAAGAAGAACCACTACAGCATTTATGTATCATTACTTAACCTAACTCATACTATATAGCTTCCACACCAATAACAGGTATAAGAGCTCATACATACATTTGTTGTGTATATTAGTCCCACCTATGGAGTTTAGGAGGTGGCTGGGTGCTATCGCTCCTAGTCTAACTAAACCCTGGGGCAGACCCGTTGCAGGTCTTGCGTGCCTCTGTTAGCAATATATCATCAGTCCTGTGGCCTGGGTGCCGTTTTCCCCCTTATAACTAGTGTCCCCGTCCTGTTCCCACCTCAACACCACCTTATAGGCAGTCACTGGATTCTGCATTATGGTTTGTTACCTTCCCATTTTCATCATTCGCCTCCATCTTTTGCACCTGTGGGGTTGTGTTCACATTACTCTGTGTCTGTGTTCCCATGTCCCTGTCCTTATCTTGTTCCCACTGAAACATTTCTAGCAACTTAGCCCAAGCCTCCAGGTCATCCTGTAGTGTGTCATCTCATCTGTGTAGTTTCATGTGCACTTCCTCTGCTACGACCCACTCCATGTCATCTTTCATCCACAGCACTGGCGAGGGATGCCTGACTCCCAGCCATCCTATAGCCACTCTTCGCTTGGCCAACATCAGAGCAAACTGCAAGAATCTCCATGCCATCCTGCCCCTCTTGGGCCTACTGACCAGTCCCAGCAAACAGTCTTTGGGTGACTCCTCAAGCCAGAGCTTCATCGTCGCTTGCAGTCGTGCCACCACCTGCTACTACTATGCATGGACCCCAGGGCACTCCCATGGGATATGTAGGAAAGATACACCCTCCATTCCACACCTGGGGAAGTCTGCTGCCCTATCTCTATACATTCATCTAAGCCTGACAGGTGCCAGGTATGTGAGGTGCACATAGTTGAAGTGCACCATTTTAAACCTTGCATTGCAGGAGACCACTTTGACCAATGCACATGTTCGATTCCATTCCCCGTTCGTCAACGATGACGACAGTTCCACTCCCCAAGCTGTGCATGCATCTGCTACAGTCCCGGGTCTGTCCGCCTTGAGTGCTTTGTACAGCAGTGTCACCATATGGCGTGCCGTTGCTGCTGTCAGCAGGAGGTGTAGCGTTCCCGTCTGCTTGGGTGTGTTGGGAAAGTCGGTCCATGTCTCCTGTGCTGTTCGCGCCAGTTTGATGCACTGTAAGAATTGCCTGCCCTCTACCGCAAATGCTTCCCGTGCCTCCTCAAAGGTGAGGAATGTCTCCCCAGGGTATAGGTCCTCCAGTGTTATGCACCCACCTCCCTCCAGAGCGTGACAGTCATTTCAGCACTGATGTGGTAGAAAGGCTTGAGTGCCCAAATGTTAAGGTACCTGTCAAAGGACGGTCTCTTAAAGGCTCAGTGACTGTCCCATACCTCTGCCATCTGCCATACTACATAAGGTATGTTGGGAGTCTGTCTCGAGCTCCCCCATAAGTAGCGCAAATAATGAGAGCATACCATACGTGCCCTATGCTCCCAATCATCTTTTTCCGCGAGCGAATGGGCAGCATGTTGCAACTTAGATGCGTAACAGTACATTTCTAGGTCCGGGAGACACATACCCCCTCTACGAGATCCTGTTTGAGCTGGGGCAGTGCCACACAACTTCGTCTCCCCCTGCACTGATAAGTCCAGTAGCTGATCAAAGGTTTTAAACAGACTACAGGGGAGCGTATACAGGATGCTTTATATGATGTATAGACAGCTGGGCAAGAACACAATTTTTGCCATAACGATCTTCCCAACCATCGATAAGGGCAACATATTCAGAATCTTACAGAGTTTGTCAGTCCAGTGACCAGTGGGGTGGTCCTTTTCTCCCATTGACTCTCCAGAGAGCATCCCACCACGACACCCAGGTACTGAAAAAACAGTCTGCCATCTAAGTACGAGTGAGGGACTAAGAGTGAAGGTAGCTCCCAGGTTGGCTTCCCGCTGAGTGACCCCAATGGAAAAAGTAGGGACTTTCGCCTATTTACGCCATAGTCCAGACACCTCCCCAAAGGCCTCCAGTCGCATCAGCAAGAGTGGGAATGACTCCGCCAGTCTCCGTAGGTAAAACAGGGCATTGTCTGTGTACAGCAAGAGTAGATGGGTAACTTCCCCCAGCCGGATACCAAATCCAGCCATATCCTGATGCAATGTCGCCACAAGGGGCTAAAGTGTCAGTGCAAACAATAATGGAGAGAGGGGGCAACCATGTCACATGTCCCTCCTCAACTCCCAATCCACAGATATTATGTGTCCCTTTCACATTCTGGCGGTAGGGGCTTTATACAGGAGTTTGACCCACCCAGTGAACTTAGGATCAAATCTTATTTTTTGGAGGACTAGTAAAAGGTATGGCCAGTCTAAGGTGTCAAAGGCTTTGGTGATATCTACGGATGTTAGTGCCAGTTCTTCCTCCTGAGGGGTCACAGTGTGCGTCAACTGTCGTAAATTTAGGACTGTACTATGCCCCGGCATTAACCCACATTAGTCTTCATGTACTAGGGAGACCACCCCTGTATGCGCTCTACCAGCACCTTGCAGAGTACCTTGGCTTCTGCATTGGGCATTGTAAGAGGGCAGTATGACATCAGGCATGTCTCATCTCCCCCTGGTTTTGGGATAATGCATATAAACCCCTTTCAAAGTGTACCAGGCAGGATCCCACCCTCCCTAGCCTTCTGGAAGACAGCCAACAGCAGCTCCACCAGTTGCATTGCATATGCCTGGTA